>NC_054378.1:78800966-79514716 GCF_017654675.1 Xenopus laevis | reverse complement strand
TGCAGGTATATATGCCAGTGTCAGCCTGGAAATATGCATCATGTTACCTGACAAAATGACCAGCTGGGCTGTCAGGTAAGATCTTTGAGTTAAATAGGAGTTCTAAGCTTTGGGAATAATATGCAGCCCTATGCTATAACACTGTCATACTACAGCCACTTTCTCATGATTTTGTTTTACTTCAGTAGTTCTTGGGGGTGTCTTTGGACAGTACCTATGGCAAAACAGCTTCATAATTAATATAAATTGACTTTTTAACCTATGACTTTTCAGGTTGGGCAACACCATTATTTGGAACCTAAAAAATGTCATCTTTAATTTGGCATTGGGGAACTGCGTCCATGTTAAAATAAACTCATAAGGAAAGGGGACAATACGATTCTTTAGAAATCTTTCTGCAATCAGCTGAGGATGAGAAACATTTCCTTCCTCTTTTATGGAACAAAATAAGAGGAGTACATTTCTGCCAGAGTTAAATGATGAGCTTTCCCCATCAACAGCAGAGAAATGATGTAACACCTAAAGAAGAAATGTCTCCCACAATGCAGAACTCACTATTCCAGTGTGCATTGGCTGCATTAGTTCCATGCTAAATATGTTAATGATCTGGAAAAAAGGATTACCTTTTGTATCTCTGCCAGAATTCCTCTGTAACTTGGTCTTCAAAAGGGTTAAAAACATCTATAGCACACAGTATGCCTTTTAACCACTGTTTGTTTTACCCCTGTCTGCTGGGGATTGCCTGGCGTTGGATTCCTATCTTATACTATTTAAATCCTGCCTCCCATAGAGTCCATTCCATTTACAACTTACAATTAAACCTCTAATTGAAACTTGGCTTTCTAATAATCATTGCTTTATTATTTCTTTCTTCCACTTCTCTGATTCTCTACATGGTCAGCGATCTTGTGCTTTCAGGTCACACTACTCCATTATCTTGATATTTTAAAGCAAAAGTTATGTATCTTGGAAAAAAGCAGTAGAAAACCATGTCTTGAAAGACACTCAATACTTTATTGATCCTGATCTGGTGTGACAGTGCCCTGAGATATTTATTTAGGAATATGACCATATTGAGTACTGAGGACCTCTAGCAAGTAATCATTGTAGAGTGCCCAGGAGACAATGCTGGATGTAGGCAGACCCTCTTGCTTTATTCATCAATAATAGGATCAATGTGGACTACTGAGGGGAATTCCATTAAAAATGTTTGTTTATTAGTCATGCTACAAATACTGCATTATTTATGTCACTTTAACTTACATGCGGTCATTGACATTTAGCTACTGGGCATCATTTGCTGTAGTTCTAATTCATTTTTTTCACCAATTAGTCCAAACTCATTTTATTTTAAATACACTGTATTAGTTCTATTTCATATAATTGTTCGTATTTTCTTTTCATTCATTTACAGGATGTATGGCTTGGATCCAACCATTTACTACAATATTTCATATTTTTCAAAAAAATTAAGACTTGTCAGCAGTTACTAATGACAGAGTTGGCCCAGATGAAATAGTCATTAACAACGAATAAGATGTTTTCCTTAAATCAAGTCACCCGTATATGCTACCTGCAGATTGGTAGTTATTTGTGAATGAGATAAGTACCTAAGACTGGAAACTCCACCAGAGTAGAAAATTATGTGAATGATGTATAACCTCTTTACAGCACTATGGAGGAATATGTCGCTCTACATAAACAAAGGATAATTATAACAAGGTTTTATTCCTTATTTCTCATTTTCTGAGACTCGTTCAGGCCCGAACTTGCAATCTGTGGGTTCTGGAAAATGCCAGAGGGGCTGCAGTAAATGCCATAGACAGTCACTATTTTTTGGGCTTGGGTATAGGGCTGCTTGAGCCTCTGTGTGCCTAAAATGTCAGGGACTATTTTGATTCTCAGTCCAGACCTGGACTCGTCAATAGAGAAACAGTAACTAGAAACAGTATGTAAACTGGAATTGGTGTAGTGACACAGAAATAAGGGCTGAATACCATAATATTAGCTCCTAGGATGAAATATTTATGTCTGAAGGGGATATTGCCTAGTTTCAAAATGTGCAGGGGAATTCTGTTGCTGAGATGGTGAATTTCCCACTCATTTTGTAACTTACATAAATTATGTTTGCCAAATGGACAATGCTTTTTTACTTCTGATATGCTCTACACTATTGTGTTCACTTCTTTCACAGTATATATCTAGTTATAAATTTAATGAAGTGTGCAAAGTCCAACTCACGATCGTTGATTCAGCTGTGTCTATTGATATAACTCGTAGTGGACTACTTGAAAGTGGCAGTAGCTCCTGGCATCAATAGGTGCACTTGAACGTGATTCTGAACAAAATGCAGCCATTCGCGAGAGTAAGGAAGTGCAAGGCTTGCCTTTGGACGAACCTTTAATGAATGGAGTCAATATGTGAACCATCTGCATCCATTTTTACAACTGCAGTTGTGGTGTTAAATGAGTCCTTCGAACTTTGCCTATGTCTAGTAAGTCATAGCAAGTGACCAGTAAATACCACCACTCAGGGCCGAAACTTGGGGTAGGCAGAAGAGGCACCTGCCTATGGCGCAACAATAGGGGGACACTGTGCAAGTACCTGTTAAAGGATCTTCTGCCTACCCTAGTTCATGTGTAAAGCATGGAGCACCACGTAGAGTATTTTATGTAAAATCCAGTATTTATTTAATCCATTTAAAATTCAATACAAAAGAACGCCATGTGTATATAGACCATCACGACTGACGCGTTTCGTAGTCCCCCGGCTACTTTTTCAAAAGCTAGTTCATGTATGTGCCCCTCTGCTGCTCTGTGCTCCCCGCCTGGTGCTCTCCCCCTTACTGTCACGTCTGGGGTTAATGCAGTGCTAATTAACCATATGTTACTGTGATTTTACTGGCATGTGAGATGTCCACCCCTTATACAGACTGACTTAACTTTTTTCAATGAATGGTCGGGGGCCTATAATCAACTATTTTGCCAATGGTTTTAAATACTGCACGTGGAGAAATCACTGCATGTGACTTAAGGTGGCCATACACGGATAGATCCGCTCGTTTGGCGATGTCGCCAAACGAGCGGATCTCCCTCCGATATGCCCACCTTGAGGTGGGCAATATCGGGCTGATCCGATCGTGGGCCCTAGGGCCCAACGATCGGATCCTAGCGTTCGCCAAACGGGCGGTCGGATCGCGGGACCGCATCAACTAACAGATGCGGCCGCGATCCGACGGGATTTTTAATCCCATCCGATCGAGATCTGGCCGACTTTCGGCCAGATCTCGATCGGGGAAGCCCGTCGGGGGCCCCCATACACGGGCCAATAAACTGCCGACACGGTCTGTCGGCAGCTTTTATCGGCCCGTGTATGGCCACCTTAAACCGTAGCCTCTCCAAATATAAAATTCACCCTCCACCTATGCAGGACTATTTGTGCAGAAGTACATCCTTAACTGTCACACTTCCATGTCCATTTTTATGCTGACATAACCCAAGTACAGGTACCGGACCTGTTATTCAGTATATTTGGGACCTAGAGTTTTCAAGATAAGAGGTATTTCTGCAATTTGTATGCCATACTTTAAGGGGGTTATTTACTAAAGTCCGATTTTTTCTCCTCTGAGTTTTAAAGGGGAAATTTTAGTGATTAATTAAACCCCAAGGCTGCTAAAAGTCTGAATAAAAAAGTACTCAGTCTCAAACCTGCTGAGGTAATGTAGAAGTCAATGGCAGATGTCCCATTTACAATTGGAAGATATCATGATCTGCACTGGTTTTCGTACAATAATACGAATGTGAAGTCTACGGAAAATCATTTAGAGATAAAAAAGCAAAAAGGGCTGTTTTGCCTCCAATAAAAATGTTATACCATAGTTAGGATTAAGTAAAAGGTTCGGTTTTATAACTACAGAGAAAATCAATATAATTTGCACGTAATTTGGAGCTTTCGGGATGTTTCTGGATAAGGGATCCCCTACCTGTACAACACAAAACAACATCTGCTAGGTATAAATGAAGAACTCACGTGTCCAAATCAATAGGTTTTTAATTTCATCCATAAAAAACATAGCAAAGTTGAGCAGCTTAATTTCTAAAGGCCCTGTAATATATTTTTAAGAGTTATAGGACTCTTGCACAGAAGTGACTAAGGCCTCACTCCTTTAGGCAAATGGTTGTTGAGTGTTTTCCACCTTGGAATTCCCAACTATAATGATAGAATCTGAACGCCACATTATGCTTTGCAGTGGAAGGAGATCTGAAACTATACCATGCAACTATATGCATCAGTGGTGCCAGATAATCATATTAAGTATTTCAACCTTTAGCTCTGTAGTAACTGACAAGTAGCCATTTGCTTACTGTGCACTTGGAATACTTATGGATTGTCAAAAAGCCCTCATAAGGAGTTTCACCTCATTAACTAAAGCAGCTATATCCTGAAATGGTGAGATGCCTGTTTAATCCACAAACAGGTAACCCGTTAAAATATTTTATTGTCATTACCAGGAAAGTAGAACCCCTAAACTTAATATTAGGCCCTCACTTGATATATGGCAATTGGCTGCACAGTGTCAGTATGTACTTTCAGGCAATTGAGAGGTAAGTTCTGAAATATGGACAAATGCTGAATGGATATTAACGGACATGTAATCAAGTCATCTTTTTTTTGATTTGGGAAAAAAATTGCTATAGCTGCATAGTAAGCACAGTCTTGTTGCATCAAGCACAAAATATCCCTTTTTAAACATTTAGGACCTGAAGGAGTAATGCAATGAAATCCAGATTCCTCCAAGATATGTATCTGAGATATCTGTTTAGAGATATAAAAGCTTTAGATTACAAAACACCACTCCTGGGAGTATGCTCCTAGCTGAGTGGAAAGTGGCAAAGCAGAGGAATTGGCAGCGACTTTGATTAAGACAAAGTTGGTGCTTTTGCCCTGGAATAAATGAGGTTAGAAGGTGCAGTAGATGTAGGTGAAGGGAGCACTGCAAGTGCTTCTATATCCTATCAGTCTACATATTTTTGGGGAAGGGTGATTATTCAAAAGAGCCCAGCTCATTAAGGGCAGGTAATGAAATGCAGATAACTTAATAATTCTGTCAACAGAGAACTGCACTCACAGCACACATTTGTACTGTATTGTTTAAAAACTTTATAAAAAAAAAATGAAAGCTGCAAAAAAAAAAAAAAAAAAAAAAAAAAAAAAAAACAGAGGAAAGAATAGAAATGTGGCAGCGAAGAGTTATGGGTTGGCTTGCCCTGGCTTAGCTGAGGCTCAGGATTTTGGTCTTGGAACCAGCTCTTCCTTGTCACAAACACATGAACATTCAAACTGTCTTCCTTGCAGTCAGAACTCTGACTATGGAGCCGACACCTGCCACTGCCAGAGCCTGTGGAGAAGAAAAACATAGGCAAAAGTCAAAATGAGGCTGTTATGTATACAGCTACCTAGTAGTGTTGCCTTACTTTTTACATAAAAGCACCCAAGAAGCTTATTTAAAAGGCTTTGTCAATTCATTAGCAACCTGGAAAATATAACAACTGTATAAAGAAGAGGATGCCCTGTCTACCATGTATTCATGTACCTCTACATTTAAAGGAGAAGGAAAGGTGCTCTTTACTTGGGGGTGCCAAAAGTTAGGCACCCCAAGTGATTGTATTTACTTACCTCACACCCCAGGCCGGGGCTCCTATCAGCAGAAAACTGCACCGGCCCGGGATTCTTCCATCAGTTTTCTCCCGATAGAAGCCCCGGCCTGGGGTGTGAGGTAAGTATATATAATTATTTAGGGGTGCCTAACTTTTGGCAACCCCAATTAAATATGTCTTTCCTTCTCCTTTAAGTCAATCTGTGTCTCCCCTACTCATGGAAGTTTTCTACTATTGTGTTGCACTGGCCATGTAGATAGAAGGAATTGCAATAAGAGTAATGAAAGCCTCTTTAGAACTATATGGCATACATAGAAATTAACACCACCACTGTGTCACACTGAGGAAGTTATACCATTTCATACTTAATTATTCAACACAGATATAGATGCACTGGAAATGAGTACAATATGTTGGGTTTAAGCTGGCACTAATTTATCATCCATACATGTATTATATATTTAGTATTAATCATTACCCCTATCAAAAGGAAAATTACCCAAACATGTTCTTCACATAGTACTGCTAATTTTACTCCAGGAGTTTCAATGTTTATCCACATGCTCCCTCATTGAGCAAGTATGAGGAGGACAAGAGGTGTGCAGTGAGCAAGTCCAGTGTTAAACTACCGCTCAGATATGGCTACCACTCAAAAAGATGGAACCAGGCTTCACAGTTCATTTTGTGTTGCCAATGTGGTCCTAAAGAGAAACTATGTGCTGGACTTTGCAATAAATGATGGGTTGTGGTTGCAGTCCTAATGTACTTCATACACTAAATTCCATAAAGCTATGTCATAAAAAACAAACATGGCGTGTTTGTTTTTTTGAGGACAGAAACTAGTGAAGCCGAGTGCAATTGCGGAACCACTGTGCATTTCTTACAAACTGCACAACTTGCTTCTCTGGATATTGGATCCATTGAAGACTGTATGCTACATATGTTGCTGAGCTACTAAAGTGTACCGAGAGAGAAGCGCTGTGCTCAACTTTGGCTGCGGATTTGGTCTTGAAGTTTTGCATATACTGTACTCCATAAGGCTATACGTGGGCATTATATATTGATCACAATTTGTTTATCTTGAGAGATGATAAAGGGAAACCACTTTTGATGTGAGGGGAAAGCGAGTTTAAGTGCAACCCTTTAAAAGCAATCACCACCAAAAAGGGTGGCAATTTATTATTCTCTCTAAATTTGTTGTGTTGATAAGGGATTTTGATCTCTTTTTTAATGTACACTAATAAGACCTGAGGCCTCCACAAGTATTTTAATTGATGTGTTTTGTAATTTATGATTGTTACAGAATCCAAGAATACTTTACAAACAAAGAGTTTTTGTGGGTATAAATTAGCGAGTGCAAAATGTATATTTTTAGATGCTGGGAAACTGGTTAATTTTTTTTTTAGTTTTGTTTTTTCGTTTATACACATTTTGTACCTGACTACTGCTGCCTGAAGTGCACAACAGGGTCTGAAACACGTTCCTTTTCTGTAGCAGAGATTTGCGTGGAATGTATAGATTTATGTTGGAAGGCACGATGCCTTTTAACATTTGTTACTATGGGTATACAAATTACTATAAGAGATTTGTTATGTACATATTTACATATGTATGAATGTATATGATCTTCATCATATATACATATCTAAAGAGAGAAAGACAAAATGCCTAAGAAAATACAAAAATATGCTGTTACAGAACAATTTGCTCACCTTCTCATGCCACTGCAACAGGACAGCACTGCTGTTGTCGGACGGACTCTCAAAGCCCTTGTAGATGTATTTCATTAAGAGGTCCATGCTATTTTTGTCTAAAGACTGAACAGCCTTTTCTATTTCATTTGCTTTAAAGGAGATAAGAACTTTCAGCACCAGGTGCTCAGCTTGATCCTGAATAAAAAGCAATGCTTAAATCACAATCCACACAAAGATTAAGAGGGTGGTATATGCCTTAATGCCAAACACTGTAAAAAATAAGTTATAACATGCTATTGAAAAGCTTGCCTATATGAACATAAAACCTATAAAAAGGAAATTAAAGTGTTTTAAAGGAAAGCCAGTTTAATGTACTGTTGCCCTGCACTGGTAAAATTGGTGCATTTGCTTCAGAAAAATATAAACAAGCTGCTGATTAGCATGGGAGCAGCAATTCAAGCACAGGATACAAAGTAGATAACAGAGAAGTTCTGAAGAATGCCATTGTATACAGCAGAGCTTATCTGTTATCAGCTGTATATCCGGTGTCTTTTCTCCTTTTTCAGCTTTGAATGGCTGTCCCCATGGCTACACAGCAGCTTGTTTATATAAACTATAGTCGTGTTTCTGAATCCAACACACTAGTTTTACCAGCGCACAACAGTACATTTTATGTTCCTTTAAAGGAGAACTAAACCCCCTCCAATAATAAAAACCCCTACCCACTACCCTACATAGTCCCGCCTCCCTGCTTCCCCCCGCATAGGTGATTATCTGAAAGTGCCCCTAATTCATTGCTCACGTATAGGTGCAGAGTAAGCGCATCGGACGTCAGGGGCACCATCTTCAGACTCTTCTTTATTCTTCGGGAAGTGAACGCCGTATTGGCGCATGTGCAGTTGGAGCAGTCTTCCGGCTCGGAGCAACTGCACATGTGCCAAAAGTGCTGAAGGGAAAGAAGAGGACGCGAAGAAGACCGAAGAGCCAGAAGATGGCACCCATGAGCTTCACTGCACTTACTTTGCACCTGTACGTGAGTAATGAATTAAGGGCACTTTCAGGGGTAATCACCTATGCGGGGGGGGGGGGGCAGGGAGGTGGTACTATGTAGGGTAGTGTGTAGGGTTTTTTTTTTATTACTGGTGGGGGTTTTGTTCTCCTTTAAGGCTGACTATGGGAACATACAGATTGCATTCAATACAGTGAATATAAATAGGAACTATGTGTGTGGTACAGTTTTTAATGCGAATACAACTTTTGGTAGGAGGGAGAAAAAGAAATGGGGAAGTAAGCACTGACTGAGCTGAAAAGAAGTGTTTTAAACTTTGCAACAGTTTAAGGGGAACCAAGACTATTTAAAAAAGAAAATAACTAAAGTGTTGTTTAATACAACCACATGACATTTGGGAGTTCCTTGGCTTAAGATAGGTAGGATATAATATTGCTTTATACCCTGTACTCAATACACCACCGTAATTACACTTCAGCAAATAATGAGCAACGGTATAAAATATTTTTTTTCTGTTGTATGCAACAGAAAATGAGAGCTTGGATTTCTTAAAAGCACATTACCTTGGCAGACTGATTCTTGGTATTAATAGGTGGATTCTTCAGAACAGCTTGCAGAGCTCCCATCATGTTTCCTGTAGCAAGCTGTTAAGGTAATAAAGTACTAACAAAAGAAGTGCCACGCAATAAATACAAATCAATTTCAGTTTATTCTGTATAATCCTAGATGGCTCTATGGCTAGTGTTTGGTCAGCCAGTGTCTTAAATGTGAAAATGCATATTCTGCTTTTAATTTGAAAGTAGGGTCTGAATAAAAAAAATGTATTAAACATAGTGATTAAAATATATCTGAGACAAAATATTTAAAATGCCAACTAAACAGGAGTTCCCATACTTCCCCATGACTGAGACAGCCACTTCCTGCATTCCTAAACCTGAAGCAAGACCAAGCTTGCCTCACAGCCAGGTTGTATTATACACCGGTCAATAACTGCTGCAGAACAACCAAGGTGTGTTTAACAAAGCGCTCAGCTATGTGTCATTTGGCTCAAAGTCCACTATTGTATTATCCACCCTTGGAAACACAGATATATATAAAAAAAAAAAAACCACGTGCATATCTATGATTGTGTGTGAGAAAGAGACAGAGATGGGGAGAGTGTTTAGAGAGAGAAACAAAATTCACAGGACAAACCACTCCCACAGCCTCACAACACACACAGTAGTTGTCTTGCTTTCTTACAAAGAGGAACATGCTGACATTTGTTACACACTTCATCCTCCATATAAGGTGTGCGTGTATTTTACTTGTCACAAATCTTTACATAGAATCCATACGGCTGGAATTAGAGCTTTATGCACAGACACACACACAGCAAACAACAAAGTGCATGGACAGAAGCAAATGTGCAACAACACAACAGACACAATCTGTTCCACAAACCACATTATCTATATCTGAAATCTCTAATTTCTCTAACCTGATCTCTAAACTTGAAGCACTGGTCAGTTGGGGGGTGTCTGAAACATCAGGCTACTATTAGGGTAGGGCTACACAGACGTTTTCGGCGTGATCCGACGCGCTGCGACAAAACACATGCGACGGAAAGAAGGTAGATAGAAATTCCTGATGAAGTCACAGCGTTGATCTGACACGAATGTCGGATGCAGACGAATCGGATCAACGCTGCGACTTCATCCGTCATTTCTTACCTTATGTAGGTCGCGTGCGATTTGTCGCAGCACGTCGGATCGCGCCGAAAACGTCCGTGTAGCCCTACCCTTAGAGAACTATGGTAATTTGTTCTAGTAGATATTCCTAAACCTTAAATAGATCAGAGAGAAGGGTGAAGGGGAAACACATGCAGTTATACATGCAATACTGTAGGAATTATGGCTGAATGGCTCATATAAAGAGATTAAGGATCTCCCACAAAACATGAAATTCGTTATTAAACGCAAGCATGCTTCAGCTATTTAGCAGGGCCCATACTGCTATAGGGTTTCAAAAAGCCTACCTGGATATTGCTGAACTACATCTCCCTGCAACACCCAAGCGACTAAGAGGTGCAGATTATCACGAGTGGGAGCATGGCAGGAATAGTGTAAATGAGCGCCAGTGAGCGTCTCCATGAGGCGTGTTATGAGTGTGACACTGTCCATATGTCACCCCATTGGGAGCAGCCGGTCTGTTCATACAAAGATACAATGACAGGCCCTGCCGGCACTTTACACGACACATAAGGATATCCCCGAATCGCGCTATCAACCTCCCCCTCGTCTGGTCCTTGCTGCCCTTCTCCGGCCTCCTCTTCGTCCACGAACTTGTTCTCATCATATTCATCTACATCTACTTTCCGGAAGCGGGCGGACACCGTATTCTTCGCCATCCCGAACCGGAGACTCTGTGCAGCTGGCAGGGAGCGGTCGCACTCAGTGCGCAAGCGCGGCGGCTTCCGCTTTTATTCCCGGCTTCCGGAGACCGAGCGCTTGTTGTGCTGTGTGGCTACTACCTGTACCTATTGGAGTACCAGGGCAGTGTCAGCGAGTTCGGTAGTTTCTAGGCGGGGCCGCTCAGGTTGTAGTAGTGGGTAGTTCCTTTACCTAGAAGGGCTCCCAGTCACATCAGTCCATGTTTCAATACCGCGGTCCAAAAAGAAAAGGTGTCCCTATTGGCTCAAGGATCAAGTCCCTGAGTATTGGTACCACAATTATGCAGGGGTGGGGCTGTTTTTTTATAGACAGGCAGTAGCTGCTCATTTAAAGGAATTGATCAGAATAAATATAAAAACTGGGTGTATATATAGATAGGCTGTGCAAAATAAAAAATGATTCTAATATAGTTAGCCAAAAATGTCATGTATAAAGGCTGGAATGCTGGATGTCTAACAGAACCGAACACTACTTCCTCATACCTCCAATCATTTTGGAAATAAAAAGAGGGACAAAAAAGTTGGTGTGCATAGCGCTGCGAAAAGTTCTGTGACCACACCCATTTTTGTGGTCACACCCCCTAATTACCATGTTTATTTTTAGGGATGCGCCGGATCCAGGATTTGGATTCGGTCAAATCCATCTGCCTGGCCAAACCGAATCCTAATTTTGCATATGCAAATTAAGGGAGGGAAATCTCATGAATTTTTGCACAAAGCAAGGAAGTAAAAAATGTTTTCCCGGTCCCACCTCTAATTTGCATATGCGGATTCGGTTCGGTATTCACCCTGAATCTTTTGCAAAGGAATCAGAGGTTCAGCCGAATACAAAATAGTGGATTCGGTGTATCCCTATTTATTTTACAAAATCGGGCAGGTTATGAAAGTTTGAACATATTTCTGTGTTTTTTTCCAGTTATTACTGTTTTGCTAATGAAGGTTAATTGGCTTTAAGCTGTGAGTCTAACTTTTCCCAAGGGACCTGTTATCTTATATTGTTACAATTACTTATTTCCTTATCTCAAAATTGTTACAAAAGTATCTTATAAGCAGCTGTGGCTGTTCTGGGCTCTCTGCCAAAAGCCAATTAAGTTAGAAACGTTGTTTCTTTTTCTGGCTGTTCAGCGTAGAGAAAAACAGGACTTTCCAGTACAAATGAGGGATTGCGGGTTGAGCTGTCAAAAGAGGGACTGTCCCTCTAAAAACGGGACAGTTGAGAAGTATGCTTCCTGCTTTGCAGCTCTCTTGGTTTCCAATGATTGCTTACCAGGCAGTAATCAATCAGAGAGTTAAGGGGGGTGGCGCGCATGGATCATATCTGTTGCTTTTTAATCTGAGTTGAATGCTGAGGATCAATTGCAAACTCACTGAACAGATATGTACCATGTGGCCCCCCTTTAATTCAGAGTTAGAGAGCTGAAAAGGGAATTGTGGGGTTTGGACAGCTGGCTGCTGATACTAAGTAACAGTAGTCAGCCAGCTCAGCAAAGTAGTCAGACAGATCAGCAGGAGAACAGGGGGCTAGGCTTAGGGAATTGTTCAAAAAATGAAAAATCTGCATATTTTTTAATTGATGTATATTACAAAGTTGCTTGAAATTATTTCAAAAAGCATAAGTTATGTTTTTGTGTAATTCCATTTTTGAGATGAAGTTGAATAAAATGATTGCTCTATGGTGCTTGCTGAGAAAAGTATCAGGTAACTAAATACAATCATTGGGGGGGTGCCAACTTTTGGTGATTTCACCTTTCCCTCTACTTTATTAAATGGGCAATATACCCCATTTTCACATTAGTTAATGTTAATGTTAGGCATATTTTTATGCCTGTAAATTTTAATTAAGAATTAAGAAATATATGTTTCATTCTTTCAATATCATGTGTATCATATGTGAAATGTGTATCACATATCATAATATATATAATATATTTTAAAAGTGGTTAAAAAAAGATGCTTGATGTTCTTGCAGCCAATTGTAACCTATCATAACAAATGTTCTTCATTGGTCATCAAAGCAGTTTTCCTGAACACCTAAAGGCCAGTATTTCCATGTGAAGTTAATTTTCAACAAAATTGCATTTCCAGCCTATAAGTAGAATTTTTTCAGTTCCTCACAGCATGCCATCTGTACTTGTGCTTGATTTTGTAGCTTACATTTGGCTGTACAAAAAGCATCAATTTTAAAATAATTTCTTGCATGTCAAATTCACCCACTCACTCACTATAATAATGATGTTTAAAAATAGTGTTACATGCTGGTTTTCTATATGCTGAGAACATAAATGCTGCATTTCTACTGCATTGCCCTGTGGAAAGCAGAAAGGAAAGAACCATAAAAGGAGAAAACACAGAGCAGTAGTTTCAGTAATGTACCACAGCAGCCTTGTGTGTTAATGCATATGACTGCATCAGAACACACATCAATTTGTGGTTATTACTCAGTGCTTCACAATTTTTTACACACTGGCTTTCGATGCTGAAGGGAGAATGTGCAAGTTAAATGTTTAATTGTGCTTCATAAAGAATAGAAATTAACTAGTTGATTACTGCAATGTGTTGGGACCAGGCTAGGGCTTGGGGCCCAGTGCAATCAGGGGCCCTTCTAGCTTTCTTTAATTTATTATTTCTATTTTCTTTTTTTTTAATATTTATTATTAGGGATGCACCGAATCCAGGATTCGGTTTGGGATTCGGACAGGATTCAGCCTTTTTCAGCAAGATTCGGATTCAGCCCAATCCTTCTGCCCGGCCGAACTGAATCCTAATTTGCATATGCAAATTAGGGGTGGAGAGGTTCGGTATTCGGCCAAATCTTTCGATAAGGATTCGGGGGTTCGGCCGAGAACCAGTCAGGAGAAGAAAGCAGGCAAGGTGTGTGCGTGCACCCAGATGTGTGCGGATCCATTGACATCATTAGTGTGTGCTGAACTCAACCCAGCATAGAAAGGTTGGGTGCAGGCAAACTTGGATGTAGCCTAGAGGTCCCGCGTGCCATCAATCTGCCACTGGTTGTGACTATGTAAATAAAGGATAGTATTATTTTGCTTTCTCTCTTGGACCAAGCGCACAATGTGTGAGACCAAACAGCTATTGCTACACTATCTAGTAAAATTCAAAGACAACTGGACTTAGAGTTTCTTGAAAACATTTCACCACTCATCCGAGCTGCTTCTTCAGTTAAATAGTAGGGAATTCCAGCATTTAAACCATTGACAGTAGTAAAGTAACAGACATCCCATCACAATGGTTTCATTGAACTTGTTAAGGTGTTTGCTGAAATTCACAGATGGGTGAAATTGTGGTCCAGTCACAATGGTACCATGATTCTCATGAAGGTAGCAGTTAAAGGGAATTTCAACCCAAGAAATAATTTTTCCTAATAAAAGAAAACCTAATTCTAAATAATTCAGCAATATACTTTCATTACAATTTTCTATGGGTTTTAAGGTATTTTTATATGGATTGCTATTGAAAGCAGTGTTTGTCTGTCACTTTCTATTCTCTGCCCTGATGACTCAGACTGTTGATAAATGTAAGATAAGGCAGCTGATTATCAGTCCTGTTTTTGCTGGGGAATTCACTTTTGCAACATTGTTTAAAAACTAAGAACCAGTTAGGCAAATTCTGCTTTCAATAAAAATAGTTTTTACATAAGCAATGTTAATAAATGTATATTGGAAAGTTTCTTAGAAGTTTGTCTTCTTTTATCAGGGAGATTTTTATTTTGGGGTTGACTTGCCCTTTTATATTTCAATGTACATGTCAAAGCAGCATTGCATGTTGATGACAAACGGTGTCGCAGGCCCCTCCTCTGTTCAGGGATAGTTTTTCCAGTTTGGCATAAACGGGCTATTTTTCACACCTCTTTCAAACCATCTGTCTTCTCTGTCCAAAATGCGCACATTGCTATCCTCAACGGAGTATTCCTTTTCCTTTAGATGTAGATAGACCATGGAATTCCCCACCAATCAGTTGAACTGAAGTAGCGAGTGGTGAAATGTTTTCAAGAAAACTCTAAAAGTCCAGTTGCCTTTGACTAAATTCTACTACATACTGTATATAATGACGTGGATGAATGAGAATCTTCATAAACATAGGTAATGATACAAATACAAAGGAAAATGCGGGGGGAACACAGAATAGGCAATTACATTGCAAATGTGCTGTTTATTGAGTGCCTTACACAACATGTATTGAGCCACCTATGTGCCCTTTATCATTTTTAATGATCATTTTATCAGGTGATAAATGCACATGGGGGGGGGCAAAACATTGTGTGAGTGTAAGGCACTCCATAAACAGCACTTTTGCAATGTAATTGCCTATTCTGTACTCCCCCACATTTTCCTTTGCATCTGTTACTATATTGCTCTGCTGTTGACGAGTTTTGGAAACCTAGACTAAACTCACAAACTCTAAATCATGATTGTTGTTAAATTTATTAAAAGATCCGAATATAAAAAGTACGAGCAAAAAAAAAGCGCTAAACTAGGTGGTTAAAAATAGGAAAACATTTAAGTTTTTCGGACAATTTCTCTGGTCCACTATGATAATTGCAGCTGTCATTGACTTCTATAGCCCTAATTTCGTGGTTTTTGCACAAAATTTTAGAGCTTTTTAGAAATATAGGAAAACCACAAATTTTTCGAGATTCGTTGAAAATGAACCAAAAGGCTGTGTGCAGAGAACCTAACTGATCAAACAGCTAATGCTGTGTAATTTTATCTATACTAGTCACTAAAAATGTTAGCTAAAGAATCAAATGCAACAGGATATAGCTCAGTGGGGTTTACCGGGAATGTGTTACCTAAGAGAATTTCACCGGTATGCCTGCTATTTGGGTGGGTATTCACTGTTATTCTTTTTGTAGCTGCCATGCATCCTAATTAAAACCATGTTCTGAGACAAATAAGCTAGCAAATAAATAAAAAGTGTACAGGTGACCATACATGAAATGATTGTTAGAAAGGACAGTGAGTGTATGACAGCCATGTACAGTATTTTATTGGTCATTCTTGAAAAGAGCTCCTGTTTGATTCATTGGCAGATGATCTTTTTAAACCTGCCTCATTTCTGAACTGGGTGATAGCCATAGAATATAGTCAGGATAGGAGGGCCACCATACATATATCAATATTATTATTGATACCTAAAGGGAAAATATACCCCTCGTTTGGACATGAGATCATTTATTTAGGCATACAGTATGTACAAAAGGTGCATAAAAACATCCAAAAAGGTGCATAGAAACTTCCAAAAATATATACCTGATTACACATAGTCAATGGTGCACAGATTTGTGGTGCACAGATTCTCTGAAAAGATTTCTGGAAGTGATACAATTTTAAATTATTAGTTTATGGTAACTAGTTAATGGGTTGAAACTAAAATACTTTACTGCAACTGTTGGTTTAAAATAGAACTGTATGTAATGTATTTTGCCAGCTAGTAGAACTTCAGTCTGCAATTCAGAAATCCAGTACTAGACTGTGAAGACTTTAGAATGGTTGACTTAAATTTGAACAAGTGTCTGACATGCTATTATAGGCAGGATTGTTGTACTGGTCACTAAAGAGATTCTAGATGGTAAATTCAATATCATACCGCACAAAGAAGACCAGCAGCACTGCCAAACTGATGTTTCAAAATATTTATTGAAGTCGCATTGGTTACCAAAGGCCAGACCAGGAGCAATGAGTTTGCTCCCACGAGTGGTAGCTCAATGAAGGCAATAGGGTTGCCACATTTGGCTTCTGCAAAAACCGAACAAGGGGCAGGATGATGGCATCAGGAGCAGAGCAGTGACGTATGGTATGGAGGTGCCGTTAAGACAACAGGGGGCTTGTTTGTGCCTTGTGTAGGTCAGGTTTTGACATCAGAGGTGGTTATTGCCCAGATTATTTTTTGGGTTTCACAAGGTTGTAACCCCCAAAAGGCAGTGGCGACTAGAGTTGCCACCTGGCCAGTAAAAATTATGATTGATCCCAACTAATACAGAAAAAAGATAAATATATAGGAAGGCCTGTATTTTTTCCAGTAAAGGTTGCAACCCTAGTTGCGACAGGAGCAGCCCTAAGAAAAACTAAACTGTTTGGGTCAAAACCGAACAGGTGGCGACCCTAGAACGCACCAGTTATGATGAGTGATCAAAGATACTTCTTGCAACTAGGCAACCTAGAGAATATGGTGAAAAGAAGACAAAGACAACTTGCATAATTATTTAGGCTAGTTCTATCTAATATGAAACACTTGGGAACCCTATCCATTGATTTGTTTATTTTACGATTGATCTTAGAAATATTGTGGTTTGGACGGTGCCAGTGCTGTGTTGAGAGGAACCCAATCAAACATTGGAGTGAGGGACCACCTCAAATTTGCAATTACCATTGATTTGTGCTAGGGTGCAAGCTACACAAATATATTTTGACTAATACATAGTAAGAAAAATGTAGACACGTCCTTTTAACATTTAAACCCATTTAATTCATTATTATTATTATTAGTAGTAGTACCGTGTCATTGTTTACAGTATTTATTTGTACTATTCGTGCAGGTGTTTGGAATTTTTAACAAGCAACCCACAACAATTTGGATTTGTCCCCTTTTCAGGGTTGTGCAATAGCTGCCACCTTCTGGTGAGAAGCTTTAATGCTTCTCCGAAACTGGTGACTAATATTCACAGGACAAGACCCGGGTTGTTGACGTCGCCATGATTTTGTTGGGCGTTGCTAGAATCAGCCGAAGTGGGCGCTGTAGATTTTCGTCATGGGAGCCAGGAGGCGCACTGCCTAATGTCTGTAGCTTCTCGCTGATTAAGATGGCGGCGGCCTGGGCTGCGGCTGAGGCGCGGAGCCAGAGCTTGTGATTGTGGATTGCTAAGCCGCAGCCCGGCTGTGACTGGGAACTTCATTATCTTGGGCGAGTCGGAGAGGTGGGGAATCTTTTCTGACTTGGGGGAACCTGACATCAACCTGTAAGTAACGAGAGGGATGTGCCTTGGGCCATCCCGGTGGGGGCGGCTGCAGTGGTGGCGAGGCAGCTTACTAAAGGCCGGTGATGGGCCAGCAGGTAGGCCGCGTCGGAGGTGAAGCACCTGGTGCTCAACAGCCGCACAGAAGCGGCAGAAGCAGCGGGACTAAGCCAAGCAGCCACGTGGGAAGTATAGCAGGAACCGGCGGCCGAAGGAGAGAAGCGACCGGCAGAAACAACCCAGAGGCTGGATTTAACATTTTTACACAGCACGGTATGTTGTATGTGATGTCGAACCTTCGCCCCTCTTTGTAAACAACACATTTATCTTACGGGGATGCTGGGAGTTGTAGTCCATCCATAGCTTGAGCCCACGTCATACACGTGCTTAGTCTACTCATGACAGTTTCTATCTCCTACCAGTGTGCCAATGCAGATAGCTAGTAGGGAATACCAATTGTTGCAGTCCATTGGGTTGTTAGTTAAGAGTGTTGATCTGGTTATAAGATGCTATACATGTAGCTGAATAACTTACATAGGGCAAGGTCACACTTGGCGTTTGTACACTGCGGTTTTAAGGGTCTGGCCGGGCAGATTCGGGAGATTAGTCGCCAGGTGGTGACAAATCTTCTCTTCTTTCAGGCAACTAATCTCCCCGAACTGCCTTCCGTCGGCTAAAATGTAAATCGCCAGGGGGCAGGTACACGGAGTGATTCATTTGCGGAAGTCGCCCAAAGTTTCCTCGTGAGGCAATTATGGACGACTTCAGGAAAACGAAGCGCGCCGTGTGCCTGCCCCCAGGCGATTTACATTTTAGCCAGTGGAAGGCAGATCGGGGAGATTAGTTGCCGTGAAAAAGAGCAGATTTGTCGCCTGTCGACTAATCTCCCCGAATCTGCCCGTGTGGCCAGACCCTTAAAAACGAACAGCAAATCCTAAATACGTGCGAAATGAAGCCCTATTGAAAATAATGGAATAGGCACTATAGCAATTCCCACGGGTGCTTGTGTGCAAACATCTACCACACACCAGTGTTTGTGTTTATTTAGCAGAAATGTCAATATGCCTAGGAAACACCATATAATTAAACTCTGTGGGATCTGTAGGTTTGGAAGTACACTTCGCTGGTTTCATTGGCATAGTCACGCTCGACCGTGCGTTTTTAAAAACGAACCATCAGAACGCCACGTGTGACCTCGCCCTTAGTATGGTATCACTAATTGCAGGCACTTAACCACTTTTACTTTACACTGTGGTAGCTAATTGACAGTGTATATGAGCCTCCTGACAGCCTGCCCAATTGTTATTGTGGATATTTGAAAATCCTGTTGGGGGAGGGCCAGATTGGAGTGTTGATGTTGTGTGTGATCAGCTTGTCAGTAAATTCAACTGTTTATAAGGAGTGGTCTGATTATAATATCAGCACACAATTAAATGACAGATTATATTAAAATGATGATGTACAGTATGTAAAGGCCTAAAGGCATAACTATGTTTTGGATCCAACCCAATGGGCCTTTAGTTAAACACTCATGATTTTCGTGATCCTTTGTACTTCATAAAAGTTGCATGCAACTGGCAGGGGGCCCTGTGTTAGTTAAAAAAAATAAGTAAAGTCAGCAGTGACTGAAATTTTAAGAAAAGCTCTAATGCCAAAGATGATTATAAAGGTAAAACCTTGCTATAAATAGCCTTGGGGAATGAGGCAGTACAAGGCAAGGGTAGTATTGTTATTCTGATGTAAACAGTACCTTCATGCTTTGAGTCCTAGACTAACTAGCCTCGCGAGGCGACTTCAGAAAACGAAGCGCTCAGAGTGCTATCCTGCCAGTGATTTACATTCTAGCCGGTGGGAAGGGAGATTAGTTGCCCCGAAGAAGAAGAGATTTGTTGCCGGGCGATTAATATCCCCGAATCTGACCGTGTCTCTGCCCTAAAGTAGCTCTCCGGGGGGGGGGAGACTGTTCTAAATTCTAAATTGATACATTTAGTTGATACATTTAATATCTTTGTCCCTGCTGAACAAATTCCATGAGCTTCTTTACAGGCAGCTGTTAGAATTGATACAATAGTTGTTAATATTCCAAAGACACTGCTGATAAATGTATGAACTCCTGTAGCTACTAAATGTATCCAATTGAAACAGAGACACATACATTATACTTCCATTTTGGAAAAATGGTAAAAAATAAAAGATGGAAAGCAATTGAAAAAAGCCTTTGTGGTGAACAATCTGAAAACAACTAAAAAAAAATGTTTGGAAGGTGAACAACCCCTTTAATATGGAGGCGTGCAGTGGTTTGCTATATAAGTTAATGGTGAAAACATGCAGTTCTTTTTCAGTCTATGTTTGCAGCATCTGTGGAATATTCACAACCATTGTATCCGTTTTAACCGCTGCCTTTAATCATGAAACTCTGGGATTCTGTTCAGCAGGGCCAAAGATAAGAATTGTATCAACTTATGTATCAATTAACAACCCCCTCCCCACAGCTGCTTTAGCAAGGGATTAAAAAAGGTGAAAAATTAAACGTTAAGCTTCAAAATGAGAAAAACAGCAATAAATAGAAAATATATTGTATTTGAAAAAAGTCTTCAGTTCTTGTGAACAATCCTAAAACTGAAAAAATTGTTGCAATGTATGCCCCATGTGCAGAGTTTACTCCTTCCCATCTTTGCTTCTGAAGTCTCTCTAGGATTCACTTTTTTTATACCCAATTATTCTACTGACCTGTTGCCAATTGGTGAGTGGTCTCTCTCTTTCTTTTTTTCTTTCTCTCTCTCAAAACTTTTCCAGTGTTTTGTTGAGCTTGCCCCAACTTTTTACAAATGTATTGTCGGCATCACATTCAAATTTCACATTTTAAAAGGATTCTGTCATGCTTTTTAGGATGCAGTTTGTATTTTTAAATTACACTGTTTACACTGCAAACAATTCACTCTACCATATATAATTATATTCCTATCCCAACAGTTGTATTTTTTTAGTTGTAATATTGGTGTGTAGGTAGCCATCTCAGGTCATTTTGTCTGCTCATGTGCTTTTAGAAAGAGCCAGCACTTCAGGATGGAACTGCTTTCAGACAGGCTGTTGTTTCTCCTACTCAATGTAATGGAAGGCGTTGCAGTGGGACCTGGATTTTTACTATTGAGTGGTGTTCTTGTATCTACCAGGCAGCTGTTATCTGGTTACCTTCCCATTTTTCTGCTGATTGGCTGATGGGAGTGGGGGGGGGGGTGATATCACTACAATTTGAAGTGCAGCAGTAAAGAGTGATTGAACTTTATCAGAGCACAAGTCACATGGGCACTGGGAAACTGAAAATATGCCTAGCCCCATGTCAGATTTCAAAATTAAATGTAAAAAAAAAATCTGTCTGCTCTTTTAAAAAATGCATTTCAGTGCAGGTCTGCTGGAGCTGCACTGTTACCTGATGCGTTTTGGGGGGAAAAAAATCACTTTCCCATGACAGTATCCCTTTAAATATTCATTTTACACAGTGTCCCAGCTTTTTTGGAAGCTGGCTTGTAGATGTTTAAACACTCAGTGCTCTGGAATATGCAGCACTATAAATATAGAATTGTAACATTACCTTTAATATGGTCATTGTAAATAACTCAAACTTTGTGTTCTTTCTTCATTTTATTAGACTGAGGGGTATTTATGTTTCCTGAACCATAAGGAAATAGCTTTCTTGCCTTCATATCCTTTCAATGTTCAGAGCTTGAATGCTTTCAGGAATTCAGTTTCCTCACATTTCCTAACTTGAACTGAATCCATGTACCATTCCAGAATCTCTACTCATCATTATGCGCAGGGTAAAGCCAGCAAAACAGTCATGTGTTGGCCAGTGTGTCCATCTGTTCAGGCTCAGCCAGTGTCCTGAATGAATTGATCTAAGCTGAAATGATAATGTTCTCAATTCCTACCACAGATCTATGTCCAGACTTCTGACTGAGGTGCCCACAGATGCAAAGATAATAGGGTAGTGAGACAAAAACCAGACAAACTGCTGAAACAATTCTATACATTAGGTCAGTCTTTCTACTGACCTAATGTACATTTCCTATGGGTCAATTCGTGGTTCACCTAAGGGTGGAGCTTTTATCTAAAAATCCATAACTTTTTTGTAAAACCAGTCATTCTTCATAGCTTGGGGTTCTAGTTCAAGCTGATGATTTTGGACCAGACCAAGGCAACCACAGCCATTTAGCAGGGAATATCTGTGCCTCAGAAAATGCCCCAGTATCTCCCCATCTTCTTTTCTGCTGATTCACTGCACATGCTCTGTCACTTACTGAGCTTAGGGACCGACAAAATACAGTACACATAGAATAGAAATGTCACAATATCAGGCTGATAAGTAGTTAATACAGATTACATGTCCGCACAGAAACCAGTGTGACAAACCCTAATCTTAGCTTCTCAAAAGCTGCTCAGAGCCCACTGAGCATGTGAGTGTTGCAGACACTTTCCAAGATGGTGACCCCCTGTGACAAATTTAAAGTTGTAATAGGATTTCACTAACTTTCTTTATTAAAGTGTGTACGTATTCTACAGACACACAAGGATAAAACACTGTTTTAAATTTAAAAGAGAGAGAGAAAAAGAACCTTGGTTGTGACTGTATAGTGCCTTCTGTTAAAATAAAAGACCCCCACTTCAGGAGCTGGTATTTTAGTTTAACTGGAACAAATTACTCCTTCCACTCAATTCATTCACCACTTAATTAACATGAAGTGACCTCTACAACTAATTCATATGTCTTAATATTCACACAATCTAATTGATTAATAATAATTGTTTGTTTAATGAATTAAAGAAATCTTGTGATTATTACTTAACCATACAACATGTAACAATTAAATATTAAGTGCTTGTTTATTTTTAATAAAACCAATAAATTGTTAATTTCCACTAATTGTTTTCAATTAATTTATAAAGTGCCTGTGCTCTGTTAATTAATTAATCACTTCAATTCATATTTAACATTAATCAATAGTATAATAAGTTAGAAAGTGACCAGTGCTGATAGTTAATCAGTTTAAAAAATAGATTGATGCTTCTCGGTTCGAGGTTCGCCCAGCTGCTCCTTGAGAATAAGTGAGGAATTGAGAATATAGATAGTTGGTGGAGTTGCTCTCAAGTAAACTAACTAAAAAAAATTTCTAGGTCCCTTGGAGCACCACAAAGTGGGAGAAGGTAGAAACTGAAGGGCTGTAGTCTCCTTGTTTATCTTTTCTAACTTGTAAAAGAGGCTGTTTAAACCCTAAAAAACCTCAAACCCTACAGTTCTTGGAGAGAAAATAGGTTTAAGATAAAGTTAAAGGAAAGATATCCGTATTTAAAAGTGCAATCTCTGTTCACCGAAGTGAATAAATTCTAAAACCAAATAGTCACGTCTCGCCCTGACGTGCGTTTCGCCACAGCTTTCTCAAAAGGCAAGGACAAATTTGAAGTTTGGGATCATTGCTGCTACTGAGAAGGTGAAACTTTAGGCTGGTGCAATAAGTTCAGTATATACCACATGGCATTTTTAGCGTTTAGTTCTCCTTTAAAGGGAATCTCTGCCAAAAACTTTTTTTGCAAAATGAAATAAACTGTAATTCTAAGCATATTTCATGCAATGTTTTCAATTCTAAAGTTAATTGTAAATGTAATTGCAGTTGAAAGCAGTATTTCTTTATCCTATTCTGCTCTCTGGTTCTGAATCTTGAAACCACATAGCAGGAATCACTTCTCTGCATTGTTCCAGTAGTCAGAACCAGTAGTATAGAGGATATATGTATTTTATTTGTATATACTAGTTTTGAATTGGTCACAGGTTTTCAATTTTATTTGGTGGATTTTAAAATTACAAGTGTAAGAAGCATATTCAAGGGATAGAAAACCTTAAAGGAGAAGGAAAGGTTAAAACTAAGTAAGCCTTATCAGAAAGGTCCATCTAAATATACCATTAAACCCCCAAAGTAGTGCTGCTCTGAGTCCCCTGTCAAAAGAAACATTGCATTTCTTTCCCACTATTGTGTACACATGGGCTTTTTTATCAGACTTCCTGCCTTCATCTTAAACCTCATTGCCCTGGGCAAGAGCATGCTCAGTTTGCTCCTCTTCCCCTCCCCCTTCCTTCTCTGCTGTAATCTGAGCCCAGAGCAGGGAGAGACTCGGGCAGGAAGTGATGTCACACCATGTTAATACTGCAGCTCCTATCCTAAACAAACAGAGACTTTCTAGAGCTTTTTACTCAGGTATGGTAAAACATTCTACAGAATAAATATAGCATTCTAGCTTGCACTATTGCAGCTAATCTATTCGCAATAAAATGCCTCCGTAGCTTTCCTTCTCCTTTAAAAACCTTAGATCATGTTGAAGCTGGCATCAAAATGTCTAAGCAAAAACTTCTTCGCCTAAAGAAGTGGTTTGTCGCTGGGCAACTAATCTGCCCCAGTAGCTTTGTCTGTCTCTGCCCTTAATGGCACAACATGTTTCTAGCTCAACGCTCTTTGTCAAGTGTACTACATTCGTGTAGATCACAATGATTTAAAGGAATTGTTCAGTGTAAAAATAAAAACTGGGTAAATAGATAGGCTATGCAAAATAAAAAATGTTTCTAATATAGTTAGTTAGCCAAAAATGTAATGTATAAAGGCTGGAGTGATTGGATGTCTAATAAAACAGCCAGAATCCAACTCCCTGCTTTTCAGCTCTCTTGGTTTACACTGACTGGTTACCAAGCAGTAACCAATCACAGACTTGAGGGGGGGCCACATGGGTCATATCTGTTGCTTTTCAATCTGAGCTGAATGCTGAGGATCAATTACAAACTCACTGAACAGAAATGTACCATGTGGCCCCCCTTCAAGTCGCTGACTAACTCAGAGTTATAGAGCTGAAAAGCAGGAAGTTGGATTCTGGCTGTTTTATTAGACATCTGTTCACTCCAGACTTTATATATTACATTTTTGGCAACAATATTAGAAACATTTTTTATTTTGCACAGCCTATCTATTTACACAGTTTTTATTTTCACACTGAACTATTCCTTTAAAGGTATGCACAGGAAGTGACATAATTAAATCCCCACCCCCTCTTTAGCATTCAGGTGAGCACAAGAAAAATCTGCGTGTAGTCCAAGGTCTGAATAGTCCAGTTGTAGAATAATCATTACAAATCCATAGGTTCAAAGTTCATAGAAAAAATGATTCCAGAAATATAGAAACTGCCTGTGGAAAACAAAGGCCTATCTATAAAAAGACAATCGAATGTAATGTATACGCACAGTATGGATACTATTAAAGGGATCTTGTCATCGGAAAACATGTTTTTTTCAAAACGCATCAGTTAATAGTGCTACTCCAGCAGAATTCTGCATTGAAATCCATTTCTCAAAAGAGCAAACTGATTTTTTTATATTCAATTTTGAAATCTGACATGGGGCTAGACATTTTGTCAATTTCCCAGCTGCCCCCAGTCATGTGACTTGTGCCTGCCCTTTAGAAGAGAAATGCTGTTTTTCCTTCTCAATGTAACTGATGTGTCTCAGTGAGACATGGGTTTTTACTATTGAGTGTTGTTCTGAGATCTACCAAGCGGCTGTTATCTTGTGTTAGGGAGCTGTTATCTGGTTACCTTCCCATTGTTCTTTTGTTTGGTTGCTGGGGGGGAAACGGGAGGGGGTGATATCACTCCAACTTGCAGTACAGCAGTAAAGAGCACAAGTCACATGACTTGGGGCAGCTGGGAAATTGACAATATGTCTAGCCCCTTGTCAGATTTCAAAATTGAATAAAAAAAAAATCTGTTTGCTCTTTTGAGAAATGGATTTCAGCGCAGAATTCTGCTGGAGCAGCACTATTAACTGAATCATTTTGAAAAAAATGTTTTTTCCCATGACAGTATCCCTTTAACTTCACAAACACGTTGTCCAAAATTACTCCTACCATAGCAGTTTTTCCTCCACTCCAGGGCAACAATTCAAAATCTGAAAGAAAAAGAGGTCGCATTTAATACAAGTGAACTATGTGGCAGTAGTCCCAAAAAGCACTTGATACACCAGCTATCGTTTAGACCTTTTGGTTGTAAACTGTCCAATTTTTGAATCCAGTTTGCCTCTCTTTGTGAGAAAAATCTTTTAATGTCCCCTCATCGTGAGGCTGTTCTAACCACTTCCAACACTGCCCACTTTTAACTGGCAAAGGCTATGTCTGGCCTCATGGAAATGTCTTGAGACTGTGGTGTCTGATGCCATTTCATTTTTAAAATTACGGATATTTCCTCGATTTTCTTTAATCCAAGCTTTTACCAGTCTACTGGTCTGTGTAGAGATTGTACACATGATGACTACTGCTTTTTTTTCTACTACGTTGAGGTTATCTAGCACATACAACATGACTCCAACAGTTCAGTCTTGGAGAAGAGTAGATCGGATGTATGGAATGAGGCTTTACTCGGCCAACTGCATTTTGGTTTTATCCTACAAACACATCAATTGTGTAACTTTTGCAGATTTTTTGGTTTAATTCGAACTACAACTCCCACGATACATAGACAGTGTCTAGGTTTTATATAACAAGTGTTTGTGAACTGGCTGAAGTTAGTGAGCTAAAAGAAGTCAGGCCAGTGCTGAAACCACAGGTGATCAAATCAAAGGTGATTCAATGACTGTGATCTGCAAGAATAAAGAGAGATTGTTTTATGCCATATAGCCCGCAGTGAACAGGCACCAAACATGCAAATACATGTGACCGTATTACTGTCTGACGAAGGGGCACGCCCCCGAAACGTAACGTTGCATTAAACACGCAGGGCTTTGCCCGCTTGCATTGAGTCCTGAGTGCCGGTTTCTTTCTTGCTAGCGTGTTCTATTAAGGGTTGCCGATCCCTTTTAACTGTGCACCGGACCAGCTTGAATTCGAGAGGCCAGGGAGTGCTGGTGGGTTTTGGAAATTGGACAGTATTACTAATAACATGGTAAAGTGGTGGAAAGAACTAGTATTGTATAATAACAAGCTGCTTCCACCTGCTTCACTGAAAGGAGGAATACTCATCAGTTGCCAAAATAAATTTGACATTCTCAAAGATTCAGCTGTAAAAAAATAGTGTATATTTGTTTTATTCTGATGTACAGGTTGACCCAAAACCAGCAGTGATCAGGTTGGGTGAGGGTCCTACAATTTGCAGGTAAGATTGCAGTGCCTGTTGAGTTTTTTCCTGGGCTGTACTATCTATCTATTTTCAGTTGTGTCTCTTGCAGCTGTGCCTTAGTTTTGTATTCAGCAATGTGGCCTACCTGTTGCAGTCATTCTGACTGTATTTCCATATTGGCTTATTCTAGCGGTGGTTTGTTGGTACATTAATGCTTGTACCCATCCATCATTTTTGCTGCAGTGAAGGGATATGCATTTGACATGACTAATGCAGCATAAAGCATTGAGAGAAGGATTGCCCCTGCGTATTGCAGTATTTTTTACTTTTGTTGAATAACCTTGTAATCAATGGCTTTGTTAGAGATTGTAGTGATAAATAATCTATATTAAAGGGGTGGTTCACATTAACTTTTAGAATGTTATCTAGTTATAATTATATGCAACCTTTGAATTGATCTTAATGAGGCTTGGGGTGAATTTGACGCGTTTCGTTTCGACAAAGATTTGGTGCCTGCTAAATGGCGCCGACGCCCATTAAAGTCTATGGGCGTCTAATTTTTTTTTGACAGCACTTAATTTTTTTTATTTTGATGCACGATGCCATACAAGTCTTCGGGCATCTTTTATTTATTGTTTATAGTTTTATTTCCCTTTTTGTGACTCTTTACAGCTATCAAGTGGGGGTCACTGACCCATCTAAAAAACAAATCCTCTGTAAGGCTACACATGTATTGCTACTTTTTATGACTCATTCATATTTCAGTCTCTTATTTAAATCAGTGCATGGTGGCTGGGGTAATTTGGACCCTAGCAACCAGATTGCTGAAATTGCAAACTGCTGAGCCACTGAATAAAAAGCTAAATACAGTAGAACCCCCATTTTTCATCCCCTGATTTTAAAGGGATCCTGTCCTCAGAAAACATGTTTTTTGAAACCGCATCAGTTAATAGTGCTACTCCAGCAGAAATCTGCAACAACATTGAGAAGGAAAAACAGCAGCCTGCCAGAAAGCATTTCTCTCCTAAAGGCACAAGTCAAATGACTTGGGGCAGCTGGGAAATTGACAATATGTCTAGCCCCATGTTAGATTTCAAAATTGAATATAAAAAAATCAGTTTGCTCTTTTGAGAAATGGATTTCAGTGCAGAATTCTGGAGGAGCACTATTAACTGATGCATTTTGAAAAAAATTTTTTTTCCCATGACAGTATCCCTTTAAGTTTTCCCTCATTTTACATTGTTGTTTTGTGGTCCTATATATATATATATATATATATATATATATATATTGCATAATACTTTTCCCTGATTTAACATTTTCCTGGATTTTACATCATTTTCCCCCCTGAAAAACGTAAAATGGCGATTCTACTGTAACTCAAAAACCACAAATAATAAAAAACAATAACCAATTGCAGATTGTTTCAGAATTTCACTCTCTACATCATACTAAAAGTTAATTTAAAGGTGAACTACCCCTTTAGGCTAAGGGCACACTAGGCGATAGCGCCGCGATTTGACTCGCGGCGACTTTTCGCCGCGACTTTTAATCCGCAATCGCTGGGGAAACTTTGGCGCTGGCGTCTATGGGGAATCGCGACAAATCGCCAGCGTAAAAACACACGCGCCGATCTTTTTTCTATTGTCGCTCGAAATCGCCTAGCGAGGCGATTTCGAGCGACAATAGAAAAAAGATCGCCGCGTGTGTTTTTACGCTCACGATTCCCCGCAAAAGTTTCCACAGCGATCGCGGATTAAGTCAAATCGCGGCGCTATCGCCTAGTGTGCCCTTAGCCTTAATATGTTTTACATTTCTGTGAGACCGGTAACTGTTAATTATTGAGCTCTGTAGCACACCCACTTGCCAGTAATCCAGAAGCCTTCTTACACACACCCAAAAGCTAGACAACAGCTGGTTTGGCATCACAGAGCTTAAAACCTGCATGTGTATCATTTTATACAACTTGTCCAACACAAGTGACCCAGCTGTCCCTGGAACACACCCACACAACAGGCCTGTGAATAGCTGGCTCAGGCACAGCCAGTAAAGGCCTTGGCAATGAACAAGCTACAACAGAATATTAAATAGGCAAACCCATTCCCCCAGCTAAATCGTAACCAAAAATTTAGGAATATTTATTTATCTGTAATTAATACAAAGCAGCAAGAACTGATTATATACTATGGCCATATTCTTTTGCAGGATTTCATAATATTCACAGTGATGTCTCTTTGTGATAAATTCTGTCTTGCAAAAAAAAAACTCAAGCTCTTGGAGGGAAAAAAACCTGCAAAATCATAAGCAGCACATTGGTGGATGTTTCTGTCCTCACAGGCACCTCAGTTTATGGATAGTGTTAGTCTTATTAGGTTGCCCTGTGCAGTTTGACTTGTTTGGAGTGACTGCTTGAAGGCCGATGCTGATGTTTTAGATTTTAGTTTGATTTATATTATTAGAAGATACTAAACCTTAAAATTGAATATTGCCCTTATTTTATATACTGAACATATTGAACCACCCTAATGGTTCAGCGTCTCTATACTAGTAATGATCCAGGACCTTAAATTTGTCACCAGAGTTTGGCACCTTGGATTTTGTTAGTAGTGTCTGCGGCACACACACACATACTCAGTGTGCTATGAGCAGCTGACGAGAAGCTACGTTTAGGGATTCTTTAAGCCTTGTCTCTTTAAAGCTCCCCATAGACGCAAAGTTTTCTCTTGCCGAACCACCGATTTTAGCGAAGTCCGACCAATCCTTCGAAATTATGGTGCGTTAGTGGGATTCGAATGATCGAGCATCTTACGATTTTTCGGCCGACATCTGTCAGAAAATTGATCGGCCAGGTTTAAAAATCTTTGTCGGTCCCAGTGCAATCTATCTATGTTTGCAGGGCCAAGCAGGCAGTTACCCTTTGTTTTCCTGGCAAATTGGTCTTTTTAGTTGATGGACAATTCGTACGATTGTTCCGAGATAATCGTGGTCTCACGATGATGATCGGATATTTTACAAATCTCAACATCTATGGCCAGCTTAACGCTTAGTAATAAATCTTTAATGCAACTATAATTTGTATGTATTAATGTAATGACCCCTGTTCTTTTAATTGTTTTTTGTTCTGCTGTACAGCGTTGTGTACATAAGTAGCACTATATAACTAAAAATATACCTGCATATACATGCAAGCCTGAATTTCCATTTTGTTAGACTTTACCATTTCACTTTTGTGCACTTCCAATTGGTGCTGGGCAGTGTTCTAATGTAATATATAAGGGGTTGTAGACAAACAAGCCACATTGTTGTCAATGTAATGTATATCAGATTGTCTGCTCTATAGCAGGGGATGCAACCTCCAGGCTGCGGCCCACTGCTGGGCTGCGGACATACCTGAACTGGGCCACTGAGCAGAGTCCGTATTTGATGCGGACGCCCCAAATTTGACGCTGCCTCCCGGTCTTTGCAAAAATTTCTGTCTTTACAACGGTCCCTGAGGTAAGAAAAGGTTGGAGACCGCTGCTTTATAGCACTAATGAAGATTTGTTGCTAGTCTTGTGAGGTATTTCCCTTTGCAAGACACCCATAATAATCATAATACACAAAAGCCATGAATATCCTGTATATGATATAGTGAATAAAGTACCCCCTCTTGTAAAATATAAGGATATTAGAAGTTACCGAGGAGTTTCATGACCATATAAAAACACGAGGTCGAAGGCAGAGTGTTTTTATACAGGTCATGGAACTCCAAGGTAACTCCTAATATCCTCATATTTTGCAACTGGGGGTACTTTATTTATTATAATACACAAGTTTCAGTGAGTCATGTGACAGAAATGACATCAGAACTCACCGTTTATAACTGATGACATCAGAACTCACTGTTTATAAGGATATATTTTACCGGATATTCATGGCTTTTGTGTATTATATCCTTATAAACGGTGAGTTAGTGATGTCATTTCTAAAACTTGTGTATTATAATAAGTACCCCCTGTTGCAAAATACAAGGATATTAGAAGTTACCTCGGAGTTCCATGCCTTATGTTTTTGTATGGTCATGAAACTCCTCGGTAACTTATAATATCCTTATAATTTACAAGAGAGGGTAGTTTATTCACTATATAATGCGACTGTTCAGTGTGGGGCTTCTCTCCATTATGTGTTACTGTCAAGATATTAGTGTGTTTGTGGTACAAAACATGTAAATAGATCTACCAAGAGCAGATCTTGCCTCTCATTCCATACAGAACAGCCCAGCAACATAAAAACAGCAGCTGGCGTTACTCACAAGCCATTGCTTGTAATTGGACTCTAAGCCTTTGCATTGGTCTCCTCATGTCCCAACCCAGCCCTTCAAATTCCTTTGCTATGCCAGCCTCTTCTGTTTTCCTACAGTCGTCACACACATCCGCATTTGTGCCACATTGTTAGCTGCATTTTGTATCAAGTTGGTGATGATCCTTGGCCCTGTCCTGGCCTCGTGCAGAACATTAAATGGCAAGGGACACATGAAAGGCATATCTTTTTGGGACCGGTCCATCCTGCAAAATGTTGTGTTCTGCTCAGGTACTGCTAGTGGTCAGGTGGAATAGATATACAGTATGTGTGTGTCTCAAGACTGAATCTTTTATTCATTTTTTGTTGGTTTAATGTGTAATGGTGTAACGTGTAGGTAGCATTCTAGTATTCTCTCCAGATACATATTTATATCTTTTTTTTGTGGTTATTCTGGTGCAGTAGTAAGCAAAATATAAGAGATGAATGAGTAAGACTGCTAACAATGAATAGTGCAATGTAGTGAGGGGGAGTATATCCTGATTAGTAATGTGGGAACGTTAGTGCAGATACTTACAAGTATTTCTCAATTAGTCCTTCTGCCCTTATGCGTCACCTGTTTATTGTAAGTATACATTCAATCCTCAATTATACATTACCTTGTTTTTTATACAAGTCCTGTGCATTTCAGTGAATTTATACCATTTTATCTGCATGATTTACACCCACAAAAAAGCACTGAAATGCATAGGACTATACATAATCTTGGAAAACTTAAAAAGTTGTCAACCTTTCACTTTTAGTATGATATAGAGTGTGCTATTCTGAGACAATTTGCAGTTCTTGTACATTTTTTGTGGGTTTTTAATTATTTAGCTTTGTATTCAGCAACTCTCCAGTCCCTATTAACCAGGCATTGGTGTGAATGAGTGACTGGAAGATGGGGAGGGATAGAAAGATAAGTAAAAAGTAACAACAATAAAATATGTAACCTCAAAGAGCAAATGTTTTTGGCTGCCTGGCACAGCGATCCCCATTTGAAGTCTGGAAACTCTGTAAAATAATAACTGTTACCTTAAAAGTGAGTAACACCTGCCAATTGTGCATTGTTTTTAGCTCTATCTTTGTGTGTTCATGAGGATTCTAATTCTCCCATGTTACCTGAAAGTCATTTGGAGGGGTGTTGAGGGATTGAAACCAGTTTGGCTCATTCATAGTTTATTAGCAGTTAATATGATGTAATGTAGCAGAAATAAGTCCTAACTAATGGTCAGTGAACGGAGTCTGGAACCCTGGGATCATGTTTGTCTGCATTTCATTGTCGCCTATTTATAACACTTGTTTCTGCCACCAGACTCCTCAGCCGTCTGACCACTCGCTGCCAGAACTGATTTATTTATTTTTGTGTATTTATATAGTTCTGCTTGTATCCGTTGCTCTTACAGTACATTAATAGTACCGATAGAGCTAGTAGAAGCTAATTTGCAAAGAATAAGGCAAAGTACAGATAATAATCACAACATGCTTTCATAAATTAGCAGGATTACTACCATTGCAGTTAAAAGTTGCAGTTTAACACTTTTGAAAAAATACAATATCAAAATAAATACAATGACCATTTTAAACCTAGGGAAATGCCAAAAAAGAAAAGATTCCCAATTGTAACTTTCATAAATTAGCCATTAAGTGCCCCATTTTAAGAACTGGTAAAAAGATGGTCCTTGCCCTGCAGATAGCACATACTCTGGTTCCTCTGAAACCTCCAGAGTATGAAGGTGCCTTAAAGGAGCAATAGCATCAAAAAATGAAAGTGATTTAATGTAATAAAAATATAATTCTTTGTGGTCCTGCACTGGTAAAACTGGTGTGTTTGCTTCAGAAACACTACTATTGTTTATATAAATAAGCTGCTGTGTAGCAATGGGGAAACCATTCAAAGGAGAAAAGGTTCAGATTACACCGCAGATAAGCTCTGTAGAACATAATGGTGTTATCTGTTATCTACTATTTAACCTGTGCCATAAAGCCGTTTTTCAATTTCCACAATTGCTACACAGCAGCTTGTTTATATGAACTATAGTAGTGTTTCTGAAGCAAACACACCAGTTTTACCCGTGCAGGGCTACAGTACATATTTACATTACTTTAAACCACTTTCATTTTTTGGTGTTACTTTAAGTCCAATGGGAAGAGACAGGTCCATCGGGGCTGGGATAGAGAGAAATGGTGCATAATTTGTTTGCTGTCATTTGAATAAAGGGGTTTCGGATAAATTTTAGTTTAGTGTTGGATAATCCATAGATAACTCATTAACAGCTATAGTTGCTACTTAGGCTGTGAACATATTTAAGACTCCTACGTTCACATAGATGTCAGCCGTAGCTGCATCTTTTCTTTTTTGCTCTTTATTCCATTTATGTGACATGTTTATCAATTCATGTGCTCTTTTCCAGAAGCACTACATCGTCCTTATGGCAGTGACTCTGAACCACAGGCTCTTACTGATGCCATCCGCTGGAGTTCCAAGGAGAATCTTCTGGGAGCCACAGAAAGTGATCCCAATCTCTTTCTTGCCCTTTATGATTTTGTTGCCAGTGGTGACAACACACTAAGCATCACTAAAGGTTTGTGAAATTAAACTGTACATTAGCTACATTTATTTTCTGCTGTATGATGTTATTATAAGTTCCCAAAATGCACAGGTATACCAAAGAACAAAGACATGTAATCATTTTGGTTTCTTCAGAATGTGCACTTTTAAAAAATGTAGGGTTTCCTGGGGTAAACCTGCTGTTAGTGGAATATGTGTCCTTGTAATCTAAAATATGTCCATTTTGGAGCAGTACTTTGAAAATGTGGTAGTCTACTGCTTGCAGTTATTGGCCTATACAAGTCCGAAATCTTAATAAAACGATGCATATATAGTATCAGCATGTTCAAGAGGCACGACTATATAAATTTGTTGAATTTTCATGCATACATTTTTATAATATATATCTCTCTATGTTGTAAAAGTATTTGCATCTTCTGTGTTCAGTAATTTTAATGCTTGAAAGTTTTTGTGGAAGGTGATATTACCCTATTCATTATTTAATAATAATTCTTTATTTTCTATCTTAGGAGAAAAGCTTCGTGTTCTGTGTTACAACCAGAATGGGGAATGGTGTGAGGTGTTTTCTAAGAATGGGCAGGGTTGGGTGCCCAGCAATTACATAACTCCTGTCAACAGCCTGGAAAAACATTCATGGTATCATGGACCTGTGTCTCGTAGCGCAGCAGAGTACCTGCTCAGCAGCCTTATCAACGGTAGTTTCCTGGTGCGTGAAAGTGAGAGTAGTCCTGGTCAGCTCTCCATATCCCTGCGCTACGAGGGCCGCGTTTATCACTACCGCATCAATACAGCTTCTGATGGGAAGGTAAGGAGGTCTATTTCTTATACGTTACTCTCAAAGTTAAATACAGTTAATAAAGAGATGTATGAGCAACTTTTGGAGATGACCATATGTTGCTATTTGAATTGTATTTTACTTAAAACTGGCAACTGCTTTATGCTTCAAATATTTCCTTCCCTTGGACCAGAAGCCTTATTTATATTTTGTTCATCTTTTCATCGTATAGGGATTCTCTGCTTCCTATGCATTTTAATTACCCTATGAGAATGTAGCATGCAACCAAGCAAAGCCACTTATGAAGCTTTCTAGTTAGTTCCTCGCTGGTGAGGAGCTCTGGAGAATGTGCTCATATGTTAGTGAAGAACCCCTCGCGCTTCAAATTAATCCTTAACGTTTAAAGTAATGGCAAATTCTATTAATCTATGTGAAACACTTTAATTAGAGCTATTTAATCAATTGGTGGAGATGTATTCATAAAGAGGCTGAATGTACAAGTATGTGCTTTAGACCTGGGGTTTTCTGGATAACGGATCTTTCCGTAATTTGGATCTTCATTCCATAAGTCTAGTGATATCTTAGTTAAGATCAAGTACTTTTTTATTATTGCAATGAAAAAGGTTATAATTTGTAAAAATGTTGTCATTCCATAATGCAGAGCTTTCTGAATAATGGGTTCCCAGATAACGTATCCCATACCTGTAAAACTATATTTCCTACAGGGTTATCTACTTGTAATTTATTTTCAGCATAATATACTAACATAATATACTAATGCATTATATCTGAACTTCTGCTCAATTATGTCTATTGATATGTGAAGTTGTTTATGCTGCTTCTTGTTGTTGGATCAACAAGAAATAGAGGTTATATGTGCCAAGGAGTGAACTTTGTGGCAATGTGGCTTCATACCATTGCCTGACCATAACTTTGTTTCTCCAGGTCTACGTTACAGCGGAGAGTCGATTCAACACATTAGCTGAACTAGTTCACCATCATTCTACTGTGGCTGATGGCCTTGTTACAATTCTGCACTACCCGGCACCAAAATGCAACAAGCCCACAGTTTATGGAGTGTCCCCTATCCATGATAAATGGGAAATGGAGCGTACTGATATCACCATGAAGCACAAGTTGGGCGGAGGCCAGTATGGAGAAGTGTATGTTGGTGTCTGGAAAAAATACAACCTTACAGTAGCTGTCAAAACACTTAAGGTAATATAAAGGTCTTGCATGTAAATCAGAAACACCCAATGTACCTAAAGTGTAAATGTACGGTACCTTTTAAATTATTATTAACATGTATTTATAGAGTGCCAACATATGTCACAGCGCTGTATTTTAAATGCAGTGAAATACACTATGCTCTTATCCTGTTCCAAGATAAACAGATTTCTCTGCGTGGAGTCTGAACTGATAAAGTCGCATGAAAATGTGTAATCTGTACATACAACTCTCCATAAGACTTTTTGCATTAGATAATTTGAATCAAAATGGAAACTTGGTGCTAACCACTTGTTCTTTTTTTTTTTCTCATCTGTGACTCATAACTAAAAAAAGGGAAATGCAAGTTGTGTTGTTTAACACTTACAACTTTTATTTGCAGCCTGTATGGATAGTTAATGCAGACCACTTATTTTAATCTAACTTTTCTAACGATGGTAATAATAGGGTGGCTGTAAAAGTGTAGCCAATACTCATGGAAGTTTGTATCCTTAGTTGTCTGTGTGTATTTAAGACACAAATTCCCACAATGGTCCTATAAGCATCTTGGGCTCTGGAGGATTATTTCCTAGGAATAAAGCCTGAATGGAGCATATACATTGTGAAATTGGTACAATGTTTGCTTGGCTTATTAAAGTGATAAAAATTAATATTGCTTTTCTTGCTTCATCTAGGAAGACACTATGGAAGTGGAGGAATTTCTGAAGGAGGCAGCAGTAATGAAGGAAATCAAGCACCCTAACCTAGTTCAGCTTCTGGGTATGCAACCGAAAGAGAGAATTCTGAGAAACGCATTACCAATAATGTTGTGAATGTGTGTGTGTAATACATACAGGACCTACGCTAGACTTTGGTTCTTGATGAATCCTTCTTTTAGGCAGCCTTGCTTGTGTTTTGCCTGTGTTTTCTTAAAGCATGTGTGTTTTTTTTTTTTAAAGCATGTACAAGTGTCTTCTTTTTCTGTGATGCTCTGCACTGTCCTTGCTTGCATATAAAGTATAAAAGAGTTCAGCTACACTCTATTTTAGAATTGAAGGTGAAATACCTTGCAAGGTGAAATAAAAATAGTGCACTGCCTTGGTGTTAAACAGGAACAAAAAATACTAAATGACCAAATAGCCACTCGCTGTTAGGGGCTAGGCATGCCGCACCAATAGTGTTAAGCTACTGCTACCGTGGGGCAACCAATATAGCAGCAACAGCAGCAGTGTTCTCACTGCCTGCAGTATTATGGGCCACATCAAGACCTGCTTTGAAAGTCTGGAAACAAAGTGCAGCACTACGTAAAAGTAAAGAAATAAATATTTTTATTTCCCACACATCAACTTGCAGAAGCTGGCTACATGAGGTACTACATGCTATTTTATCAGTCAATCTAGCCTGTAACTCCTTGAGTCACTTTAGGTTTGGTTTTTAACTTTTCTCTTGCCTAGATTGCTGGACACAGGTACCATGGGGATGAAGATCCTGTTGGTGGAGGATGGACACTAAACGGTTAAGAAGCTCCTCCTCCTGCACTGGGCTTTATCCCCTGCCTATATCCTGAAACCCTCAGTTTTTCTTTAGTGTCTTTAGAAGGAGGACAGACATTTACTGGCAGGGAGCAGTGGTGCGGATTTTAGTCATGTGTTATGCCAGACCATGGGGGCCAGAGTTTTCTTTCCAGAGCCCCCCCAGCCGAGAATTTTTTTCTACACTTGTGCCCTTAGAGCCTTCCCACTCCACGGAGGTCTGCAGGCCGAGGCTCCCTCACTACCCTGTGACCACTGGCTCTCGCTCTACGGAATCTGCTCCAGTGGTTGGGAACAGGGTCATCGCACCAGGATTGGGCATAGATGGCTGGTATAGAAGGGTAAGTAACTTCCCTTTCCCTCCCCCCTCTACTTGCGCGTTCCCCATGGCACAGGCGTAGCTTACCAGCATCCTCCTCCAAGCGGCCCTTAGGTAGAGAGGAGGGTGAACTACTCAGGCGCATTGTCAGTTAGCACAGGAACCGCCATTCTAGCGTTTGGCGCGGCCACCATCTTAGTTGAGCTAGGTTGGAACGCATGATTACCATTTTGGTTAGGGGCATACTCACGCAGTCGCGTCCCTGCTAGTTCCCGTCTGACGTCATCCGGGGTCAATTTCGCGACTGCAGGCAGAGCGAGAAGTCACGCTACTCTACCCGGTGCCACGGAAAATTCTTCTGCTCACTGAGTTTTTGCTCCGCATACATTCCTCAACATATGGTAGCAGCCCTGGGTGAGTGATTCTCCCTCTCCAATTTTCCAACCTAATGCCACCCTGCAATCCAGCTCAATGACAGTTACGGCTAGCCAATTGAGCTCGGACTCTGAGCTGGTGCGAGCTCTATCTCTATCGCTGGCCGGAGACCTTAGACAAGGTGCTGGAGCACCTGTCCGGACCCCCCCCCCCCCAAGGTGGGCGTGCAGCCTTCCATATCTAAATGACTTGGTGGCTTCAACAGCTGACACTGAGATCGGGAAAGCTCTTTCCCAACTACTCGTGGACAGTTGTAACGACAGACGCTAGTCTACAAGGCTGGCGAGGGGTCTCTTCCCATCAACATCCTAGAACTAAGGACAATTTGGCTTTCCATGTCTCACTGGACAAACAACCTGAGGGGATTGCCAGTAAGAGTAAAATTGGACAACATGACGGCAGTAGCCTACATAAATCACCAGGGAGGCACAAGAAGCCAAGCTGCTCTCGCAGAAGCGCAAAAGATCCTTCTATGGGCGGAGAGGAATGTACCGGCCATCTCAGCAGTACACATCCCAGGAGTAGACAAATGGGTAGCAGACTTCCTCAGTCGAGAGACTGTAAATCAGTGAGAATGAAGCTTGCATCCAGAGGTATTTCAGGAAATACTGTAGGTGGATCTGATGGCATCACGCTACAACAAGAAGCTGCCAAGCTTTATGGCAAGAAGCAGAGAACCATTGGCAATAGCTGTAGATTCGCTGTAGTTTGTGTTTCCACCTCTGGACTTACTTCCAAGAGTCATCAGAAGAATAAAAGAACAGGGAGTAGAGGCAATCCTCCATTCTGGCCGCGCAGGCCCTGGTTCGCAGAACTCATGACACTAGCAGCAGACGCTCCATTCCGACTCCCACTCAGGGAAGACCTGTTATCATAGGTACCAGAATTCCACCCGAATTCTCCACGGCTGGATTTAACGGCATGGCTCTTGAGGCCCTAATACTTTCCAGATCTGGAGTGCCCGCGGAAGCTATACCTACCCTAATGAAGGCCTGGAAGCCGGTATCAGTCTGGAGAACCTTCATATCATGGTGTGAGAGCAACACCAGGGGTCAGCAGATCCTAGACGAAGGAAACATACTGCTTTTTCTACAGGAAGGGCTGAACAAGGGCCTGGCACTTAGTTCCTTGAAGGTTCAGGTGTCTGCTCTCTCCATCCTTTTTCAACAGCAGCTGGCATTACAACCTAACGTCAAGACATTCCTACAGGGTGCCCTTAGACAGGCCCCTCCATACCGTCATCCAGTTCCCCCATGGGATCTTAATCTGGGGCTATCCGCAATGCAAGATCAGCCATTCGAGCCTCTCGAAGAGATTCCATTACAGACCTTAACAGTCAAAGCAGCCTTTCTCCTAGCTATCACGTCAGCCAGACGTCTGTCAGAACTGGCAGCATTGTCATGTAAACAAACTCCCATTCACAATATTCCATGAGGATAAGGTAGTACTACGAGCAACACCAGATTTCCTTCCTAAAGTGGTATCGGAATTCCACCTCAATCCGGATATAGTGGTTCCATTTTTTTGCCCACATCCTAAGACATCAATAGAGATGAAGCTTCACACTCTGGATTTGGTCTGTTCCCGAAGGCATACATCTCTGCGACTAAGAGCATATGGAGAGTGGATAACCTGTTCATCAAACCTGAGTGACCTAGGAAGGGCATCGAAGGCAACAATCTCAAGATGGATAAGAACAGCCATCATCAGGGCATACGCAGCTAAGGGTAGACCTCCACCATCCGGAATCCGAGCTCACTCAACCAGATCCCTCCGCACTTCTTGGGCGGTACGCCACCAAGCTTCCGATGAACAGGTTTGCAGGGCAGCAGTGTGGTCCTCGGTTCACACTTTCTCCAAATTCTACAAGGTACATACCTTCGCATCAGGTTGTTGTTGTTACCTGAGCACAAAGGGTATTAGTCCCGCCCTCATGGGTATCTTTGGGACGTCCCCATGGTGCCTGTGTCCCCCAATCTAGGCAAGAGAAAAATAGATTTTTGTACTTACCGTTAAATCCTTTTCTCTTGTCCTACATTGGGGGACACAGGCCTTCCCTCCCTGTAAATTCAAGTTGTTAAAGTTGTATAGTTGTTAAAGCTAATTTTAAATAGTTTAAGGGGGTTTTCCTCTTTTTGCAAGTTGTTTATTGTAGGGTGTTCATTTCTTTCTTCTGAGGGAAACTGAGGGTTTCAGGAAGTAGGCAGGGGATAAAGCCCAGTGCAGGAGGAGGAGCTTCTTACCCGGTTTAGTGTCCATCCTCTAGCAACAGGATCTTCATCCCTATGGTGCCTGTGCCCCCCCCCCCAATGAAAAATTTAACAGTAAGTACAAAAATCTGTTTTTTATACTACATAAGTAATAATGACTATAGAAAACTTATTAGCTTATCAAAACCTGTAATAGCATACAGTTTATATTTCTGTTTGTCATTTTAACTACGGTATGTTCTTATATAGGTGTTTGCACACTGGAACCCCCATTTTACATTGTAACTGAATATATGCACTATGGAAACCTTCTCGACTATTTGCGTGAATGTAATAGGGAAGAGGTGACTGCTGTTGTGCTGCTTTATATGGCCACTCAGATCTCATCAGCCATGGAATATCTGGAAAGAAAGAATTTTATTCATCGGTGAGTTTCGTACATGCTAGGTTGAGCAATTGTATAACTTGTTATATTTGTACAGGTATAAATATTATGGCTACAAGTGCATGTGTGACCCTAGCCTCAATGTTTGTATTTGAATAGATGTGTGTTGATTTTTTTATACAGTGGCAACTTCTTGTTCTCCTTGCATAATTTTCCTGTATTTTTGACCTTGTAAGCCAGGGGTTCACAATGGAGTGCTTAAAGGGATTCTATCATGCATGGAAAACATGTTTTTTTTTTTTACAAAATGCATCCGTTAAAAGCACTTCTGTAGCAAAATCCTGCATTAAAATTAAATTTTCAAAGGAGCAAACAGATTTATTATATATTTAATTTTGACCTCTGAGATGTGGCTAGACAAGTTGTCAGTTTCACAGGTGACCAAAGTCATGTATGATAAACTTTAGTCACTCTTTACTCCTGCACTGCAAGTTGGAGAGTTATTGCCCCCTCCTCCCTTTCACCCCCAGCAGTCCGTCAGCAGAACAATGGGAAGGTAACAAGATAACAGTTCCCTGACACCTGCATTGGTTTGGAATGGTTTTGCTTACCTTTACTGTACTTTCAGCCATTACTAATGCACACACAATGTTTATCTCTTAGGCCTTGTGGCTGTGGTGCATACGTAATGCATGTATATGAGTTGCATTGAAGTACTCAGCTGAACCCCCCCCCAGCCTGTGTACGGTTTTGTTTGACTACACATCTTTAAACCCTTAATGTTAATAAGCCATTGAACTCATTAAATTAATAAACCATGAGGCTATAAGGTATAATGTTTATGTTTGTGCTAAATGCTTTTGCTTTTTTTTTGTAGTGATTTGGCTGCACGAAATTGCCTTGTGGGGGAAAATCATGTGGTAAAAGTTGCTGACTTTGGGCTGAGCCGCCTTATGACTGGCGATACGTATACAGCACATGCTGGTGCTAAATTTCCAATTAAATGGACTGCTCCAGAAAGTTTGGCATATAACACTTTCTCCATAAAATCAGATGTTTGGGGTAAGAAGAAAACTCCTTTCTGCAGTGTACTTAACTATAACATTTAATGTAGCCAGATGTAGGCATGTTTGATTTAAAATCAACTGTAATACTGCACAACAGAGAAATAGTCATAATGATACCCCATGAACTTTCATTAGGGTGTAAAAATTATAACTTAAAAATATTTTCACAATGTCACATACTGTATATAAACATCACAGTGTCTAGCTATTGTTGGATGGAGTGCCAGCCATTTTGATATAGAATATACAAATTATAGAAACATTAAAAGTATTAAGAAATATTGTGACCATAGATCACTAGTACTAGTGGCCAAATTCCAGTATCCTTTCCTTTTAAAGCAGGAGATACATTTTTCCTTTTATATACAGACAGAGCTGACTTGTATGTAGAATTAGACACCCACTACGCAAAGCTTTTTATGTTGGACTGAATAGTAGAGACTGATTAAAGCAAATTTGAAAGCATTCACATATTCTTTTAGTCTCTGCTTTTCACATCACGTGTGGTTTGTAGCATTACAATGACCTTGTATATCTGTACAACATTATTGGAAATGCATTTGTAATCATGTGTAGTTATATGTGAAATCTCCAATTGAAAACATGCCAAACCTTGTTTTAAAATCTGCTTAAAAATGTCCTTCAGAAGCTTTCATTTGTTTACTGCAGCTTTTGGAGTACTTCTATGGGAAATTGCAACCTATGGAATGTCCCCCTACCCTGGTATAGACCTTTCACAAGTGTATGACTTGTTGGAGAAGGGATATCGCATGGAACAACCAGAAGGGTGTCCTCCCAAAGTGTATGAGCTCATGAGAGCATGTAAGTACTTTTTGCAATTATTCCCACTGTCATTTTTTGTGCCTAGGGTAAAAGTGTGCCATATACTAATTTTATTTTTTCTTGTGCTATACAAATGGCTTCAAATGTTTTGCTTTGTCAAAATAAAAAAACACTACCTATTACAACTACCCAAAGACCTTTAATATGCATGCCCTTTCTTATTGATGCCGCTTTCTTCCTAGGCTGGCAGTGGAATCCATCAGACAGGCCATCTTTTTCAGAAACTCATCAAGCTTTTGAGACCATGTTTCATGATTCAAATATTAATGAGGGTAAGTCTACTGCACAAGTGTTTATTAAACCTCGCCAAATGAGTCAATCTACAACTTTTTGGTTAAGGGATTTATGTATACAAACTTACATTTGGCTCTTTTTGAGGAATGTGTCCATCCCTGTTTTATTAGGGATAAGTATTACAGCCACTGTACTCAATGGTATTATTGATTTTGGGTAGCCTATTTTACTGTTTATCTCTTACTGCAGAGGTAGCTGAAGAGCTAGGACGCACAGCAGTTACTTCATCATCAGTGCCATTTCATAGCCGCCTACCTATGCTGCCATCGAAATCTCGCACCTTAAAGAAAAAGGCAGAGAACAAGGAGAACATTGAAGGCACGGGGGATTCATCAGATAACTCCACTTCCAGTTCTACACCAGGTATTCTGGATAATGTTTCTATTTTCATGACTGCAATGCATTTATTATATCCATTATTTTGGCCATCGTTGGAGAAACAGATGAGCAATATTTTGTGCTAACAATTATGACAAATTATTTTTCACCCAGAATACTACTTTACACAGGCTTGCTATTATTTCTAATTGGGTTCATGTACAAATAATCACTTTTGTGCACTGACAACAGCATCCTTTAAATTCAAGAAAATACAGCAAACTGAGATCTGAACATGAATACTGATAAGTTCTGGCAGTATTCTGTTGCATGTGCTAGGGAGGAAGTTAAGATTTCCTTTCCAGAAGGCTATAATCTGTTTTGGCAGGAAGTGACAAAAAAGAGAAAATACACTGCTAAAATTGGACATATGCTGTATTCTGTGTCCCAGCTTCATTGAATATGTGATGGGATTTTTTTGCAAACGTCGGTATTCATGCAGGACAAACTTGATATTTTTTTTCTCTTTATTCTTTAATGGTGTGCATGGAATGTAATGGAATTAAAAAGATGCACTTATTTATTATTTGGTTTACCAGTTTGTTTTAGTAACGTGTTTTACTATTGTCCATTATTGAGGGTTTTGTAATGCTTTCAAAGGATTTCCTAAATTGTGTGTATATCGGGTTTAAACATTTCCACCAAATTAGCTATTGCATGAATGAAACACATATTAATTAATCCTATGTTTCCCTATGCATCATTGCTAGTATAGCCATGTCATAGGGTAGGAGTACATCTGTTAAGGATGCCTGTTTGTTGTTTTAATTTTTTCAATAAAGCTGGACAGTGATTTTTTTACCCCAAGTGTGTGGAATGGCTTTCTCACCCACCATACCCCCTACATAGTATAGCCATGGCCATATGCCATGAAATATATTTGTCTTCCATTATGGACCTGCCTGGGAGAGTACCTCTAAGGCACATTCCTAGGCATTTTTACCTTGTGTGAACTTTGATCAAAAGAAGATGAAGTCCGAGACACAAGCACAGAACTGCACTGGACCACTTTTGTTAGCGTATTGGTGTGAAATGACACGTTTTAGCAGTTTTTATTTATCTGTAGTGGTTTTTACTGCATAGGAAAATAATAACTAATTAGACTATCTTCAGTGTTATATTTAAAAAAACTGAGTAGCTGTTTATAGGTCAGATATTAAATATGTTCCATAGAGAATCAAGAAAATGTCGTGTGTAATCATCTTTAATTTAACTGCTCTCCCAATTTTTCTTGGTTAGGATTGCTTCACGGTTCTCCTGTAGCCAGTGGTTCTCCTGCACTTCCACGTAAACAGAGGGATAAATCCCCTAACAGCCTTTTGGGTGACACTAAGGAAACAACCTTCACCCGTGACCGTAAAGGGGGATTTTTCAGTTCTTTCATGAAGAAGAAAAGTGCCCCACAGCCTCCAAAACGCAGTAGTTCATTTAGAGAAATGGAAAACCAACCTCATAAAAGGCCAGAGCTGACAGGAGAGCTCCCTTCATTTCAACAACTTGATGGTTTAGATTCCCCTGCATCCACTGGTTCCCATAAGTGCTATGGAGGTGTATCACAACGTTTTCCAGCAGAAGATGTTGTAGGAGGACTCGGTGGAGGCTGGACTGGAATATCCGGTTTCTTCACTCCACGTCTTATCAAAAAAACTTTTGGACTGCGAACAGGGAAGTCAGGAAGCAGTGAGGAGCAACCCAAGCCTTTTCCCCGGTCTAATTCAACCTCTTCTATGTCTCCTGTGGTAGCTGAACAAGACAGGCTATCTATGACTCTGCCCAGAAACTGTCACCGGACTAAGGTCCAGTTAGACCGCACCGCCTCCGTTTCCTCACAGCCTGAAGAGAGCCAACATAGCCTTCAAAGGACTGGATTGGAAATTGTGCCCCCTCAGCCAGTCAGGAACAGGGTAAAACCCAAGATGCTTCCACGAACTGGCGTCAGTGAGAGAAATGGCGTTTTGCGAACTGGTGCTGATGAGAAGTCATCACCCAACAAACATACAGGAGGTACTACTTCAGCCTTTTGTACTGCAGCTCACAACCACAAGGTGCCCGTTCTCATTTCACCTTCACCTAGGAATGCATCTAGTGAGGTACAACTGGTTGGAATGGATTCCCTGGGTCACACCTTCAAATTGCTTCAGGAACACGTCCCCCCAACTGGCTCTGAGAGGGATAGGCCTTCTCAGCGCCGGCTTAAGCCAAAGTGTGCCCCACCACCTCCCCCAAACCTGCGCCTTCTTCAGCCCCCACAAGCTGAAGACACAGCCACTGCTGCACCTACACTACCTTGCCTGGAAAGGACGACCAAGCCTTCTAGGCCTATGTTACCCCCTCCTCCTTCTGTTAATCAAACAGGAAAACTCTCAAATGGAGCAGCTGGGGTTGGTAGGAGTGTGCTGAGGAAGCCAAAGCAGCCAGCTGAGAGAGTTCCAGCTGAGAAAATAAGCAAAGAGGCTCTTCTTCAATGTGCAGGGTTGCTATCCAATGCTCTGGCCTTACCCCAACCTAATAGTCAACTTGTAGATACAGGCCATCAACTTCTGGACTACTGTACAGGATATGTGGACTCTATTCCTCAAACAAGAAATAAATTTGCTTTCCGCGAGGCTGTCAGTCGACTGGAGGTGAGCTTACAGGAACTGCAGGTGTCTTCAGCTGGTGGTGGGGGTTCCTCCACAGCTCCCCCTGGTGCAAAATCTGTACTTAATCATTTACTATCGTGTGTCCAGGAAATCAGTGATGTGGTGCAGAGGTAGCTACTGATATTTATGCTGAAAAATATGAACTCCTAACCCCAGCTTCATAAAATAGCATCCTCCCACTATGAAATACACTGCAGTGAGTAGTAACCTCAGCGCTGGACTGGCCTGTAAAGGGGCTTTGGCCTCCCCATCACTATGGTTTTTAACATGTCAGTTCTGCTGGAAAATATAGGCAACTAATGTGTTCCAGCAGTAAATATTTTGACAAATTGATATCCAGTTAAAAAAAATGTTGTTTCCTTTCCATATCTTCCCATCCCATCTCAGGTTTTTTTTTTGTTTTTAGACATATATGTATATTATATATTTTTAAATGGATATTTCTTTTCTCCCTACTGTTTGGGTCCAAATAGGATATTGGAATGTTCTTTATTTGAAAAACATTTCTCTGTCTAGATAGTGCCAGGAATGAGTGGTGGGTTGGTCTGGTGTCCTTTAAAGTAAAGATTTGAGGCAAGAAGAGGATTTCCCTGTATGAGACAGAAAACAGTGTGTTTTTATCATTATACCTCATTTTGCCTCTGATGCTCTTTTGCACCATGTTTATTGGATCTCAAGAATAACAGCCCTTTTTTGCAGTGAAATTCACAATACCCATTATGGTCTTTTTTTTTTTTTAGGCACAGTTCTACATGAAAAGGAATGGTTTTTTTTCTATAGTAATTGTGTTGATGGTGATTTTCCCTTTACTAGTTTATTCCACCCATCACATCCCAGCATCACTGTAGTCAAGCAGTGTTGCTTCTGCATCATTTTATTATTTTTTTACAACATTCCTGAAGAATTTTACATATTGGCACAACTGGTGATTGAAACCCATGCAGTTTAAAAGATAGCCCACAAAGCAAAGCCCTCTTGTGTTTTCACTAGCCATGCTATAGGAGGCCATGAGCTGCAGCAGAACAGTCCTATAGACCAGATGATCAGGAACTGGTTCTCTTAAGAAACACCGAAGTACTTACAAATTGTCAGTTGGTGAATATTTTTAATATATCCAGAACGTTTGCCTGATAATGTTTAGAATAGCTTGTATTTCGTTGCCATTTGTTTTTTATGCAGCTAAAAATGAAAGCCAAGCACCATGCTTGTGTGTATATATTTCAGGAATTTAGCCATTTAGTACATCTGCAATTATTTTACCATCCCCTGGAGGTAGATAACCGATAGCAATCGAGGTGGAAACTTGCTAACCACTACATATCATTGCTTTTGCGTGTGTGTGTGTATACTCTGTAGTAAGCAACCGCACTCTGAAAACTGGACTTGCATCAATATGTTGCGGGTGCAGGGTGAAATAGTTTCATATACAGATTTGGTGTAAAGACCCCCACTCCAATTCTCAATAATTTCAATAATTGATTTTATTTAGTACATAAATCCGACGTTTCGGCCCACGTTTGGGCCTTTTTCAAGGATAACGTGTACATTACAGTTGTGCATAGTGGTATAAATGCACAACTGTAATGTACACATGTTATCCTTGAAAAATGCCCAAATGCTGGCCGAAACGTCGGATTTATGTACTAAATAAAATAAAATCAATTATTGACAAACAAGAGATATATATATATAAAATCACGGATGAAGCTTGCACTCACAGGTCTTAAAATAAATTTTCAAGTGTTTATTGGATCAAAAAATAACTAACGTTTCAGCTAGCACTCTAGCCTTTCTCAAAATCGACCGTGTGTGTGTATATAAAAACACACTCCAAGGACTTGATTAAGTAAACAAAAATAAAGTGATTTATTTTTCTCTCAAGGTTTCTGCTCCATTGCTCCTGATGACGGCCCAAGCAATGGGGCCGAAACGTTGAGAAATAAATCACTTTATTTTTGTTCACCTAACCAAGTCCTTGGAGTGCGTTTTTTTTTGGTAATGTGTATATATATATATATATATATATATATATATATATATATATATATATATATATATATATATATATATATATATATATATATATATATATATATATATATATATATATATATATATATATATATAATGTGTGTGTTTCTTTGTTGTAAGAATCCAATAATCTCTTCCTATCCCACTTGCACAATTAGTCAGATATGATGGTATTAAATTAACTGATATTTTTGTTACAATGGCCCAAAGTACTTGCACCTGGACTATACTGGAAAATAAGCAGAACTGGAGTGAATAACTGGCAGCACTTATACATACAAACACATTTCACTGTACACCAAAAAGAACAAGTTGTTTGCTCTACTGCTAAATCAAGGGACCTCCCTTTATAAGCATATAGGTAGAGCCCTCCAGCACATTAACCTTCTTGTACTTCATTTAGTGAACACAAATATTAACTTACATGGACAACTAAAGCGGTCAGCCTGTAGTTAAAGGAATAGTAACACCAAAACATGATAGTAATGAAAGTAATGAAAATATCATGTAGTGTTGCTCTGCACTGGTAAAACTGATTTTTTTGCTTCAGAAACACTACTATAGTTCATATAAACAAGCTGCTGTGGAGCAATGGCAAAAAATGAAAAAAGACTATATGGCACAGGTTAAATAGCTGATAGCAGATAACACCATTATGCTCTGCAGAGCTTATCTGCTATCTGCTGTGTTACCTGAGCATTTTCTCTGTTGAATGGCTGTCCCCATTGCTACACAGCAGCTTATTTATATATTTTATTAGCCTTGCTGAGAAATGACAGTACCAACCATTCAATTCTTTTGTGCTACCAAATTGGTGCCCTAATGCTACTAAAATATTTGAACAATTTGGTCTACAATGTTCCTGAGGGTGGAGTTTTTCTGTTATATGTAGCACCATGCTCCATATTACCGAAAAACTCTCTGGAACAGACCCCAGGTAGGGATCCCATACCTGTATTGCTGTACATATTCTTCCAAGAGAGCATGAAGCTCAACGGGGACCCATCACCCAAAAAAATTAATCAGAATCCTATTTTATCACATTAGTCAAGGAAAATGAACTTTAATTACACTATATAAATTATTTGTTTCTTGTTTCCTTCAGTCTAGCAATTCATAATTATAACAAGCAGGCAGGAGCCATTTTGTGGACACTGTTATTAAGGCAAACCTTGCATCATCTCAGAATCTTGTTTGTGCACCAGAATAGGGGACCTGATGTCCATCCCCATGTACTGACTCCACAATTAAACGGTGAAGAGAACGGGGAATGCGTGGAGAGCAGTGACATGTAGCAAGTGCTGCATAGAAGATGAAAGTAATTGTCTGCCCCGCCTCTATGCCTAAGGCATAAAAAAGGGGCAGACAATATTTGATTGACAGCTGAGATTTTTAAATGAGTTTACAACAGCTATGAATGCTTTAATAAAAAAATAGAAATTGGATTTCATGTTTAATTTGAAAAGGACTTTTATTATACAGATTTTTGTGTCTGGGTGACAGGTCCACTCAGTGGTGTAACTAGATATTACTGGGCCCCACAGCAAATTATTTTTCAGCCCCCAAAATGTTTAGAGGTTGACTTGTTTCTCCAATATTTATTGAAATTGTATATGAATTAGGGCCTCATGGGGCCCCTATACCTCCTGGGCCCCCTGCAGCCGCCGGGTCTGCTTCCTCTATAGTTACGCCCCTGGGTCCACTTTAATATCATCCTCTAAAAATACCTCCAGTAACTGAACAGCAGGTTGATATGCTAACCAGCATCTGCAAGGTGTACAAGTCTTATTCCTCTCGCTAAATCCATTCTGCTCTCATTAGAATTGCTGAATATCTGATTATGCTGTTGTACCTGCAGCTATTGCTTGTCTGTGCAATCTGAAGTCAATTGGTTTAGCAGGGCTTTTATTTTTTCTTTGTAACTGCCACTCCAAAGAGCATTGCCTGGTGTGTGGCCTGTTGCATCATATTAATGAAAGAAAAGGTCATTCTTAACAAAATTGTTGTTTTAATCGGTTTTATTTAGACAAATAGTTCCTTGTTCTGTTAACCCTCAGGGAGTAAGGCTGCTACTAAATTCCACTGACATTGCCTTGTAGTAATCTGCTCTTTACATATCGCATGGTCTGCTTTAATGCTGGCGTAGAACACACTAGTTTCAGTAGAACTTTAATATAAATTATATATATATATAGTTAAAGGTGCAGCATTCAATATAAAGCCTGTAAATTGGCGTTGTGTCTGCTGTGCATATTTTACAAAAAATGATTCCTTGCCTCCTAGTTATCCAGATTTTCAATACAAGTCCTATTCATTTGGCTTATGCGGAACATGGGCATAAATTGTGCTTTCTTATGTAAGTACCATGGGTAAGCCCCTTATTATTTATTTGTAACTTTCCAGCTGGTCGCTACTCTTCTCAGTTGTTCCACTCTGTCACTTTGCTGCATTCTGCAGGCAGCCTGGAAATGTAATGTTTTATATTTCATTTTAAATTCTTTTAGCATCAGAACAACACTAAATGTGCAGCAGTAGATATTAAACAAAATCTAAATGATGTAAAGCTTAATGACGTCCTGCATGGAGACGTCTTTGCTTGTGCCGAGCTGTTGGCAATGCAAGTGATTGCTTCTCATTGGCCGATGAACAGCAGTTGTAGCAGCCTGTGGAAATGTTTGTTTCTGAACACTACAGCATGATTTATTTCACATATTAAGCTTTAGAGCCCATTTCATTCTGATGCTGAAATGTTGACCCAGACATGAAAGGGGGATGTGTGATAATGTTGTCCTTCAAGTGATAATGGCAATCAAGTTGCTATTGGTTTTTATATGTGGGCAACCTTTGCCTGTGTCTACTGCATCATCCCCAAAGCTGCTCCAGTCAGTCACATGTAGGTTGCCAACCCTTGGGGAAATGCTCACCTTCCTTTCATATATGTAGGGGCAGATTTATCAAGGGTCGAATTGAAAATTCATTCGTCTATGGTATTTTCGAGTTTTTCAAAAAATTCTTAAGGTGGCCATAGAAGTAGAGATCCGTTAGTTTGGGGATGTGGCCAATATCGGGCTTATCTGCTCGTGGGCCCTAGGGCCTAATGATCGGATCAGAATGGATCCGATACTGAAGGTCGGATCGCGGGGACCGCATAGACGCACAGATGCGGCCGCAATTCAACGGAATTTTTTTTAACCTGCTCGATCGAGATCTGCCGACTTTCGGCCACATATCGATCAGGGAAGCCCATCAGATGACCCCACACACAGCCCAATAAGCTGCTGACATGGCCTGTTGGCATCTTTTATGGGCCCGTATATGGGGGCCTTTATTCGATTTTCAAGATTTAGCATACTCTGGCCCTGACTATTAGCCACCTAAAACCTGCTGAATTGCTGTTGGGAGATGCAAATTCAAATCAAATTAAATTCGATTCAAGTTTTCAAGGGTCGATCCTATTCACCAGAGTTTAGATTTTTATAATAAGTTTCTATTTAAAAAAAAAAACTCACATGGATTCAATATTCGACCCTTGATAAATGTGCCTCTAAGCCCCCTCTTGGCAGTATCGCTTTCTGATCAAACGTTTAGCTATTCCTATGTAAATAAGAACACTATGATTATTGTTAGATATATGTCCTTTTATCCCAACCTAGCTTCAATAGCAAAGCTATTCCCTGCTTGAGCGCTGAGCTGTACTTACATAAGGAACAGAGGAGTCCTTATTGCATGGCAGGAGAATGTTACAGGTCTCTCCCAGCTGGCAGTTGTAGGTGTACTGGCACTGCACATCTCTGGCCTCATCCCACCAGTGGTTTTCTTTCCTTTAAATAGCTCTTGTAATATATTTTGTTGGTGTTTTTTTTTTTTTTTATTTAATTCTCACTGGTTTATTGTCTGACTGTGAACTGCTAACAGTGTTACATGTGATGTGAATGTGACCCATTGAGCAAACAGAAATGTATTTCTTTTTGTTATTTTAAAGAAAAGAACAAAAAAAAAGAGAAAAGGAAGTTGCAATATTTTATCGCAAATAAACTTGAAGCGTCTGCTTTGTGCATTTTATTTCTGTTTGGTATAAAATGGGGGTGCAGGAGGCTGATGCTTGCAAGGTCATACTGGAACACAGTCTATAGACCACTGATACAGATAGATGCTTAAGGGCAATGACTGATGGGATGTTTTGTCATAGACGATTAAGCTCCAGTACAGAGGATGACAATGCCCTTTTTTTTCCTCTCCAGCAAGTAACATAATAATCACCGGTAGTGAAACATACTTAGCACAAAGTTTCCTCATACGAGACCACGAGGCCTTGAATAGAAAGATGAGTAATAAACCATAGCAATGACACAATAAATCTGTAGCTTTACATGGCATTTGTTTTTTTAGGTGAGGGTCAGTGACCCCCATATGAAAGCTGGAAACAGAAGAACAGACAATTGAAAAGTTGCTTAGAATTATCCGTTCTATTCCATACTTCGTTATCTATAAGGTGGACTACCTGTGCAGGTGAGGTCGTTTAACCCATTAATTAGGCAACTGTTCCCATTTACATAACCATTCCCTTTTACTATATTTTTGAGATATTAAACAGCAATATGTTTTGTTTTCACAAATTAATGACGTTTTCTGTACTATACCACCCCAGAAGAATTAGATCTAAGCTGGGATTCGGCCAGGGTTCGGGGTGGGTGCTTGGTCAGCTTCACATGATCAGGTCTTCAGTTTAGCATCTGACAGTTGCTTTTGCATTTACATTAGGGATGCATTGAATCCACTATTTTGGATTCGGCCGAATCCTTCGCGAAAGATTCGGCCGAACTGAATTTGCATATGCAAATTAGGTGCGGGGAGGGAGATTGCGTGACTTTTTGTTACAAAACTTGTAAAAAATGTTTCCTCTTCCCATCCCTAACTTACATATGCAAATTAGGGTTCGGTATTCGGCATCCCTAATGTAAATGCAAAAGCAACTGTCAGATGCTATACTGAAGACCTGATCATGTGAAGCTGACCCAGCACCCACAGGAAGGCCTTATACAATTGTGGTAGACTGAGTAACCCACAATTACAGATCTAGAAGAAACGCCCCTTACAAATCCCATTACTTCACTGGCAACTTAAGCGCTAATTATTACATATCTTTTCTACGGCTGCTTGGCTGGTTATTATGCTCAGATTTGCTACTGGGAGACTTTAAAACAAACCTCTGGTTTTAAAATAGTTCATTCTGTTGCTGTAATGTTTTATAGAAGCATCACAATTTAAATATTCAATTGATAGTTGGCATATACCTGAAGAATATAAAGATACTTTGACGACGTGATGGTTTTCCTGGGCTGAGACAGGGAAAGTATAGAGGAAAGGAGACTTTTATCAGCTTCATCAAACCCAAACGGGCTGAGGGCAGTGTGAAGAGACTTCTCTGATCTGGTTTTCCAGCTGAACCTGCAACACAGAACCTGATAATGCGCTGGATACTGTAGAAGACATCCAATAAAAATGACATGTACCCAAATATTCCATTCCCCAGTCACAACTAGCACTGCTTTAAGACTTTCCAACAATCTGGCATTGCAAAGTAGAAAAATAACCTGGGAAAAATGTATAAAATCTACTGGAAACCAAAGCCTTAAGCAACAGAGATGACTTTTTTTATATATTAAACTTACTGTAACAGCCCAGAAGATCAGCAGTCTTTTACCAGCAATGATCCATCAAAGTTGTGCACAGCAGCTGACCATCTTGGTATCATGTTAGGCCAGAATTTGGCACTTCACATGCTCAGTAATGCCATATGTCAATGTGAATATACACAGTTGTGTTCAGAATAATAGCAGTGTGTTTAAAAAAGTGAATAAACTCAATTATAATAGTTTTTCTTTCCATACACACAAATGCATTGGGAACACTGCACCTTCTATTCCAAATCAAAACCTGAAGAAATTTGTGTTATTCCTTTACAGAAAGTGAAGAAAAGGGAATAATAGGCTGTCGGTATTCATCTTTACAAACTCAAACCTCTGTATAAATTGAAAAATGTTTCAAGATTTTGCTTTCCTTTGGAAATATTTTATTTGATTTTCATGTTAAACAAATAACAGTATGACAGCAAATATTATGCAGATGAAGAAAGACATGTAATTGATACAATGGCATAGTGTTATTAAAAACGAAATAACATTTAAAGAGACTGACAGCAACTAAAATTAACTAAGCCAGTGGATGTACACATATTGAAAGAAAGAAAGAAAATGGCCATTTATCGACTGCAATGTCTGAAAGTGCATCTTGCTATTGGAGAAACCTTCCTATTTGTTCACCTGTATTAGAGTTACAAGCTTCAAATTAAGGAGTCTATGGAATTATTTCCTTTGGTTTTGGTTAATAAGGCTTCTTGCCAACTAAGCTGGTTCATAAAAGAAATAGCATCTGTTGACGAGAGGGGTTCTTTTTGTAGCCAAGAATTAAATAAAGCTTTCCTAGAAGCAGCTAGAAAAAAAAAAACTGTCAATCATTTATTTTCATGGGAAACCAAATTTGTGTTAGGAACTGAAGAAAACATTATCTAGATGAAAAAAAAGCAAAGCACGGAGACAATTCCATTTTTATCTTCAATTGATAATACATAAAAACTGATTTCCCTCCAATATAGATCAATCTTTGGACAGGACCATAAATAATTGAAAAGTGACACATTAGTCTTGTCGCATTTAGGACAGCATGAAATAGGGCTGTTAGAGGAATTTTTCAAAAACAATTTTCCATAGCCTAGGTGCATAAGCTTAAAATGTTGTATCCTCCAACTTTCTGCTAAAATTAATTCATTGTAATCCCTAATAGATTTTACCAAATCTAAGGGAGTCGTTTGGCAATGTAAAAATTCAGACCATTTAGTGGAAGGTTTCGATAACGGGTGACTTTCCTTTGAATCACTGAGCTGATATTTAGTTGTATAAAGTGTTTCTGAGAACTGCTGCACATCATGGAGTCCACCAACTTCTGGCACCTGTTTCGTTCCACAATCCTGAATTTCTTTCTGTTTTGCCTTAGAAACAGCATTTTTGATGTCACCCCACAAGTTTTCTATTGGATTAATGTCCAGGGATTGGGCTGACCACTCCATAACATCAATCTTGTTGGTCTGGAACCAAGATGTTGCTCATTTACTGGTGTGTTTGGGGTCGGTGTCTTGTTGAAACTGTTATTGAACACTATTATTTAGAACAAGCCTCAATTGATGATTAAATTACATAGAATCAGCAGCATGCATGTCCTCACTGTTGTACTGTTAACTTGCTTAACCCCTCTTAACCCATCAAACAATACAATGCTCGCACTTTCAAATCCAGGTTACACTTTAGGGCATATTTACTTAGCTTGAGTGAAGGAATAGAATAAAAAATACTTCGAATTTCGAAGTATTTTTTTTGGCTACTTCGACCATCGAATTGGCTACTTCGACCGATTCAAACTAAAAATCGTTTGACTATTCGACCATTCGATAGTCGAAGTACTGTCTCTTTAAAAAAAGCTTCGACCAGCTACTTCGCCACCTAAAACCTACCGAACCTCAATGTTAACCTATGGGGAAGGTCCCCATAGGCTTTCTAGCCAATTTGTGATAGAAGGAAAATCGTTCGATCGATGGATTAAAATCCTTTGAATCGTTAGATCGAACGATTATTCCATTGATCGTTTGATCGAAACTAATATTGATAAATCCTTCGACTTCGAAGGATTTAACTTCGACAGTTGAATAGCGAGGGTTAATTAACCCTCGATATTCGACCCTAAGTAAATGTGCCTAAGTAAATGTGCTCGATTCATCAAGCTCGAGTGAAGGATTCGAAGTAAAAAAACTTCGAATTTCGAAGTTTTTTTTTGGGCTACTTCAACCTTCGACTTCGAATCGAAGGATTCGAAGTAAAAATCGTTCGACTATTCGACCATTCGATAGTCGAAGTACTGTCTCTTTAAAAAAAAATTTGACCCCTAGTTCGGCAGCTAAAAGCTACTGAAGTCAATGTAAGCCTATGGGGAAGGTCCCCATAGGCTTGCCTAAGTTTTTTTGATCGAAGGATATTCCTTCGATCGTTGGATTTAAATCCTTCGAATCGCTCGATTCGAAGGATTTAATCGTTCGATCGAAGGAATTATCCTTCGATCGTACGATCGCAGAATTTGCGCTAAATCCTTCGACTTCGATATTCGAAGTCGAAGGATTTCAATTCCTAGTCGAATATCGAGGGTTAATTAACCCTCGATATTCGACCCTTGATGAATCGGCCCCTTAGTGTCACTTTGCGTATTGCTGTTATTTGCAGCTGGGGACATTTCCCCAAACCCTGAGAAAGAGAATTATTTTGAGAGCACATTGTGTGATACTGAGGTTTACCGTGTATGTCTCTTAAGTGGGAGAGATGTGGAAAGTGCAGCTGAGGAATAAACACACGGATACACCTACTCCGCTGCCCATCCATGTACAGGTTCTCTGCTATGATCCGGCCAGCTAAATTTTTGCCAGTACCAGTCCATCCATGAAAGGAAAGAGCCAGTGGCTTTTGGGGTCTCCACTGCAGGAATCTCTCTATGAATGTTAAGATCAAATCTTCTGCCAAGATCTCACTGTAAGCCTAAAATGGGAGCACTGAACAATCAAAATACATGGAACATTGCTTTTCAGTGACATTTAGTAAAGCCACTGGTGCCCAGGTGCCTTATAAGAGCCATATTTTCTTACACCAATAAAGTCTCATTATTCCAGAAAGCTATATACACCTTGGATTTTCATACATTGCACAGTATTATTTGCCAATGTAAAAATAGTTTGATGGAAGTGCTGAGGGAAGGTACATATTTTCCAGAATGCTCTGTGAGACGTAGAATGTAAAGAGAATTACAACACTATCTGTTGTGCTAATTAGCGCTGCAGGTTTGGGGAGTGATGTCATCACCTGGGGGAGGAGAGTTCCCTGCCAAGGAACCAGGAAGTGTGTGAGGTAATGTCTCACTAAGGGCAAAGAGCTTTGGATACTCCTGTGCCAAGTCTGTTGGAGTCAAAGGTAAGCAGTGTCGGACTGGCCCGGCCCGGCCAGTCCCCCGTCCCGATCGTCCTTAAAAGAAAAAAAGGTTTTTTTACGTGCCGCGCAGCGCCATTTGCGCATGCGCGCGACACCTTTTACTGAGGAACGGCGCCTGCACGCAGGCGCGCCGAGCAGCGCCTTCGTGCAATTGTGCTCGGCGTGTCATAGTAGGGAGGCAGGGGGGGTCGGAGGGGGCCCTGGACATTAGTCCCGGTGGGCCCCGGGCCCCCCAGTCCGACCCTGAAGGTAAGGACGGAACCTTTAAAGTAGAAGGAAAGCCGTTTCACACTTGGGGGTGCCAAATGTAAGGCACCCCCAAGTGAATGTATTTACTTAACTGAAACCCCAGGCTGGTGCTCCTATCAGCAGAAAACTACACTGGCCCAGGGTTATTCCAGCGAGCACCACAGAGTGATTCTCTTCCGACTTCTTCTTTCTTCAAATTTCCATGGGCAGACACATGCACAGTAGAATGAAATAGCCAACTTTTTAGTTAAAGTTCAGCTTTTCACTTTCCTCTTTGCTGGCAATGACAGTCTGAAGTCTTGAACTCATGGACATCACCAGATTCGAGGTTTCCTCCTTTTTAATGCTCTGCCAGGCCTTTACTGCAGCGGCTTTCAGTTGCTGTTTGTTTGTAGGTCTTTCTGTCCGAAGTTTAGTCTTCAACAAGTGAAATGCAGCTCAATTGGGTTCAGATCAGGTGACTGACTTGGCAATTCAAGAATATTTCACTTCTTTGCTTTAATAAACTCCTGGGTTGCTTTGGCTGTATGTTTTGGGTCATTGTCCATCTGTATTATGAAACGCCTCCCAATTAATTTGACTGCATTTAGCTGGATTTGAGCAGACAGTGTCTCTGAACACCTCCGAATTCATTCGGCTGCTTCTGTCCTGTGTCACATCATGGATAAACACTAGTGTCCCAGTGCCACTGGCAGCCATGCACGCCCAAGCCATCACACTGCCTCTGTCATGTTTTATAGAGATGTGGTGTGCTTTGGATCATGAGCTGTTCCCCGCCTTCTCCATACTTTCTTGCCATCATTCTGGTAGAGGTTGATCTTGGTTTCATCTGTCTAAAGACTGTTTTTCCAGAACTGCTGGCTTTTTAAGATGTTTTTTTAGCAAAATCCAATCTAGCCTATTCTTGATGCTTATGAGTGGCTTGCACCTTGCAGTGCACCCTCTGTATTTACTCATGCAGTCTTCTCTTTATGGTAGACTTGGATATCGATACACCTACCTCCTGGAGAGTGTTGTTCACTTGTTTGGCTGTTATGAAGGGGTTTTTCTTCACCCTGGAAATTATTCTTTGGCTATTCATTGGCTAGCAATAAGGGGGTGTTTTGGCAGCATTCTAACAAAAGAGAACCCGCAAAAAAAAAGTCTTAGAAATTGGTTTTGTGCTGGACTCTACCTTAGGCCATGGAAACACAGAGCTATTTTTGCAGGCTAAGAGAAGTGGATCAGCTCTGTGTCCCATTTCAATTGATTTGAATTAGATCCACCTGCATACGCTCACAGGCAACAGAGCAGAAGCTGAGTTCATCATAAATACGCATAATGAGCCATCTTCGGGCTGGCCTCTGCTGTGTGTGACTATGGATCCACTTCTCTCAACCTGCAAAAATACGTAGGCAGAGAGTAGCGAAGTCCTGCAGCTCTTGAGTGCCCATAGCCTTAGCCCAGAGCACAACTGTTTCAAGGCAGAAAATGTAAGACAATTAAATAGAAATATATTTAAAAAAAAAAAAACACAACAACAACATTAGATATCTTGTATCTTTTATTTTTCCTACTAAATATATTCTCTCCTCTTTCACTGTATTTATTCCTCCAAACCCAATCAAAACCCCATGTTTCTTAAATGTTGGCCAGGACCTCGTAAGAATAATGAAGGGAAGGTACTGGTACTGAGCCATTATAACAGCAGCATTGACTTTCACTAATGAACTGAACTATGTGAAAACATTATTTGAAGTTAGATAGAACAATGCCCTCCCTCTCTGCTACTTACTCTTTTTGTAAAACTATCAAGCAGCAGGATATAAAAAAAGTCACAAAGCAAGAAAAAAAAGTCTGAAAGTGAATAGGAATTATATTATGAACTGAGAGAGAGAGGTTGAAACTGGTACCATTTAAGTAAAACTGTTTTGGGAACATTTAAGGAGACTTAAAGGACAAGGATGGGATGACAATTTGTAATGCAGCCTCCATTATTAAAATCACTTACTTTAGACCCTGGGCAAATATTCCTTTGCTAAAAAACACACCAACCTGGGGTAGTATTCCAGTGAGCCCTGTGGCCTAGCTGTTCACATGTGCAGAAGAGTAAATGTTCTGATTTATTTATTACTCTCAGTTTTGTTTTTGTGTCCATGCCAGACCAGCCCCAGAGATTCCATGGCAAAAGAAGGAGATGGTGGCACAATGCTTACTAAAATGCTACCCAGCCCATATTTTGGTGAAGATGAGCCCTAGCCCAGGGTCTGTAGTAAGCGATTATAATCACTGGGGTTGCCCCTAACAATTACACCCCAGTGATAAAACCTTTCAATCTCCTTGTAGGTGGAAACTAACCACCGCACTGAATTCTTAACCTTAAATTACCATTACATTGTACTCATCGTTTGTGTAAAGTATCAGATGTACAGGGGACAGTCTTGTATTGAGTCAGTCCAACTCAGAGCAACAGCTGGGCACAACAGGCCTTGGCATAAAGGAGAACAGAAATCCTTAAGCAAAATATTGTGTTCACAATAAGCTACATTCAGGTTTTGGGGTTTCTTTTGCACAACCAATAACCCATCTAAGTAATCCAATGTTAACATTCAATTGGAGCTATCAGCATAACATAAAATGAAATGGATGCACTCCAACTTTATACGCCTTTGTTTCAGTAATATGGCACTTTACTACTGGAAAGGGAACAGCAAATCATGGAGTACTGGCTTTCAAATATGCAAAGACAAAAAGAGGAAAACAAAGCAATAAACCCAGAATGATGCATACATTTAAGATTGACATTACTTTAAAATGACCAAGGTCCATTTAAAAAGAAAAATTAAATTGAACCAGAACAGTAGCCTAAAACCCAGATGAGTTTACCTGGCTTACTTTAAATACATCAGAAATACTTCCCCCAATAGCGCAGCCTCCAGCTTAGGCATTACAGCTCCCACCAATCTCTGGCAGTGGATACTGTGAGCTGTAACTTAGCAGCTGGAGGCTGCAAATCCAACAGTCCTGACAGCAGTTTGTCTAAGTAAAAAAAATATTAGCACAATGCCTCATCTTGTTTCCAGAAAATAAATAGATCAGTCATTTTGAAGAACACAATCTTTCAAAAGCACTTGCAGGCACCCCACCCCGAGTGCAAATGACTTATAGAAAGCTTGAGGGGAATGAGGAAAACCATACACCCTTTCACCTCCTAGCAATGCAAATATAAATTATTTTAACTGAGGTTAGAAAACATCAGCACCATTGGTCTACTGAGGTTGCCAAAACCTTTTGTCCGGAAAATGCCCTTTTCTACCTTTAATTCAGAGGATTGTCTTTGCTGAAATTGGCTGTGGTTCTCTGACAATGAAGGGCAATACAAATAAATGTTGGAGGAAAAAAAAAATGTTGTGGCTTTATATGCCAGAGCCAGCAAAGAGTTACATATTGTTTGCAGGTTACAAAACGACGCAGTCAATATTTGAGTAAATTCCAAATATTGAGACAATAATCGCATCAGGATTTGCCGGAGTATATGGAAACACTACGTGCCAACAGGTCCCTCAAGATCAGTTTCCTGAATTAGTCCATAAATTAAAAGTCTAATAATTTACAAGAAGCAACAAAGGTAAAACACAGAAATGCACAGGGCACGGAACTCTAAGCAAATGGTTCTGCTTGAGATGTTACCGGGCCACTTGGCAGCCATCATGTGCACCACATAAAATCAGACACCCGAATATTAAAAATTAGCTTGATGCCCTTCCAAATGAAAAACAAAGAATAAATTATGACTTAAATTCTCCACTCTCTTTACAACTGTTTAATACCCACACTGTCAGAAGCTCATTAAGTCCCTTCGTAGTGCTATAAAGCATCATTGGCAAAATACAGAGACTGGATTGTGGCAGGGAGATACTTCTCTAGCAGTCTACCATTTGTTCATTGAGGTGCAAGCAGTAGATGAATTGCAGTCTGGTGGGTTTAGTATCTGCAGATGCACTGTGCTGTTTGAGGGTCAAGTCCAGGTGTACCGTGGAAACAAACCCAACCCAATAGAGATGATTTCTTCTGTTTCTTTGGGACAACAATGGAGTTACATATGGGTAAAAGTCATCCTGTCCTCCACCATGACCACATCAGCTCCAAACTGTCCTATGCATTGCTGAACCGTTGCCAATATGCTCTGTAGTCGGCGTTCTAAAGCATCAAGGTGAGTTTTTGACAGCACTGGATAGATGGGATCATGAGCCGTAGCAGTCAATAAAGCAGAGCGGAGCGTGCCATGCTTCAAGTGAGAAAGACGGTTCCACGTGGAAACGCGAATACTGCAAACCGAAAACAAACCGTGAATAGGAGTAAGAAGAAAAGGAGAAATATTTGACAGATTTCAATTGGGATCGGGAACATTTGGACTTACATGCAGCACTGGTATAGGGGAGCCAAAATACTTCGCTCATCTACCAATGGATTCCCAAAACTAAAAGAACATAAAACAAGGACAGATTTATTTTTGCATAAAAATCTGCATTGTAGCATGTACATTGCATTGTATATAATGTGCGTGTACAGGTGGCTGTAAAATAGCACAAGGCTGAACACCGTTAAATATGATGCAATATAAGAATGTACACATATTATATCATTCCTTTACAGTAACCCAAATAAGAAAAACAGAGTAATATTATGCATAAATTGAATACTTAGAAAATGAATAGAGACAGACCAGAAGACACAGTAGCTATGCTGAAAACACCCTTTTATTTGACCTTACATGTTTCCAGCAGAGTTGCCCTTTGTGCAAATGGTGTAAGGTACATTTGATACACTCTTAAGGTCAGAGACACACGGTCAGATTCGGGGATATTAGTCACCTGGCGACAAATCTCCACTTCCTTGGGACGACTGATCTCCCCGAACTGCCTTCCTACCGGCTAGAATCTAAATCGCTGCAGGATGGCAACTTCAGAAAACGAAGCCGGCCGGCGATTTGCATTCTAGCCGGCGGAAATGCAGGGGAAAGCAGTTCGGGGAGATTAGTTGCCCTGAAGAAGAGATTAATCTCCCCGTATCTGATCGTGTGTCTCTGCCCTTATAGGAATTCAGTGGGAGGGAAATCGACTGCCCGTCCCTAGAGGGAGGGGATCATTACACCTAAACCCTCATTACAGTGCAGACAATTAGATACAGCCGTGCAAGTGAATTATTGCATTATTCAATACATCAAAGAATAAAAACCTGTGTGGTCTGTGAAGGTTCTTGCAAAATTAACATTGTCCATTTGTATCTGTATAAGTCGATTTCCCACCCACTGAATTCATATAAATGTGTGTGCAAATGGTGTAAGGTACACTTGATAAAGGGCAACTCTGCTGGAAACATGTAGTGTCAAATAAAAGGGCATATTCAGCATAACTACTCTGTCTCTATCCATTTTCTACATATTGACTACATTGTGGTACTCAGGACGGGTTACAGGAGCAGACAATTGGGATAAAAAGTATTTGGGATAGATACCATAAGCTGTTGGAACAAGTGAATTAATTATGCATACATTTATGATAAATAAATGATAACTTATAAATTCATTTATTGGAACCATCGCAGCCAAGAGGTCTGTCCAGGTATTCAATAAAATATTGATTAAAGGGGTTATGCACCTTCCAAACACTTTTTTTCAGTTGGGTTGTTTTCACACTGTTCGCCAGAAATAAAGCCTTTTTCAATTGCTTTCCATCATTTATTTTTTACCATCTTTCCAAAATTTAAGTTCAAAGTTTAATGTTCCTATAGCTGGTATTTCAGTCTGGCAGGTCAGTTATCCAGGTGAAGATTCTGAACTGTTACAATTTGCAACATTTAGTTGATACATTTCTCGGTTATATCTATGTAATATTAACAACTACTGTATCAATTCTAACAGCTGCATTTAATGAAACTCAGGGATTCTGCTCAGCAGGGACAAAGTTAAGAAATACATCAACTAAATGTATCAACTAAATGTAAAGAAAAAACAGTCACAAATAGAAGATAGAAAGTAATTAGAAAAAGTATATATTTCTGCTGAAAAAAAGTTTTGAAGGTGAACAACCCCTTTAAATTATGGTTCATGGCAGCAGTATAGCAGCTCCCTACCTTATAAATGATTAGATAAAGCCAAAAAAGGACCCCAATGGTGAGGTAGTTATACTGACCTAGCGTCCTGCATGCTATCTCTTATCTCTTTGGAGACATAGTTGGGTGTTTGCCTGTTCTAGGAGGAGCTTCACTTCTAACACTACTAACATTTTAGGGTAAGGGCACATGGGCCGATTCGCCTCTTCTTAGGGGCAACAATCTCCCCAAACTGCCTTCCCTCAGCATTTCATTTTCCGAAGTCGCCCGAAGTTGCCTCAGGTCGACTTCGGAAACCAAAGCGCTGCGAGTTGCCTCAGGTCGACTTCGGAAACCAAAGCGCTGCGAGTGCCATCCCGCTTCAGATTTTTCGTTATAGCCGGCGGGAAGGCAGTTTGGGGAGATTGTCGCCCTGAAGAAGAGGCGATTTGTCGACAGGGCGACTAATCTCCCCGAATCTGCCCGTGTGCCCTTACCCTTAGAAGTTTGTTGCTTTATGAATGAATTGATAATCCCACACGCTATCACTCCCTTACCCAAGCAGACGTGCACATTTAACCTACCTCTTAGCATTGTCCAGTAGTATTAGCATGCTGCCACCCTCATCATCTTGAAAGCTTTCATAATGATGACGATCTGCATTTCCAATCAGGAAATCAAAAACAGCAGTATCAATAACATCCAGGAGTCTTGGTCCAGAGTCATAAGGTGAGGTCTTCTTCACAGCATCACAGTAACTTTCATCATATTCCCACCTGACAGTAAAGGCACAAGTGATGGATTATTGTACAGTATTGTCCAGGGGAAAAGACTTCTTTTTTTTTTTTTTTTTTAAATGTTTTATTTGATTTTCATATTAAACAAGTAATAACATTATGACAGCAAATATTATGCAGATGAAGAAAGACATGTATTCAATATGATGGCATAGTGAGATTGAAAACGGAATACAATTTTAAGAGACTGACAACAATAAACTGAAAATAACAAAAATTAACTAAGCCAGTGGAAGTAAACATATTGAAAGAAAGAAAAATGTCCATTCGTTGACTGGAATGTCTGAACGCGTAACTTACAAATGAAGAAACCGTCCTATTTGTTTACCTGAATTAGAATTACAAGCTTCAAGATATGGAGACCAAACCAGTTTAAACGAGTCTATGGAATTATTTCCTTTGGTTTTGGATAATAAGGCTTCTTGCCAACTAAGCTGGTTCATAAAAGAAATAGCATCTTCTAACGAGGGGGGTTCTTTTTGTAGCCAAGAATTAAATAAAGCTTTCTTGGAAGCAGCTAGGAAAAAAACTGTCAAAAATGTATCTTCATGGGAAATAAAATTTGTGTTAGGAACTGAAGAACATACCATATCCAGATGCAAAAAAACAAAGCACGGAGACAATTTAATCTGTATCTTCAAATGATAATTCAAAAAACCAAAGATTTCCCTCCAATATAGGACAATCTTTGGACAGGACCATAGATAATGGAAAAGTGATACATTAATTTCATCACATTTAGGACAGTATGAAATAGGGCTATTAGAGGAATTTTTTGAAAACAGTTTCCCATAGCCTAGATGGGCAAGCTTAAAATGTTGTATCCTCCAATTCTCTGCTAAAATTAATTTATTATAATCCCTAATCGATTTGACCAAATCTGAGGGAGTTATTTGACAATGTAAAAATTCAGACCATTTAGAGGAAGGTTTCGATAACGGGTGTGAATCTGAACTATAATTATTCCAAAATTTTTTAGAAAGAGAGCTAATAGAGATCAAACCAGGGAATTCCAAAAACTCTGCCAAATCGTCTGCAAGCTTGTGCTCAGCTAAAACCAGGTTGTTATTATTATGTAGCAGAGAAAGACCATATTGACACGCTAAATAATAATATCTATCAGAATCCCGAAGCTTGTATTGTTCTTTGAGATTTGACCAGGGCATTAAGGTTTTCTTAAGCGGATCAAATATATCTTTTACCAGAACCAGTGACTTTCTCTTAATTGAAAATATAAAAAGTATCTGACTTTTGATAATCTGAAGGTTTGAGTAAGAGTTTGGCTGGCATGTAAGGGGTTACTGTATAGCTATACCCATGATGAGAGAATAAATGTTTCCACACAAATATAGAGTCGCGATAGATAGGATTCCTCTTAAAATCATAAGGAACATTGCTCCATTTACCATGCAAAACAGATAATATATCAAAAAAGGGTTCTTGAAAGATTTCAATATCGGGGTTTGTAAATTTGTTGCCTTGAGAGATCCACTCAATAAGATATCTGGTGAGGGCTGATAAATTAAAAGCTCTGAAATCAGGAAGGTTTAATCCTCCAAGCTTAACTGGAGCTCTCAATTTATAGAGGGCAGAAAAGGCTTCTTTATGTGTGGTGCACTGCATTTTACCTTGCCAACTTTCCCTCGCGGTAGGTCCTTCCCCAAGGGTGTCGATGCTTCTGAAGGGGCCATACATCGGGGAGCCATAGTGTGACAGTACCTTCCATCATTTCTTGTTCTGCACAGGCGGGCTCAGTCTCACGACAGTAGTAGCATTTCCCATAAAAGCAGGTATTGTTACCTGGGAACAGATATATACAGAAATAAGAGCTGTAATAACCTGAGTTATCAGAATTATAATAATTCAAAGCTGCAGTCACTTGTCAGCTGCAAATGATTCTTAGGGATGGACATCAGTTTAGAGATTACTCACCCTGCTTTAGAAAAGTGCTTAGAAGCTGCTCAGTAGCTACAGGTTTAATCTCAGTGATAAGATTCACATATCGCCCAACAACTAGAGGAGCTCGTCTGAAGCCTAGGATTCTGCGGGATGGAGCAGGAAAAAAACTTGCATAAATGCATAGAATATGCATATTTCACCTTTTACAGAAATGCCTCAATCAGTGTATAGTAAGGACAATTGTTTATTAGTGAATAAGAACTCATAAGAACCATGTGAAGATGAAGATTAAAATCACAGGGGTGTGGTGCCAATTTGTTAGGAACTCCAGTGATAAAAATAGCTTATCTTTTTTTGTGGAAAAAAAAACAAACAAAATTTAAAAATTGACTGTACTGGGGTACTTTCCTATACAAAGCCATCATCTTTTGAATGTTCCAAAATATCCCTTGTTCTAATTGAAGCTGTGCACATACAGTACAGTAATCTCCCACAAATTGCTACACTCAGAGGCACATTTATTAAAGGTTGAATTTCGAATTCATGTGAGTTTTTTAACTCAAATAAACCCTCCCAGTCGAATAAACGCGAAATTCGACTTGGAGGGTCATTTATATAAAAAAAAAAGCTAAAAATTTTTTTACCGTCCTGAAAACTCGAATAAAATTCGATTTGAATTTGACCAAACTCAATTCCATTTTTTTTCTCCGAAAAATGTCAGGAAGGCTACAAACATCTGCAAATTGTTCACTGGACCTATATACATGAATTAAGCAAGTTTTAGGTGGCAGATAGTCAATTCGAATTCTTAAAGGGCCACAGTATGATAAAACTCGAAAATATACTTAGAATTCCCTAGTCGGATTTGACAGTTTTGACCGAAAAAAAAAAATGTCAAAATTCGAATATGAATTTTCAATTCAACCCTTAATCAATCTGCTCCTCAATGTGCATGCCACCCAGGGTTAGCTCAGGCTAAACGGCGAGTGATTTTAATCACAGGCAGGGCCTAAAACACTGCCCCCAATGACTACATTGGATTGTATTTTGCTTTAAAAAAAGTGATCTCCCATATAAGGCTTCTCGCTGCAGTAACAGCAGCACATTAAAAAGCAGCAGAGTCCCTGATTGCAGCTGTCTGGAGAACAAATACAACTTGCTGGTTCAGTCTCATCTTAAGCTCATGCTTGGCTTCCAAATTTTTAACAAGGATTGACGGCATCATAAGGTAACACAGAGAAAGTAGATTGAGCAGTTCAGCAAATGTCATTTAAACAGAGAAACAGAGATACTCTGCACTGCATAATGCTGCATTACGTTCAAACACGGACACCAAGGCTGACTATCAATCTTTAATAGACAAAAGCTGTCACTCGAGAAAGGGTCTGTACACATTGTGGCTGTTGGAGTTTTCTGATTGGCCGAAGACAACTTTCTCGCGCCTGACCTTCTAGTCAACAACATGACCCTATTTTCTTTTAGAAAAGTAAATTTTCCATAGACATATACCAAGTGCTGTACAGGAAAATTTAAAGCTGGGCTACAGCTCTAACTTGCCACCATATTAATGGCAGGTCTCCAGCTTCATTGGAAATTAGATTGGCAAATCAATAACTATGTGGCCTGTCTGAGCCTGATCACTGGCTGAACTGCAGCGCATACCCACCTATCTAAATGAAAAGCTGCCACTTCAGCATTATGCCTGTCGTACCCAGCATATGGTTCCCCTTCCACAATATAATCCCGGCTGTACCTGAAATGTTCAAGCAAATAAATTACATGAATTTTTGTTTGATAACAACCATAAAAACTACAGAAGGGAATGATAGAAAGAAATATAAGTCATGGTTTAATGGAATTCAGATATACATATTCGGCTCCTGTTCCAACACGTGCATGTCCCACTGTTTAGCCCTGTAGCAATTATATAACTATATGCAACTATTTTGTAGGAATATTTTACAAAAAACACTATGGCGGGAGTCCTTAGGAGAGTCTCTTACCCTGATCTAGAATGCTCCAGCCACACTACAATCTTTATTCATTCTCCCATGTATCCCCTGCCTCCGTTCTATGATGGTGCATGTGCAGTATAGAAATCTGAAAAACAGTTCTGTACTGAGCATGCGCTTGCACAAGCCTAACAGGGGACACCTGGAAGATGGATTTGTGGCTAAACTAGTACCCTGGGCTGGAGCCACCAGAGGGAAGCTAATAGTAAGAGATTATTTCACCTCAGAAAGGGTCACTCTAGTGCAGTGATCCCAAATTTGTGGCTTGTGAGCACCATGTTGTTCACCAACCCCTTGGATGTTGCTCCCAGTGGATTCAAAGCAGGAGCTTATTTTTCAATTCCTGCCTTGGAGGCAAGTTTTGGTTGCATAAAAACAGATTTATGGCCAAATAGAGTCTCATCTAGGCTGCCAATCCACATAGGGCAACTAAACAGCCAATCAAATCCTTTATTTGGGACCCCAGGAACTTTTTTCATATTTGTGTTGCTGCCCAACTTAAATTTGAATGTGGCTCACAGGTAAGAAACGGTTGGGGACCCCGGCTCTAGAGGTTATGGACATCAGCAGCCAACAGTATTTGTGCATATTTGTACTGAACATTACATGTTTCCAGTATGGAAAAAGGTGGGACAATATTTGGGTTAAAGTGTGTGCCATGGCACGACAACTAATAGCACCTGTGTACTTATCACATCAGTGCTGCCTGTTTAGCAACTCCTTTGCTTTTGCCATAACCAAATGGGACATAATGTGCATTTCCACAAGAAAGAGAGCAGTGAAGCATGTACACAACTGCACACAGTGAGGGGCAAGAGCAATGGTTTAGACTCTTACCTTTTGGGCTTAAATACCACCTTCTGTCCACCTTCCAGGACAAGCAAAGCTTTGAGCTGTGTGCCTTTGTAGCCAACGTCAGCTCTCACAATTTTCTTGATTGCCATAGAATGTAAAACTGCTCCCATTTCTGGGCTATCCTCAGGATACACTTCCCGTGGTACAACCCACTGAGATGCAATTTCCCAGGGGGACTGCAAGGTATGCTCCAAACGGGAGTCCAACGTAAGCCGCAAGCTGGACATCATGCGCTGAAAAGACAGCTGGTCCTGTCTCTGAGCAGCAGAGGTCTCCAGTCGGTCCAATAAAAGAAGCTTGGTGAGAACCAAAATCACCAGCAGCAGTGCCAAGACAACGACCCGCTGCTTCAGCTTCATGATGCCCGAGATAAATAGCTCTTAGCAAAGAAGAGGGATGTCCTATGTGTGCCAGGTGCAGGGCATTTCTCTGTCTGATCCCTGCAGGAACCTGTGGAAACAGCAGTGGGAAATTAACACACACAAAAAAAGTAGAACTAAATATTTCTCATATCTCTACTAAGGCCAGTTTTTCAAAACTTGGCTTAGATCAACCTCTTAGAATGTAAGCTTTTGCGAGCAGGGCCCTCCCACAGCTTCTATCTGCTTCCTCCCCTAATAATAATGCTAGTGACCTTAAAATCATAAAGCTTTCTGTGATACTCATTTATGGTAATAGTATGGAACATAGAACAATGTTGGGGAAAATCATTATTTCTGAAAATGATATATAATTATGACACTGAATCTCCAGAAACCTGTGATCTTGAAATAGGCAGTGCCCCTTCCCATACAGTTCTACTTAAAGGGGTGATTCACCTTTATGTTAACTTTTAGTATGTTATAGAATGGCCAATTCTAAGAAAATTTTCAATTGGTCTTCATTATTTATTTATTTATTTATTTTTATTGGGGTTTTTTTTTTATTATTTGCCTTCTTCTTCTCCTAACGCTTTACAACTTTCAAATTGGGGGGGGGGTCACTGACCCCCATCTACAATACAACAGCTCTGTATAGCTACAAATGTATTGTTATTGCTACTTTTTATTATTCATCTTTCTAGTAAAGCGCTCTCCCAGTCATATTCCATTCTCCTATTCAAATCAGTGCATGGTTGCTAGGTTAATTTAGACGCTAGCAACCATATTGCTGAAATTGCAAACTGAAGAGTTGCTGAATAAAAAGCGAAATAACTCAAAAATCACAAATAATAAAAAAAAAACCTGTTGCAACTTGTCTCAGATTGTCACTTTGTACATCATTCTTCATAGTTCTTTTAAAGGTGAACAACCTGTTTAATCTCGAATTTAATAAGACAAAAACAAATCCATTTGGTCTTTTTGGAATGTATTACGGTTCTTTAGTTGATCATAAGGCTGTACAATACAGAATGCTCTGTTATCTGGAAAATCTTAGATTTGAAAATGAAATTATTAAAAAAAATGGGCATATTACGTGGGATCAATATCTCTTTGCCAAAATAAATGATTTCACATGTTACAAATTTTGTAAATCAATGCAAACAAGACTCCCTCTACAGAATAACAAGGGCAAGTATATTTTAGAAAGCATTTACAGAAAAACTGAATTAAAATGAGTACAACTGAAAAAAAAGTATAAGGTCCCTTTACCAACTGTAGCTAAAAGAGAGGGCCAAATAAACTTCACCACCTCTACTACACACTGCCCTTATAGTTCCCATTCATTTACTAATTGTTAGTTCAACACCTCACCTTCCCAAGGCCTAATGTCACCAAGCATCTCAAACATAATGAGGCCATGGTTCAGATTCCTTCTACTTCAATGGGTCACTTCCAGTTTCAGTCGGGTTTCCTCTGTCGATACTTCAGCTGCCAATGTATTGCTTAATGTCTATGCCTGTAAAGCTCTGCTAAAGTGCAGGACAGGAGGGAGGGATGTTGCATTTATGAATGAAAGTTAAGCAACATAAAGAGTAAAGGCAAGGAATTTCTCTGATATTATCCAACAACTTACATGATACTCAGTCGATGGTTCCAGGGGAATCTTATAAGGCCAAAAGGTATTGTCCCCAAATCCCACTTAAAAGGGCCTTCAGGCTGCCCCCTGTCCCCCAACTATGGACTGCTCTGGGCTGTGGACCTGGGCACAAGGCATGGCAAGCAGGCAATATGGATATGACAGCCTTGATGTGTCAGTGGGAAGCTGGAGTCGCAATGAAAGTACAGCTCTAATGTACAACAACATGTATATAACAATGCTTCCACTGCTATAGTACATGACCCTGAATGAATGTCCCAGGGCAGAGTATGTCTCACAGACTATTCCATGTGGAATCAGGTTGCCCAGGAGGAGTCCAGGTGGCCAAGTGACTAAGATACCCGCCTGCACATGAGCCCTGGCATAGTGATCTCAGCAATGGAACAGCCAAGCTCTGCCCAACAACACCAGCAACCCTTCATCATCATCAATAACAAGGCAAGTGTCCCCGTTCAGTTTACACAGAGGTAAGTAACCCGCGGCCCTGCGGCTGAGAGGATAAAGTACAACTCTCTCACCATCCCCGGCAGCCTTTGCGCAGCGCAGATTCTTGAAATCCAACTTATTTTGCATATCATTTCAGTCAGCTGTGAGTTACAGCGCAGCGACACTCACCTCTCACACACGGTCCCAGATCCCCAGTTGCCAACATCACACATTCTACTTCAACCAGTACACAGTTCAGCGCACATCGGAACTGTCAACCCAGCCAATCCGCTTTGGATGCAGTAGGCCACCGAGGACCAATCGGGTGGATCGGCACATTCCTTGTGAAGCTGATTGGGTCACCGAAAACTGGCCGAACCTTCCAATCCAATCGCAATGCACTATTTAACCGGAAACAGCAAAGTCTATAGGCGCTCACGGACCAGTCATAGAGCATTAGACGGGCAACCAATAATGAGCACGCCCAGGAGGAAGTCTTATAGGTTTCAGGCCACGCGGATGTGATAGAGGCCAGTGAGGCCATATTTAATATGGGTTTGGTGTGTGAGGTTATTTCACGAGTAGTTTTTATTCATTGTTTTTTTTTTTTTTTTGTAACTTGAATTTTTTATTGGATAAAGTCAAATACACATTATTTGCATATAAAAGTCAGTAGTCATTGTGGGTACACACAGTGTCCCTTGTACAATTCTTAATAATGACATGTATAAAAAGATCACATTGTATTATCCATTTTCAAATGTATGTGGCTTGTGTTCAATAAACACGAATGTAACATAAAAAACAACTGGTCTGCCTGCTGCTGTTATCTTTTCTTTAAGTGAATTACCCTTGCCTGATCGGGAAATCCTAACAGGCAATGGTTCCCTTCCCTTTTGAAACTCCAGGATGAATCTAAGGTTTTCTACTTAGGGCCCAGTCCCTATGTGGAACATATCAAAAGTATGTATCCAGTTCACGTAACCCTTCTCACATATCTACTGGCTTCCCTAAAAGCTCATATGGGGCCCAGATGGCCAAAAATTTGGGCGTTTTATTTCGAATGTGTGCTATGGTACTCTCAAAGTTCATGTTCACAATAAGTTTTCTATGTAGTTCTAACATAGTGGGGATTGTCGCTGATTTCCATTTTGCTGCTATCATGATACGTGCCACTGTCAATATATGGTTTACCAGCTTTTGTGAGGTATTTGATATCTCTCGCATGGGTCTTCCCAACAGGTGGGTGACCGGGTCTTTCCCAATTTCAGTACATGTGACTTTAGTTATTAGTTGGTGTACCTCATCCCAATATCTATCTAGTTTTAGGCATGACCAGAGTAAGTGCATTAACGTCCCCGTTGCATCACAACCTCTCCAGCACTGATTCGAGATACTTGGGTTGATTTTGTTCAGTTTTTTAGGAGTCATATACCAATGCATTATTACTTTATATACATTTTCTTTTTGTTTCACACATGTCACTCCTGTCTTAGCATTACTCCATATGGCCTCCCAGTCCTCCGGTTCTAAGGGACCTTCCAATTCTTGTTCCCAATATGACATATATTTATGATTTGGAGGTGTGTTAGCTGGCAAGGAGTTTAATATCTTGTAAATATTTGATAGAAGAGCCTTTTGTGGCCAACCTCCTTTCATAAGACTCTCAAAAGGAGATAAGATTACAGTACGTTTCTGTGCCAGAAAACAGGATATAAAGTGTCGAACCTGAAGGAATTCGAAAAATCTTATTGGGATTTCGGGTGATTTGGCTTGGAGGTCTCCGAATTGGAGAACATGGGAGGCATCCCTAGTGAGTACATCATACACTTTAAAAAGACCTTTTGCTCCCCAATTTCCATACAGTGAGGCCTGAGTGCCTGGCTTGAATTTAGGATTTTGCAGAAATGGTGTCTTTAAAGAGAAGGGTGAAATTAGGCCCTGTTTACTCTTTACTCGATACCATGTTGTAAGGGTAGATTTGGAAGTTTCCAATATGGTCTTAGGAAGTATTGGATAAGGGTCTATATTCCATATTAGTGCTCCCATGTGTGTCTGGTCTAGGAGAGAGTTTTCGATTCTTGCCCAAAGTGGCCCGATTTCATGTTGAGACCAGGCTGACAGCCATCGCAAATGTGCAGCATCATGTTATTTATGTATGGAGGGAACCCCCAAGCCCCCTTGCAATTTGTCACTCGTAAGAACATTTTTGGAAAGCCTATGTCTCTTATTTCCCCAAATGAATCTATGGAATGATAGTTGAATATCTGAAAGGATCTTAGAAGGGACCAAAACCGGGAGGGTCTCAAATTAGTATAGAAATTTGGGTTTATTCATTGTTTTAATCCAACATGAGTACATGTATTGTGCCCCTGTTCTGTGTAATTGGTGTGTGTGATTAGCTGGTACAGCCCAGTGTTCCATTATTCCTGATTAACATCTGTCCCTTTGCTTCAGCAGATGCCCAATCTATAATAAAATCAATTCGCGTCACTAAGACGAGTGAAAGTGAATGGCAGAACGTGATTATGAATAATGGTGGAACCATGTTTCTACCCATGCGAGTGCTTTGTGACTAGAGGTGCCGCCTGGACAGTTTGGAACCAGTCCGACCAGTTTAGCAGGTGGAATATTATCCTGTAATCACAGTCCGGCTTCCGTAGTGCTGAAAAGCTGCTACAGGAACACAGACTGTCACGCATAATGATACGTCACAATGTCAACTAACTAATCCCTTGTCATTAGAGACATATTAAGGCACTCCCTGCATGTTTCACACTTTATTTCATGTCATGGTGATGAACTGGCTTCTCACAGGAAACCTCTCCTGCTTTTACTCTGCTCATTGAACTCGTCAGTGACTTCTCAAGTCCTTGTTTTATTACATTTTAAAATAGAGGCGCATTATTCCCTTTATAAATAACACTGGGGACCAACCACAACAGCAGCCATCTTGAGTTGGCAGGAGCACAATACTCCTGTATCTATATGTATTGGCACTATAATGCTGTATGTGCTGGTCATCCACATGTAACTGCCAATGGTATTAACAGAAAAGAAAAAGATAAGACAAATCAAAAGCCAGTAGGAAATTGGGCCACCCCAGTGTATGCCCTTATTGCTGTTAGGGTTGCCACCTTTTCTGGAAAAAAAAATACCGGCCTTCCTATATATTTATCTTTTTTCCCTATTAATAACGTTGGGATCAACCATCATTTTTACCAGCCAGGCCTGTAAAATACCAGCCAGGTGGCAACCCTAATTGTTGTATATGCTTAATATACCTCCCAAAATAAAGTCGTACAGTCAGTGACGTAACTAGATATTACTGGGCCCCACAGGAAATTATTTTTCAGGCCCCTAAATGTTTAGAGGTTGACCTGTTTTAGGAATATTTATTGAAATTATATATTAATTAGGGCCTCATGGGGACCTTATACCTCCTGGGCCCCCCTGCAGCCGCAGGGTCTGCTTCCTCTGTAGTTACACTCCTGACTACAGTAGAACCCCCATTTTTATGTTTTTCAAGGGACCAGAAAAAAAATGGTGGAAAATCCAGGAAAATGTAAAATCAGGGAAAGGTATTATGCATAATATATAGGTGGGACAACAAAACAACAATGTAAAACGAGAGAAAACTTAAAATCAGGGGATGTAAAATTGAGGTCTCACTATAACTACCACTATATATACTCTAGCATTCATAATCAATGAGCTATTAAAGCATGTCTAAGGGAAGGACTTCACGGACTATTTCAGAGCGATCCGACACGCTGTGCAAAAACACAGGCGTCATGCTGGATGCAACAGAAATAATGTAAGTAATGGAAATGTTGGATGAAGTCGCAGCGTGTCGCGTTCGAACGCTGCAACGCCATCCGACAATGCATTCACATACCTTATTTTCGTCGCATTCGATTTGACGCCTGCGTTTTTGCACAGCGAGTCGGGTCGCTCCAAAATCCTCCCTTATCTGGCCCAATGTCCTTTATTAGAAGCACCATTTACTGTAATTAAATACCTCAATCCTAAATCTATACAAGAATTACTGGACATAAGTGGAACTGCACTACTTGGTACTCAAATGGAGTTTGTACAGTCCATTTTTAGCACTAAAATTGCATGGGACCTCTTATCTAGAATGCACAGGACCTGGGGGTTTCCAGATAATGGATCTTTCTCTAATTTGGATCTTCATACCTTAAGTCTACTAAAAATACATGTAAACATTAAATAAACCCAACAGGCTGGTTTTGCTTCCAATAAGAATTCATTATATCTCACTTTGGACCAAGTAATAGGCACTGTTTTATTATAACAGAGAAAAAGGACATCATTTTTAAAAATTCTGATTATTTGGATAAAATTAAGTCTTTTTGTAATGCTGCGCTTTCTGGATAAAGGGTTTCCGGGTAACGAATCCCATACCTGTAGTGTATACAATATATATGTATCTTCCCTTTCCTAATCTAACAGTGCATGGGAAGGATTTTTTTTTTTTTTTTAAACAGCATAAAGCAGAGCCCAGTATAAAATATTTACCACACATCTAATCCTGTCTCCCATGCACAAGTCACGCTTCCAGCTTCCCTAATTATGCCCCTGATGTGCCACATCACACTCATACTACCCCAATCTTGCTTTCCATCAGTATCAGTATATATCTATAACAGTTGTGGTTTCTATGTAGTGAAGAGCACTGTGTGTATCCTAGGTAACTATGTAGATGTGAGTGAGATTAGTTGTATGATGTGGCACTATTACTAGAAGCTAACTTAGCTGGGAAGCAACCTACTGTTACAGATTTCAGCATGTGAACTGAATATTCTTCCAGGATGTTAGGGTTGATAGCCTTCATACTGAATGTGATTGTCAATAACCAGAGAATGCCACTGACAGACAGAGTAACAATTACTAAGCTTTGGCTGCTTCCTATAAATTATGGAAATAGATTAATATAAATCATAACAGGAGTTGCCAAAATACACATTACAACTCACTAGAAACAATGCTTTCTCTTAATCCAGAAGGTCATATGCAAATTGAAATGTTTCATGCCCTGTAGAGCTGTTCCACCACCTTCAACTTGTTTTTGGCATAATGAAACAAAATGTAATTCTCAGCAACTTCACCAGATTCATTAATTTTAAAGTTATATGGTAATTGCTGTTGAAAGCAGTTATCTCTGTGCTTCTGGTTCCAACTCCTAAAACAATGAAGCAGACTGATTGACAGACCTGTAGGATCCTGATCCTGGTACACTACTTCAAGAGTCAGATCCAAAGAACAGAAAGGCATATCAAGCTTGATAAACAGCCCCACGGCCTGAAACGTTACTGTGATGCCCTAAAGCACTAATAAAGGCTTTTTAATAAGAAGAATATTGTGTGGTGCTGTTCCAAACATTCCCAATAGTCTCCAGCCAGATGCACTGATCAGTTCTTTTTTTGCTGCCATATTCTACTTTCTATTACAAACAAATGACTGAAATGGGCCCATGCCAAAAAAGAAGCCTAGAAACATAGTGTAATAGTTCCAGCACTGATGGATTTTCCAGCTATTAATGACTTTGAGAGCCGTTCAGATGAACATTTTCCTTGGCCGCTGTATTGGCAGTTTTAATAAAAGAGCTTGGTCACTTTTCAGTATCAATAAAACTGCGGTGCGTGTGGGCAAAAGTGGGAAGTGTTTTATTGCTGCTTCCTGAAAGAAGAGTTTATACAGAATCCCAACGTTAAGATCCCGATAATTTATATTTAATTATGTGTAATGTAAAGCTTACATGGAAACTGAAATATAAAATATGATGCAATGTTACCATTTGGCACAGGTAGAGTGGAGCATTTTTTTCTTTGCTTGAGAGAAGGCCTGTTAGGCTGGTCACACAGGCAGATCTCCATAGAGATGATCAGTTGTATATTCCATCGTCTGATTAACAGGATGTTGGAGTGAAGCTCATACAGTTCTCAACTGACTGGTGACATCATAACAAAATCATATCAGACCAATATAAACATGATGGGCACTCATAACCTTGATTTCAATCTTAATCTATAACAGAAAGTAATGAAATATAGTGATTTCCTGCTGTCAGGTACAGTCTACGTAGGAAATGCCTAGCAGGAACAGCACTTATTAATACATTAATATTAATATATGAATAAATTACTTACCACATAATACATCAAGAAATATAATAAAAGTATCAAATGCTTGGCACCTAATTTACCAAACATATTTCTTGCCACTGTACTGTATATCTGAAACAGACCCAGTATTTTGCTTTATAAGGTATATATTTCTGATAGTAGGGGTACAAATGGGCACAGTGCTTGTTTCAAAATCCAACCCATACCTATATCCAGACCTGTTCATACAGTACCAACCATTATGAACACATGTTCTCTTTAAATGTAACATAACAGCACCATAGCTACCTGTCTGTACTTGGGCCAGGTGATGGGAGGACCGGTGTAGAGAGTATAATAAACTATTTGTATGTGGCGTGATAATGCCTTCTTATTATAATGACAGCAAAGGAAATGTAATACAGAGGAGGGCATGTAGCTGCAGTGTCTCCAGTAATGTCATTTGCAGATACTTTGGGATTAACAGCCAAACATATAATGTGCCTGAAGAAGAAATGTAAATTTAAATATCATGATCAAATATCATCTCAAATGCCCAGGTTTTTTTTCTAATTTGGCCAACCCCCCCCCCCCAAAAAACACAAACAGCTTTAAAAAAATAAAAAAATAAATAAATAAAGAATTTCCAGTATCACAACCCATATTTCCATGAACTTTCCATATGGTTCCTTATAATCAGGTATAAGGAAAAACTGCTTCAATCTCACTATGCCATCATATTGAATACATGTCTTTCTTCATCTGCATAATATTTGCTGTCATAATGTTATTACTTGCTTAATATGAAAATCAAATAAAACATTTTCAAAAAAAAAAAAGGAAAAACTGCCACAATGCCGTAGGGCTTTAATTCCTGAATGAAAAGAATTACACTTTTAAAAAATATTGGGCCGCATATAATTTTGCCCCAGATGCAAGAGCTAGAGCACAAAGAGGTGCAAAGATGTGCCCCTTAAAGCTCATACAGAGAGTGCTTGTCTCCAGCATATCTGCTCTCTGCACATCACTTTACTTAATATCCGTGCAGGGACAGAGCACAGTGACAGCCACATCCTTACTGTCTGACGCTTCTGAATGGGATCTGGACAGCTCGGTACTTGACTTTTTAATGTCCTAGGATGTTTTCTGATGTTTCTCTGCTCCACAGTCCTAGAAGCAGATATGGGCCTTGCTTCTTACTGAAGACCCCCCCAGGGTCACTTCTGGTGACAGGAGTTAAAAGGTGCGGCAGGTTAACAGGTGCAGCAAAAAAGGTGCCCCTAGTATGTTTAAGAGCAACAATTTGGCATTTCTATGGCAGATGGCAATTGCTCTCTCTGCTCCAACAATGCAGCCTCTTCCCCCCTGTCAGAATGCAGAAAAGGTAGGGGCATGGGGTGTGATCAGGAAACCTCAATGCTGTAGAATTGCCTCTTGACTCCTAAATCTGCTGTTCAGCTCATGGGGTTCATAACCAGAACCCACATAACAAACAGTATATAATTAACTTGGTGGGGAAAAGACTTCAGATGTACACTCTCCCATGCTTAAAGGATAAGTAAACCATAAAAAATGAATGTGAAATTGCTCTGGTTGATTTTCTAAGCACTTTTGCAATATAGAATTTTTTTTTCATTCTGAGAGCTATTTAAGTTATTTAAAACAGCTAATAGAGTGCATTTTGTAACAACAAGTCAGTTTCTGTAACTGTACAGTCAAAGAGATACACCTTCAGAAGGAGAAGTGATCTTATGGTGCTCTACTCAGGAAAGAGTTCAGAAGATTCAGATGTCCTTTCATATCTCCTTCCTAAGCAATGCAAAATTAGAACACATCTGTTTTCCTTTCTGATGGTGAATCGCTTTGCCTGTACAGTTACAGGATCTGACCAGCAGGCAGAGCTGTTGCTGTTACAAAATGTATTATTTTGGCAGACCACATTAACTAACATTATAGCCCCCAGGTTTTATCCTACGTTTCATCAAGGCTGTCTAATCTTTGATGCCCTAACAGTGTGGCTCCCACTGTGAGGCAAGGTGAGATGGCAAATGGCACTTTACTAGGAGCATTCAGCTCTTCTATTGCTGAGAGGAAACAGGAAAAGTTATGTATGTGTATGTATAAATGTATTTGTAAAGCGCTGTACAGAGCATAAAAGTACAATATATATATAAAGGTTATATATAAAAGTTATATATAAAAGTATACACAGGGAAGACAAATCACACAATGAATATACACAGAGCTCATATCAGAACAAAGGGGCAAATTCACTAAGATTCGAAGTTGCGCCAGGCGCAACTTCGCCGCACTTCGCCAGGCGTAGTTTCGCCAGCGCTCCGCAAATTCACTAAAATCCGAAGTTGCACACAGGGGTAGCGTAAGGTTGCGAAGTTGCGCTAGCGTTGATTCGCTATGTAAAGCGAAGTTACGCTTTTTTTAAACAATCACTATCTACTCTATTGCGCTTCGCCAGGTCTGAGGTGGCGAAGGAAGTCTAGCGTAAAAGGTAGCGTTCATTACACTGCGCAAGTTAGTGAATTTGCGTAGTTACGTCGCTAGCGAAACTTCGCCAGGCGTAAGGGTGCGAAGTAACACTAGCGAAACTACGCCAGCGTTCGTTAGTGAATTTGCGCAGTAACGAAAATGACAAACGCTAGCGAAGTAACGCTAGCGAAGTAACGCTAGCGAAGTAACGCTAGCGTTCGGCGCTTAGTGAATTTGCCCCAAAGAGTTTAAGTCTATGTAGTAAGAGACATAGTGGGAAGGAGGTCCCTGCCCCATAGAGCTTACAGTCTAAGTGGATGGGAGGATAACATACAGGTACAAATTGGAGATGAAAAAGTGCACAAGGTAAGGCAAAGCCCAGTAGGTACAAGACTAGGCTAATGTTCTAGTGCTCCAAAAGATAGACTTTTTGTTTTTTCTAGTGCAGGGCCTCGGGCCATTGGGTCAGACAGAATGAGGTGCAGAAACACTCATGGCTCTTAGGGACATGTTTATAAAGCTGTGTGCAGTTTTAATACTTTGCACATCACCACATTAACTCCATGTTACACTATAAAAAATCCTGTGCATTTCTAAAGTTGTATTAAATATACGGAGTGTAAAATTCTGGTGTAATAAAAACTCCATAAATGACGTCCCATTTTACTGAAGAATTTCTCCTCGGCCTCATTAACTTTAATGGATCTCACTAGCGCTGAGGAGATCCAGTACATTTCTGGACTAAATCACAATACACTTTTATAATGCTGATATTAGAAATGGTGATGACAAAACCAAGAGAAGGGAGAAATACACAGCTTTATAAAGGTCACTTTTAGATTATTATATTAATTTATATTATATACACAGCTTGCTACGGAACCTTTTAGTTGTAAAACATTTTACCCACCTTTATAATTGCACCTGTGAGTTTCCTGATTGTAACAAGTGGCTAATCCTGCTTTTATCATTAGGTGGCAATGTTTATCCATTTGTTTTACAGACTCGGATCTGTTAAACATCATCAGTAATATGTCCCCAATTTCTGCAGCTTTAGTTCAGGAAAGGCAGAGAGTTCAGTGTTGGCCTGTGTTCATGGCCTCCATCAGGGGGGGCAAAGGGGGTACAACTGTACTGGGCCCAGTGGTTTAAGTGGCCAGTGAATAGCCAGGCCCCCCTTGAGTCGCTGAAAGCAGATGGAAGTCACAGATGCCTATAGGAGCCAAATGTACCTGAAGAAGAGGAGAAGTTACCAAAAGTCAGTGAATAGAGACCCTGACGACCAACTAATTTTTATAACTTTGCTTGCTACCAAATTGTTTTTAATTTGAAGGGGTCCCAGGCCACCAAAGGCTTTTTATAATTGGGGGGAGGGTTACTGTTTTAGCGCGGATGTCTGCAATAAATAAGCAACAAATAATTTCTTTATTTGGAATATTATAACCTGATCATGTGATTTCATGTTATTGTTCATCCAGAGGTCAGTCCTGCAAGTGAATAAGACCTAATATTGGGCAGATGGGGGAGAAGTGATCATATCAGTGGTGAGCTAATTGGGTTGATTTGTCGTTAGCTGTAGTGAACATCAGCTGCTAGAGGGGTTATGGACTCAGCCTTCTACTGCCAATTTCCTTTAATAACGAATATCCAGCAAGTCTGAAGCGAGGGATGAAGTGCCTTGACATTCTATGAATAGAATAGAATAGCTGTATTAGTGCATCATTCTATGCATGGGCCAAGGATTCCTCTTGCCAATAAAAGCCCCATAGGACCTCCTTGTACGATCGATAGGAATAGTTTTAAAATCAAGAAAAAGTATTATTGTATTTGGCTTCTCTTAAGGGCCAGTACACACATATACTGTATACACCACAATTACAAGACTGAAGTTTTCAGTTGACTTTCCTACAGTGGCGTAACTACTGGAGGTGCAAAGGGTATGAGTGCCCCCCCCTGCAGTAGGGCCTGCCAGAGGCAACGCACACACCCACTGGAGTCACAGCAGCACCAAGGCCAAAAGGTAAGTGCAAGCAACATTTTGGTGGGAAGGGGGATTCTGATTCTTGCACCAGGACCCATGGTCCCCTAGTGACGTCACTGCTTGCCTGTACATTCTGCACTTACTGAATCAGTTAGAACTTGTTGAAATGCTTCCCTTAAACATAAATCCCAGCCAATTATATTTTGTGATCTCACCCAGAAACCAGTCCAAATATTTACCTGATCCCAGGACATCATTTTAGACTTTCAGACATGGACAGATGGAGACATAAGGGCTCAACTACGAGTGCTCAGCCCAGTTGTGGTCACACAAAGTTAGTCACAGCTGTTGAGCCCCTTCCTGCACTTCCACACACTGTAGCTGCACTTTGTGCTTTCCCTTGAGAAAATTGCTGACAGTGCAACTATTGATGTGGGGGAGCCAAAGATGGTGGTAGCGTCAGGGTTGTCACACCAGTCTGCGTCACAGAACATGAACTTTGGGGGTACAAGTTATTTTGATGCTGAGCACCTGAGACAACTACATCCCATTGAGCAGTGCGTCCCATTTGCTTAGAAGAGCACGTGCAACTATGTGTGCCTATTTAATTTCTATTTTTATTTTTTTTAGAAAAATAAAAAACCTCTCCAGCCACCAGAGATTACCTACATAAATTTGGTGGCAGAGCTGGGGTGGTGGTCAGCCAGCAATTCCTAGGGGTGTGATGTCAGGTGCAGTGATGTGTGTGACTTCCGCAACCTGGGTACCAAGTGATGTCCACTGCCTAGGGGGGTGCCAGATCTAAATACAGCACTCTCTATATGTGCCAATGAACCGTCATCCAGTGCCCTTTTGTAGTAGTAGTAGTAGTAGTAGTAGTAGTAGTAGTAGTAGTAGTAGTTGAGGAGGAAGTGAAGAGGATCCAAGACTCCCCTCACTTCTTGCCGTACTGATAATTTGGCATGAACGATTGAACAAATAGAAAGGTAGCCATACTTTGTGTAGGCCTTTGTAGGTTCTCTGTACATTAGGTCTTTGGGCTGGTCCAAGAGAAAGCAATATCCAATTAGTCCATATATGTCTGCCTTTAGTAAATGTAGTTTTTCTTTTACAAGGCCAAATGTTATTATCAGGTGTCTCCTCCAAGATAGAAATACAGGGGGAAAGGTAATCAGGGTGTGCCTGTAAGTAACATTATCACAGTTCACAGTATCCCGTATCTATCCAGAACTCGCTTTCTCATTCACAGGATAATAACCATTTAAATAGTTAATTACAAATAGTTTAAAATCACTTGATCTTCCGGTTCCACCATCTATTTGCAGAGAGTGATGGCAGCATGCGTCCCCGGCCAAGACAAATATAAAGAAGCACTGGGTTAGCAAGCACGACACTGATCAAGGAAAACAACATTCCTTCTTTGTGAACATGAAACTAAAGGTAATAGGCTCCATCTGTACAGAGAAGACTTCCCAGCTACTGGAAATAAACAATCATTATTTTCTTTATAATATTCTCATCCTCTTGCAAAAAAAAAAAAAAAACTCTTGGAGAATAGAAAGGGCTGAGATCCTCATGTCTTCTGGCTTAGAAGGCTGCTGCCAGCGTTTCAGGGGAGAAGCAATGGATTAATATTCTCAACCTCTTTTTCAGAAGGATTGGGAGAGAGAATTGCGTGCTACACTGTACGAGGTAGAGACTTCAGGCTGACACAAAGCAAAGCCGTGACTTATTAACTGCAGTAGACCAAGCAATAACACATCCCTAATACATTCTTGGGGATAAAACACTTCTGAGCTCTTGATTTTGTGGAGTTTCAACACACACACAGTTCAGTCTTGACCTTTCTAACTTAAACATCCAGGATTTGCCATTGACAAAGGTTCTGTGTTGGATGGTTAGAAGTCTGACTTGGATGGTTATATCCCTGAATGGCAAATCCATCAGAATACCAAAAACAAGAGCTCTGATTTCAGCTCAGTTTCATTTTGAATTTCACAAAAACAAACATTTGAGCCTCGAGAGACGACGAGAGGTGAATATATCATTTGTCGATTTCCTTCTGGAGAGTGAATTATATGTTACAATACAAAGCAGAATTAGGATATAAGATTGAGTGAGTGATGATTGGCAATGGTTATAGACAGGAGCTTAGAGGCAGTAATGGTGTTAAATGTTATTAGCAGTTAGTCACTTTCAGGCCAGCGCATATTGAGTGATTCCAGGCTCCGTGGGTGACAAAGGGCTTGAATTCACTCTCCATTCCCAGGAACATCAATCATGGCCGCACTCTTGTCACGTGATTGTTGCAGGCAAGAGAAACTAAGCCTCTATAAGTCTTCCTTATTCACTACCTATAACGTCACAAAATAACAATATCCATAGAATAGACCATCATGTACCCCCTAGTGTAAATTATAAGGATTTTAGTAGTCATGGATATAAAGGCAGAAGGCTTTTATACAGGGCATGGATCCCAGGGTAGACGACAAATAACCTCATTTTACAACACAGGGTATATTATTTTTTATAATACACAAATTACATCACTAGAACACTTGCCTGACAGTGTTTCACTTTTCAGTTGGTCTTCATTATACTTCATTATGTCTTTTAATTCCGATGTCTAGTCCCTGCCTGAAGGTGAAACTGCTGTAACAAAAACAGAACAATTGAAAGTTCTTAGTATTTTTTTCTTTTTCCAAGCTATAATAAAGTGAATTTAAAAAAAAAAAGTGATTTGCTCCCTTTAACAAACTGACACAAGCAGATCAGCGTGTCAATTCATCAGTTAGTTTGATCACTTTGAGCAGTTAACACTGGGTTCTGATAATGAGTTCTGAATGGATAGTCCCCAAATATTAAAGACTGTTGCATGAAAATGAACACAATGCAAGTTAAAGGGGTGGGGGTGTGGAAAAGCCTTTTCCATGGAGAAGAATGGAGACAGAGGAACCTTGTACAGAGGAACAGCCTGTTCTGGGGGAAGTGATTCTGTCCATAAGAACATGAGACATATCGAGTGCAGCTGCTGTTGGGCAGTAATGTACAGCCAGTGACAGGAGTTATGTTATTATACAGTAGGGATAAGGATCCGGCAGTTGTTGCAGCTGAGTAAGAAGCATCCCCAGTGAGTAGAGACAGGGCAATGCAAAGAAACACACAGACTATTGTTTAGTTAAGTTTTTTATTTTCAGTAGGAAATCAGAACTTTGATTGACAGTGTATATCTGACACAAACACACTCCAAGTGCTCACACATACGTAAAAAGAACGATTAGGAAGTGCACATCACTGGGGCAGATCATAATGCAGATTCCCACCATGTGAAACAAGCAGGGCACACGGTAACCCTTCAGTGTAAGGCAGGTCTGTAACACCATTTACAATTGGTGCCCAAAAAAAATGAAAGTTTCCAATTAAAAGGAACCCATGTGCTATTACTGCAATTTCTCTTTGTTGTCATCTTGATGATTTAGTGCCCAACGTTATATTTGGCAAATACAATAGAAGCGACCTGCATAAGCGACTACATAATATTTTCCTGTCTGACTCTAGGGACGTGTACAGCGAGCAGACAAAGCCCATTCTCTGAGCCCCGGGGCTAGTATTAGCTAGTCAGTCTGACATCCAAAGGATTAGCCAGGAATTCAGATTTCCATTGCCGTCTGGAGTAAAGAAATTCACAAAGTACAAGCCACTGTACAAAGATGTTCCTGCTTGAAAGGTCTGGTTAAGGCACTAGCGTTAACCCTATTGTTTCCATGCAGCTCATATGAGCAAACTCACTACCAGTTGGGTGGTCACTGTCTGCTCAGCACATGGGCAAGGACCCTGCATATCTTGGCTACTATAATGAATAGACAGTAACAGTAGTCTAGTGGGGGCAAACAACACTGTGCACTTAACTTAACCTCTAATTATATCTATAGTAAAGTGAAAGCTCACTCATTTTGATGTGAAACATCCCCAATATTGCTATACCAATGAATGTGATCTATAATCCTACATGAAATCTAGGGATATGACTAACGACATACCTTGCTTTTTATGTAACCGGCATGTCCACTGCAGAAACAAGGCTTAACATTTCTCTGAACTGGATGGGTGCCATACGCATGAATAGAACGTGTGGGCCAGTACAATAATGCTAATCATATATAGGAAAATGATAGCACACAACTTGAAGAATACACAGTGCTTAACGTTTTGCGTATGTGTGTATATATATATATATATATATATATATATATATATATATATATATATATATATATATAAAAACCTAAATGACAAATGATAAGACATGGGGTAAGCAGTGACTGGGCTCCATCTGCAGCCTTCAGTTTTGTATGTAGCCCAAGCTCCGTGTCTCCATAATTTGGACTCTTATATAGACAGGGGATCTGCCCTGGGTCTCTAGTCACAGTCGGGCCCTTTGGTCAAAACAAATCCTTGGTAAAGACAACAATAGACCTTTCCCATCACTCCGTTTTTAGTTAAAACACCCCAGCTTCTTGGATTATTCTGTCTCTACGAATAGTAAAAAAAAACAAAAAACAACTCCTCCTTTATTGTGCAGAATCAAAGCTTAAAACAGACATTTGAGGAGATGAGCCTGTTTTGTGTAGTACAGTCAATATGAGAAATAAGTAGATCAATGTAAAGGTGAATCATTTAGGTGCTTGTAAACTATCCATTTAGCTTCTATGTTAGTGTGTAGGGACCCGGGGATTGTGCCAGTGACACTCAGTAGTTCTAGGAAGAAGGTTACGGCTGCTGATGTCTGTGTGTCACATGTTACACAGAGGTGCTGGGGACACTGTGCCAAATAATATTCACACAAAACCAAGAACACTGAAAAATAAAGTGAGTAAAATAGTAGTAGTAAATGCATGGGATCTATTATCCATACACCAGTTATCCAGAGAGCTCAAATCATCAGCAATGCCCCCAGTATATTGCTAAAACCCAAAATTTGCCATTATTTCCTAATAATAAATAGTCTAAAGCCAGAAACTAATGTAGCATAGATCTAGAACTGTACTCTGTTATGTTTACGTGTGTTCTATGTAGGCTGCAGCATTCCAGACGATAGCTCCATAGCTGGAAATTATTTTTACAAAACATTCCATTATGGAACAGGTGCAGAAACTTTAGAGACATAAGGACTTATTTAGCAGGGGTAGGAATTCTACAGGGCACACCTGTTGCCCCATTAGGGCCCAAACACAAAGCATTAATAGCCCTACCTACAGAAAGTCCAGACTGCACACTAGGCCTGACACCCCTTTGTTTGTAATGAATGATCCCACCCCATTTGCTTCCCCTCTTTGCCCAGCATTTAGGGAGTGCAAAGAATTTCAGCAGTGAACAGCAGGAGCAACTGGTTTTGTGTGTGAGGTTATCATTGGCTTTCATTTTGGAACACATGCCTTCTCATAATAGTGAGCAGTAACTAATATTAGGTGTATTAATTTGCCTGTGGGTTTAACGGAGAATTCAACCCTTTAGCAAAAAAAATAAATTTCGATCAAACCTTCATACGGCCGACACATTATAAACCTACAGATGGGAAGATCCGCCTGTCCTGCCTGAAATTTAACTGCACACAGAGCAATGCTGGGAGCTGCAGTTTATCAACAACTGGAGTCCCACAGGCAGTTAATCTCTGGTCTACAGACAAACAGGACCATGTCTAAACAAGAGAATCCAATGGGTTATATATATATATAATACACAAAAGCCATGAATATCCTGTAAATTATATCCTTATAAACGGTGAGTAGTGATGTCATCAGTTATAAACGGTGAGTAGTGATGTCATTTCTGTCACATGACTTACTAAAATTTGTGTATTATAATAAATAAAGTACCCCCAGTTGTAAAATATGAGGATATTAGAAGTTACCTCGGAGTTCCATGACCTGTATAAAAACACTCGGCCTTCGGCCTCGTGTTTTTATATGGTCATGAAACTCCTCGGTAACTAATAATATCCTTATATTTTACAAGAGGGGGTACTTTATTCACTATATATATCTATTATAAAGGTATAGAGAACTTTAAAAATGAAAATGGGCAAAACAAACATAAAAACTCAATTTAAAGAGATTTAAAACAATCTTTAAAAAATATAATACTGCTGGCAGTCGGGTTTTTTTTTGCATCAAAGATACATTAGTAGAATAATTACATGTAATACTACAACTAGATGTAAACAGACCACCAGCCATCTGTCACCCTGTGTAAGTAATACCCAGACGTACAGACTGGCAGCTCTCAGCAGGACAAAGTCACATTCCTGTAACAGCAAAATAAAGATATTTCCCTCAGCCCTAACAGAAGATAACAGAGCAATATCCATCTGCTGCTGTTGTTGTTGCTTTGTTGTCACTGCAAGACAGAAGAAATCCCAGTGAGACTGAGGCAGTGCAATGGCTGCTAAATCCACTTCCTGTAACCAACAGACCTTGTTGTAACCTAAACTAAAACGCTGTGCTTTCTACAATTCATGTTGTCTTTCACAAGACTAACCCAATTTGCTTGTTTTCACAAGAAGAGAAAAAATAAGACCAAAAGGTCCAAAAATATAGTTTGACATATGATCAAAGTTAAAGCTAACACAACAATGTCAGAACGTGCCACGTAATGCACCTGTAAATACTCACCGACTCACTATTTGCTGTTACAACACACACTTTTTTTTTCTCTTTGTCTTTAAGGCAGTGGTTTGCACAGATTGGTTCAGTGAGTGCTTAAGAAAAAAAAATATCTATCTATATGTATATATATATATGTACATGAGTATTCTCAGAATGAGGTCCATGGCTGAATAAGTTGCACATTTGCAGGACTGCTCCATTTCTCTTGCAGCAGTATAAACACACGGCGTGTCTGGGAAATTCTCTGTGGCTTCGCCGGCTCAGTGATATAAACTGGATGCTTTTGTTCATTGCTCTACGGTACAGTTGATAAGGCAGAAAAGCGGAGTTTCCCCGTGTATAGCTAATCATTTCATGCTCCTCCAGCTATTTCGGGGAACGAGGTTGTGATCCTCCGCAATCCTCAAATCTCCAAATCACTCAAAGGTCATTAGGTTGGCAGGAACCTGTGGGGCATAAAGCAGAAACCAATGTTGTACAAAGTCAAAGAAAATAAAAGGCACATTATTTAACGAAGTCAAGAACTGTGTTTTAACAAGAAAGCAGGAAAGCACAGTGGGCAAAAAGGAAATGCAGGTACAAGTAGCCAAATTTAGACATAGGACTCGAAGAAAGCAGAGTAACCAAGACTCTCAGTGGACTATAGCAGGTACTCAGATGTAGGTGGCCTTCCAGGAATGGACAGCATTTGCTTGTCAAAAAACAGGTTGTGAGCAGGAGAAACCCAAAAGTGCAATGAAGAAAATAAAGATGACAAAGCAGAAGGAAGACTGAGGGAAATACAAACTACTGCACAGAGAAAGTAAGGTGCACAAGTGCACAAGAGAAGAATGAAGAGAAGGGAACAGCAAGGTGGAAAGGGCAAAGAAAGAAAGCAAAAAACAAAAAACCCAACATGGACAAAGTGGAGTCCGTTAAAAAGTCAGTCAAGAAGTGGAACAGAGAAAAGAGCTAAGATATATATAGATATAGATATATATATATATATATATATATATATATATTTATATATATATTTACTGTATATATTATTTTAAAACAGGTGGAAAAAATGTAAAAGAAAGTCAGGGAGGGAAGAAGATTGACAAGAAAATGAGTAGAAAATGTTAAAATGAAACAACACTCATTACCTCCAGATTATTCTACTAATGCAAGAAATATATCTAGAAAGAAGCTGCTCTAGTTCAGCAAATAAAATACAGAGCTTCTCACCTGTTGTCTGTTACTTTGGCAGGCAGCACTAAGATGTTTGAACCATAACATGGCATTCATGCGGCTACCGGCTTGGAACTTGTAGGAATTTCCTAGTACATACAAGGATAAATTATTATTTTAACGTCATTACCAGCATTGTAATGGGAAGAACATGTAGGCAGACTAATATTTTGTTCATATCAGCATTTGAACAGCAAACAAGTCTAAAAGATGTCTAAATTCGGAGGATCGTTCATCAAGAGGCTGCAGTAAATGCGGCTCATTTGGTTGCACTATAAAAATCCACCAATGCTCTTCCAGTTGTCCCCATAGTTGAATGATATAGTGAGACACAAGAATAAACCATTGTGCAGTGGTTCATACTACGTGTTTTAGGCCTAGACCTTCGAATGGGATTTAAGCAAAAGCATTATGGGTAGCTAAACCCTAGGAGATACACAATGCCTCCTTGCAATCTACATAAACTGAAATCAAATACAAAATTATACCATGTGAATTAGGTCCCATTTTTAAACCATGACTATATAAAGCTTATACACGGACTATTTAAAGCAATGGTAATAACTAGGTAACGGTAATAATAGGCCCATACAAAAGCCTTTAAAGCCTAGAGGCACAGTCTAGCTAGCCCATAATATGTGACACAGATCTCCTGCTGTGCAAAGGCAATGTTCTGATTTACAGCAGGAAATAATGTTGGCAATGGTATTTCTAGGTAAAGAATATGGCTACGTGTTTTGTGAACCCTCAGTCAGTGTCCAGATCCAAAATAAGATTACCAGATCACATAAAAATCCACGGACACCTCTAATGAATGAATGCTGCAGAACTGCATTGATTGCATTTAAATAAAACTGCAGGGCAGCCCTTCTAGCTGGATTTTCTAAACCCTCAATTTGGTAACCCTAATGCAAAAAGAAGTTACAGATCATCCTTCTAGTCAGTTTCCATTAATAAGACTTATGAGCACCTAGTAAAACTTTTGTTTACAGGAGGCCAAAGAAATTTGTCAGCATTTCCCTATCCATGTGTCATGGCAAAATTCCAACAAAGTGCATTTTACATATGGAGTTTTTCCCAAGGCAAGTTGATGTTTCCAGATCGGTCCCATGTGGAAGATTGAGTCTTGTGCAAAGGTGGGGAGAAGTTGGAGGTGATGCAAGTAATGTTCTTCATCATTTCTTTCATGTTTTACAGGAAAATAAATCTGCTGCCCTTAAGTGTATGAAAGATTATATTGTGCAGCTTTAATGCTTCCGCTACACCAGTGATATGAAATATAACTTTAACATTCTCAGATGTGTTCAAATGGTCCAAGCACATCCCATTCTCTCATACACACAGAATCCTAGCATTAAGCAACTTCCCATCCTGGCGTGGCCGCAGCACATCTGACCAGAAAGCAGGTGCAGAGTCCACATAGAAAAGTTTTCAGGGTTTTGATCTTATACTTCAGTTAAAGGCACATGTGTTTAAGTTCCCCCCCCCCATTCTGTGGTACATGGAAGTCAACTATAAACCTGGAAGTAAGTAGCTGAGATGGAAAAGAACAGAGTGAGAATTAAAGGCAGCTACGTATATGTTACACACCCTTATAACCACCACTGTGCATGGAAAGTGAATTGTCAGCAACATGATACCCAACGCACACAGAACATGAAGGCAACCCGAGCAAAGGTTTTGTGGTCTAGTACATAAACACCAAAATTAAATAAATCCAAGTGTTGGCCCTTGCTATGTCACTTATCTCCCCAACATTCTGAATTTTAAAGTCAAAACAAAAAAAATTTTCTGCCCCCTAATAAACTTCACTGTCCATTTCCATTAGGGAAAACGTTAACGTCCATAAAAACACAGAAACTAACAGGACAGAATATAAGAAATGTCTGGCAATTTAAAAGAAAAACAAGCAAATAGCTAAGAAGGATGAGAGCTAGGACAAATACTTGGCAGGCAGGTTTACTGACAAAGGCAAGGAATTAGAAGCAATCACTAGAATGTAAAAGGTAAATGCTGGAGACTTGCTCTGCCAAGAGAAGAATCAGCAGGGCGGATTATACCCACCTATTCAGCATCTGTGTATTTCTACTAAAATCTCTCTACAGGATCCTTAGTCACTACCTCCATTTCCTTATTGTAATGTTATTCAAAACCCTGCTTCCTTGAACATAGCTTTATATTGGCCCTACCAACTGGTTACAAAAATAAATATGGTACATTTCTTAGAACATAGTCAATAGGGTGGCACACCGCTTCTTGGTTCTATACCTGGGTGCCCGGTAAAAAAATATGTAGTACAAAAATGACCAGCAACACCAGGGTTTCAGTGACAAAGCAATATATTCATATGTGCATATGTAGCCAACGTGACGTTTCGGTCCTCTCAGGGACCTTTCTCAAGGCAACTTGTTTTAAACTTGTTGTAATGAGAGGTGTGGTTGCCTTGAGAAAGGTCCCTGAGAGGACCGAAACGTCACGTTGGCTACATATGCACATATGAATATATTGCTTTTTCACTGAAACCCTGGTGTTGCTGGTCATTTTTTGTACTACATATTTTTTTACCGGGCACCCAGGTATAGAACCAAGAAGCGGTGTGCCACCCTATTGACTATATACATTACAGATTGGTGAGCACCTGCCAAGAATCTTTTTTGTTCTATAATTTCTATTGTTTTTGCCAAGGTGTGATTACCAAGAAGGAGGATAATGGCTCAAGGAGGCTCGGAATATAAGCCATACACGGCAGATGAGGTGGATAATATCCTATTTACAGACTCATTTCAAGATACGTTCGGTGTGTTGGGGGTTAAAGAAACCTATTTTGAACTTTTACGTTTACGAAAAAAGGAGACTGAGTTACATCTACATGGTGTCTCTCTTTCAGAATATTATAGAGAGAGAAAAATTCCACGTGGTTTCCGGATCAATAATACCCCAACCATCGGGAGAAATAACACAGATTTTTGTAACAGATGGTGTGCGGTCCTGGATAGATGTTCGCTGGAATTGATGTTACTCGTGATTGATGAGACTGGCCGGGAACTTAAGATGGTAAGGAACGACATGTTGCAGTTTGAAAAAGATAATTTGGATACATTGCGGCAGGATAAGGAAACTGATTGGTTACACAAGCTACAAGACCAAACCCTTCGTTACAAGAATGATATACTTGCCTTCAAACGATCCAAACGACTGCGTGTGCAAAAAGACTACAAGGATGGCTGGGTTTACCGTTGGCGCCATGGGGGACGAGTAGGAGGCATGCGACGCAGACCGATGACGCGGAAAGTGCAGCGTCCATTAGGATACGTCTCCAGCAGTGCAGAGTCCGAAGAGGAACGAGGCAACATGACACAGACGGCGCAACAGGATTTTTTTTAGATGCAGGCAAGGTCCCAGATGGAGGGGGCACGCTAAACCTAAACTTAGACGCGGCGGCCGCAAACACCTCGGGGGAAAAAGCACGAGGGAGACCTCCACGCCGGATAGCGAAACGGGACAAGTAGTGAATATATCGAGCCACCAACTCTCAGCAGGTGAGATGAATATCCTGGTACGGGGGTTGTCCTTTGTACAGTCAACCACAAAGCATAGGTTTTGGAATGTGGTGGACAATTATAAATTTACCCGTACGCTTAGATTAAAAGAGTATTTTAAAGATAAGCCTGAACCCACGACAGTAGAGGAATTTTGCCCTGCCCTTAATATGAGAAGTGACTTTGACCCTGGCACGGTTAATACATCCCTGCGTACGTTTTCTAGGATGCTGAATGAAACTGTGTGTCAATTTCCTAAACTCACTGAACATAGGGGTAATTTGACAAAGGATGAACGGGCAACTCTGAAATCTTTGCGGGAAAGGACTGATATTATAATAAAACCTGCTGACAAGGGTGGTGCCGTAGTGGTGTTGGATTACTCGTATTATAGGAGTGAACTATTGGCGCAATTGTCAGACTCTAAATGCTACCAACGTTTAACCTTTGATCCTACTCTTAGATTCCAATCACAACTGAAGAAAATCTTGGAGGAAGGCTGCATTAGTGGCTGGATATAGGAAAAAATGAGGGATGCGATGTACGTGGAATATCCGGTAAGACCTGTCATGTACTCTTTACCAAAAATCTCACACATCCGCCAGGGAGACCCATAATTGCAGCGGTGGGCTCATTAACTGAAAAAGTAGCTAGATACGTGAACTCTTTATTGCAGCCTTTGATACAGGACATTGGTTCCTATGTACAAGATACCACTGACTTTCTCCATGTGATAGAGAGCATTGACCTAAATGATTTATCCTTTATCCTGGTGACAATGGATGTCAATAGCCTCTACACATGTATACCACACAATGCAGGTATAGAAGCCACCAGGGAATTAATGTGCGAGAATGCACTTTACAAGGGACCTTCAGTGGAATTCGTTCTGGAATTATTGGGGTTCATACTCAGGAATAACTACTTTAAGTTTGAGACCCAATTTTATCTTCAACTTTTGGGGACCGCTATGGGTTCAAATGTGGCCCCTTCTTATGCTAATGCTTTCATGAATCAATATGAGATACAGCATATACTGAATCACTGTCTTTTTCGCAAATATGGAGGCTACTACAGGCGTTATATAGACGACCTGTTCTTTTTGTAGTTTGGGTCGGAGGAAGACCTGCATGGCTTTGTGGAGGATCTTAACAAGTTACCCACAACTATACGCTTCACTTTACATTATGATGTGGAGTCTATTCAATTCCTTGATGTGATGATTGAAGATCGGGAATTAAATTGTTTGCAGACTAAGGTCTATCAGAAGCCCACAGACAGGAACACATTACTCCACTATAAAAGTAGCCATCCAAAACATTTATTACATTCACTTCCAAGGTCGCAAATGCTTCGGGTCATACGCATTACCAGTAAAGAACAAGAAAAACTATCTGCTTTGAATTCAATGGCCGCACAATTCCTGGAGAGGGGTTACCCCGAGGCAGTGGTGAATGAGGCCAAACTATGGGCTATGACCCTCGACAGAAAGGAGGTCTTAAAGGGCGAAATGTATCAGAAAAGGAGGGAGAATAAAGATAATGTGTTATACTATACCACAACTTATGATGCCCGTACCCCAATAATAAAAAACTCTGTTTTGCAGCTTTGGCCTATAGTAAAAACGGACAGAGAATTAACTGCGGTGAATACAAATATGATCCGGTTCGGACATAGTAGAAACAAGAACTTGAAGGAACTATTATCATCCGCAGATCCGGTAAGCAAATACGACAATAATCAGAGGGGTGCACAAAAGATGGGCTCATTTCAATGTGGCAATTGTGTAATGTACAATACACTGATTTTGGGAAAGACATTTTTTCATCCACATACTGGGAAACCGTATGATATAAAGCGCAAACTTACTTGCACATCCCGAAATGTGGTCTATATTAGAGTCCTGCAGCGGGTCGGGTACCCGCGGGTACCCGCAAAAACCTGCAGTACCATGCGGGTTTTTCGTTGAAGTTCAAGGTGCGGGTATACCCGCGGGTCGGCGGTTCTGCGGGTTTGCGGGTTGGGCTGCGGATCTTCTCAATATAAACATTTGCTCCTTTTTTCTGGTCACGCCCACTTCCGATGATGTCATTTCCGGTACACAATGACAACACTTCCGGTTTTACTCCCTTTTTTCTGTTCATATCTACTTCCGATGATGTCACTTCCGGTTTATAATGACAGCACTTCCTGATTCTTGATGGTCAGCGGGTCGCGGGTCCGGGTTGCAGAGAAGGTACTTGCGGGTCGGGTCGGGTTGCGGGTCCAATCGGGTAAGAATGCGGGTTGCGGATTGCAGGTTGCGGGTACGGGTCGGGTTCGGGTCCCAAAAAATGGACCCGCGCAGGACTCTCTATATAATCAAATGCCCTTGCGGCCTTATATACTGCGGGAAGACTAATAGACAATTACGCGAAAGGATTAGTATGCATCGTTCAACAATTCGGGCAGCATTGGATCCTAAACCAAAGAAAAATGTTAAGCAGGATATATCCAAACAACCAGTAGCTCAGCACTGGTTGCAAGCTAAACACCCTGCCTCTTCTTTCAAATGTATGCCTATCGACTGCATCCTGGATACCCCAAGAGGGGGGAATATAGACCGTATGTTGCTCCAGAGGGAGGCGTTTTGGACATATGAATTAAGACTGTGTGGCCCCAAGGGGCCTAAATACGGCATTACAGTTAAATTGTTTTTTATCCACAGGATAAGTAGATAGGCTACAGGAATTGACTAATATGGTTTATATATTCCCTGGATATGTTCATATAGGATTTATTATAGATGTATTTACCATGGATTTGTTTGAACAAAAACGTATAGTGGAATATTAAATTAAATTAACTAACATGAACATAATCTACGGAGGGGTCTTGAGTCATGACAGACTAGATACAGATGTTTGTAGTATTTTATATTTTTATTGCACTTTGCACTTTTCATACACAGGATTCACAATATATAACGGGTGTCCGTTATCTAAATTTTATATGATATTATAACTGTATCTTAATCACCTTTATTAATAATATGTGAGAATTTTTTATGTCATAGCATAGTTTTTAAAATGCTAGAAATATTAAAAATTTTTAGAAAATCTATATTGCACTGACCACTTTAATAAGGTGATGTCACTTCCTTAATTGCTTATTCACTATTGGCTATTTAAACTTGTTGTAATGAGAGGTGTGGTTGCCTTGAGAAAGGTCCCTGAGAGGACCGAAACGTCACGTTGGCTACATATGCACATTTGAATATATTGCTTTTTCACTGAAACCCTGGTGTTGCTGGTCATTTTTGTACTATATATATATATATATATATATATATATATATATATATATATATATATATATATATATATATATATATATATATATATATATATATATATATATATAGACAAATACAAGATTCCTCTGCACTCAACCCATTATCAATATATTTAAGACAGAGACATTTTGTGCATACTGCTACTGAAAAATGCCTTACCCTTTAAACAAAACAGGGATTGTTTGTCCATATATTGCAATATATTTAAGCTGGCCAACTACGTCAAAGTCATCCCATATCTGGCCAGTCCTATGCTCAATTTTCATCTGATTCATTAAGAATTCTATGGTTTAATTATACATTTTATAAAAGGGACGAATACGTTTTACCTGCAACTTACTAGCTGCTCTCAAAGCAAAACTCCCAAACTTGGCTGCCCTTTTATTAGACACCAGTGGGATCACCTGACTATAGTTGGAGGGGGTGGGAGCTACAACATAGAGCTGGTCACTGCTCTTGTAGAACTATAACAAACAAGGGAAAGTTGTGCTCACCACTAGTTTTTAAAAACATTAGGCGGGGGTGCAATGAGGGTGTGACCACAAAATACATATAGACAAATTGCACCCCCGCCTAATGTTTTTAAAAACTAGTGGTGAGCACAACTTTCCCTTGTTTGTTATAGTTCTACAAGAGCAGTGACCAGCTCTATGTTGTAGCTCCCACCCCCTCCAACTATAGTCAGGTGATCCCACTGGTGTCTAATAAAAGGGCAGCCAAGTTTGGGAGTTTTGCTTTGAGAGCAGCTAGTAAGTTGCAGGTAAAACGTATTCGTCCCTTTTATAAAATGTATAATTAAACCATAGAATTCTTAATGAATCAGATGAAAATTGAGCATAGGACTGGCCAGATATGGGATGACTTTGACGTAGTTGGCCAGCTTAAATATATTGCAATATATGGACAAACAATCCCTGTTTTGTTTAAAGGGTAAGGCATTTTTCAGTAGCAGTATGCACAAAATGTCTCTGTCTTAAATATATTGATAATGGGTTGAGTGCAGAGGAATCTTGTATTTGTCTATATGTATTTTGTGGTCACACCCTCATTGCACCCCCGCCTAATGTTTTTAAAAACTAGTGGTGAGCACAACTTTCCCTTGTTTGTTATAGTTCTACAAGAGCAGTGACCAGCTCTATGTTGTAGCTCCCACCCCCTCCAACTATAGTCAGGTGATCCCACTGGTGTCTAATAAAAGGGCAGCCAAGTTTGGGAGTTTTGCTTTGAGAGCAGCTAGTAAGTTGCAGGTAAAACGTATTCGTCCCTTTTATAAAATGTATAATTAAACCATAGAATTCTTAATGAATCAGATGAAAATTGAGCATAGGACTGGCCAGATATGGGATGACTTTGACGTAGTTGGCCAGCTTAAATATATTGCAATATATGGACAAACAATCCCTGTTTTGTTTAAAGGGTAAGGCATTTTTCAGTAGCAGTATGCACAAAATGTCTCTGTCTTAAATATATTGATAATGGGTTGAGTGCAGAGGAATCTTGTATTTGTCTATATGTATTTTGTGGTCACACCCTCATTGCACCCCCGCCTAATGTTTTTAAAAACTAGTGGTGAGCACAACTTTCCCTTGTTTGTTATATATATATATATATATATATATATATATATATATATATATATATATATATATATATATATATATATATATAACCAAAGGAATGGTGCACTCCGTAGACAAATTAATACCTGGGTGCCAGCATGGGAAATAAGCAGTGAAAAAGGATTGCGGCACTCACAGGGTTTTAGTGAAAACACAAAAAATGTTTTATTATTAAGCCTCAACGTTTCGATCCCCCACAAGGATCTTCGTCAGGAGCAAAAACAAACAAACAAATATATATATATATATATATATATATATATATATATATATATATATATATATAAATTGTAGAACGCCTCCTGCACTCACTTATCTGGGTTTGTTGCCCTGGTGCTAACAGAATATATGTATAAAAATCGAATGAAAGCTGTTGCACAACAGGGTCTTGCAAAAAAAGTAATTATTTATTATTGCACAGATCAAAGATAATATCAAAGGCCCCAGTGAGGGTCGAAACGTCGATCTGTGCAATAATAAATAATTACTTTTTTTGCAAGACCCTGTTGTGCAACAGCTTTCATTCGATTTTTATATATATATATATATATATATATATATATATATATATATATATATATATATATATATATATATATATATATATATATATATATATATATATATATATATAATATCAAAACAGGGGGGTTGTGGGAGCACTCTAAAGGCTTTAAAGTATATATAAGTATAATAAATGCTATTGCATATGTACCCAAAACAGGGGTTATTTTGTTACAAAGTTATGATCATAAAATTGATAAGCCACCATACCACGTCAAGGTAAACCCCGAATGGCGGTCCCTAACTTGTTTTATATTTTATGTGCATTTTAGCATTACCTGTAATCAATGTCCGTTGAACGCTGTTTTTTCACTAAGGGCTAAATCCTCCCCAGCCAGCAATCAGGCTTTTAAAGGAGAGATATTCCCTTAGTGAAAAAACAGCGTTCAACGGACATTGATTACAGGTAATGCTAAAATGCACATAAAATATAAAACAAGTTAGGGACCGCCATTCGGGGTTTACCTTGACGTGGTATGGTGGCTTATCAATTTTATGATCATAACTTTGTAACAAAATAACCCCTGTTTTGGGTACATATGCAATAGCATTTATTATACTTATATATACTTTAAAGCCTTTTAGAGTGCTCCCACAACCCCCCTGTTTTGATATTGTATATTTAGCCAGGAGCTGTGGCATAGCTTCAGTGGTTGTAGCACCCCATACCCCCCCTTTAAACTAGTGGTGATCCTATGCTTTTAAAATTGGGCGTTTGTTTTGGGAATATCTCTCCTTTAAAAGCCTGATTGCTGGCTGGGGAGGATTTAGCCCTTAGTGAAAAAACAGCGTTCAACGGACATTGATTACAGGTAATGCTAAAATGCACATAAAATATAAAACAAGTTAGGGACCGCCATTCGGGGTTTACCTTGACGTGGTATGGTGGCTTATCAATTTTATGATCATAACTTTGTAACAAAATAACCCCTGTTTTGGGTACATATGCAATAGCATTTATTATACTTATATATACTTTAAAGCCTTTTAGAGTGCTCCCACAACCCCCCTGTTTTGATATTATATATATATATATATATATATATATATATATATATATATATATATGTTTGTTATATATATGTATGTATATATATATATATATATATATATATATATATATATGGTGGAACAATCCCTTCCCTTTTCTGCCCTCTAAATTAGTACTAGGCCATGCTTACCCATGCCATGATCCATGCACGAGTGCAGTAGCCAGAGCCAACATCATTTGACAGCTGCAATTCTGCTAAAGACTAAACACTGGCTGCATAGAAAGATTATGGTCTGTGAAAGGCTGACTGGAAGCAAAACATGTGGATAGTTCTTTCTTTACACACAGCCAGACATACAGCAAAAATGAGATAGGAGAACTTTGGCTGTTGCCGAAACAGAAATCCTGCTTGGAAGATGCTGGAGTAGAGCAACCACTGAGAAGATCAGGAATCTCCTAAACTAGAGTCATGCAGTGGGTTGGGTACCTGCGGGTTACCCGCAAAAACCTGCGGGTTGCGGGTAGAAGTTCCGAGTGCGGGTATAGACGCGGGTCGGCGGTTCTGTGGGTTGCGGGTCTTCTCAGTAGAGGTTTTCACTCCTTTTTCTGATCACACCTACTTCCGATGATGTCACTTCCAGTTTACAACGACAGGACTTCCTGTTTTACCCCTTTTTTCTGATCATGCCTACTTCCGATGATGTCACTTCTGGTTTACAATGACAGCACTTCCTGATTCTTGATGGTCAGCGGTCGCGGGTCCGGGATGCGGATAAGGTACTTGTGGGTCGGGTAGGGGGTCCAAGAGGGTAAGAATTCGGGTTGCGGGTCCAGATTGCAGGTTGTGGGTACGGGTTCCAAAAAATGGACTTGCGCAGGACTCTAACCTAAACTATAGGTTTCCTGAAGAGAAGTCTCAGCTCTTATTTGTCACTGTTATTTCTCCAGGACTCTATTAGAGATGTGAATTTTCTGTACTACAGAAGGAGAAAGGAAGCTTTCTAAAATATTAAAGTTAGCCATACTTTTAAGGACCCTTCAAGGTACAGTTAGTCGTGTACAGGTGCTAATACAACATGAAGCCACAGAAACAATGCACTGACTCGTTACATTTTTTGGTTGGCAAGATGGTGTGGCAGTATGGCTAAATCTATACATGTTGGACAAGCTTAGGTATATACAAAGAAGCTGTGGTAGAATCTAAAATATTTTTTAATATAAAAAAACAACAGCAGTTAAGACCCAGTTACCACTCATTGTTCCCTTTATCCCAACCCACCTGTAAAGTTGGGATACCCCATTACCACAGATATGCACTTTTGCATTGAATCCCTGAGATAAGGGGTGACTAGAGCATCTGTTGGTTTCTCCTTGGGTGCTTAGAATTCTCTACCATGTTCCATCGCCCCAAGGCCTTCTCCAGGCCAGCAAGTAGGGGCGTAACTACAGAGGAAGCAGAACCTGTGACTGCAGGGGGCCCAGAAGGTACAGTCGCACCATAAGGCTCTAAGTAACAAGCAATTTCAACATGTATTGCTAAAACAGGATATGTTGGTAAAATGTATTTGCTGTGGGGCCCAGTAGCATCTAGTTTCTAGTTTCTTGGTCAGGTGTTTTGCCAAGAGATTCAAGGAAGAAGCATCTAGCTCGTCTTAGCTCATTTCCCCAGAAAAGATTGAATTGTAAGCATTTATTAATTTCCTCAAAACAGCAGCATTATTGTGTCAAGTGAGTATTGTTTATTTAAATGATATAAATAAAACTGACCCACCTTTCCTAGGTTTATATTAATGTTGTGTTACTTGTTGATGGAAATAAATGCTACCGCCACTAGCAATGATTCTCTTGTGTGTAGTAAACGCATTGTAGGCATATAATTGTTACCTTTCTCTGAGTCTGTTAGCAAGAAGTGATCGGGGTGCTCAGGATCGTCAGACATCATTGCCATCCAGCCAAGAACAGAAATGTTTTTTGTAGAAATAGCTTTGAACTGAAAGGCACAAAAAAATTCACAATAATAATAAAATGCTTCACAGCAAAAGATGCATGTTCCCAACTCTTACATTAAATGCATTCCAAGACGAGCAATTAACATTTTCATTGCTCTTGGGATATTAGAGGCTCCCTCCTTGGCAGTGGACCAATCATATTTATTAAAAAATAAAAACCAACCAATGGCATCTCTAAACTTTACATGTCCCCACAGCAGTCTCTTTTTAGGGGCACTCCCAAATGCTTGAGGAAAAGGATCTGTTTAACAGATGTGCATGCAAACAGGTTGCATTAAACTGAGCTTTCTATTGGGATTTCTAATAGCATTATGTATAAAAACTATAAACAGATATTTTGGTAGGAAAATCAGCAAGCTTTTTTTTCATTAGTAAGTTTGTCACAATATCTAGAAAACATGACTTTTTTGCATATTTGTTTAGTATTTATTTATATTGCAGGAGTATAGTTAATATAAAGTCAACAGTATGAATAAATACTCAAGTGCTAGTTTCAATACACAGTTGTGATGAGGGTCATGTCCGAAGAGCTTACAATCTATTTTCTGATGCTAATGCATTATATTAACGTCTTGCCCATGTGGCAAGACGTTAATATAATCTAAAGACCTGTGTGAATATGACATTTTGCCCACTTTTGTGCTCTCAAAATGAACCATGGCTACTGAAAATGCATTTATTTTTTACCAACTGAACATTATGGAGAATTCTCAGCCTATGGCAGTGCAGGCGAGCACCATTTTGGGACCCCCCCCCCCCCTTCCGCTTAGTGCCACAAGTTAAGTAACGGATATATAGAAAGAATCTGCCAAACATTTTATCGATATTGTTGTTGCACATTTATAAGGATAACAACCCAGAGCAGAGAGTATAAAAGGATCAACCCATGGCAAGGAAAATAAATATATATATATATATATATATATATCTTATTTTAAAAGGTAATGTCTGTATATATTTGAATTACAATATCTGTTAAAGTAAGTGCTCTGGTCCCTATAAACCAGAATGTAACCAGGTATACAATACCCTGATCCTAACTCTGGTATTGGCTATCGAGGAGATTAATATGCTAAATGGATTTTGATCTTCTTAAACAGACATCAGAAGTATCAGATTCACCCAACCTTGCAGCTCTTAACTTGTATATTCTTAAATGTTCCATGTCTGCATCGCTCATTAATGATTATATCTCTGCATAAACCCTCTCAGAGATGTAGCAGTAAAAAGTTCATATGCCTCCTCTAGATATTTTTATAGATCCCCAAGGAACAAGATAAATGAAAGTATCGCATGTGAGTCAGCCCATGATGCACAGTGGCTTCACATTAAACTGTATAGGAATATTCAGTTAATCAGATCAATGACTTGGAAATGGAAGCATAAAGCAATGAGAAAGTACAGTAGCCCTTCATTACTAACATGTCTAAAGATGGACATCATCTATAATAAGTCTATGTTAACCAGGATGGGCACAATGTATGAAATGAGAAAAACCAGGATGTATGGTGATTGCAAGAGAAAAACTTGGTGTGAGAGTCCCCAAATGTCTTGCACTGAAAACGCCTGGAAGTGGCTTGCACATCATTTCCCTACAAGTCAGATGAGGGGCAGCAGCAACAAGTATTACGGCTTTTCGAAAACCTGGAACTGAAAGCATTCCAAATTCCATCATCATAAGATGTAAAACAGGAATAACACGTGAATAAAAAGAGAAAGGAAGGAGGAAACCAAATAGCCCAAGCTTAAGCTCCTCCATCTCGGAAGCATTGGAAATTGCCCTTTCCTACATTTTTTGGCACTTACGGAATTCAAATGTTTTCACCATTTGGTTCTACCAATTTACACTAAAACCAGTGCAAATCTGTTTTTTGATGTTATGTCACCGCAAAAAGTCAGGATGCCATTATTAAAAAAAATCATAAGCATTGTTAGTTATTGAAACCATATAAAATGAAGCAAATTTTTATTAGAATGATTATTAGAATTATAATTGCTGCACCGAAATAAACATTTTTTTTTTTGCTTTTTTATATCCAGCAATTTGCCCCTGAAGATTTTCTAATTTGGCCCTAAATTAGACCCATGTGAAACAGTAGGAGAAGAAAGAAGTCTGCAGATGAAAGCTTTTCAATATGCTGAAAGGAGTTCTGCCTACATATGGGATAAAAGCTAATGCTTCCAAACACTTAATATGATTGGGTTGTTTATTTGCTTTAATGTCAACAATGTCTACTTATTCCATGTTTTGCAACAAAGAGAAGAACATTTCCATATGAACATGATTTGTTTTTATTAAGAACAGACTAGAAAAAAGGCTTTATTTGGTCTTTCACTTGTAATAACTTGATGAGACAGCCGGGATACCAGGATCAGAAGCACTGTAAAAGCTTGTATAGAAACATTAGTTCATGTATATAGATCCAAAACCAGGGGTGACTTGGCAGGCCAACTTAAAGGCGTTGTTCACCTTCAAACAACTAGTACAGATAGATCACCAGAAATAACGACTTTTTCCAATTCCTTTCTATTCACTGTTTTTCTAATATTGAAGTGCAAAGTTTCATTTTTCACCTTCTAAAGGAGCTCTGGGAGGGGGGTCGCTGACCCTCTAAACTGTTCTAAATGGATACATTTAGTTGATATATTTCTTATCTCTGTCCCTGCTGAGCAGAATCCCTGAGTTTCATTACAGACAGCTGTTAGAATTGATACAATAGTTGCTAATACTCGAGATGCTGCTGAGAAATGTATCAACTAAATGTTGCAAAATTGTAACAGTTTAGAGTCTGCACCTGAATTACTGAGCTGCCAGACTCAACACCAGAGACAAGGACATTCAACTTTACTTTAAACTTAGATTTTGGAAAAACAGTAAAACATATACAATGGAAAGTAATTAGCAGGTAGAAGGCAGTTCGGAAGAAGAGGCGATTAGTCACCCCGAATCTGCCCGTGTGCCCCTGCCTAAATGACACTGGTAAAGCAGTTACACATCATTAGGGAAATGTTTGTTATTGGTATAAACATGTTGACTCAAATCATGTACTTCTGAAAGCAGTGCCTCAGCTGTGATGTTTTCACATTGAGGATTAAGACTCAGATAAAAAAGAAAATTGGAAATGTGCTTGAGATACAAATGACTGGGATACTTACATGTTTTCTTTCTGTGGCTTTTAAGGATTTTGCAGTATAGTAAATCAGCTGTGTGCCACAAAGAACTGCCCAGTATTTTGTCCAGGATGCAACCTACAAATTAGCCAACACAAGGTAAATGCATATTTACCTCAAGAAAAATACATTAGGTTAGAGTTCTATTAAATTCAAAAGTATGCTTGAGATGGAAAAAAATATTTTGGAATGCTTAACACTTTGGAATGAGTAGATACATTTTATAGCTGCAAAACAGTTATAACCTGTGTGCCCTCTTACATTATACAGCACATAACATTTCTCTGTCCAGGAAATAATAGAAACAGTGATCTTTTTTTTTGGTCAACTTTTTATTTATCTTTTGTATTGCCGTAAACATAATTTACAATTGCCATTTGCCGCTTCCATCTGTTCAGTAATATCTTTTGGTTAACAGTCAGTCAGTCTGTGGGGGGTGGGGAGGTTTAAGTTGGGTAACTGAATATCCACCATCAATTACCCAAACATGCACATTCTCTGTTACATAAAATCCACCTGCCCTAACACCTTGCCTATCATGTAGAAAGAAAAGTTTAGCCAGCTACTTGTTCTAGTTATCCAGGGCCAACCAAATTTACTTGGGCAGTTCCTAGAGACATAAATTGCTTTAATATGGGTTAAGTAAATGTTGACAAGCTGCTTCCATGCCCCAAACAAGGGAGCTTGTGTGGCCTTCCACAAGCACAAAATGAGTTTCTTGGCAAAAAACAGCAGCTGTAGTAGTAATAGTCTGTTGTGTATTGAGGGCCAGTTCCTCTATAATCCCTAAGAGATTTGGCGTGTCGACATGCAGGAGGCCTAGGTGAGTGTGTAAAAAGTTCCAAATATCTTTCCAGAATATTTGTATTTGCATAACAGTGATTTTTAATTGCTAAATGGAATTCATTTTGGTGGCAACATTGGTTTAAACAGAACATGATAAGAGATAAGTTGATGAAGGAAGCAGAAATCTTACTGTTGGCTTTTTTCCTTCTTTTAGTACAGTTTTCCGGCGCAGAACCCCCTGTATAGCCACCTCTTCAGGACACAAATGAACAGCCAGATCTGTTGTCTCTGCAGAACTAGAAGGAAAGAAAACTCCCGATGACATTTATAACACTGTCTGAGACCACTTGTTGGCAATGAAATTCACTCTCAGCAAGTGATTTAGAGCATAAGCAGGGGGTTCAGATTATAAATTAATAAATCAGGAAAAAGCCTGTCTGGGACAGAAATGGAGATGGGCCTCTGATGCTTCTGTCACAGGCAGCTCATCAGCACAGGCAAATCATCAATAAAGCAACAAGCAAAGCCACAAGGGATTCAACTGAGATCTGTAGCAGCACAAAAGTGGTTTAAATTCTTTTAGTGATCTATATCAACTGTGCTCACTATTTCACCATATAACCACACACACATATATATATATATATATATATATATATATATATAGCCCTTTTTTGGAGACTTAAAGGTCCAATAATGGAGGCTTTTTATTTAGAATGTGGCTCTGGAAATTAATCTGATGATAAATCCACTTTTGAAGAGCTGGGGAATGCTCTGTTATCAATAACTTGATGGAGCACATGTACAGAGGCTAGAACTGTTTCAGCCAGTTGTAGAATGTCACTTTTTGATTAAAAACACAAGTTATTTTTGAATAGACTCAGTTGTGGTCTCTGCGGTGACATCATTGACAAACACTAAAACAGTGTTAAGAGAATTTAGAACTGGACATAATTCGAGATGTTCAATTTTATGCCGGACAAGTGACCCAGAACTGAATCTGCTCTCCAACAGGGAAACAGCCAAAGACTATTTAATTGTGCATAACATTTAAACCATAGTAAAAGTTAAATATTTTTTAGTATGTGCCATTAAAATAAATAAAAAAAAGAATGTGTTGGAAGTGGTAGGAGGAGTTACAAGGTTTTATTTGAGCTGAGGCTGAATGATGTAAACTTGCCTGGAGCTCTGCCGCTGAATGCAACGGAGACTGAAAGATGGCATCTTACTCCTGCCCATAGAAAGTTGGGCATAGTGAGTCCTACAAAGGAAGGGGGGCATTAAAAGCTCAACAAGCTCCCTTAATTTTTGTATTCTTGGTGAGGCAGAACAAGAGGAAAGGCAGGACTAAAGATGCAATGGGTTCTCTATGCCTGAGAAAAGGGATACGTATTTTCCATTGGGAAGCTATTATTTACCCAACAGTAGAACACGTTTCCCTAAGCGCTCAGGACAGTACCACTGACACAAATTCTAATCACTTATCCCAAATGTCTGTCCATGTTGTTAACAAACAATTACTTTAAAGGGGTTGTTCACCTTCAAACACTTTTTCCAATTCAGTTGGTTTTAGATTGTTCACCAGAAAGACTTTTTACAATTACTTTCCATTTTCTAATTGTGATCATTTTTCTAATATTGAAGTGGTAAGTTTCATTTTTCACTTTCAGCTCTGGGAGGGGGGGGTCACCGAATCTTTAACTGTCTTAAATTGATACATTTAGTTGATACATTTAGTGGATACATTTAGTTGATATGTGTCCCTGCTGATCAGAATCCCTGGGTTTCATTAAAGGAACAGTAACACCAAAAAATGTAAGTGTTTTAAAGTAATGAAAATATCATGTAGTGTTGCCCTGCACTGGTAAAACGGATCTGTTTGCTTCAGAAACACTACTATAGTTCACATAAACAAGCTGCTGGGGAGCAATGGCGGAAATTGAAAAACGGCTAAATGGCACAGGATAACTAATGGATAAAAGATAACACCATTAGACATACAGAGCTTATCTGCTATCTGCAGTGTAACCTGAGCATTTTCTCCTTTGAATGGCTGCCCCTATCGCTACACAGCAGCTTATTTATATAAACAATAGTAGTGTTTCTGAAGCAAACACACCAGTTTTACCAGTGCAGGGCAACACTGAATTATATTTTTATTACTTTGAAACACTTATGTTTTGACTTTACTGTTCCTTTAAAGGCAGCTGTTAGAATTGATACAACAGCTGCTAATATTCCACAGACACTGCTCAGAAATGTATCAACTAAATACAGCAAATTATAACAGTTCAGAATGCTTCTGGATCACTGAGCTGCCAGACTTAAACACCAGAAACAGGAACAATAAATTTTGGGAGAATGGTAAAAAAAATACAAGATAGAAAGCAATTGAAAAAAAAAGAATGACATGTCATGTGGGTGGGTGGCACTGCATGCCTAGATGTTCCTGACATGTCTCCTGATATATAGTAAGTGGGACACAAGGGGCCCACCAAAAAACCTTAGACCAGGGGCCCACCAAAAGTTTTTAGACCAGGGGCCCACCCTCAGTACTATTTTCTTCCTCTAATCACTCAACCTCTATTCTCCTAGTCTCTTTTATTTACATACTATAATCTATTATTCCACCTATTTAGCTTCTTTGTTCTCATAGAAATAGGGAATGGCCATGAAATAGGCCAAACGTTTAGCAGCACAAAGGTCCACTGACACCTGGGCCCACCGGGAGTTTTCCTGGTATCCCAGTGGGCCAGTCCGACACCGATAGTAAGGTTAGGCCATCTAGGGCTCATTCAGTTGTGCTAAATAAGTCTTAGCACTGATGATATCTAGTTTTTGTATTTAGAAAAAAACTAGAAATAAGAAAGTCTTTACACAGTCCTTTAAGTTCATCTTTATGATCTCCTCTCTAATATATGCCTATCTACATGCAGCATTGTGTCAGAATTGCCTGATTAGTGACAAGTGCATGCAAATTGTTAGGCCAGGCTGTATCTTATATGTGTATGAAATAAAATGTACCTTTCTTTACTATGCCTGGGCATGGGACCTGCAAATGCCTGCTGTAAATTTGTGGTATAAAGTAGCTCCTCAAGCTGTAGGTCTGGGGCATGTGCACGCAGAATAGGGATGCACCGAATCCTGGATTTGGTCAGGATTTGGCCTTTTTCAGCAGGATTCAGATTTGGCCGAATCCTTCTGCCCGGCCGAACCAAATCCTAATTTTGATATGCAAATTAAGGGTGGGGAGGGAAATCACATGACTTTTTGTCTCAAAACAAAAACATATGTAAATTAGGATTCGGTTCGGTATTCGGCCGAATATTTAACGAAGGATTCAGGGGTTCGGCTCAATCCTAGTGGGGATTTCAGTGGCGTGCGGCGCTGCCGGGGGCGGGCCCTGCTCCCCCAGTAGTTCCCCCACTGCTCCCATCAATGTGCTTGACCTGTCAATATAAATTTGACTTTAACTCATACAGAGGAAGACAGATCACCAAGAGGGGATACTGAAGATAAACTTTATTATTTATGAAATGTACAGAATTTTAAATGTATTCTACAGGTTAAGTTACCATTATCTGGAAACCTGTTATCCAGAAAGCTCTGACTTGCGGAAAGGTCATCTCCCATAGACTTAATTTTAAACAAATAATTCACATTTTTAAAGGGGGGGGTCTCCAACTCTTTTTTAATTGGAAAAAGTCTTGATTTTTGGTGAACAATCTGAACTGGAAAAGTGTTTACGGTGAACAACCCCTTTAAAGTAAGGAGATGCGTATTATAGATTGATCTGGAAAACACCAGGTCCTGATCATAACAGGGTTAATATCTGCATTTAAAAAAATCTAGGTTCCATGAGAAAAAAGCTTTTATCAAATTCTTATTTTCAAGATACTTCCCATTTAACTCCAGTGGCTTGTGGGATGCTGAAATATCACCATGAGGATTAAATAATATGTAGCAAATTGCCACACTAGTGTAACTCGTAGCACTCATTTAGCAGTCTGAATAAAAGATTAAAAATATAAGAAACCTAAGAATAGTAGGGCCACACAGAAAATACTGGCAGCCTTACAGGCGGGTCTACAGTCTCTGCACGGGCTCCAATATACTGGTGAAAAATAACATTGGTGTTTCAACACAGCGTTCAGCAGCTGCACTTCCCATGTAGCACACGTTCCAGCAGTGCATGAGATGCTCTAATGGAAAACACTCCTCTGCCCAAGCACAGAAGCATAAACTAGAACTTTAGGGAAGGAAATGTTTTTGTGAGAGTTAGGAGTGGCGTATGGATGTAAAATCATATAGCCGATGGCTATTAACCCCTTTATGTGCTTTTAAAATGTTATATTGAATTCTGCGATGCCTTAAGCAATAAAATATTTTTTTACTCTCTTCTATGAGTTTGTTAAAACATTAATAATGAAACTATAGAAAACTAAGGCATCTTCAACAATTTGCAAGAAAGGTGCAAAAGAATAATGTCATTGGTGCGCAGTTCTATACATATACTCTCCAGTGCCAGGCCAAGGATGAGGGCCCCAAGGCAAGGCCCTGTCCTGATTGCCCAAAAAAGGCCCCATCCCCATGTGTGTCTAGTACAACTGATCCTGGACAGATGGGCCTAAACTATGGGACGGCAGGTAGAAGAGGTATGTACCCAGCTTCCCCCCGTCAACCATTGCACCCTAGGCACGTGCCTCTTCTGCCTGCCCTTAGTTCCAGCCCTGGTACTCTCTCTATGTAATATACAAGGTCTATATGATTAAAGAATAACACTAATAACCTACAAGATATCCTGCAGCTGGGTCTAGACTTATTTCACAGGTAATGGTTCTACAAACAAGTGGCATTTGGATACTAGAAGACATAGAAGAGGCACAACTAACAGTTACTGAGCCAACAGCAACATTATTTTAGTCCTCCCAAGCCTTGGGAATAAGATATTTTTCATGAACATATACTGAACCTGCTTAGCTGTTAGTTTCCCATTCAGGACTATACTTGCCATATAGGCATTCAAAAGAATGTGCCTAGGACAGCAGCTTTAGGGGGGCCGCCTTTGAGTGCCTATAAGTTAAAGAAAAATAGTGTGCAGGGGCACCTGAACGTCTGCAATGCCCCCCCACCACCAAAAGTCACTGGATCTGTTGAACCCTGCTACAAGGTTTAGGTACAAATTATTACAGAAAAGAGGACAGAACCATGACACAACCCTAAGGCTACCCTGGTTATAAAGGGAAGCCAGGTACAAACTCAGATGTATGTATACTTAAGGAAACAGGCAGAAGAGGTAGGCAATAGCCACTGACCCACATCAATGCCAGTTTCATACTTTAAAGCTTCCTGAGTGTGTTAGAATGGGCCCTTTGGAATATGATGAATGTCTATAACAGCCAGAAAGTATTTTACAAAAAAAAAAAACATCCTTTTTGAGCTTAGCACCATTATTTTGGCAAACATAACTGGTTTCCCACTTCTGGTTACCTAATCAAAGGACTGTCATAAACTGAACTGTACTTTTTTCCAGTCAAAGCTGCTTCACAAAGCCCACAACACTTCTTATGGTTTATTATTTCTGTGAATGATAGGATTGTACCACATTTCTGAGAGAGGATGCTTAAGCTGTCATAGACAAATATAGTCTCTATAGCAACAGAAAAAAAGTCACACTAAAACACAAAACATTTCATATTAAAGTAATAATACATATTTTTTGGAAATATTCTATTTCATGTTCATGTCTAATTAGTAGGTAGTTTTCCTGTTACTAAGTATATGCAGATTTTATATATTTTAAAACTAAGGTGGACTTGCTTATTTTTGCTAAGATTTCTTCTTTGCAACTCTGGTGATTATTCCGGTTAAGGTCTGGACCTCTGTGTGTTATAAGGCTAATGGGACAGAGGGCACGTTATAGCTTGCTGAATACGCCATGCCATGTCCCATTGACTTGAATCGAAATACACAAGTAATTTTTAACTCAACACTCAATGGGAACCTAGAACTATAATGCTACTAGTAGGAGCAAGCAAATCTCATCCTCCAGCTATGCAAGAAAGATGTAGAATTTGTCTGGCCATTTGATGAAAACATGTTTATTAGCTGGATATATATATATATATATATATATATATATATATATATATATATAAATATAAATATATATATATATATATATATATATATATAAATATAAATATATATTGTTAGCACATACTGTAGAATAAACAACAGTGGTACTGGAAAATCTGGGCCTCAACTAAAACGCGTTGAAGAGACAGTAAGGGGGTTATTTACTAAAGTTTGTTCGGGATTTTTGGGGCAAATTTTTTTATTTTTTTTTAAACTCACTTTTTTTTGGGATTTATTAAAACCCGATGCTGCAACACCTGCCAGGATTGTATAGAAGTCAATGGGAGAGGTCCCTATCCTATTTGGAAGTTTCTGTGTTTTGCGCTGGAATTAACCCGAAAATGCAACTATTTTTTGCAAAAATCAAAAAAAATTGGGGTTTTCAGGAAAAAGTTCAAAAAGAATTGTGCGATTCGGTAAACAAAATCTGAAAAAAACCTTACAATTTGGGTTTTCCCTCGATTTTATTGAGTTTGCCCCCAATCCGATAAAATTGTGCTTTTTTAATAAATAAAGTTACATTGTGGGTTCTACTTTAGTTGGACTATTTTATTTTAAAAAATCTGAAAAAAAAAAAAAAAATAATAATCAGATTTTGACAAATAACCCCCTAAATGTAGTTATATGAAATCAAGGTAACAATTCCAGCAACACAGTCTAAATAAAAGTGAGGTACACTTAATAAAACTTCCAGAATCCCTCCACTAGAGAACTGCAGGAGGCTGCCAGGGTACTAACCAAGAATGCATATGTGTATTTGACAGGAACACACATAGGGGCATATTTATCAAGGGTCGAATTACGAGTTTATGGGAGTTTCTAAAAACTACCATAAACTCGAAATTCAGGGAAAAAAATGACCAATTGAAATTTTTTGAAAAAAAAATAAATCAAATTTTCTTACATTTGGGTGAATAGGATCGACCTGCAAACTCGATCAAATTCGTTTTGAGTATTTTCACCAAAAAAAAAAAATGTTTTGTTTCAAAAGTCCACCTAACTACTCAAAATTGATTGTAGGAGGTCCCCATAGGCTAAAACACCAATTCGGCAGGTTTTAGATGGAGAATAGTCAAATTCTTAAAGGGACATTACAAATGTCAATTTTTTTTTTTAACTAGAATAGAATTTGGACTATTCCCTAGTCAAATTACACTACAATAAACTCAAAATAAGAATTTAAAAATTAGAATTTTCAGTTCAACCCTTGATAAATCTGCCCCATAGACTAGAATGAACTGCTAGGTGATATCCTGATAAATGCTAACATAGGTACAGTTCAATATCTTCTTGATCCTGGTATGAAATATAATATTAAGCACAGACTAACAGCCAGACTTTGAATCTACAGTTCACTATAAGAAACACATTCAGCCTTTTAAACACAGCACTGCGCAATATGTTGGCGCTCTAAAAATACATGTTACAATAATAATAATAATAATAATAATACAGAAATAATATTGGAACTGCAGATTCAAAGATACAGATGCAGGAGGGAAAATCACCAGACACCAAACCTAAAAAGGATCATAAATGCAGAAACAGCTCTCAGAATATGGTGCCCCACAACTAAACAAGATAAATGATTAAGATCTTTGTCACACCCCATCACCAAGAAAGAACCATAGGAGTAGAAAGCAGCATGTTTATACCTGCTGGCCTTCACCGGGCCTCGATATCCATTCCATGACCCTCTTGTCATCGGACCCAGAGAATGGTACAACCTGTTCCTGTTGGATTCCATTATAGATCGAAGGTGTTACAAACACACACTACTCGTCACACATAAGCAGTTAGAATTGCAATCACTCTTATACTATGAGAACATTTGCAGTGTATTTTAGATCAATAAGTATTATTATAATTATGTATTTATATGATTATCATAGTATGTACCTAATTAAGAATGTTTAGTATCCCTTAAATTGGAATTAAAGTTAGACAGCATAGCTTATTTAGTGTAAAGATTATTACTTCTCTTATTATGTTCATGCAATTCTGTGCCAAGTCAGGCATGTTCTAGTGGACAAAAAGAAATTGCACTGTTATAATAGAGAATAAGGCAAATGACAAATGCGGCTGATTTTCAGCTTGTGTATAAACGCAGTCTAAGAATTAACCAATCCCCTAAAATCAGCTCATTTGTGTGTCTGCAGCCAGAGTCACTACCTACTCATGCCACAAAATCTGCTTCATGCATCTGCACCAAGGTCAATGCAGAGACTCTGGAGGCAGACACACAAGTGAGGGAATACCAGCAGAGGGGCCGTTTCTCAGTTTGCACTTATATGCAGGAGAAACAGCTATGTGTGTAAGTACCCCCCTAAGGGGTAGTTTTTAAAAGTAATCAAACTGGGGAGTCCAGAAAGATTCCTAGTAGTTTGATCTGAATTCATCAGCAATTTGCTGAATTTTAGAAAAGTGTTAACAAAAAAGGCACATTTATCAGTGCAGATAAGTCTGGCTTTGGGCTTCATTGGGTGTCAGTACTCATTAGGGCTTCATTGGGTGTCAGTACTCTTTAGAGCTTCATTGGGTGTCAGTACTCATCAGGGCTTCATTGGGTGTCAGTACTCTTTAGAGCTTCATTGGGTGTCAGTACTCATCAGGGCTTCATTGGGTGTCAGTACTCATTAGGGCTTCATTGGGTGTCAGTACTCTTTAGAGCTTCATTGGGTGTCAGTACTCATCAGGGCTTCATTGGGTGTCGGTACTCATTAGGGCTTCATTGGGTGTCGGTACTCATCAGGGCTTCATTGGGTGTCGGTACTCTTCAGGGCTTCATTGGGTGTCGGTACACATCACTGCTCAGCAACACTGCTTGAACATATTTCCCAACTAAAGAATGTTTTTTGTGGCTATGCACATTTATATTTAATAAAAAAAAATTCCAGTCCAATAAAGAATATTTATTGATAAAAAGAAAAGGCATGAATCTGTATAGTATAAGGGCTCCACTGCATTGCGCTTTCTCCCGTTCAGCCGCAGGAGTAGACGCACTCAATTATTGTCAAGGGGGCTGTTCTCACACATACGCATGTAAGCAATGAATGCAGGTGAAATGCAACATGCTGTGTCCCATCTGCGTTTGGCGCTTACATGCATCTGTGTGAGTACAGCCCCCTTGACAATAATTGAGTGCGTCTACTCTGCGCTCCCCTGTGACTGAATGGGAGAAAGCGCAATGCAGCCATGTGAGTCATATGATGTTTATATAGTGGATAATGTAACCTCTACTGTAATTTATAAAGATATTATTAGTCACCATTAAGTCATGTGACCATATAAAAGCACGAGGCCGCAGGGGTGGAGTGTGTGTGTACTAGTAGTCACAGAGGAGTCATGTGACCATATAAAAGCAGGAGTGGTGTGTTGTGTGTTTTAGCATGACATAACCAACTCCAATGCAAACACAATGCACCATACAAACCTGTGGTTGCTCAGTACAAAAAACTGAACAGGCCAACCTGACTGCATCATGTATGGCCAACAGAAAAAAAACATTTTCCAACCTAATGGAAGGCAAACAAATGAGGTCAAACACTGGCCATGTCAATATTATTTCTCACAAAAGGCTAAATAGGATTTAGACCTAAAATGAATAATTAAAATGAATATTAGGCACTCATTTTGGTAGCATGGCTTCTGTCTGAAGGACTGGCCATCATATATAACTGTTTAATGAGCTCATTACTTCTGCTGCTTAGCCTCAGTGGTGATTGGGTCATTAAAACAATGAATTCAATTCCCCGATTTGTCCCATAGAGTCAGATGTCATTTAATAAGAAAAAACATTTCTCACTGTTTATCACATGAAAACTCTATTGAAGTCTATGGGAAAATCTGGAGCTGAATAAGGAGAAACGTTTTTTCTCCTCAAATTAAATCTCGCCCATATGTTTTCACATGAGAAACCATAAAATAATCTTTTCATGCAACAGAATCTGGCCCAGTGTACCAAAATACTCCTGGCAGGCGAGGATCAAACCTTGACCATGAAAAGATAAAACTTTAACCCATGTTCAGCATGTGTTTAAAAAATTGTGCTTATTATTTAAATGGTTTTGTAATCTTGCACTAATAGAAGAGAGAAGAACCCCACTCCACCTGTAACGAACACAGCTCATTGGCTGACACCGTGTACAAGTCATATTTATTGTACTCATGTTGAACAAAGGTGTGTATAAATGTATACTGCTCCTGTACTGCAGGAAACTGACAAGAAACTCTATCCCAGAACATTTTTGGCAGTAAGACAGGAGTGACAGTTCATTTTTTTTCTCGAAAGTGTTCTTTTTGGAAATTAATACTCTGAAGGGTTATGTTAAAATTTGACAAGCAGAAATATGGAGGCAGGCATGACATATGAGGAACTTCATTAGATGCATCTTGATAAACATTTTAACATAGTATCAATTAGCTGTTCCAACATAACTTATAAGAATATAGTGCAACTTAAGGGCTCTTACAGACAAGCGTTTTTACCTGTGTGCCCCTGCGTTGTGCTTTCTTCTGTTCAGCCGCAGGCGATCACAGGAGTAGAAGCACTGAATTGTTGTCAATGGAGCTGTACTCACATAGACGCATGTAAGCGTCGAACGCAGGTAAAATGCAACATGCTTCGTCCCAACCTGCATTTGGTGCTTACATGCGTCTGTGTGAGTACAGCCCCATCGACAATAATTCAGTGCGTCTACTCCTGATCTCCTTTGCGGCTGAACGGAAGAAAGCACAATGCAGGGGAGTTTAGGTAAAAACACTCGTCTGTAAGAGCCCTTAGGGTTGCCCCTTACCCCTTTAAAACCAAACACATATGGAATCCACAGCCTGCATGGCTAATTAGCAATTCATTATGGCTGCACATAAATCAGTTCAGTCTGCATCTAAATTAATTGCTAATTAGCCATGCAGGCTGTGGATTCCATATGATTCCATATTCGGATTTAAAGGGGTGACATGGAAACCCTATGTAATTTTCTTGTGCATTTCAGCGTTTCTTGTGTATTTGGCTTGAGAAGAAGTCCCCCTTCTATCCTTGTGCACATTGTGTTACATATATTTGTTAAACCAATATTTATTCATAATATAATATATTCAGCAGTTCCATGGGTTCTTTAAAGTGAAATGTTGTGCAATAACATCCTAAACAAGCAGATAAACTGTTCCATTTGCAACACACAAAAGGCATAAAACAGTGGTACGTGGGTCAGTTTCTCCTCCTGGCAAATATACACCAGTGCCTTCTGTTATCTGTATGTTATCTGTATGTTATCTGTATGTATGCATGGGATCAGCCTGTAAGCGCATACAAACACAGAGAATTTTGACGTGTTTTAGATTCCGGAGGGCTGGCTTCAATTAAGCCTAGCTGTGTTTAATTAGCTGATTGAGTAACACTAGCTGAGTAACAAAACAAAGGCTGCTTTCCCACATTGCCGATATGGAATAGAGATTTTTTTCATTTAATTAATGTAGTTATAATTAACAAACCATGTTATGTGATTACTTTGTCTGGTTTTACATTTTGTTCAAAAATCAAAAACTATTCAGTGCACGAAATACGCAATAATAGAGTTAATCAAGAAGTACATTTTTTACCGTAGAAAATGAGAATGTAAAATACTATTTAAAATGGGGTATACTGTTTTAAAACCTTAAGAGATTTACAGCCTTAACATGAACAGAAAACATTACTAAATGTTAAGCAAGCAACACATACCTTTCAAAAGCTGGCCAAGGCATGTCCTCACTGAGCTCAGACCCATCACTGCTTCCTGCAAAACAAAACTGTGGTTTTAAATGCACTGTCTCTTATTATTACAACTGCTTAATGTAAATAAAATTGGAGTAATAGCTTTAATTTGCATGGAGTTGGGGGTGACAAGACTGGGACCGGTTTCCAGAATGTTCAGGACCTGTGGTTTTCCGGATAACCAATCTTTCCATAATTTGGATTTTCATACCTTAAATCTGCTAGAAAATCATGCAAACATTAAATAAACCCAATGGGCTGGTTTTGTTTCCAATGAGAATTAATTATATCTTAGTTTGGACAAGGTACTGTTTTATTATTACAGAAAAAGGGTAAACCATTTTTAAAAATCTGGTTCATTTGGATAAAATGGAGTCTATGGGAGACAACCTTCCATAATTTAGAGCTTTCTGGATAACAGATCCCATACATATATTATGATTTTAGGTTCAGATAGGTTAGATCTAAATTGAGGGCTCCACAGATTATTGCTGTTTCAACTGATTCAAATTCACTGGAAATAGTTTAAGATGAATTTAGTAGGTGGCAGTGCAGAGACTTGAAAACATGTTCAGAATAGTAGTTTCCTTCATGTCATAAACCATTGCCATAATGTTTCAGTTACTTGCATGATATCAAATGGATTGTTCACCTTAACTCACTTTTAATATGATGCAGAGAGGGCTATACTGAGACAATATGCAATTAGTTTTTTATTTGTGTGTTTTTTAGTTATTTTGCTTTTGCAGCTCTCTAGTTTGCAATCTTAGCAATCTTAGCAATCTTAGCAATCTGTTTGCTAGGGTCCACATTACCCTAGCAACCGTGCACTGATTTGAATAAGAGACTGGAATATGAGAGGGCTTGAATAGAAAGATGAGCAATAAAAAGTAGCAATAACAAAACATTCCTAGCCTTATTATAATAATCAAGTATTGCTAGAGACTTACAGAGCATTTGTTTTTAGATGGGGTCAGTGACCCCCATTGAAAGCTGGAAAGAGTCAGTCAGAAGAAAAATAATTTAAAAGAAAACTGATAAAAAATACAGTATACTAATAAAGTATGAAAAATAAATAATAAAGACTATTTGAAAAGTTGCTTAGAATGGACCATTCTATAACATATTAAAAGGAGGAGAATTAAAAGATTAACCTCTTTAAGGGTCTATGACGGATAAAAATAGTCACGACCAATGTTCCCTCTAAGATGTTAATTTGAGCCCCTGTATTTAGAGGCCGAAAGTAGCAACTGTAGCAGCAGTGATAATGTGCTGTTCATGCAATCTCCCACTTAAACCACACTAGACAATTAGTTATCTGCGTATGCCCACAGCACTATTCTTTTCTGTAAGGACCACCATCTTCTGTTAGGGCTAATTTGTTAGTCCTGGACTGTTAAAAGACTTTCACTGCTAGAAGTATTTCATTGCATTTGCAGAGACTGAGCTTATAAAATGTTCAGCCTCAACAAATTCATTGCAATACTTTTCACTGGGATATAAGTGGCCATTGTGATAGAGTGTAGATTTTAAGCCTATGGTGTATTATCAGGTAGTCTATTGGAATCATTCTATACTTGCAAACTTCATCACTCTGGGGAGGGAGTGACCACTATCAGTACAAAATGCTGACTGGACGCAATTTGAGGAGTTTTACTGCACTGATGTGTTTCTAGATCAACTTTATTGACCGATAACTCCCAACTCATGACAAACATAAAATTCTCTATTCAACTACACCTTTCAAAACAATCTGAACTGTGCCCAGTATTAGGATCTGTTCATGTCAGCCCTGATCTGGAAATAAACTGCTGAAGCAGGGATACCTGTATTTATGTAGCACGATGGAATTAGAAAAACTCTTTGAATGACAAATCTCTTACATATGCTTCAGCCAATTGCTTCCTAAGCTTACCTATTGATATCCCACTTGAAAGAGTGGAGCTTTCAGCTTGCCCTCGTGTTGGTGTGTGGGGTTCCATTACACTGTCATCTAGAAGGTGGCGTGGCCCAGCATTAGGGAAGGTTGCACTTTTAAATTCAGCCGAGTTCATTTTATGTATGAAGCTAAAGGTAAAAATGAATACAACGGAGCCATTTAAATATCACTCTAGCGCACTTTTGGCACATATCAAGAAAGCCACAATATATATTTATATTATATATATATATATATATATATATATATATATATATATATATATATATATTCATTCAAATGGGCAGAACCCTGCTGATATTGTGTTCCCTAGGTGCACGGTAAACGGTTCAAATACTTCAATATATATATATATATATATATATATATATATATATATATATATATATATATATATCCAAAAGGTAAGGTGCACACTGGGAACTTTTGCTTAATTTAAAATGTAAATTTTATTAAATACATATTAAAATGGGTCAACGTTTCGGTCTGTTCCGGAGACATTTCTCAAGATAGAACACAAAACTCAAAGAAAACTTCACATATCCAATATAGCTCTTGTTAGAGTGTGCATTACATCATACAACAAATTAGTCTTGCCTGTCATTACATGATGCTTTATTTAGAATGTGTAGCCTGACAAATTATATTCTGATTAGTCATTAGTTGACTATGCTGTGAACAGATATTAGTTGTACACATATCCTGGTCAGGCAGCTAGTTGAACACTGGCTTCTCGGTAACTTGACTCAAATTTGAAAATGCAAGGTGTGTTTCAAGTTTGGTTTGGAACTAGACCAAATCATTGTGGAAGAATCAGTATTCAACTGAATCCAAAAAAAAAGCTTTGCCGTCACCCAGAACTTTGGAATGAACAATGTGATTCTCGGGCTGCACTTCTCAGTAGATTTCATTATCATGTTGCCTATAATGCAAGGGTATAAGCATTACAACTGTAATAAAACATGGGAATATGTAAAAGAAACGCATACATATAGAAACGGATCCGCACACACTCAAGTTAATGCAGTCGGGGAGTATCCCCTTTTATTTAGCCATCAAACATTCTATAGGTGTGCGGTAAGAAAAATTACATTGAATATGTAAAAGAAATACATTGTTTGGAATTGGTACTGACTTGTATCCCAGACTGTGACACTTGCGGTGCCCATGGGGGATCAGATTTCGTGGAGAGGGAGGTGTTGGTGGTAGCAATACTCCTTCCACTGGAATGTTTTTCCGCAAGCTTGTAGGTGAAGCCCCAACTTCTGGACCTAAGAAGCAAAGCAAAATGCCTTATGGACATCAACAAGAACATACCACACGATGCAGTTCTAACCATGGATTCAAAAAGTTGTAGAAAAACAAGATACATTCTTAAAAAATGGTGGTACATTAGTACATTAATTTCTAAAAAAACAAAACAAAAAAAAATCACTCTTTCACAATGACATTGCTTTACAATTAGTTGAGGCAGCAGCCTGGGTCCAGCACTCTGGGCCAAAAAAAACTACATTTACTCATATTTTAAGATCAATTACTTTACCACTATGTTCTTATCAACTATTTTCTTCTATTTTGGATAATATTTATGTCACAATCACAAATTGTAACATAAATCATATTGCCTGCAGGTGGCTTGCAAATATTGCCTGAAGCGTCAAACTCACTATAAGAAATTCTAAGCAATTCCCACAAAAATTAGAATAGGTTCCAATGAAAACAATGGAGAACTTGTCCAAAAAGCACTCACACACCCTGGCCTTCACCGGAAATGATCCCCTGGTGCACAGCAAATGGAGGAAACGGTGACCACTCTATCCAATGGCAGCAAAAATTCACCGGCACACAGGTGCAAGCAGGTTATACCTTGCTTAAGGTTTATTGCAGCATGCAACGTTTCGGTTTTACCCCCTTTATCAAGCATGCTTGATAAAGGGGGTAACCCGGAAAGGTTGCATGCTGCAATAAACCTTAAGCAAGGTATAACCTGCTTGCACCTGTGTGCCGGTGAATTTTTGCTGCCATCAGATGAAAACAATGGCACAGCTAAGGATAAGCAAGGATAAAATTCAAGTTAAAAATGGTCAGCATTTTATTTGAGTCTCATTAGTTGGGATGGGTTGCAGAAGCCCACATCATTTGATAAGATGTGGTTGACAGCAATTGTTGTTCAGCAAGGCCCAGTCCTGGCAACTGCCCAAGCAAAAGTTATTTTAGCTTTGGCACACAGGGGTCTTCATAATACCTGCCAACTTTAGCAACAAAGTTAGAAAGACGATAATCTATTCCTAAGCTTACCAACTAAGTCTTCTTTTGAAGCTGCTGTACGAGGTGTGCTGGTCCCAGGTTCAATTTTTAATGAAAGCCTGCACAGTAAACAGCATGCAAAATAAATTAAGTCCAACAACACACGCTTGATAAAATGCCAATTTCCATTATTTCTATATTCATCTAGAAAAAAAAATTACATTAGTTCCACATGTCTACAGGTCTGAAAGGCAATTTAAATCCTGGGTAAACTGCAGAAGGAAACAATGTGACTGCACAATAAATGATAACAGACAGATAAGAATCAGTAGAATATGAAAAGAAAGATAAAAGGACAAGGAAAGGTTTGGATCCAATTAAGGGTGATGTGTGTGGAAATGCCTCATATAAAGGATTGTTTTTAGGCCAAAATGCAATCAGATGTCTTTTGTGTGCTTAGGAATATAATTCACATATTTCCAATTAAACACTGAGAAAGAACTGTGTATTAAAAGGCTAGAAACATAAAAGATGGAGGACATTACAAACTGTTAAAGGGGATGCTAAATTAAAACAAAGTAGTGACCTCTCATCCAGCCAAGCCTCCAATGCCCATAATGCCTTTCACAATTCTGTTAACAGAACATGTAGGACATTGTGGGAACTAGAGTGCTGGTTGATGAAGGGGCACTTAGTCAGAAACAGCAGTGCTGAGCATAGAAAGTACAGAAACTACTTTAAATAACCTTTAAATATATCAATAACATTACAAGCTTTGCTAAACCACATCGCATTTCTGACTCATGAATGGATTCTTTTTCTTTCTTCCAAAAAATGTTAACTCAGGGGAGGTGATGCCTTTGTCTGCACTTGAGCATATCTTGTTTTGATTTCACAACATCTATCATGTTTATGGCTGTACAGTGCTCCATCAGGGGCTAGAATTGCTTAACTTACAGTTACTTAACTATTAAAGTAACCCTCCTCAACACAAATGTGCAGGTTTATACTCCCCGACCCCCCACCCACGGTAATGCAGAACTCTAATTAGCAGTGTATGTCTCTTTAGAGAGCAGTGATAACCATAAGCTCTGCTTTTTGCCTACATGTTGTCGATTCACTGCTTAATGTGTTTGGCCACTGCAGCAATAACATTCACACAGATTGTATACAAATATAATTTGTTGCTCATTTTATTAATATTTTTTGCCTTCTAAGAGAATGTATAAGGTTGTTTCTTTGAAGACACTGGTGCAGAAGTAAAATTCCATGCAGGTTGATATTCGCTTAACATAATTTGACTCAAACATATTACATTAAATATATTAGACCCACTATGGGAAAAACAGTACATTCCTAGGATGTGCTTATTGTTTTTATTTTATGTAACTTTGACATAAGGTTATGTTTGTTGGCAAACTGTGATGCAGTCCACAAATATTTGCTGTAGTGGAAAGATTTGCCTTTGCTGAAAAAGATCTGAACTCAATTTTATAGGTATTTGCAAATAAACATTCTTTGTGCACTGAAAACTATTTTAAGTGTTGTTAGAACATGAGCAAGAGTGAGTAGGTGCATAACTTATACAGGACAAAGCTAATAAAAAAGTGCATCTGGGAACACAGAAGGGTAAAGAGGGATTGGATTATCATACCATTCTGTCTGAAGTAGAATTTGTATCATGAATACTGAGTAATTTAGCAGTAGTAGCAAATGCCGAACAAGAATCTCTCTATGATTAGCTTTATATGTTTTTTATGACAATTTTACTTAAAAAGAAAACTGTATATGTGTTAAAAAGCATGTGTCTTTTAAAAATAAGAATGAAACACAGCATAAAATAATACCTTAAAGGTTCAACTTCAAAAACTTTTTTTTTTTTTTTTAAGTTCTTTTGTTTTCAGATTGTTCACCAGAAATGAATACTTTTTTCCCCCAGTCATTTTCCATTTTCTATTTTTTACCGTTTTTTCCAAAATGAAAGTTTTATGTCCGTTTCTGGTATTTCAGTCTGGCAGCTCAGTAATCCAGGTGCAGATTCTGAACTGTTACAATTTGCTACATTTAGTTGATAAAATTAGACGATATAATTCTCAGCAGTATCTGTGGAATATTAGCAAGTATTGTATCAATTCTAACAGCTGCCTTTAATGAAACTCGGGGATTTCTATCAATTTAGACCAGTTACAGAGTCCGAGACCCCCTTCCCACAGTTGCTTTAGAAAGACATCAGAAAGTGAAAAACAAAACTTTACACTTCAATATTAGAAAAACTGTCAATAGAAAAAAGAAGGTAATTGAAAGTCTTTATTTTTGGTGAACTATGAAAATTGAACTGATAAATGTGTTGGCAAGTGAACAACCCTATTAATGGGGGGTACAAAAAATGCAAACATCGCAGACTTAAAAAATAGGGAGGATCTTTATTATATTTTTGCAGATGATACTAAATTGTGCAGAACTATAGGTTCCATGCAGGATGCTGCCACTTTGCAGATTGATTTGACTAATTTAGAAAACTGGGCAGCAAACTGGAAAATGAGGTTCAATGTTGATAAATGCAAGGTTATGCACTTTGGCAGATATAATATAAATGCAAATTATACACTAAATGGCAGTGTGTTGGGAGTTTCCTTAATTGAGAAGGATCTGGGGATTTTTTGTAGATAACAAGTTGTCTAATTCCGGTCAGTGTCATTCTGTGGTTACTAAAGCAAATAAAGTTCTGTCTTGCATAAAAAAGGGCATTAACTCAAGGGATGAAAACATAATTATGCCTCTTTATGTTGGGGTTGTTTTCTCTGGAAAAAAAGACGCTTGGAGGGGACATGATTACACTTTACAAGTACATTAGAGGACATTATAGACAAATAAAAGGGGACCTTTTGACCCATAAAGTGGATCACCGTACCAGAGGCCACCCCTTCAGAATAGAACTTTCATTTGAAGCAACGTAGGTGGTTCTTCACAGTGAGGACAGTGAGGTTGTGGAACTGCCAAGTGATGTTGTGAAGGCTGATTCTGATAATGCTTTTAAGAATGGCTTGGATCATTTTTTGGACAAGCATAACATCCAAGGCTATAGTGATACTAAAACCTACTATTAATATAGATATTGGTTTATATAGTTTCAGTGGAGTTCATTTGGAAGGGCTAAACTTGATAGATTTATGTAGGTGCAAGTATGGTTAACTGTTAACTATATCTCTTGTTCACCTTTATTCATCCATTTCCAGCGTTAAACTCATGTTACTGTTTGTTGTAGCTACTTTTTTTGCTGTAAGAAGATCAGCAGCCACACAGAAAGGTTGTCTATAAGTGCTTTCTGCACTAGAAAAGCTGAATTTACAAGTTTAGAAACCAGAAATTTGGCTCTAACTAGGAGCAACCTTTTGCCAACCCTCGAAATTTTGGTGCTGCCATCTGAACGGAGTTGCTCAATTTGCCTCATGGCAGCGACATTCTTATACGGGCTGTACCCAGGCTCAGCTTTCACTAATATCACTGAAATAATTTCATAGAGGTTTCACTTTAAATGAGTAACTGCCATAGGAAATATACTGCAGTAATCCTACAGGTGCACACTAAAAAATCCTTAATTTCTTATTTATTTGGATCAACAGAATAAAACCGACAGAGCAAAAACAACAATGATGGAATGGCTGGAAAAAAAAACATTCTACTCTCATCTGGAACTAATACAGTTCTGGCTACTAGGCCTGGCTTAAACCACTGGTCAAGATTTAAAGGAGAAACAATTGTATTGTGTTAACCATAATTGTATTTTGTTTTTATAAATAAAGAACATGTATTTATAATATTTAATAGAGTTGAGCTAACTTTAGTTTTACGCTCGATTCCAAATGAACACATTAGGTTATGCAAAATATATTTAACCCAGGAGTGCCCATACTTTACTAATGAGATGTCTACTTTTAGTGATGTTGTCCCATTATGATCTACATCTACATGATCTACATCCATAAAAGCAATGTTAGCATTCTGTTCCATGGAAAATATTACTTAAAAATGATATTGATTTATGGGAAAATGTATATTGCTATATTTAGCAAACAACTATTTCTTATGTAGCCTTAACATTATAAATATCTGAATGAAACAGGAGGGTAATTTAGACAAGCTGTTTGTTGACAGTGTCTTGAGATCTACTGATCACCAGCTAATGGTTAACTGGTAGATCCCAATCTACCTTTTGGGCACCCCTGCCCTAACGCCTACTCTACCAACTCAACACAACACAATTACATACATACCCACCCCACTCTGACATTACTGCAGAGGAATAGGAGCACATAATATGAGGACAGAATATGACATGAATATGAGATAGACGTGATCAGAGCAGTGGTTTAGTAAAACAACTGCTTTCTCCTCCGTTTTGCTCACAAGTGATCCAAGCAGATGATTCCAACACCCATGCAGCATCATCTTATGTTCCCTGTAAACAATAACAGAGTAGTTTTCTCCTGCAACCTTGACTGTCACTGTTGAGTCCATTATGCGAAGAAATTATCTGTGTGCTGGTAATGTAATTATCTACTTCACAAGGACAAGAAATGCAGTAGCTTCAGTTTCCTCAAAGTCCCTTTTTATCTTTAGAAATAACAAAAGCGATACATTTTTTTGATTAAAACAAAAGTATTCCCTGTGCTCGTGTTGAATAAGGGGGTAGACTGCTCTTTTAACTATCTCAGGAATCATCCAAATCAAACAGCAACAGCCTTTACCAGATGTTGAACTCCCTTCTACGAATATTTTTAAAATCAAAAAATCCAAATCTTAATATCAACCATATTTACAGTAATATTTTAATATATGCATTACCAGGAAGTCTGTTTTCTCTAAAAGGATGAAGGACTGGTTTAAAAGCAAATCATATCATATCCGTAGCAATATTTACCAATTAGGCACAGAGGCCCTGTGCATAAGGCAGCAGTTTTAAGGGGGCGGCCCTCAGGTGCCTGAATGGGTAAAGATCCTTCAATAGAGCAGAGGAGAAGTGGTTCTAATAACTTCAATATCAGTGCATGCACTTTATTACAAAAACAAAGCTAATTTTTTTTAAAAAAATATTGATTTAGATAAAATGAAGTCCATGTGAGACAACTATCCCGTAATTTGGAGCTTTCTGGGTAATGGTTTCCGGATAATGGATCCCATACCTACACTGTCTTTGATGGACTTTCCAGCACAATTATGCTCTTCTGGTACGAAAAAAAATCCCTACAAGCCAATAGAACCTCTGGAAGAGATACAGAGGGCATGGGTTTAAATATATACTGAAAATCTTCACAATTGCACTGCTAAAATAGTCTGCAAAGCTTAAATTGATGCAACTGGAGGATTCTCTCATGAATGTAAAGTTGTAGAAATAAGAGTTATAGGAGATTAAAAAAAAATTATGAAATTGGATTGACTAAGATTTCAGATCAGTTTTATTTGAAGTATCAGTTTCTGTCAAAGACATGACCATTTCTGGGTGATACCAATTGTTTGAACATTAGTATATATACAAGTGTGGAGTACTATGGATAAAGAAAATAGAACTCTACTTACTTGTAATTGTCATCCTCAACAAATTTCTGAAGCTCCTCAATGTACCGCACCGAGTTCAGATATTTTTGGACATGAGACAGGACAGGGATGTCTAAGAAACAGAAAAGAATTACAAACTTAGACACTGCAAATCATATGGCGTTAAAAGGCCATCTAACAGAAAATGCTCTTTTTTAGCCTTTACAGACAGCCACCATCAATATTATAACACCGCTTTCACTGCACACCCACCATATTCACAGGATGTTTGGAGGTCAGAGATTATCCGAAGAATGTTGTTCATCAGGTTTGATCTCTGCTCACTTTCTAGGATACTGCCAGTAGATGGGTATGCAGAATCTATATACGTGAGATCTGAAAGGTAAATACCTGGAAAAAAGAGAGAAGCTTGCATGTTTAAAAGTATTTTACCAGGAATAAATTACAGTGTGAATTAATGACACTAGCAGATGAGAGAAGCCATTCTTAGAGAAAAAAAGAAAACATTTTTGCTTAGTCACATTAAAAAAGAAGCAAACAAACAAACAATTTGCCATTTCAAAGATGGCCTTCACCCTCGAGATATTGAAGAAAATAAAAAACAAACAAAGTCATGCTCTTCTCTTATGGCCAGGACGAAGAAGAGGTGATTTGTCGCCAGGCAGCTAAATCTCCCCAAATCTTAGTGTGTGCACTTACCCTTAACTAAAAGGACTTCCTTTAGGCCCCTTACCCATGGTATTTTTTTGTGTCTGAGATGCATTTGAAGTTTCAGTGCATCAAAGTGCATGAACTAATTAATTCCATATTATTCAGGCGGGTTGTGCCCATGATCATTCAGATCAGCATTTTAGCACATCTGCGTTTTATTGCATGTTTCAAAACACAACTGCTTGCATTTTAATGTGTTTGAACCAGTTTCAAAATACATTACAATAAGAACACACAAAAACACATCCTTGTGTCTAAAATTGTTTTAAAAAAATATTTAAACTTAAATATGTGTTTTGAGATACATTTCAATAGCTGCATATTGAATTGTCTGTGAGCTCTTAAGTTGGCCATACATAGGTTTATATAAGCTGTTGACACAGCCCCACCAGCTTATTGGTCTGTTTATGGGGTGTTTGGAACTGCCAGACAATTATCTGGCCAAAAAATGGGACTGATATCTATTGGCAAGTTCAAAAATCCTCTGCAGATTTAGGCAGTCCTTGTTGGACAGATCCCTATAAGCCCACAATATGTTGGCGCTCTAAAAATACATAATAATAATAGTAGTAGTAATAATAATAATAATAATCATAATATGATCTGTTTGTCGGTCCCTTGGCCAATTATACCATCTGCCCGATATGTCCCCATGCATGGGGAGCCAAATTGGGACAATATCCAATTATTTGGTGGCTTTGCTAAACAAGGGTTAACTTTACGGGGCAGATTTTCTAAGCTCGAGTGAATGATTCGAAGTTCGAATGTCGAAGTAAATTTTTGGGTACTTCGACCATCGAATAGGCTAAATTCGACCATTTAACTTCGATTCGAACGATTCAAAGTAAAAATCGCTTGACTATTTGACCATTTGATAATCGAAGTACTGTCTCTATAAAAAAAACTTCGACTTCATAGTTCGCCAAATTAAAGCTACCGAAGTGCAATGCTAGCCTATGGGGACCTTCCAGAGAACTTTTCTAAGTTTTTTTTTTTGGTTGAATAGAAATCCTTTGATCGATCGCTTATAAATTGTTCGAATTGTTCGATTCAAACTATTTAATCGTTTCGATCGAACGATTTTTATTCAACCGCAGGATTGCCAAATTTATTGAAAAAACTTTGAATTCGATATTCGAATTCGAAGTTTTTTAATTGGATGGTCGAATTCCGAAGTTTTTTGTACTTCGAAATTCGACCCTTGATAAATCTGCCCCTACATGCATGGCCAGGTGACAAGGGTAAACATATCTTTACACAAAGATATTAAATAAGGAATCCCTAAAATTAATGAGAGTGTACAAAAAGATGGCCATGAATTTTTATTTTCACAAAATGATACAAATAGTGCACATATAACTCAGTAGTTGAATGCTGAAGCCCCTCTTGTTTCAGTGGGCTGTCAGTGCTTACAGGCTTCATCATCAATCACACCTACTGTATATATCTGTCTGGACCAACTCAATGAAAACCTTTAGTAAAGGTTGAGGCAGAGGAAAGGGCTTCTAAAGAAACATTTACACTAATAGATGATCTTGCATTAATTACACAAAAAAATAAATACACAGACATATCCCTTCTGAGGCACCCCACCTATTAATGACGCAACTAGGGTATATTCGATATAGGCATTTAGTGGAAGCAAAATTTACACACCAGTTAAAGAGTATATAACTATTTTGCATGTATCATGCGGTTCCTGTACATTTTTTTTAATTTAAATGGTTACCCTCAGGAGTAGACTATGTAGCTTGAGGTTAGAGGAAGGTGGCCCCAACCCCCTATATCCAATTCAAATGGAATTAATTATACTATACCGAGAACTCTATTTTCATTTAAATGTGTAATATGGATTCAGAGGTACTACAGATAACGTTATTTAGGAATAGCAGAATAAAGAGTACTTTCATCTCCCACCCAAAACAATGACACATATTTACACTACAGGTATGAGATCCGTTATCTGGAAACCCGTCATCCATAGGGTTCTAAATTACGAGTCATTTCCCACTCAATTTTAATGAAAAAATTCAAAATTTTAAAACATATTCCCCTTTTCTCTGTAATAATAAAACAGTAGCTTGAGCTTGATCACAACTAAGACATAATCGATCCTTACTGGAAGAAAAACAATCCTATTAGGTTTATTTCATGTTTCAATAATTTTTTTTTAGTAGACAAAATACAGTGATCCAAATTATGAAAAGACCCCTTATCTATAAAACCCCAGGTCTACAACATTCTGCATAACTGGTCCCACACCTGTACTTTATACAGCAAAATGAAAGCGTTATAAAAGGATACCTGTACAAAATGGTCTCATTTTCAACTATAGTTTAGAATTAAAAGACACTACAGGAATGGGACCTGCAATCCAGAATGCCTGGGAACTGGGGTTTTCAGGATAAAGGATCTTTTCGTAATGTGGATCTTCATACCTCGAAAATCATGTAAACATTAAATAACCCCAATAAACTAGTTTTGCTTCCAATAATGATTAATTAGATCTTAGTTTGGATCAAGTAAAGGTTCTGTTTTATTAATACAAAGAAAAAGGACATTTTTTTTAAATATAATGCAGTCTTTGATAACGGGTTTCCAGGTAACAGATCCCATAACCAAAAATGTATGGATGTATAGCATTATTTCACATATAAAGACAAGAACAGACCTTTATAAGGCAAATCTAACACCTTTTTTGAAGCCAAATATTTTGCTCCGAAAAATGGGAACAAAGCAGTGCAGATTCCTTACATAGAATCGGCATTAGCACTGCATGACCTAAACTCTCCCTGCATTCAGTGCTATCTTCTAGGGAGGAGCTACACTTTCCCAAGGAAGAAAACCTCATAAGGTGGGTTGAGCGCTCATGTTAAGACACACGGATGGACTATAGAGAGAACAAAAAGCACACAATTGGTTTATGGAAGTTGTCTGCATGCATTCAAGGCACAAGCAAAGCCAGCTGGCTAGGATACCACAACTTGTGACAGCTAAATTATTACAGGTTCCAACAGCAGCTCTGGGGCTGAGATGAAGCTCTCTGCATTTACTCCCAGGACTCAAGAGAAGAACGAGAGCTGGGAAACTGTGCATCTCACTTAGGTCCTTGTGATATACGAAGAAAGCTATGCAAGCAACAGCAGGAGGAATCTAAGACGAGCAGAACTCTCGCCTTCCTCATTGTTCTGCAAACAACACAGACCGGCTCAGCCTGCACTTAAAAGGTTGGTTTTAATGCATTATATTTATCTGTATAGATGTAGCGGATATTTTTTTAATAACAATGCTGACAGGCAAAATGAAAAGTTCACACAATGCTGTTGAACTGTCTGAGACGTGAAACACATCTGGAAGCTATTAACCCCTTCACTGACAGGGGGGGGAAAACGTTCTGGAAGCTAAGGGCTCAATGGAGAACCAGTTAGAGAGGGAATGTCAGCTCTGTAAACGTGAGCCGATATTAGTTATTCAGAAAAATGTAAAGCAAACAGAAATGGGAATTAAAGACACACTCAAGAGTAAATGAGAGGATGACAAAGTGAAAATACTCTCACAAGTAATTATTGCCCGATTAGGCTGAAGAGGCCAAAGCTTTGTGTCATAAGCATAATGCAAGATACATGCAGAACTCAATCATAGAACTCCTAAAATATCTGGCAAGCACGTTGGTCTGTGTGGCTAGGACTCAAAGTAAGAAGACTGTCTGTATGAAGCGGATTTCCAGCAAGAACACATTCACTCAGACAGCTTAAAGCCAATCAATTTGTAATATACAGAGATCAACACATTTATTCACACCAAACACTCAGTTGTTTAATACAGTTCAATATTACCTGCAAACTCTACAACATCAGTAGTCAAACCTGACTAATTACATAGGTAATCCCAATATGTATGTGTCTGAAACAAATGTTTAACACTGGTTGTTACAAATGGTCCATTGTAGACCACAAGAGTTGCGCTAGCGCAGTCTTCGCCGCACTTCACTAAAATCCGAAGTTGCACTCAGGGATGCGAAATGTAGCGAAGTTGCGCTAGCGTTAATTCGTCAAGCAAAGCAAAGTTACTCTAGCGATGTCTAATTTGCATACGGCACCAAGTTAAAGTACAATGGACGTATATGTAGCAGCAAATACATTACACTACACAAGCCTGGGAAAGCTTCATAAAATAAAACAGAGTTGTTATTTTGCCCTATACATGTGCCCAGTGTATAGTTTAGGTGCCATATGTTAGGAAATGTAGGGGGGAAGGAGGGTACCCCAAAAAAAATTTCACTTTTTTTCAGCCTATCACCATTAAAAAAGTAAAAGACGCCAGCGTTTTTTGGGACTTAGAAAACATGAAGCAAGCCCTATCTACTCTATTGCACTTCGCCTGGTCTGAGGTGGCGAAGGCCAGTCTGGAGCAAGAGGTAACTTTCAGTAAAATGCGCAAGTTAGTGAATTAGCGTAGTTACGTCCCTTCGCCATATCGCAATTTCGTCTGGCGTAAGGGTGCGAAGTAGCGATAGAGTAGGTCCACCTCGCTAGCAAATTTATGCCAGCACCCGTTAGTAATTCGGTAAAGTAACAAAATGAAGCCACGCTGGCGAATTTGCGCTAGCGATAGTCGCGTCGCGCTTTAGTAAATTTGGCCCTATGAATTAGAACATTTGCATAAGACTGATAACCCAAGTAATGACTATATACATATCTTAACAAACGCAACTTGTGTCAGACATTTGTGTACAGATAATGTTTTTCCTTTTGCTTCTTAAAAGTAGGAGCTTTTTCAATATTTATGTTGAAGCAGTATTACTGAACTATAATATCCAACTTGACTATTCTATGATTCAGTGACCTGGTATTTTTACTGTACAGTTGTTACATTAAGTTATCATAGTAAGTGGATTTTACATTATTATACATTTGCAGTTCAGTCCCTCACTTCCTCCTATTTCTTTTTCATGTTCGTAGTTGTTTTTCAGATTACGTTGTAATCTGCATAACCCGAAAAGATACATACAACACAGTGCTTTGCTTGTGCCCACACCAACCAATCCACCAAATGAGTTTCAATGTTCCAAACAAAACACATCACCTGTCTGTTTGTTCTATTTCATACTTCAATAATCAACTTTTGGGGAAGGTATAACTCACAGTCCCACAGAAATTGACATTTTCTGCAGCTGGAGTCAATGAGTTGGGAAAAAGATTAGGGGCTTATATAGAGGCGCTTAGTCCCTAGTGCGAAATTTGGTGTTGAGCTCCGCACCAGTTTCCTATTTCTTAAAACCATCATCCCCTGTATGTCTGGTTGTGTGTTTGTTCTCTTTAGACAACATGTTTTTAAACAAACAAGGATAAAATTGCTTTTATACAAGTCTTGGGTCTCCTAGTTGAAGTCTTACATTTTATTGCACTAGGTTGATTATTTCTTCTTAAGAAACAAGTAACATCACCAAGCGTTAGAACTGCTGTATAATGTAAAAGTGATTATAAGGATATATAAATATAGTTAAAGGTTATTCCTTTTTGTGAATTGTGCCATACTGACAGACTAATACATTCACAAAACATATATACCATCAGAATCAACTAATTGTGGACAACATTATATTACAGTTAGAAGCCACTTGAAATCCATTGCTACTAAATCCACCACTAGGAATTTCCGCATGATTACACAATAATAATAACATATTAATAGGTCCTGAAAGAATAGCTGGTAGGATTATTACAGAAACAGATGCAGAGCTGGATTCAGATCAAAAATGTGGAGTCCACATCCCTCCTAAATTCTTAAACAAGATGGAAATAAATCATCTTTGGCCATCCCTGTGATTCAGAACATGCAAGCAATTACCCACATGATCAAAGCAAGAAAAACATTATCTCGCCATCCTGAGAGCTTGGCGCACTTCTCTCTTGGGAGAACAGTATTGTTTCAAAAGTCCATCGCATAAAGCCCAATGAGCATTACAATTACAAACTTAGTCTGCAGCAATTAGCAATAAATAGTTGGCAAAACAATGTACAACTTGCTACTTAAGAGTAACTACCAGGTCTTGTTTCCTCGCAATTGAGCAAATCATATTTTGACATGGATCATGATTGTACAACTTGCTCACAGAATTTATTTGCAATAAAAAAATTAAAAAAAAAAGTTCTCAACTGCACATAGGCCCTAGGACCTAAGCAGGCCCAAAATCTTTTATTACCATGGAAGATAAATAATAAACCATGTTAGAGGCAAATAATTCCACATGATAAAGAGAGCAGTGCATAGAGAAAACAAACGTGTTTATAAGTGATAACAATGGGGCCCAGAATAGAGTTTTGCACATGGCAAAAAAGTTGTTGACCTAACAGGCCTTGAACCACAGGTCACATTGCCAGTGTTAAGTATAAAATCAGGCTGAAATCGATCGGGCAGATTTGATTTTTCCTGCGATCGAAGACTGCATCGGCTAGTTGATAGGGTCCTACAACCTGTCTGTGCCCATTCCCTTCATTGTAATTCAATCTTTTGGCCCTAGGGCCGAACAATCAGAATAACCTGATATCACCCTGCCTTTGGTGGGCATTAGTGTTATGCCTGTCTGGATCCGAACACAAAATTTGATATGCAAAATCTCAAATGGACCAGCTTGCCAGCTGACAGGATATACTGTATAAACTGCAATCATTTTACATTTCATATTGCGTATCACAGCCGGCATTTTTAGCTACTGTAATGAATTTTCTTATAAATAAATTGGGTCTTTACCTACAGAAGTTGCAACTGCGCCCTCAGTGGACTAGACTTGGTATACGAGCAGGAGTATATTGCTTGAACACAAGTTGTCCCAGATTACCGCCGGTGCACACTATGTCAGGGCTAGTCTCTAGATAGTTTCAAGGTACAAATTCCCAAGCACATAATCGTCTTACACAGTAAAATAGGCCTTAGGGCTCTAACACACAGACGTTTTTTTTTTGTGTGCTGCCCTGCATTGCGTTTTCTTCCGTTCAGCTGCAGGAGTAGACACACTTAATTATTTTGAAGGGGGCTATACTCACACAGACGCATGTAAGTGCCGAACACAGGTGGAATTCAACATGCTGCGTCCCACCTGTGTTTGGCGCTTACATGCATCTGTACAGCCCCCTTCACAATAATTGAGTGTGTCTACTCCTGCGCTCCCATGCGGCTGAATGGAAGAAAGCGCAACACAGGGGAGCGCATGAAAAAACGCCCGTGTGTAAGAGCCCTTAGTCTTAGGATGTAATGCTACCTTATAATTATAGTTAAAGATTCATTCATTGCAGCTGATAATTACATCCCGCTTCAGCGACAGGACATTATAGGGATGATCTCACACACCTGCAAAAGAAATATAGAAATACAACTTACACAGACCCTAATTAAATCAATCAAATTTCAGAATGGAAAGAACATCTTATCATCAAGGGAATAGAAGTTAGTTGGTAAAACAGAAAATAACATATTTCCGATAACTATATCCTGAAAGGGAAAAAGAGCTTAAAGGATCCTCTAAGTAGAAACACACAAGACAAAATAATGATTTATTGAAACAGAGAACTCAGGGGAACACGTAACATTTGTTCTGCATTCGTTCTTACCTGCAAAGCAGGCTTCTGAATATTGAATACACTTGAAAGAAATGACTTATTGTACAGAAAAATCCATGTGAGGGGGATAAGTTGGCACATAGATAAAAGGAAAAGTGCAATGAAATGCAAATCGACGTTCTTAGTTACAGCTCCAAATAAACAATACGTCTCATTTGTACCATGGGATACACTCATGGCTCAGAACAGCAAAAACATTGATGAACTCCAAAAGTTTTATCCACAAGGGATACTGGAGTCAAGACATATGATAGAATGAGCAGAAAAACTGGAAAGATTCACTGGCTGCTCCAACCATGTCTGGAAAAACATGTACTGAAATTTGACTTCCTGGAAGGAAACCAGTTATTGGTCTACCAAAGGTTATAGAATATTATTATTTCTATTACTTTTTTTGCTACACTTGTCACAACCATTTGCTATGATTTTCAGACTTACCTTTATAAAGATATGCCTACATCAGCACAGATGGATAAATACAGTCATATGGAAAAGTTTGGGAACCACTCTCAGCCTGAATAACTTATCACTGTTATTTTTTTTTTTGGAGTGGAGTATGTCTTTCATTTCCCAGGAACATCCAAGTACTGGGGTGTTTTCTGAACAAAGATTTTAGTGAAGCAAACTGGCTGTGCAAAAATGTGGGTGCCTCTCTAATTTGAATGCATGTAACTGCTCAATAATGATTACTGGCAACACCAAATTGGTTGGATTAGGTCTTTAAGCATTAAACTTCATAGGCAGGAGTATCATGAGAAAATGTATTTAAGGTGACCAATTGCTAGTTGTGCTTCTGTTTGACTCTCCTCTGAAGAGTGACAGCATGGGATTCTCAAATCAACTCTCAAAAGATCTGAAAACAAAGATAGTTCAGTATCATGGTTTAGGCCAGGGGAAGGCTACAAAAAGCTATCTCAGATGTATAAACTGTCAGTTTCAACTGTAAAGAATGTAATCAGGAAATCAAAGGCCACATACAGTTGCTGTAAAACCCAGGTCTGGCAGACCAAGGAAAATACAGGAGCGGCATATGCAGAGGATTGTGAGAATGGTTACAGACAACCCAAAGATCACCTCCAAAGACCTGCAAGAACATCTTGTTGCAGATGGTGTATCTGTACATCGTTCTACAATTCATCGCAATTTGCACAAAGAACATCTGTATGGCAGGGTGATGAGAAAGAAGCCCTTTCTGCACTCACGCAAACAGAGTCTCTTGTTGTATGCAAAAGCTAATTTAGACAAGCCACAGTTGTTTTGGAACAAAGTGCTTTGGACTGACGAAACAAAAATTATTATTAAAAAAGTTATTTGGTCATAACAAAAAGCGCTTTGCATGGCGGAAGAAGAACACCGCATTCCAAGAAAAACACCTGCTACCTACTGTCAAATTTGGTGTCATTTCCATCATGCTGTGGGGCTGTGTGACTAGTTCAGGGACTGGGGCCCTTGTTGAAGTTGAGGGTCGGATGAATTCATCCCAATATCAACAAATTCTCCAGGATAATGTTCAAGCATCATTCACAAAGTTGAAGTTACGCAGGGGTTGAATATTTCAACAAGACAATGACCCGTAAGCACACGTTGAAATCTACAAAGGCATTTATGCAGAGGGAGAAGTACAATATTCTGGAATGGCCGTCACAGTCTCCCCGAAGTGAATATCATGGTAAATCTATGGGATGATTTGAAGCAGGCTGTCCATGCTCGGCATCAATCAAATTTAACTGAACTGGAGAGATTTTGTATGGATGAATGGTGAAAAAATACCGCCATCCAGAATCCAGACACTCATCAAAGGCTATAGGAGGCGTCTAGAGGCTGTTACATTTGCAAAAGGAGGCTCAACTAAGTATTGATGTAATATCTCTGTTATGTACCCGACTAATTTTGCTATGATGCATATTGCATATTTTCTGTTAATCCAATAAACTTTGTGTCACAGCTGAAATACTACTGTTTCCATAAGGCATGTTATATATTAAAAGGAAGTTGAAAGCTCAGCCAATGATAAACAAAACCCCAAAGAATTAAGAGGGTACCCAAACTTTTTCATATGACTGTAAATAGAAGAGCAATTTTGAATAGCTCTGCTATTGATTGATCAACAAGTGTTCTTCTAAGGATATTCTGAAATCTTGAGCTACTGGTAGCTATAATGAACACATTCCCTACCACTGGGCTCAATTACTGGTTTAAAAGTTTTCAGTTACTATGTTTAAACGTTAATGTGAACGTAGCGATGAACTATAAGCCCCCCCCCCCCCAGAACTGCTGTAGGGAGACATAAAAAGGAGAAAAATGAAACTCTAATCTTCAACAGCAAGGAATAAATAAAAATAAGAGCTAAAAACTATTTTTAAAATTTTTATTTCTGCTGGAATATCTGAAAATTTGTGTTTGGTGAGTAACCCCTTGAACAGTAGACTGAAATGGTAATAAAAGTCTTATGTATGGCATATATAGCATTTCAACTAAGTTTTCCCTGAAAGTATAGCAGAGTTTAAAACACCATTGGGCAAATTCAATTTAGGGGGGGCATTTACTAATTCACTAAAATGTGAAGTTGCGTCTCTGCAGCCGAACACTGGCAAAGTTTCATTAGTGTTAATTTTTTCAGCACGACCATTTCATAGCGAATTTTCGCGGACGTTCATTCCTGCCTAGAGAAACTTCATTAGTACACTCACGCTTAGGTTAATTTGAATAGGGCGGGAACATGTAGATCACATATATGTCTTTATTAGAGATGTTGGTACAAATGCTTGAAGTGGCCATTTTTTATTAACTAATATGTCCAAGGAAGCAAATAAATACAAAAGAGTTCCTCTAATGCATTTGGCATGGGCCCACCCTAAAACAAATGTGGCATGAGCCTCAAATGGTTGGAAAAAAATGTTAACTCTGTTTATTAGTTAGAACTTTTAAAGGCACTCATACTTTAAAATATGAAAAAACTCAGTTTTTTAGAACGTTTATGACTTTTCAGCATACAGGATATGATCAGACAAAAGATTGAGGAGGACACAGCTTCATCATATCAGTTTGCCAGGTCTAAGGTGGCAAAGGAAACACTGGCGAAAGAGGTAATGTTCTGTAAAATTCACACTAGTGAATTTGCGGAGTAACGATCATTCGTCTGAGCGAAAATGTGCCTGGCGATAGGGCGAGAAACTGCACTAGCGACGGTCTCTTTTGCTAGCAAATTGTCCTCTAGACCTGTTAGTAAATTGGCAATGTCCCTGCTGATTTCTGGCAAATTTTCGCTAGCGACGGTCACTTTGCCCTTAAATCTACCCCCATGTGTGAAACTCTTAAACTTGGTTCTCTCTGCTGCATAACATCTAATGATGAGCTTGACACATCCACTGCAGAGCAACTCTGATGGTAAAATAACCCACTATAGGTTTTTAGAGCAGTGGTGTTCAAAACATTTCGTATTAGATCACCCTTTTGGGTAGATTCCATTGTTCAGACCTAAAACACAATGGCTCTGCAAATGGGTATTGTTTATTTAAATAGAACAATGTGTGTTTTATTTTAGTGTAATTCAATAAAGTTAAATTTTCCACATACAGTAATAGACCCTGATGCAATAACTTGGACTAAAATAAGTCCTCACTTTTATGAAGTCTGGGAACCTCTGTGCTACACAATTTATATATAATTTTTATACACACACACTTCAGAATAATAGCAGTGTGTTTTAAAAAGTGAATAAAGCTCAAAATCCTTATAATAGCTTTTATTTCCATATAATAGCTTTTATTTCCATACACACTAATGCATTACAAACACTGCACATTCTATTCCAAATCAAAACATGAAAAAAAATTATTACATTTGTATTATTCCTTTACAGAAAGTGAAGAAAAGGGAATAATAGTCTGTTCCAAAAAATAGCTGTGTCTGTATTCTTCTTTTCAAACTCAAACATTCTCTGTATAAACTGAAAAAATTTTAAGATTTTGTTTTCCTTTAAATTACTGAACTAATATTTAGTTGTATAACCAGTGTTTCTGAGAACTGCTGCACATCTGTGTTGCATGGAGATGACCAACTTCTGGCACTCTGAGGCTCAAAGCTATGGGTAGATCAGAGGGAGCTAAATGTGTGAAAGTATCTTTCCTGAGGATGAAATGCTCATTTATTTTGAAAAGTAAAAACATTTCATAATAGATCCCGAATATGTTACTATATTTTATCAGAAGTGCGTATGATAAAAACATCTAACTTTCCCCTTTCATTTTTGTAGAATTTTAGGCACCAGACTCCCCCTGTTTAGGATGGACACAACACTTTGGAAACTTGGACTGATGCTTTTTTTAATGGTACCCACAGGCCTCTGTTCAAGCAGTGATACCAAAATTAGAAGAGACACATTGACTAGGATTGCTCGTTCTACGGACGATGATGGGAAACAGTGTGGTTATACCTTCATGGTGCCTCAACAGAAAGTCACAGGACCCATATGTGTTGTTACAAAAGGATCTGGACCAAATAAGGACTTGGTGACCAAGATGGATTTAGAGAATGTGAAAGATACTTTGGCTAAACAGAGGAGGGAGATGGAAATGCTTCAAGTGGTGGTAGCGGTGGATGGAAATATAGTGAATGAAGTGAAGCTGCTAAGAAAGGAGAGTCGCAACATGAACTCCCGTGTGACTCAACTTTATATGCAGCTCTTGCATGAAATTATCCGCAAGCGAGACAACGCTCTTGAAGTTTCTCAGCTGGAAAATAAGATTCTTAATGTAACGTCAGAAATGCTCAGATCAGCTACTCGATACAAAGAGCTGGAACTAAAATACGCAACACTGATAGATGTTGTAAATAACCAGTCATCTGTTATTGCACTGCTGGAAGAACAATGCATGAAAGTTTTCTCCAGGAGAGACAGCCCAGGCTCACCACCTTTAGTGCAAGTTGTTCCCCAACACTACCCCCAGATCCATCAGTACACACCTGGGCTTGGGGGCGGTAATGAAATTCAGAGGGACACAGGGTACCCAAGAACCAGAGACAGCAGAGAGCCACCACAGGTCCCGACAAGCAGTCCATTCCGGATCCCTCCAGTAACAATCATTGATGAAGGTAAAGTTTATATTAGTTAGCGGATTTCAGAATCCCATAACATAATGAAATAAAAATGAACTAACACAGCACAAGAGCAGCAGGCTGGTTTGGTAAATGGATCCTCTCACTCTCAGTCACCTTTGGGGGTTCATGGAGTTTCCTGCCCCTTGACTAACCAACTGCTATGTTACTTTGAACTTGATATTTTATAGTATAGTTTTCATGTGAATGATATACACTGCTAGCGTACAAGTCTTCAAGGTCACTGTTTTTAAAAATAAATATAATTATAGGATTAGTGTTGATAAATGTGTTTGCAGAACCCCCATCACATGGTGGCAGTTGCTTGGAGTGCTCAGCTTGAAAAGAGTTCCTTTTAAAAAATCAATTATTGCCTACATTGTACTAACAAAAAAACTGCTTTCAAGGACTGTAGTGGAAGTATTCCACTGAGCCTTGGATGTCAAATGTATGGCTGAAAATACACACTAACATCAATCCCCAAAGCTCAGCACAAAGCTTCCATGTTATTCTGTGGAAGCAACTTCTCCTGTGATATTTATTTTAACTTCTTCGATAGCTGTTTTTAGGAGCAGTTGCCAAGGAAATGGTTAGCATTACATACGTAATTTAAAGCTCTTTTCTATAAACATGCAACTTAAGATGACATTTTGTTGACCAAGCCAAATTGCTTGGACAAAACGCCCCAAAATTACCTTTGTATTGCAACTGAGTTTGAACAGCAAATACCTAATTTGCATATGCCAATGAGGACATTGGAGGGTGTAATAGAACTATGTGTGCAGCATTCACGGGGGGAAAAAACACAATTACCCTATTCATGTGATGAAAAGTCACATGATTTCAGGGATTTGGTTTTTGTTTGGACAGGCACATGGATTCATCCGGATCCTGCTAAAAAAAAAAAAAAAAAAAAAGTACGACTCCTGGCTGGATTCTGAAACAAATACTGGATTTTATACATCCCTAAAACAAATGCAATGCACATTTCAGTAACTGCTAATCTTTAAGCAGATACACAATCTGTTTCTTAAAAGTGCTCACAACAATACTTCACTTTTACATCACCAATAAAAGGGGAGACAGTCGCTAACAGATATACTTGTAAAATTAAAGTGGCAACCAAGACAGGCCCTTGTTAAACAGCTAAAGGGAGGTGGCCTCCATGAACCCAAAACATAATGTACATTTCTACCCTATTTCTTTACTTACGCTTTAATTATCCTTTAATAAAAGTAAGAATAGAGTAATTTCATTTGACTAATGGCTAGTGAAAGTGAAAGCTGTTTTTAAACCCCACTCTTTATACCCCAGTACTCAACACAAGACCAGTAATAGGCTTTATACTGGAAATGCCTTCTGCCCCTAAATCACCTACATGGAATTTATGCCTAATTGTGGGAGATAAAAGTACTTAGAAGAATCCTTGCTCAAATTAAACACAACATATAAATGATAAACTGTATTGAATAATAAAGAGTTTAAGTCAGTATATAAATAACAAAAACACAGGATAAACATACACCATATTAGTGCCTATTGGAGGTAAAGAGCAGCAGCATGCTAAGCCCAACCGCAACACTGGTTAGGTCTGGTAAGACTTGTTCCATGTATTTCTTCAAAGAGCCTAGGGAAAAGGTCTTTTACCACACTCAATTGGATTCTTACTCAAAATTGTATATTGTATTAGAATGGGAGGAATAAAAATCAAGGTATTAGTTGTGAGCAAACTGTGGGCCAGGTACTTAGAAGAGATGCTAGAACATAATTTGGCAACAGTATACTGCAGAAAGCCATAAAATTGCTAGCCTTTTCAATAGTATTTGTAAGGTTTCAGCTGTTCATTGCAGTGGTTCTGTCATGTCTTGCATCTTAGGTATTAATAAGAATTGTTCCACCTAGAGAATGTCTCTCGTATACCTATGGCAGCATCTTGTGCATAAGCTGCACTTTTATCATGTGGCTCTAGAGGCACCAATTCTCCGGTTTAAGAATCATAGTTATGTTAGAAACAGTTAAGCGCAGTGACTTAGAAATTATGAATGGAGCAGATTATATAAGATTCAGTGGGTTTAGATAAATGGATACTAAACACTTTCAAACTGTGCAAACTGAGGTCCATTCGCTCATATCAGAATGTCACTTTTAGATCTATACTGGACAATGTATGTAGCAAAATTAGCTCAGGAATCCTGTACCCTGCAATTGCCATGTTGTTAATCAAATCGTCTGATTAACTAACACTGGAGAGACCTACAATTCGGCACTAAACCATAGCAACCCATCAGTTTGGTCAGCAGCACTTTACCATGAATTACAGGACTTGGGTAATCTAATATAGGCTTTATCTAGAGAAAGTAAGAATCTTTAAATATTATGCATTAAAAATTTGTTGACAATCAACAAGTCCGCCTTTCATCAACTGGTCTCTATTCTCCCTTCATGTCGGACAAATTTGGATTGACTGTTAGATCAAATACATTAGTGTAAGCTCCCTTTGCCCGCCTAGACAATGTATTAGAACTACTGTCAAAATAATTCAGACACAAAGCTGCAGGAAGAGAGTGATTGTGGAGAAGGAAATAGAGTAGCATAACTTGATTATTTCAGTTACAGAATTTTCAATGAATTATACATAAAAGATTTCTTATTCACATGACAATTTAAAATTCATAGCAACTCTGAATTTGATCTAAGACACTAGAGAAGTTAGGGCACTACCTATACAAGCAAAAACCTGAGCTAGTCTAGTAGGACTAGGAACTTTATTTAGGAAAACTCAATGAAAGTCAATAAAAAAAAAGTCAATGAAAAGTCAATAAAAGTCTATGGCTAATGGCAGACGCAGTGCTTCTTGGCTAGTAGATAAATTCCACCCCAATGCCAAGAACCAGCGCCTTTGCCTGCACCTTGAACCATTTCACAGAAATTCAAGAGATGGCCTGAAATCTGTCACATGTACATGCACCTGTCCTGACACAATGGTTTTGGGTGCAGGCAAAGAAGGAGCGGATTCTTGGCCTAGGGACTCGGCATAGGGCAGAATTTATCAGCTAGCCAAGAAGCGCCACATCTGGGATTAGCCTAATCATAAAATGTTAACAAGCAAATCAATTAATTTATACCAGAAGCTTATGTATTCATGCAAAACTAATTTTGTCCTACTACAAAAATAGAAAAAGGAGGAAAAATGTGAGCTTTATACAAGTCTTAAAATGGTTTAACATTTCAGTCACTAAATGATAATAAATAATACCTTAAAATAATAATCTAAGCAGCATAAAATACCCTCTCTCTTCCTGAGCAAGTAAATACTGCATATTATTTCCATTTGACATAGCATGACATTTGAAAAAAAAAAAATATATATATATATATATATATATATATATATATATATATATATATATATATATATATATAAATATATATACTGTAAATTACCTTACAGAAACAAATGGAAAATCAAATATTTTAAGGTTTAACAATATGAACCCTGAGGGGACATTCCTCGTTTAAAACAGAGGATATTCCCTTCATTTGTCATATAAAACAAAGACAAAGTCATTTTTCAACACAGAGAAACTTTGAAAAAAAGAAAAATACAAGCTTTATCCAATGGAATAAGCACTGCCACGTGAATGTTCAGAAAACCATCCTAGGGAACCTGAGGGGCCTCACAGTGCCTTAGAGAGAAAAATCACTATTTCCCCCACAAACAAAAGTCTTTGTTCTCATTTTGATGGTACATACTGTACAAAGTGGTGTGGCAGAGATAGGTAGGAGACTAAATAAAAAAAAAAAGTTACTTACATGATGAAGGAGATGTTTCGTAAGCTTGGACAGGGAATTGCAAAGAAAGGATATAAAAATACTAATGCTAACACAGAAGCTAATTTCTCCTTTAAATACCCACAACATGGCAGATGTCTGGCAAAAGTGTTGATAAAACCTGGTAACACAAGCTTTAACTGCTGAAGGGTTGGATGAGGCAGTTCCATTGCCAGGGTTCTGCCCTCTTAAATTTAGCAAATTTCCAAAACCCAATTATTATAACCGATAGGACACAATGTGGAGGATGGTATATACTTTCCATGGAAACAAACTTTTATTATACAGGATGAACATATTGGGGGTCTAACTGATATGATCATATTGGGCATAGCTAACACCAAGGTTAGGTTCACTGTAATGTTAGGTAGTGCTGTGACACCCTACTAGTCAACTCAATATGGCCAATTTACACCACGGGCCTTTAGCCAACAAAATAAAACTGTCCTGCAGTGACAATACAAGTGTCTCCAAAAAAGAATTTACCTTGTGAACTAGGCAGGTTGATGCTGACTGATCTGAACCATGCTGAATACTTTTTGGGAATTTCTATGGAATTAAACCTAATCAAACTTTTTTAAGTCTGGCGAAATACAGACTCAATTGCATGCCAAAGATAACTCTTCTATATGTTTGATGTTGATGACCCCAAACAAGAAGATTTAAACAAAAGAGAGAGAGAGAGAGGAGAGAGAGGAGAGAGAGAGAGAGAGACAAAAAACACCAGGGTCAATTTAAGGTCTGTTAATACCCAAGGCAGTAGAACTTATGCTCCATCAAATATTAAGGTATGGGTCTTGAATACGTATGCAAAGAGCATACTGCACAATGTTAAAATGCTCTTCTCAAGATTTTACTCTAACATAAAAAAATGCTATATTAAAATGAACTTTGAGTTTCAGTGCTTTCAAAGGAAAACATAACAGAAGAATAATGTAACAATAGGATTTGCTACACCATTTACAAGAAAATTCTTCAAGAGTGAAACATTTTGCATGGCACAGTGTAGTAAATACATGTTAATAATAATAATAATAATAATAATAATAGTAAATGTTTAGAAGAAACCATAATATATCTATGGCATCAAACACATGCAACAGGAAATATGAAGAGAATAGTGACAAGTATATTAAAATCTGTATATACACTGAAAAGCAGAAATGCAAACAGGTTTAGTTCAGGAATATAGCTGCAGGTACTAGGGGACTGACAAACAACTTGTTTCTAGCATGTATAAATGTAGACGAGTGGTAGAAAATGATCCTATTTCTTTCTATTAACAGGGCCATTTAGAGACTGCCAGCATGCGAAAGAATCAGGATTTTCCAATAGTGGAATCTATTTGATAAAACCAGATAATGCCAACAGTCCTATACAGCTTTGGTGTGAGCACAGCTTGGATCCAGGTGGATGGGCAGTCATACAGAGGAGAATTGATGGATCCGCAAACTTTTTCAGAAACTGGGATACATATAAGGTATTAAAACTATGTTACCTTTATATTAACAACTACATTTATACTGATAATGAATGCTTTAGAACTGTGGAAGAATGTGGCGATTCCATTGAAAAGTGGGGTTATGTTACAAAAATGATATGTGTGGAGAGAGACATAGAGGTATATTTATCAAAGAGTAAAGTTAGAGGTCGCCACAGTCCTCTAGAGTGAAATTCCGCTGCTCTCCATTATGTAGAGGACTGTGGCGACCTCTAAACTCTTTGATAAATGTATCCCATAGTATTTAAAAAGTAACATTTAATTTAATTCATCTTTCCCTAAAGAAAGGGTTTGGGAACATTGACGCGGAGTACTGGCTGGGACTGGAGAACATCTACCAATTGACTAACCAAGACAATTACAGACTTCTGATAGAGCTGGAAGACTGGAGTAATAAAAAAGTTTATGCAGAATACAGTAGTTTCCGACTGGAGCCAGAGAGTGAATTCTACAAACTTCGTCTGGGAACATATCAGGGTAACGCAGGAGACTCCATGATCTGGCACAATGGAAAGCAGTTCACCACATTGGACAGAGACAGAGACATGTACTCAGGTAAATGAATAATGTCCTTCATCTCCATTCTACAAACTATTACAACAAAAATGATCAAGTGAGAAAAAAGCAGTGACCAGCACAAAAAAAAAGGAGAGGAAATGATTACTGGGTGACTGGAAAGCAGGCCATATAAGTCTAGAAATGAGGGAATCTAGAGAAATGCAGCCTCAAAATTGATAGCCTAGTTGCAGAGATTGTTTTAACCATCAGCTCAGGACAAGGGTTGCAGGTATATACAATAGCCAAATCAGTCTAAGGGCGCCATATTTTTCTTATTTAAGGATTCTTAATTTTCACAAAAATTACACATACTAGTTATTTAATGAACAAGACCTCAGCCAGTGTGTGATAGCACTGCATGGCTAAAACATAATACATCTGACCAGGGATCACCAGTTTAGAAAATACATTTTACAGTCAGTTGAGTTCAAGTAAAATAACCAAGAGGGGAATATAATAAAAGTCGCAAAGAGAAAAACAATTTAGACAAATTTCACAATCTAAGTTTCTTCCTTAGACTGTATTAAAACACAAAAAAAATTGTTCTTGCAAAGGCATAATTTTTGAATTGCAAATTTTTCCCAAAAAATCTTCTCATATAGATACCTTAGCTCACAACAGAATGCAAAAATAAAGGAAAAAAAAAACAAACAAACAAAAAAACATTGTCATATTAGACATGGAAACGCTTTTTATAGCAATCTCTCTTGATTTCAGGTAACTGTGCTCATTTTCATAAAGGAGGATGGTGGTACAACGCTTGCTCCCATGCCAATCTCAATGGAGTGTGGTACAGAGGAGGGCATTATCGTAGCAAACATCAAGATGGCATTTACTGGGCAGAGTACAGAGGAGGATCCTATTCCCTCAAAGCAGTCCAGATGCTGATCCGGCCCATTGACTGATGCATACAAAACAGTAAACAGAAGCACAGACCCCAATTATATAGAGGAATTAAAACAATATTTTATTTTTTAAGACTTGATTTTATTGATTTATTGACAACTGATGCATTAGAAATAATCAAAAAAACTATTTATGGAAAATATGAAAGATGTTACACTTTACCCAAGACGATTCATGAAAACGAAATGTACAACAAGATAAAGTAATGAATATGTCAATATTATTTTTACATCAGAAGCATGTATGGAATTCTTTACCTACTGCTGGTGTTAAAAAGGCAAGTGAAGCCAAAGAGCAATTTTGCTCATTTTTGCATAACATTTTGTTTAATGGCATTGTCACTCCACCAGCGGAATCCGTTACATGTTCAGTTACAGGGGAACTTCTGCCCTGAGGCCTGATGAGACGCCTGGAGGGGCAGCAAGAAGCCACCCGCAGGACAGGTTGCTTTTTTTTCTCTCTGTAAAAAAACCACAAACTCCACCATAACCCAATCTGCAATGAAGAAGTAAGTCAGTGGAAACGAGTATTGAAGGGTTGGAAGGCAGCTCCAGGGGGGGTGAAAGCTTAAAAGTTAAAAAGCTAGGGGGGAAACATAGGAAGTAATTTTAGCTGAGTAGAGCTGTTGAAACTTGGAAGCAGTAAAGCAACTGTGTATCATACAGCAGGCATCTTTGGGGAATATAAAGAACACTGTAATGCTGTTGTATTGTTTGCATACACTGCAGCAGTGATCCCTAACCAGTGGCTCACAAGCTACATATTGCTTACCAACCCCTTGGCTGTTGCTCCCAGTTGTCCCAAAGCAGGTGCTTATTTTTTGAATTACTGGCAATTATCAGTTGCCTAAAACCCAGGTGTACTGCCAAACAGAGCCTCATTTATGCTGGCAGTCCACAAAGGGGCTACCAATCAAGCACTTATTTTGTACCACCAAGGAACTTTTTTATACTTATGGATTCCCCCACACTGCAATGTTATGTTTGTGTATAGGAGAGGACTGCATGCAATGAACAGCAAAGCATCACACAGATGTTTGTGCACAAGCATAAGCTTTGCAAAACACACACAGTATATACTGCAGGTAAACATGGCAAAAAAAAACCCAAAACACTTCAATAAAAAGAAAACAATGGCAGCTGTCCCTCAAAATTATAGCAATAATATTATAACGAAAAATCAGGAAAAATCAAAACATTTACTTTGCCCTTTGTGACCAACAAGATAACTAGGACACTAAGTTGGACAACCTGCTTTAAACCAGCTCCAAATTTCACAAGCGTTCATGTATACACTATAAATCAGCTTTATTTCCTTGTGTTTATACACAGTGAACTGATGTTGTCATTATTAATTATTTAAGCATCTTTATGTCTTATATGTTTTATATTTTATATCAAGATACCTGTATGACGGTTCTAGTTGAATGTGAACTACTTGAATGTGAGCTTTGTTTTAGACAAGAACTTGGAAATGATATTCAAGTTTCCAGACATAAAATCTGCAACCAGTAAATCTTTAAGACAGCACATTGTGTTCCTTTTTCCATACAGCCAAGAATACCGGTAATGTCGGAGAGGCACTTTATACAGTCATACAAGTAGAGAAGCCAGCTAACTGATTGGAAAACTTTTGCTGATCAGCACCGTTGAACACAACAGGGAAAATACCTCAAAGTGGCTAGAGGTCATACTTTAATACATAAAGAAGCACCAGTCAAAAAGCATATGATTTTCCTTTGTTATTAAAGGAGAACTAAACTCTTCAAATGAATAGGGCTAAAAATGTCATATTTTATTTACTGAACTTAATGCACCAGCCACTCACATGCTCAGTGGGCTCTGAGCAGCTGTTGAGAAGCTGTGTTTAGGGGTCGTCACAAATTATCAAGCAGAAAACGAGGTTTGTCTGTAATATAATCTTATGCTACAGGGCCGATTATTAAATTCTGATGCTAGCTGTACTGGTTTTTGTGCTGCCATGAAGTAAGTATCTGTATTAATTACTAATCAGCCTTATATTGTGACATTTGTATTCTATTTGTACATACTTTTACAGTATATTGTGAGTGGGTCCCTAAGCTCAGTAAGTGATAGCAGCATTAAGCATGTGCACTGAACTAGCAGAAAAGAAGATGGGGAGCTACTGGGGCATCTTTTGAGGCACAGATCTTCTTTGCTGAATGGTTATGTTTCCCTTGTGCTGGTACAGAAGCCCAGAACATAATGTACAACATTTCTAGACAACTTCTTTAGTTAAGCTTTAGTTCTCCTTTAACAGCCATAGGAACAACACTTCATACTTGTCTGCCTTTTTCCCCCAGTATTAGGTAGGTTCAAATCTAATTGGTTGCTATGGGCAGCATCACAGGTGATATTTAACTCCAATGTTAGTAAACATGCCCCCAAGTGTTTGCTTTCAAAGAGAAAAGCAATAACATATATGTGCTGCTTGCCTTATTGGTTCTAGACAAGAAGTATATTTTGATACTTACTTATATTACCCCATCTGTGCCAAAAGTGACTGTAACTACCATTTTGAACAAATTTCATCTTGATGCAAAGCCCTGTACACAGACTAATGATTATACATTTTTGGACATAAATGGCCATATACATATGTGTCTGTGGCCAGTATAAGGTAGACGTCCAATGGGTAACAGACATATATAGAGGAACGTAAAGCAATGGCTCAATTAAAGGAAAATTCAACCCGTAACTAAAAAAACCCAACACCACTACCCTATGTAGACCCCCTCCTTCCTCCACCCAGCCTAGCTGCCCCCCCCGGGAAATGCCCATAACTTTTTACTTACCCCTTTGCGCAGATTCACAGAATCACAGTTCACCGCAGCTATCTTCTGGGTCTTCGTGTCTTCTGGCGATTCGACAATTTCCGTCCATTTTGGCGCATGCGCAGTTGTCGCAAACCGGGGGGAAAGTAAAAAGTTAGGGGCATTTCCCCAGGGGGCAGCTAGGCTGAGGGTCTACGTAGAGTAAGGGGGTAGGGTTTTTTTTATTAGTTAAGGGTTAAATTCTCCTTTAATGACAGATACGACTCACTAGGACAGCCATTTCTAACAACACATTGCTTGCTAATGATAAACAGATTGAGCAACTGGTTACATTTTAGGAAATCCAGACAGGACATTGACGTTAATGACATGGCAATCAGCCAATTGCTGACCGCCATGTCATCAGTCCCGCCCCTGACATCTGCACCACCCACTTCTATCACTGGTCCGCCCAAGACGTCATCTGCCCGCCCCCTGCCCCTTTTCCCCGATTGGAAATGTTGCAAACCCTACATAGATTAGTATGTATAACTATATCCGAAAGGTGACAATTATTAAAAAACTATGACATAAATTGGGGCTATGAACATACAGTGCGCAAGCACGTGCCTGGAAAATACTATAAAGCCTGCACACAACCAAGCATGTGATATTAAAATGAGGACCGGAGGCCTCAATTGTTGCTCAACTATCCACTAAGGTTTAGAACATTTAAAACATAAAACAAGTTTATTTGATCAAATGTAAACTAAAGCTTACCATGGAAAGGTTTGTTCACTCCCAACCTCAATTTTCCACCTCTACTTTAAATTACAAATGACCCTTCTACTCAGATCTGCCATACATGTAACTAAATATGTATACCTAGTATATTGTATGGTTGTAATGCATTGGGAGTACAATTATTGGATTAAAACATCTATATTACAGAATCTTCAAGGTGCAGTCTTTGCTAATCTTTATGGAAAGTTAATATAAACTTTCATGTTCTTTGCCTACTAAAATTTAGAAACGCATGCTAAATACACATGCTAACACACATAATGCCTATGCTTAAGTTGGCCATACAGGTTTTTTTATTTGTTGTACATCAAGCGTTGGGTTACCAATTGTACGATTAAATGCAACAATCTAAAACTAATATTTAGGTCTATTTTGTAGGATTAAAGTAGGAAAAATAGAAATCAGACAACGTTCTGTTTATTTGACAGACAACAATCGTAAGAAGGTTATATCCCTGTAATAGCATTCAGTCACCCATGGATATCACGCAAAGACATTATATCGTTATCCAACAAATTTCAATTTTCTAACCTGTTCAATCTACTAAATGGGCGATCACCATGGTACGAAAATTGTCGGGATGATTATTCGGAGCCCACACACGGTCCGAAAATCAAAAAGACACAAGGGCTCTCTGCAGAGCCTGACATCCTTGTCCAAGTTATGCCACTGGAGGCAAGTAAACAGAAACTGCCTTTCTGCTGATGTATGCCTGCCTTTTCCATTAAATACTGTATCACTAGAGATTACAGGGGAACTGCTTTCCAGATGCTCTCCACATCAGAGCACAGCTACATGCAACGATTATACTATTAGTAATAGTGCATAAGAAATACTGGATGCTTTGGTGTGGCCTTTGGGATTGCCGTTTTGTAAGCACGACCCAGTAAAACTAAGTTGCTTACACTTTTCCTACTCTTGTCACTGAAAAAGTAAAAAAGTTCTTTTGAAAATCCATTTTCTTTATGGCAAAAAAACTTTCTGTTTTTTGTTTCACATAATTATTTTCAGATTTAAAGCTATAACTCATAATGTAATTGTCCAAGAAACAGTTTCCAGACAATTTATTTTCCAAAAAGAATGGAATGAAGCTGTGATGCCTAAAATAAGAGTTTACTGTGGGCGGGGGAAATAAATTACAACTGTATTCACAAAACTCAGAGCCTCTTAATTACAACTAGGCAGCCTTTGGCCACATTGCTTGGGCAAAATTCTCACATCCTACTGTAGTTTTGTACAAGCTGACAGTCAAAAGTTGCCTTTCAGTCATCTGAAATCAAGACATAACTGGCAGACAAAGAATTAAACTAGCAAGTGCCAAAATGGCAAAGAAATTCAGCTACAATTTAAGTACTGGCACCACTTGTTTAAATGGTTGGAACAAAGGCAAAAGGCTAAAATGAGAAAGTGATTTCCCTAACCTATGCAGCAGGCCAGAATTATTCCTATCCAAAATGCAACCGATTTCCATCACAAGTAACCCAATGTCAGGGACTATTTATTAGTGATATATCACTGACCCTGTACAGTTAGAAACAAATTAATAAAAGCCTTACTCAATGTCTGGGCAGGCACCAAAGACTGTTAAAAGATCCCATGTGAGCAGCTCTTCTATAAAGAAAGATGTCAGGTATTGGTCAAAGGAAAAATAAAATAGTGGAGGAAAAACAAGCCAATTTTCAGCCGGCTTTTCCATGTGTAGAAATATCCTAATATATGTCATTTTGTCTGAAAGCCAACACTGCAGTCAGCAAAGTAAACTTTCAGTGCACCAAACCATTCATTTCAGCTATTAATATTCACAAGAAAACCAAAACAGAGGAACAGCAGTATAGCTTGCGGTGATTAAAAGATTAATATTTCCACCAAACATAGCGGAGGTCAAAAGCATTGCCTTGGCATGTGTCTTTTAACTGTGCTGGAGCACTGATGAATAAAGAGCTGCAGAAAAGCTATTATGAAATGGATAATGGGTTTGCATAAGAAGCATTTTTACAAAGTGAATCACCAGCATACGGCCTTTCTATTAAAGTTAAATTATATCTTCTGTTAAAAACAGAATGCATGAGAGTTCAGATGTGAAAAAAGTGTATTGCTGTAGAGGTTTTACAAAGTGGAGATTTTTTCTTCTATAGTTTCTATCGCAGATGAGAGGAATTAAAAGATTACAGAAAACAAGGAACATAAGGCACATGGAGCTACTCTCAGCCTGCTTTCATGTTTTTGGGCCGATCCCCGCTCAGCTTCACTGTGTGTAGCAAAACAGAGATGGAAGCTATACTTGTCAATGCAGTTTTACGGGGGTACATAAGGGAATGGATCTGCTTCTCTCAGCCTGCAGGTTTTTTTTGTTTTTTTTTTCCAGGCTGAGAGAAGCAGTGGAGCAATACTCCATGTGCCCTCAGCCTAATATGTCCTTTAGAGGAAATTAAAGGTTAAACCACTGAGGGGTGCCAAATGTTAGACACCACCTTCAATGATTGGTGAGCACCATGGAAAGATCTTCTTTGTTCAATTATTTGTTCTTCAATGCCCCTGGATCAAGGCATGGCAGAGAAATAAAAAGGATTTCCGCTTTTCAGTCTACTGCACATATGCACCTGGCACTATGGTGCTCACAGAGAAGTAGCTTAGTCCTAATAAGTTTTTTGCCAACAGGAGCACCAGTCCCAGAGTATCAGGTAAGTGATTAGATTATAATCATTGATGGGTGACGTAAATTTGTCACCCCATGTGATTTATCCTCTCCTCCTTTAATTCATTTCTGGCTTGACTTACCATTATAGGCATTCAGAGAGGTTGTAAGCATGGAAGGAAAGCTTAATGATGCCACAATTGCACCTATATTCCCCTATTGAGTGCATTGGATATGGAAGAAGCCTTTGTTGGAGAATGCATTTTTTGTAGGTTAGAGAACATAATAATATCCTTATTATTACAATAAATTGCTTTAGCTAATCTATTAAGCAGTGACTTCTGTAAAAAACAGAGGTTCATAAATAATTTATTGAAATAAATATCAAAAGTTTACAGTCAAGCTTTAACCAGGAGGGGTGCCAAGAGAAACAGATGAAATATATTATTGCATTTATTTTGTGCATGCCATGGGAGTGGTGAAGGGTACAATTAATTGTGGAATTGTATGACAACCATTTGACAGTCCCTTCCCAAGAAGAACAGAAAAGGATTGAGATACTAAAACAGTGAAACTTTGAGAATGAACTACTCTGAAATATAGGAGAACATGACCCTTTAGCATACAGATGGCACCTTACCAGTAACGTATACTCAAAATAATATGTATGGAAAAATCCCAATACCGGGGACATATTAAGATACATGAATGGGCTTCAGGTAGTAGAAAGAAAATTTTCTTTCCACTTAATTTTTCATAGATGCCAAAATTAGAAGAAAAAAAAAAAAGTGCACAGGAAATATAAACCCACAAAAAAGTGTTGTCCAGCTTTTTCCATTTACTGAGCCAGTTATTTGACATACTACAGGTTCACAAATTGAATTTCAGTAACAAGTCATGTCATGCAAATAGGCTTATAGAAGCCTTAAGTAGGGAGGAACCATAAAATCACTTGGAAGCCTGTATCTGGCACACTTGGGTCCTGTCCTTCAGAAACAGAAAGATACAACATGCAGCTGCCAAGTTCTATTTGATCTCAAAACGTAAATATCACTTTATTAAGAGCATCATATGTATATTTAATCACAGCTTGCTAGTGGCAAAGTAAAACAGTTACAGTCATGAACAGAAGCAATGAAGCAATGAACGCTTTATATATTGGATTTGCTAAATATCACAATGCATTATGCAACTTACCCAAGTATGGAATGCAAGGTGTCATTTTCAAACTGTTGATGTAGTCTCTTAGTCGCTTGTAATTATCTTCTTTACTAACGACATACTCCAGTTTCTCAAATGTGGCTTTGTCCTTACGACTCAAAAGCTGCAAATATATAAATTAAAAAGAAATTCTCAAAATGAATAAATAAAATTATAATAAAAATAGCCTGCCATGTTAATGTTTTTTTTTAATATACTATTATCTGCAACCATCTCTATCCCTACAGATTTCTGAAAATTAAGGGTGTGATAAGGATGTTTTACTCTCTCTTAAGTTAACTCACCTGATTGCTATCAAGTAAACCTCCACAGTTAAATGGCATTTTTTTTATGAAGACAGTGGGGCTCATTTATCAACACTGGGCAAATTAGCCCATGGGCAGTTACCTATAGCAACCAATCAGTGATTAGCTTTTTAAAGCCAGCTGCAAGTAGAACAATGAATGCAGCAATCTGATTGGTTGCCGTGGGTTACTGCCCATGGGCAAATTTGCCCAGTGTTGATAAATGACCCCCAGTATGCCTGCCTAAAAGTAACATTAAAGCTGGCCTTTTGCTTTATTTCTCCCTGGGCAACAGCTAGTCACCATGTTCCCTAGTTTTTCCTTATAGCATGTATAGCAGGAGTTTCCAGACTGGGTGGCTTGGAGCAATGGCAGGGGACTGAGCCTGATTGACCATTGGCTCATCTAGATAACCTAACTAGTCCTCAAGCTGGGTTGATATTGTTTAATATATCTGGGACCCTGGCCAAAGGCCTGGCCTTCAAGAGGGATTTCTATTGAAAAAGTTTGACAACCAAATCTGGGAAGATAGAAACCATCCTCTTATTCTACCAAAATTCTGCTAGACATTTTAAATAGGGTAGTCATGCCTTAGCTAGTCTACAATTTTAAGTATAGTAGTATAGTAGCCATGCAAGTGCGGAATTTAGCTTTAACTTGCCACCAGCAAAAATGGTTGTTACTGACTGAAACTATGATAGCATGTATCACTAAATCAACTGATTAAAACAGGCCTACATTCAGGTCAATGGGCATTGCCAGATGAGATGCAGAGACTTTGGTCTATTTTCTGCATACAATAGATAAAAGTCTCTGCATCTCATCTGGCAATGCCCATTGACCTGAATGTAGGCCTGTTTTAATCTATCTATCAACCAGTTTAAATCAGCATTTCCAGCTGCCGGTAAAAATATCTTGGAGGCAGTATGGTAACCAGAGAGTCACATTCATTCCACTTATTAAATGACAATGACAGACAGAATGTGATGCAACTGAGCAGAGTTTTGGAGCAGAGGGTAAGTGATACACTGCTGACGTGTGCAATGGATTTTGGAATGTATTTGAACTAAAAACAACAGATGAGAGGTTTTATGAACTGCAGAGTGTGATGAACATAAAGGTGACAGGTAATGAGCTGCAGACAGAGGGGTTTTATATATTGGGCTGAATGCTATTAAATGTTTTCCCTTTCAGCAGATTTTATGTACAATTCTCTGAATTATGGCAAACTCCCCAATATTTAGGAAAAACAAGGTCTCAAGCATATTAGGTTTCTCACACACTGGTTTATTTTAATGGATCAGTATAATATTTACTCAAAACAACATGCATATTTCTACCTCCAAGTCAACTCATGCAAAACAGAAAACTCCTTTTATAGGAGGGGGAGCAATGTACAATACAATGATAAAAACTAACAATTGTGGTGAGAACTACCTCACACATGCAGATGGGGATCAGAGTGCGCCAGGCCCTCTGTAGATTTTTTTTGCAGGGGGGACCGGCGCACTCTAGTAAGCCACTGTATGTAAAACTGCCTTTATGCAATATGTGATGAGACTAAATACTAGTTGCTATCCTTATATCCCTAACTTTCTGTGGCTGTGTATACAGTATATGTACATCGAATACTGCTTTAACAGGCCATTCAAAAACGTGTGGCTCCTTTGAAATTGCTTATGCCAATATAATGCTGTTTCAACATGACTAAACCTGCATTATGTTTTTAGGAAAATGTGGTCCTGCAATGAAAGCAACTCATTTTACTTCTGAATTTCTGTTCTGAAGAGCAACTCTTGACAATGTCTTCCAGCAGTCTCCCAACAGCTCCTTAGAAACCACCAGAGGATCCTCTGTTAGTCCATAAAGTTGTCCACACAAATGAACTAAAATCTGTTGTCTTTAGAGCAGAGGCACACGTTGAGATTCAGTCGCCCAGCAACAAATCGCCTCTTCTTCGGGTGACTAATCTCCCCGCGAAATGCCTTCACGCAGGCTATATCCACCGGCGATTTCGATTTTAGCGAAGTAGTTCGGGGAGATCAGTCGCCCGAAGAAGAGCCATTTTGTTGTCGGGCAACTAAATGTCCCCGAATCTCCACGTGTGTCTCTGCCCTTAAGTGCTGCATTTTTAAACCATTTGCTCATCAGAGGACCTAAGCTGGAAACAATAAGCAATCAAAAGCCTTCCTTGCATTATATCAGAGCTTATTTACAGAAGGGTACTTACTGCCCATGTCTTGGTAAGCCTATAGATTGGAGTACTCTGAAGCCCAGACACCACAGCCATTAAAGAGTGGAGGTTGTTTAGTTCATACAGCTTCTACAAATAAAAGACACATATATAATTGAATATTGTATTCAAATAAGTATATTTTTATTTTACCAAATGAGTACAATATTGATTTAGGCTCAGCCTTTTTAAAGTAATAATGTGTTCCAATATAGAAAACCTGAGAGTGTTGACAAGAAGCTAAATAGGAATTCAATATACTGTCCAGCCATCCTGTATTTTCAGGGACATGCCCATATTGCATGGGAAGAGAGTGTGGGGTTTACCAGTGAGGGTGTGAAAGATCTTGGAATGGCATGGGGAAGTTGGTATTTATGTTTAACAATATAATGCATGTCTTTTTTGCAGCTTTAATAACAGTGTTTACATTTTCATTAAAAAAATAATTTTTATCTACAAAAAAAAAAAAAAAAGGAAAATCATTTACATGTATCCCCCCCAAAGAAGAAATATAAGACTTTCTTTGTGAGTTGGCTATTATTCATTAGAGGTGCTATTTGCAAGTGTACCCTATTGAAAAGATACAATTGTTCTTCCAATTGAGATATATAAACAAAATATTGAGTTGAGGAGCTCTGACAATTCCTTGTAATATAAACAGGAATGCAAAGAATATAGGGCTTGGTTTGGGCATATGCAAGTTAGGGTTTAGATTTGGGATTCGGTTAAATACTTCATGAATTATACAGGATTCAGCCAAATCTCATAATAATTTTGGGAGCATAAATAAATATTTTTGGTGCATAAAATTCACATTAAATGAATATATAACATACTGTACATACATATTGTATAAATACATTCAAATAGTTTATAAATAAATTGTATAAATTCACAGCAGGAACAATTTAGCAGAAAAAATATGGACTTGTCTGTCTGTTCTACTGCCACAAACACGATCTACACAGAACATATACACTGTGAATAATGGTCCAGCTATTGTAACATAAGCCACTGAGACGTTTTGCAACCATGTAAAGGCATGAGGCTGCAGACTCCAAACTCATACATGACTTATTATATTTAAGTAGAATATACACTGTCTTACATTAGACATATTTAAATGTCATGTAATCGCTATTTATAAGGATACATTTTACAGGTTTTTTGTGAAATGACTGATGTGAAAGCTATGGTCCCAAATTAACATCACGTGGCAAACACAAAATCTTAAAACTCAGTAGAACAGGATGAAATCTCTGTCCATTTGTAAATAAAAAGTCTAGCACTAAACACAAGGTAACACATTAAACCATTTGTGTAGCTGGTATATTAGAACCCCTGCAACACATTCTTTCACACACAGGGCGTCTGGAAGTATTTAACTGTGTCCTGAAGTGCTGCCAAATGATGTGTTAGAGGCAAATATTTATATGTGGGTATTCTCAGTTTAGGATGAGGTAAGCAGTGCCTTCATCTCATTTATGTACACACACACACACACACACACACACACACATTAATGACAGAGAGAATAGTCACCTTGGCAGTTTTAATGTAATGACTCAAAACCTCAGCTCGAATTTTTAGTGTTTGTGCATGGAGTATCTCTCGAACTACCCAAAAACTCACCTGTAATGAAAACAAAATAGGAATGAGCACAAACAATAAAAAAGCAGTACACTGTTATATCAACACAATATGTCATTTTGTTGTTCTTTAAAAAAAAAAAAAAAAAAGGAAGAAAATAAGGTCATCTTGGCTTGGTTCTTCGGTGCTTAGAGTAAAGCTTTCCATAGATGTAGAGATTTTTTAAAAGATCTTTTCATTATCTGGCTGGTTTTGCTTCCAATAAGGATTAATTACATCCTAGTTGGGATCAAGTACAAGGTACTGTTTTATTATTACACAGAAAAAGGGAATCATTTTTAAAAACTTGGATTATTTGGATAAAATGGACTCTATGGGAGACAGCTGTCTGGATAATGGGTTTCTGGATAACGTATCCATTACCTGTACTACAAAACAACTGTTAAATCTACTAGTATGACATTACCCTGCTATAAAAACACGTAGATGTGCAAAACTCAATAATATAAGAATGTCTTTAAAAGGGTTCTTCACCTTTAAATTAACTTTTAGTATGATGCAGATTGCAATTTGCACTTGAACTCAGCAGCAATCTGAATGCTAGGGTCCAAATTACCCAATTAACAAAGCAGTGGTGTGAATGAGAGATTGGAATATGAATAGGAGAGGGCCTGAGTAGAAAAATAGGTAATGAAATATAATAATAATAACAACAACAGTAATAAAACTGCAGACCCACAGAACAATATTATTTTGGTGGTCAGGGTCAGCGACCACCCATTTGAAAAAGTCAAGAACATTACAAAATAAAGAATGAAGACCAGCTGGAAAGCAGCTCAGAATTACCAAAACATACTAAAAGTTAACGGTGAACTTCCCCTTTAATGAGGAGTATAAAAGATCTTGGGTAACATACCACACCAGAATAAATTTGTAATCACAGATATCTGCTTGAAGAATGAAAGCTAAGACGATAACACTGCTGGTCAGAAGCTCTTTAAGGGTAATGGCACATAGGCTGATTTTGAGCATTTGTAGCTACATTGGAAAGGAACGAAACCCTTTGACCGGTCTTTAAATGAAAATAGCACCTGCAGTCATTTAGAGAGGTCAGTGACAGGAGTTTATTGCTCAAAATATCCAGTGTTGCATATTCAGAGCAAAAAGTTACGGTCACATGGCAGCACTAGACACCTTCAGGCAATTCCTCTTAAAGTGAATAGGGAGCCATTTTAATTGCAAGTAGTGTATGTAAAAAATTTTTAAAAAAATCAACGTACTGCTCTTTTTCATTCAGGTCACTGACAATTCCACCAAAGGCCCAGTTTCCCCTTTGCTGCACACTACTTCATGCCGTAACTAGCTTTCCATTGTGGAAACTTATATCATTTGACTTGAAATAGTCTGGAAATTTGTTGCAAGAATGTGAGGGTTTAATCCCTATTCCTTCATAAACATTCACATATATGTTCCAATGCATTTTTATAACCGCAAGATGTATTTTTTTTTTTTTTTTTTAAAGTATCTAGGAAAGTTGAAAAAAGTCAAAAGCAATAAAACCTGTTATTCTTGGAAGCAGGGACTTGAAACAGGAATTATAATTTCCTGAAAAGTAAGAGACAGGCTTACTGTGGCCCATAGCATGCCTTTTTGCTCTGATAATTCATGCACATGGCGAAAATAAAATTCCTTAGAACGTTCATTTGTTTTTCTCCACCTTAAAGTCTACAGTTTCCCAAAAAAAAAAATAGTAACTACAGATAGGGAAGAAAAGAAGTATTTAATGGCATTGCTTCAGCCTTTGCAGAATAATCAGTGGTTATTGCTGTGGTGCTGCAGAATGACTGTGCTGAACTAACACTAATGTTACACAACCACACTGAAGAAAAACAAGGTCCTAACTAAAAGTCCAGCTTCTTTTTTGGACAAGAGAGATGATAAATAAGGAAACTGCCAAATTCAGCTTCTGCTAATTTTATTGGCCCCTCTACAAAGGCATTACTCTAAGCTTAAGCAGAGACGTTTGTAGATTTGGTTTCAATTTCACATGACAAAGTGGCCAGTCAACGAAACCTGCAGAGACATATCACATTGGTGACGGAACTGTTAATTTATAGATTCGAACACAACGTATAGCACCAGCAATTCTTTAAAGAGATACCCACACATTCCTATACAGGAAAAATAGAATGAAAGTAGGACTTTAAATCTATTGTATAGCATTTGCTTAAAGGTAGAAGGTTCAAGATATGAGTACACATCAAAGCAACATGCAGTGGAATCCCCATCTTACATTTTTGGGGACCAGAAATGCATAAAATATAGATGGGACCACAAAAAAACAATGTAAGATGAGGGAAAACAAAAACTTTACATCAGGGGGTGTAAGTTTGAGGTTTTACTGTAGTAAAAGGGATTTTTTATTATCGTAGGACCAAGCTTATCCAGAAACCCTTGTTTAAATGTACAAATTGTCCATCAATTAAAACGACCATTTTAAGCAATATTGTCTTGATGAAGCTAGGGAAACTGTGGGTAGCTGCCTGCTTGGCCCTCTAAACAATTGGACTTAGCCTTTGCCCAGCACTTTCCGGACAGTATTTAAACCCTAAAACGCAATCTTACTTTACAATCCTTTTTATTGGTTTATTATTTACTTCTATTTACTAAATGTAATAAATGTTGCAAAAGAAAATCAGGTTTGAAAGTGTTGAAGTGTTGCACTTGTTTTTAAATAAGATAGCATGTCTGCTATTTTTTAGCTTGAGAGTCCCCCATCATAAATTAGAGCTCCAGAAGCTTTGATTTCCAGGAAAAAAACAAATGCTTGCTATCCATAGAAGTGGGGATTTTCCATATACAGAGTTCTGCAACTGCACTTTGGATGTTTTCCATATAGCATGAGTAGCTGCAGAAAAATCCCACAAATTAATTTCAGATGACTTTTTATTTACAGAAATGCCAAGTATGTGTAGATTTGATTTGTGTTTTGTGGCATAATTAGTGGATGTCATTTATTAATATATATTTCTCTATCTGTCCCATGTCTGAATGAGCTTTGCCAGACCACAATCCAATATAGACACTCAGTATGAGTTTGGGTAAGTGCCCACACCCCAGTATTTGACTATAAACATTTTTAGACCTTTTCTGGAGTTCTTTTGTCTTCTTTGTTTATTTACCAATTTTCTTAAATGCATTCTTGAATGTTTTGCTTTGCAAACCACTAGTCTGATTTCCCATTTACAGTAAAGTGATATGGTAGTAGTAAGTTTTTTGTGTTAGATATTTTGGTTATGTAAGAACAATAAGGGCAGATTTATCAAAATGTAAGTTCAGATTTTAAAAACTCACCCATGATCTATTCATTCCTATGGGATTTTTGCAAGCATATTTATCAAATTGTGAGTTCTAATTTTCAACCACTGATAAATATCCTTCTAAAAATCCCATAGGAATGAATAGAACGTGGTTGAGTTTTTATTTATTTATTAAAATCTGAACTTATATTTTGATAAATCTGCCTTTATTTGTTTTCGTTTCATGGTTTACCTTCGTTTATTTTAAATGTGTAAGAGCTGCAAAGTTTCAAAGGGCACCTTCCGCAGAACCCCATTAATATGGATCTGACTGGAGGAATAATGTGCATAGCTCTTTGCAAAAACATTGGCACATTCACACCATAAATTATCTTCTTTGAAATAAGACAAAGATTAAAAACCTGCATCTGTTCTGACAACCTGAGCCCATCTATCAAATTCTCCGAATTGGATCCTGAAATGACGAAGAATTTAAGTTAACTCCTTTTCCTCAGCAGGCTGGTGGGCACTTGGGTCAGTGTAAATCACTTACTTTGCAACTTTGAAACTTTGCAAGAGCTGCACAGTTTCAAAGGGCACCTACCGCAGTATCCCATTAATATGGATCTGACTGAAGGAATAATGTGCATAGCTCCCTGCAAACATTTTGGCACATTCACATCATAAGTTATTTTCTTTGAAATAAGACAAAGAGTAAAAACCTGCATCTGTTCTGACAACCTGAGCCCATCTATCAAATTCTCAGAATTGGATCCTGAAATGACTAAGGATTTAACATTTGGCTGACTACACCAACACAATATATTACACCAACCCCAATGGTAAACACCTGCAGAACAGGAATCTCCCCCCCCCCCCATGTACTATCCTACGGTTCAGGGCAATGCAATAAAAAGTAAAAAACAGTAGAAAATAAAGGTAAAAGTAAGTGATTTACCCGGACCCAAGTGCCCACCAGCCTGCTGAGGAAAAGGAGTTAATTGTGATGCATGTATCCCTCTAAGGAAAGAGAAATATACTTTTCTGTGCACCAAATGCGATTTCAGCTCAAAACACAAATGTTTATTAATTTACAATGGCATTCAATGAGGGGAAAAGGGTGCATATCATTTTCTGCCTTTTTATTTTTATGTTTTTAAATACAAAGCTTTAGGACTATTGAAATTATCCAAGTGTATAATGATCTTGACCTTTTGTAAATACAATATTATTTGACAGAATATATGCTTGTGTGTTATCTTTCAACACTTAAACAAAGGTTTCAATTAGAGGTTTCTGAGGAAAACCAGAAAAATATACTGACTTGGTTAAAGCGTCTTGTGAAGGCCACAGCATTGGGTGCGGAACTGTACTTCTCCTTCTTATTCCACCCACAGCTTGATAATTCCTGAGAAAATTAAAGGAAATTAGATTTATTGACTATTATGTGAAAAACTTGCAGTTAAGACCATGAAACATAAACCTTGCGTTAGAAATAATGAACAATATTCTGAATGATATTATATCACAAGTACAAATTCCCATTGTCCTTTTGCAGCTACATTATTAAAACACTTTTGTTTAGTGGGTTGATTTTGGTCTAAAACGAGTCATAAATATCTTTTGGCACTCCCATTTTTTTTCATGCTTGTGCTTAAATCTTTTTACATTTGAATATAGCTCACTGGTTAAAAAAAAAGTTGAGGATCCCTGGATAAATCTAAGACTATAAGCTATGGCTTACTGTAATGACCCCAGACAATTCTCTGCAGACTTTGATCTATGGAACCCACACTGCTATCCCAATTGTCCTTATTAAAATGCAACACAACCTTAAAGGGATACGGTCATGGGAAAAAATGTTTTTTTTCAAAACACATCAGTTAATAGTGCTACTCCAGCAGAATTCTGCACTGAAATCCATTTCTCAAAAGAGCAAACATACTTTTTTATATTTAATTTTGAAATCTGACATGGGGCTAGACATATTGTCAGTTTCCCAGCTGCCCCCAGTCATGTGACTTGTGCTCTGATAAACTTCAGTCACTCTTTACTGCTGTACTGCAAGTTGGAGTGATATCACCCCTCCCCCCAGCAGCCTAACAACAGAACAATGGGAAGGTAATCAGCTAGCAGCTCCCTAACACAAGATAACAGTTGCCTGGTAGATCTAAGAACAGTAAAATCCAGGTCCCACTATGACCCATTCAGTTACTTTGAGTAGGAAAAAACAACAGCCTGTCAGAAAGCAGTTCCATCCTAGTGCTGACTCTTTCAGCGTAATTTAGAAATAAAAACAACAACATCAAAATCATGACAGAATCCCTTTAACAATGTGTGTCAGAGACACAATGTAGGAGTCCCAACAGCATTCTTTGCCTCAGATGCCTTTCATTTAGCCATAAAAATGCCTGAAATACATTTTGCTCTTTGTTAATATTTTTGATTAACCGGAATTAAACCCTGGTCCTCAGTTCTACAAGGTGCTAACCATTGTGTCCCTGTGTCAGGTTAAAACTGTATCATTAACATGTTTTTTTTTATAAGAAATTAAATTGTAATTTTCATTTTGTACTATGAATATATGGATGTAGCATGGATTGCACTGTACAGAATTAAAAGATCGCACTGCTGCACAGTTAAACTGTAATCTGGATTCTACTGCATAGAAAATAGATTTACATGTTAAATTCACTCAATAATGATAATATTTTAGAAAATCAGATAAACTACCTTGATGATGATCTGCTTTAATAAAAATACCACAAGGATCCCATTCAAACAAATACCAAAGTGTATAGATCATTTCAAAGAATAATGTTCTTATAAACCATTTGATAGTTGGAATTTAAGAGATGTCAAATGAAGTGTGAGAGAAAAGAGGCTGCATGTCTGGAAAAATTTAGAATGCTACAAGGTGAACTAAAACAGTCCTCATTTGCAAGTACTAAGTACAGAACTGTATTTAATGTAATGATAAATGGGAGTCACTGAACAGCAGTCATGAACTTCACCATATAAACATTTCAAAGCAGGCTTTTGGGGAAACATACCAAGTTACAATACAGTCGTCTATTTTTCTTTAAACACACACGAGCACAATAGAAACAGTGCCGACAATGAATATTTCCCAGACCACTGTTTGTTACTACAACTGCTTTGGCCAGCCAACCTAAGTAATAGAAAACCAACAGACCCAACAGTCATGATATGCATGCTGCTGATTCTGTGTAATTGAATCAATAATGGAGGCTTGTTCAAAATAATAATAGCTTGTTCCAAATAGTAGCAGTGTGGAGTTCAATTAGTGAGGTCATTCATTCTGTGAAAAAACGTGTGTCAATGACGGTCCTTATTTAAGGAAGGAAGGCAGCAAATGTTGTGCATGCTGGTTATAGTGTATTACTCTCTGAAAATCTGAGTAAAATGGGTCATCCAGACATTGTTCAGAAGAGCAGCTTACTTTGATTAAAAAGTTGATTGGAGAGGGGAAAACATAAAAAGAAGTGCAAAAAATGATAAGCTGCTCAGCTAAAATGATCTCAAATCTTTAAAATGGCAACCAAATCCTGAAAGAAGTGGAAAAAACAGAAAACTACCATTTACATGAATAGAAGAATAATCAAAATGACAAAGGCTCAGCCAATGATCAGCTCCAGGAAGATCAAAGAAGGTCTAATGTTACCTGTGAGTACTGTTACAATTTGAAGTTGCCTGTGAGTAATGTTACAATTAGAAGTTGCCTATGTGAAGCCAAACTATTGGCTAGAAGCCACCCACAAAGTCCAATTGCTTGAAAAAAAAAAAAAATACACGAGCAGAAGAGGTTACAATTTGCCAAAGAACACATTGATTGGCCTAATAATAAATGGCGCAACATTTTATGGACTGATGAAAACAAGATTGTTCTTTTTGGCTCTAGGGGCCACAGACAGTTTGTCAGATGACCCCCAAACACTGTAAAGACAGTGAAGCATGGTGGTGCAAGCATCATGATGTGGGGATGTTTCTCATAATATGGTGTCTGGACTATTTATCGCGTACCAGGGATCATGGATCAGTTTCAATACATACTTGAAGAGGTCATGTTGCCCTTATGCCGAAGAGGAAATGCCCTTGAAATGGTTGCTTCAACAACACAATGACCCCAAACACACCAGTAAACGAATTACATCTTACTTCCAGACCAACAAGATTGACATTATGGAGTGGCCAGCCCAATCCCGGACCTTAATCAAATAGAAAACTTGTGGGGTGACATGAATAAATGCTGCTTCTGAGGCAAAACCAAGAAATGCAGAAGAATCGTGGAATGTAACAGGTGCCAGAAGTTGGTAGACTCCATGCAACACTAATGTGCAAACAGTGGTTACAAAACTAAATATTAGTCCATTAATTCAAAGGAAAACAAAATCTCAATATTTTTTGAGAAATATTGGAGGCCCCCATCCCGCAAACTCATGAAAACCAGTTCAGATGATCTGGCTGAGTAATAATGACTAATAAAACTTCACCTTCAATCATTACTTTAAAAACCAATAATTCTTTAGGCAATGCCTACACAGCAAACCAAACCAAAGTATATACAGACTCACTGGCATTCACAAATATGTGCAGTGTAGGCCTTTAGCCTTAAAAAACAAAGATTTAAAAACCACATATACTGTAGGTGGAAGGTGAGGAAAGATACCGCTGAATGTTTGCGGATTATCAGAGAACAGTTTAAGAAAATATGCGTCAATAGTTTACCGCTTCGCCTCCCTTCTTTTAACCTAGTTCCCCAGTAGTCAATGATAGGTAGAATTGACTACAAACAATCTTTCCTGAGAGCAGTGGTCGCAGGAAAGATTGTAATTGTTACGTCTATGGTTACCTTAAGCATTAAACATTAAAATAGATCTCTAATAAACTTCTCACCTCTGGTTGAATAGCTTTAAAAACAGGGACATCCATTACCGTTATTTGACCCTGCAAAAAAAGAAAAGGCATTATTATTTTTGTTATGATTATTAACATGTAATTAAATTCTTCGAACCTGTAAGCTAGTCACACCCTGAACACACTGAATTCTGGAACAGCATACAAATTGTTTCATTGCTACAGCTAAAATGATGCTTCTTTGGTAATAGAAATTTTTAAGAAATGAGAGGACATCATGCGACATAATAAGCAGCAGTGCCAAAAGTTACTACTATTGTTTTCAACTTATTATGTGCTTATGCTCAATATGAGACTACAGTGTCCATACAGTGTACATACAGAGGGCTAGTGGTCACTTACAGCATATTCCTCTGGTGTAACCATGAGAACATCAAACACAATTGCATCAAAGCTTTTTTTCAGTTCCGATGAGCCCTTGTCACTTAATGACTCTGAACTGCTGCTCTTCTGTTAAAGAAAAAACACTCATGTAAATCCAAAAGCCGTTTTAACGCAGTTTAAATAAAAGCAGAACATGTTTGCAATAGTTGCATATTGTATGTGGAGGAATCTATGTAGTATCTGTGTGCTTACTGCACATGACAAATGCAAAGGCTTATAAAGAGGCACCAGAACAGTTCCAGAGCTAGGTAGGCTGTATGAGGCAGTTCAGACTGATATCGGCCTGCTATGAGGATAATAACTAGCTTAATACTGACTAATACAGAATAGTACTAGGACTGTTCAGATTAATGCAGGCACTTAAAAATGCTATGCAGTCCTCCACAGAAAGCATGTCCATATTGCAAACCTTAAGGTAGATTTGTTATAAGCGTATGTTATAAGCATGCAAATATACTGATCCCAAAGAGAGATTTGATTTGTATAATTTTAATTAGATATACGGTGGTATGTGAATGTTTGTGAACTCTAAAATTCTGTACATTTTTATATGAATGTCACTTAAAACATCATCTGATTTTCAAACAAATCCTAGAAGTAGATGAAGAAAACCTAATCATATTAAACAAAAATTATTATATTTGGTCATGTATTTATTGAAAAAAATCCAATAACATATATGCATGTGGCAAAGGTAAGCGAATTGTGTTCTCAGTATATTGGCGTGACCCCCATGTGCTGCACTAACTGCAGCTAAATGTTTGAAGTCACTATTGATCAGTCCTGCACATTTTAGCCCAGGAATTTTAGCCCATTCCTCCATAAAATACATCTTCAGCTCTTGGATATTGGTGGGTTTCCTCAGATGAAATGCTCGCTTTAGGCCTTTCCAAAACATATCACAAGTTCAGGATTTTGACTTGGCCATTCCAAAACATTAACTTTGTTTTACTTTAACCATTCTTTGGTAGAACAACTTGTGTGTTTAGGATTGTTGTCTTGCTGTATGATCCAATGCCTGTTGAGATTCAGTTCATGGACAGATGTCTTTGACATTTTTCTTTAGAATTTGTTTCATCATTGTTTGCAAGCCATCCAACCCCAGATGCAGCAAAACAGGCCCAAACCAGAACAATCTCACCACCATGTTTCACAGATAAGATAAGGTTCTTATGTAACGCTCCTCTATGTTGGTTTCATCATCCACAAAACATTCTTCCAATACCCTTCTGGTTTTTCCACATGCTCTTTAGCAAACTGTAGACGTCAGCAATATTTTTGGGGTAGAGCAGTGGCTTTCTGAGTGCTACTCCGCCATACCCACCATTGCTGTTCAGTGTTCTCCGGACGGTAGACTCATGAGCAACATTTGGCAATGTGACAGGCCTTCAGTTGCTTAGAAGTTACCCTGGATTCCTTTGTAACCTCTCGGACGACTTTCAGTTGGAGTTATCTTTGATGGTCTACCACTTCTGGGTAGGGTAAAAACGGTCACGTTTCCTCCATTTCTACAAAATCTGTCTGACTGTTGGTGTCCAAACTCTATTTTCTCTATATTCTTGTAAACTTTTCCAGCTTTTTTGGCATCAACAACTCTTTATCTGAGATCCTCAGACACCATGTTTGTTATGCCATGATACACATCCAGAAATGTATTGTATGTGTGATTAGGCTTTGCTGGATCCTGGTTCTTTAAAAAAAACAGGGTCTCTGACTTACACTTGATTGTCATCCCATTGAACGAAACTGAAAACACCTGACTGATTTCACCTTCAAATTATATCATAAACCTAAAGATTCACTTACTTTTGTCATATGCAGATTTCTTAAGTTCATGATTAAGAAAGAATAAAATCTTCAAGGTAAAATATTTATAAGAAATATATTTTAGCTGTATGTTTTCGTATGAAATATAAACTGTGCAGTTTTGTAGAGGTGGGAAATATGCCAGTGCTAAATAAATAAAGGATAATAATAAGCATGAGATCACATTTTGTGGCGCGTACTGAACATTCCCTCTCTGCATTCAGCAGCTGGAACATGGCCCAAAGTGGAAGGATATGGGGGGGGGGAATGATAGCTTCTTTTTTTTATGGGCAATTTCAACGACCACATGAAACTGTGTGTTGGCAAATATTGTGTAGTTTTAGTTAGAGAAAGGATCTAAAACATCAGTCATATGGCAAGCAATATTTATCTTTACATAGGACTTGGCTTCAAAGTTTACTAACGGTTACATATGGTCACTTTCTGTGTAGCCCATCACTGAATCTTAGTTAGATTAAGTCTAATGCTGGACTGTGGATCATACAGTACTGGGCTTGAAATGGCAACATGATCAATACTGCAACTGCATGAAAATGTCAGCACCAGTTATGTACCATATGAAAAGCTACCCGGCTGCCATCTTGGTTAAGGAGCTACGGTATATTTAAATGTTAGAACTAAGGCCAGTGATGTCCATCAGTGAGAGCCAGGTTAATGGAAATGGAGGAGCCCAATTGGACTATCACTGAGCAGTCTACTTCATAGCCTGTCTAATACCCAGGGTTCAAGTATCTAAACACTTACCCCAAAGTTAAAAAGCAAGACTGCATTTTGGGACACGTGCTTCCCATAAAAGTTATGAAATAAGTGCCACACTCAGATAAGAAAAATAAGATATCTCAACACAACATTACAAGGAAGAATATCCTTAAAGGGATCCTGTCATCGGAAAACATGTTTTTTTTCAAAACGCATCAGTTAATAGTGCTGCTCCAGCAGAATTATGCTCTGAAATCCATTTCTCAAAAGAGCAAACAGATTTTTTTATATTCCATTTTGAAATCTGATATGGGGCTAGACATTTTGTCAATTTCCCAGCTGCCCCAAGTCATGTGACTTGTGCCTGCACTTTAGGAGAGAAATGCTTTCTGGCAGGCTGCTGTTTTTCCTTCTCAATGTAACTGAATGTGTCTCAGTGGGACATGGGTTTTTACTATTGAGTGTTGTTCTTAGATCTACCAGGCAGCTGTTATCTTGTGTTAGGGAGCTGCTATCTGGTTACCTTCCCATTGTTCTTTTGTTTGGCTGCTGGGGGGGAAAAGGGAGGGGGGTGATATCACTCCAACTTGCAGTACAGCAGTAAAGAGTGATTGCAGTTTATCAGAGCACAAGTCACATGACTTGGGGCAGCTGGGAAATTGTCAATATGTCTAGCCCCATGTCAGATTTCAAAATTGAATATAAAAAAATCTGTTTGCTCTTTTGAGAAATGGATTTCAGTGCAGAATTCTGCTGGAGCAGCACTATTAACAGATTCATTTTGAAAAAATTTTTTTTCCCATGACAGTATCCCTTTAAGGCAATGACACACATTGCTCTGCATTTTTGAGCGATTATGTGATTTCAGAGTTTTCACAGTGTCAAATAGCAGCATGTGTCATTGTCCTGAATGGATTACGTATCTAGTGCTGCTACTGTGAATGAAATCACAATTATATGTGGGGGGCCTTACCTCTGAAGCAGTAGCCGGTAAAGAATTGGTGGACTGGCCATTCAAGAGGTCCATTCTTCTGCACCATCAGTGCTCTCCTCCTCCTCTGCGTGTGTTGCAAGGTGCTGATAATTTCATCTCCACGGAAACAAAAGCTTCATCCTACACCAAACAGACACAATGGCATCACATAGTTTATACTTGCAATTTTACAGCATCATTGACTTTACAAGATAACGGAAAAAATCCACTGCATGCCTCTTAGTTATACCAAAACAGGGCAGATCACATGTACTTGCTAAAATATTTACATTCAAAATTAACTTTTAGGAATGAGACCGATTTAAGCAAAGAAATGTGTATGAGCTATGAATCAGTGAAAACTGTACACAATAAACTCCTTAAGCAGGGCAACAGCCCCACCTGGTGGTAGCATGCAGAAGTCCTGGACTTTTTTCTTTTTTTTTTTTTTAAAGTAGAGGTACAGATATTTATTATCTAGAATGCTTACAAGCCATTGAATTTAGAAGAAATCTCAAAGGATTGTTTTGCTGTCAACATAATGCTTCTTCAGCTTCACAGTCAAGTACAACTTTCATTAAAACAGAGAAATAGGAAATCACTAAAATTATAACTGCTTAAAATGGGCAAGAATATCTGCATTTTAATACATTAAAATGTTAATTGAATACACTATTTTTATTGCTAGAGAACGCATTTTTTTTAAAAAAAGTCCTAATGGGTTTAGGTTTACAAATATTATATAGCCTAGGGAGACTTTTTTCAAAATAGTTATTCAAAATGAGCTTATTTTATAATCTTGATGTCAAGGGGTTTTCAATTAACTTATAAAAAGAAACATCTCTCAAACATGCTGGTGACCTTGTTTTTAAACAGCAGGAAGAGTATTTTATGGTGTATCCCTTAATGTCAAACATATGTTAGCCAGTGGGGAGAAAGAGCACAATTCATAGACACAACCATATGCCGTGCACTTACAGAGCAGAAATACCTCATATCTGAAAATCATATATATATATATATATATATATATATATATATATATATATATATATATATATATATATATATATATATATATATATATATATATATATATATATATATATATATATATATATATATATATATATATATATATATATATATATATTATATGCAGATGCCCTAGTACAATAAAATTCAACCGAATGTAGCAATACTGATGGGAATTTGTGTCCCCAGTTTAGAGTAGCTATGAGTGTAGAAAAGAGAAAAGCTCTGCCTGAAACTGAATAAGAAAACTAGTGACATTTTACAATGCAAGTACATGGCTCCCCTGATAATACAAAGGAAGTACTGAGGACAAATTGGGATAATATGCCTGGCTTCTTTTCCAACAATGTGATCACATGAGGCCTGTGTAGCCGAGTTGTAGTCAGATGAGAACTGCATCTATTGGCCGACCAATATTCACTAATGAGATTTGCCAGACTTCCTGGTCAGTATCTAAATGAGATATCATTGGAAAACTATCAGGGAGGCCTTCATTTGGAACCATTGCACTAGCAAATAGTTAGCAGGTCAAGACTGGCCGAGTCAGCAGCCAAGATTGGCCTGTGAAAGGCTAGCTGAACCATTTGAATCAAACTGTGTAATTACTGAAACGGAGCTACAAAACCGTTATCACAAGTTACTCATTGTTGACAGATGCAATACCAACCAGAACTGATCTGTGTAATTTACCAAGTGAACTCCAAACAGTCATGCTTGTTAAGCCTCAGAGGCCATATTACTGTCCTTGACAAAGTTTGCTTCCCACCACCCTAACAGGCATGTAGTACATACAGAGCCTTATCAGGGCATAACAGGTCTGGCATGTCCATATGAGCATAGGAAAGAGGGAGGGGTGTGATGCAAGGCACTAGTAGTCTTGCTCACTCTTTTACAATACCCGCTATTGTATTGCACCTATATTAGTGGCGAGAACTTTTTTTTTTTTTTTTTTTTACACAAAAATGCATCATATAATAGTGTTACTCCAGCAGAATTCTGCATTGAAATCGGTTTGACACAAGAGAGAACATATTTTTTTACATTTAATTTTGAAATTTGACATGGGCCATAAAGTGTGACAAATTTTCTATGGGAAATTGCCCAAAATGTCAACATTCCCCTCTTGGAGCTGTGGCATGTGGTTTTGTGATCCCTACATCTTAGAGAATACTTTAGTATTATTTTTTCAAAATATGCTGTATTTTTGATATTATTTGAGACATTAATGGTTTACTCAGCCATGCCATTTTATGAACAAGTGTGATGTTCCCAGCCAGTTAAAAATGAGCAATTAAATCAATTATTTGCCTTGTATGTCTATACCAGAGCCATTCCCCCATTTCTAAGAGAGAGAGAGAGAGAGGAGAGGAAATGGAGGGAAGCATGGATGATAATATGTACGGAGAAATGATTAAAATAATAAAGAAAGAAGAAAAGTGAATGAAGAAAAAAAGGAAAAACAATTTGGAGAGGGCCCGCACGTTTTCTGGTGGGCCCCAGGCATCCCAGTCCGACACTGGTTGTGGGTGTCTCTAAACAGGCACATTTTTGGCAACACTCGCTACACATTGCTTCAACTTGCAGCATAATTTGTTGTAGATCACTAGGAACACTGAATATCAATGATAGCTGAGAAAGAAGCACTCTAATAAAAGTATAAATATTTACTAAGAGAAATAATTCTTTTGGCCAGTTATTAGAGAAGTGGATGTACAAGTTTCTTGTGAAATTATGTGCTATTGTATTAAAAGCACTTTTTGTGAAAAATCATAGTTCCTTTTTTGTTTTAGTGCTGTTCTGAGCTGCCATTTCCCCTTTCCAACTTCTGCTGCTCTGTGGGAATATAACAATTTAAAACACTGTTATACATAGAGCTCCACTATTCAGACGGCTTTAGATTTTTTTCTGGTACATCAAAGGTTAAACAGCTCCCATCAGCTGCTGAGCACACAAACAAATTTATTTTAAGTCCTATGTGCTGAAGTTTAATACCAATCTGTCTGATGTTAGCACCTCTCTCCCAAACGTGAGGGCTATTAACAATACATCTCTCTCTCTCTCTTTTTACAATGTGACCTTTAAAAATGAACATTTTGGATGCTAGGCCTACAATATAGAAACATAATCACAACTGAAAGGAGGGGAAATCATGTTCCATTCATCTTTACTCGAACAAGTATAAAAGTAAGGGTGCACAGCCAATTGTGTTCAAAGGACCTTCATTCCCTGCATCCTTGCAGTTAACACTGGAGCCAGAAATAAACAACATTTATCTTTGCGAATGAATTCACCATAGGATGCAATGACGCCATCACTTCTGCTCAAAAAGGTTGACCTTGATGTTCTCCTCAATCAGCAATGCTTCGTCCAGAGACAGAAAAATATACTATGCAAAGAAATACTTTAGACTCTTCTGAAACAGGACTGGTAAAACCTCAAAAACCAAACATATTGTTTCTAAATATGTATTTATAGTTTCAGGAGTTACTAGTGCTTCAACTACAGAAGTCTTTTGAACAGTAATAAGATAATGTCTGTTATCTTTTTTTTTTTTTTTTTAAACAGATGAACACCCATATGTAATAATAGGCACTAAGTTTGCCCAGTAGCAGTAACCCATAGCAACCAATAAGATGTTTGCTTTTAAACAGGTGACCGGTAAATGCTACCTGCTGATTGGTTGCTATAGGTTACTGCTCATGGGCAAATTTAGTGCCTTTTATTATATTACCCCAATAATGCTTAATGAAAAGAACAACAGAGTACATGCGTTCTTATGCTATTATTATGCTACTCAAGTTTACTAGACTTCCAATGATTTCCTCCCATATATTTCTAAGTTCAATAAAATGAATGATTTTGGAGTAAATTCTAGAGCAGGCCATGCATTTTTAGAAATAGCTAACCCAATGTATTTAGAATTTACACAAAAAGAAAAACTAGGTGTTAGGGACTAATGCCACAGCATTTTAAAGAGTATTTCATTTTACACAAAATGTAATGCTTTTTTGGAGGTAGCGAAATGCAAACATTTATAAATATGTTTTGTCTTATGGAAATTCCTCGTAGCCTGTGCTCTGAATGATTCCTTTTGTTCTGGCCAAGCTCCCAATTATAGAATTATCACTCCTCCCTTAAACCAGTACAAACTGGTCAAATTCTGAATGAACTTTAAAATATGTGCGTGCTGATCTCCCCAAAATGACTGAGCATTCTTGAGGCCAACAGACCATCATGTCATTGCAAATGCTTGAAATGCATTAGACACACATTTTTCACCACAGAGGTGTGTGTATTAACTCGTACAAATATCCAGAATATTATGTATGGGGTGATTGGACATATAAAATAAGTGTGTCTGTGTAAGGTTTTTATTAGACAGGATAGATAAGGTTTTTAATAGACTGGTTAGATTAGGTTTTCTGTTAGACAGAATTTTTTTGAGAAGAAAAAGGGAGAATTAAAAAAAAAAAAAAAAAAAAAAGTCACCATCCTGTATGTTTTATAACTAAGGCCAAAATAAGTTTTATAATGCTTAAATGTGCCTTCTGTGGTACCCATACTTATACATATATTCCCATACAATCTGCATCTTCTGATGGAAGGGACATACCAGTGCTAACAACAGCAAATCAAGAACTGAGCAACAGACATGAAAGGAAAAAGAAAGCGTAAGAGCAGCTCACATTGCTCCAACATACTAAAAATGCTTTGGTGCCTCTGACAAACAAGGAAGGATATGGGGAGATGCTATTAAACCCCCTAATCCGGTCACTGCAAATAACCATGAATGATTCTGTAATTAAAGCAATACGGACACATTATTGGTTTTCACAGAAACCTGGTGTAGCAAAATATTTAAAACCTTACCAGCAGTACTTCTACGTGTGTCCCTTGTGTTCCCCAATTACTTTCCAGTGTTAAATTCTGACAGCAATTCTCCCATGGTTGGGAGCCCTGAATAACATTTTACCACCTTTTTACAGGCCCCATTATTAATGGGGTATCACTGCTGCCTCGTTTGGACGGATGTTACTACATGATCATGGGACACAGGGCTGCTGTATGCAGGAATTATCATAGATGTTTTATCATCTGTACTACAAGCACATCCAAAATCTTGATTCATTGGTTTATAAGCCCATTGCATTAAAAATTCTGAGCAAAAAGGCACAATTTGCTTCAATGTTGCCTATAACCTTGTGCACAAGAATATCCAGAGCCTCTTCTATAGAACAACTACCTATAATGCCACTGCAGTTTTTCCACATATATCCACATATTTTAGTGGAGTGTTTTGAGTTAAATGTATCAGGACACACAGAGCTATCCAGAATCCCAGACCTGCACGACGCTTCTACTTGGCTTTATCAAGCAATGCCAGTCACCAGCATCAAGAAGAAAAGAGGTTCCGGCTAAATATTCGGAAGAGGTTTTTTACAGTGGGAGCTGTGAAGATGTGGAATTCTCTCCCTGAATCAGTTGTACAGGCTGATACATTAGATAGCTTTAAGAAGGAGTTGGATGGCTTTTTAGCAAGTGAGGGAATACAGGGTTATGGGAGATAGCTCATAGTACAAGTTGATCCAGGGACTAGTCTGATTGCCATTTTGGAGTCAGAAAGGAATTTTTCCCCCTCTGAGGCAAATTGGAGAGGCTTCAGCTGGTTTTTGCCTTCCTCTGGATCAACTGGCAGTTAGGCAGGTTAAATAAAAGTAAAAAGGTTGAACTTGATGGATGCGTGTCTTTTTTCAACCTAACTTACGTTACTATGTTACATTCGGCTAAATCTTATTCTGGGCCTTAAATGTGTTCACCTTCTAAACTCTTTTCAGTTCAGTTGTTTTCAGGTTGTTGACCAGAAATAAAGACTTTTTTCAATTGCTTTCCATTTTTTATTTATTACCCTTTCTCCAGAATTGAGTTTTAAAATTCCTGGTGTTTAAGTCTGACAGCCCAGTATTCCATGTGGAGATTCTGAACGGTTACAATTTGCTCCATTTCGTTGTTACATTTAATTGATCCTTTTCTCGGCAGTATCTGTGCAACATTCCCAAGTATTGCGTCAATTCTTTAATAAATCTTTAATAAATCTCAAGCATTTGGCTCAGCAGGGCCAAAGATAAATGTCTCTGCCAACATATAATTTAGAACAGTTAGTCGGTGACCCCCCCACAACAAGCTGATTTAGAATAAAAAAAATTTATTAGAAAAACGGCCACAAATAGAAAATAGAAAGTAATTTTATGGTGACCTATCTGAAAACAACTGAATGGACAAGAGTTGGAAGGTGAATAAACCATTTAAGGGACAGTGCACACTCAGATTAGGGGAGATTAGTCGCCTGGCGAATCCGAGTATGTGCCCTGACCCTAAGAAACAGAATTATCACATTATCTTTATTTTATTAACCTATTTCATATTTGTAAAGGTTTAAAGTTATGTTCTGTTTGCTCTGCCTCAAGCTTTATCTTTTCCAGCCCACTAGTTAATACTGTAGCAGGCATGCAAAGTGAGAAGTGCTGTGAATATAAATGAGCTGCTTACATAAAGAGTAAGTGATATTGTCATTTGACTACTGCGATGATCCACAGTATATATCTAGAATCCCAGCTATAAATCAAGATAGGACTCTTCGTTTATGTTTATACATATATTTTTTTGTTTCTAAAACCACACAAACAATTACTTTTTCAGAGATACATCAGTTTTCCCCAAAAAATCATACAATACTTGGCATGTTGATTTAAGCTGCAACATTAAGTTCGGAGTACAGTGACATTATTAAGGATATCATAAGTGAAGAGATATTTTGTTAGTTCACATTTTAATTACGGCTTGCTTGCAAAGGGTCTGATTTAATTTTTATGGAATCTTACGCATACCAGGCTTTGTGAGGGAGATGAAAGGGACTATTTATAAAAGAACTGAGATGCTGCCAGTTTGTTCGGTAATCATAAGGCAGACGCATGCTTCAAAAAGAAAATTATAGACGGGTTACATGAAAATTCAAAAGCCATTGTATCTTTAACAGGCTGAAAGAAAACATTTAGTACTTTTCGCAATGACAGCAAAAGTCACATAGAATATTTTGTTAGCGTAATACAAGGCAATATAGTCTATGAAAATGCTTTAGCTTGACAGGGCTCCCTCAACTCAACTTTTCTAACATTTGTGAGTATTATAGAGTTAGCCTACTGTAGCTTTATTTATCTCTGTACACCTTCCCTCTGGTAGTGTTATAAATAACACCTTTACAAGAAGCCTGTGGGAGAGTGGCCTAGCAGCCAAAGGAGCATGCACAGCCAAATTAATTACTAAACAACAAGTTTGTCAAGATGCAGAAACCTTGTTGATATTCTGTTTCTACCAAAATTTTCACGGATTTGTGATAAAAATTTCTTTACTTGCAGTGAGCTCAGAGTAAGTTCATCTTAGTGTGGTCCTTAAAGTTTTCCCCGTCTTCTGATGTATTCTGCATTCCCTATGCTCCCTGTGTGTGCCATACTCTACCTGCTCTATGCTCAGTGTGTTTGTGCCATATTCTGCCTGCCCAATGCTCCTTGGGTGTGCCATACTCTGCCTGCCCTATGTCCCGTGTGTGCCATACTATGCCTATCCTATGCTCTGTGTGCCTTACTCTGCCTGCTCTATGCTCTGTGTGCCATACTCTGCCTAACCTATGCCCTGTGTGTGCCATACTCTGCCTAACCTATGCCCCGTGTGTGCTGTACTCTGCCTTCCCTATGCTCCGTGTGTGCCGTACTCTGCCTTCCCTATGCTCCCTGTGTATGCCTTACTCTGCCTGCCCTATTCTCCCTGTGTGTACCTTGCTCTGCCTGCCCTATGCTCCGTGTGTGCGCCATGCTCTGCCTGTCCTATGCTCCATGTGTGTGCTGTACTATGCCTACCCTATGCTCCCTGTGTGCCTTACTCTGCCTGCTCTATGGTCTCTGTGTGCCATACTCTGCCTGCCCTATACCCCCTGTGTGTGCCTTTCTCTGCCTGTCCTATGCCCCGTGTGTGCGGTACTCTGCCTGCCCTATGACCCGTGTGTGCTGTACTCTGCCTTCCCTATGATCCCTGTGTGTGCCGTACTCTGCTTTCCCTTTTCTCCGTGTGTGTGTGTGTGTGTGTGTCATACCCTGCCTGCCCTATGCTCCCTATGTGTGCCATACTCTGCCTGCTCTATTATCCCTGTGTGTGTGCCATTCTCTGCCTGCCCTATTATCCCTGTGTGTGTGTCATACCCTACCTGCCCTATGCCCCCTATGTGTCTCATACCCTGCCTGCCCTATGCTCCCTGTGTGTGCCATACTCTGCTTGCCCTATTATCCCTGTGTGTGCCATTCTCTGCCTGCCCTATTCTCCCTGTGTGTGTGTGCCATTCTCTGCCTGCCCTATGCTCCCTATGTTTTCTTGTTGTAATGTGGGTGTGGTCTAAAACGAGGAAGTGGTCAAGACTGATTTCCATTATCTGCCCTCCGCCAGAGTCCTAGGTTTCCAGCTGGGGCACATCTTTGTGAGGGTTTCTTCCAGCTACTTTCATTTGTTCCCACGATCCAAAAGCATACAAGCAAGTTAATGGGTGTGGTGTTCATGCAAATGGCCTGTAGATGTCACTGTGCTCAGACTTATACTGTGCATACTTCCTGGTAGCTTAAAAGTGAAAGTTACTGTTGTGTAAGGCCTGCATGAACCTGCTTATAAAGCACAGTTATACTCGACTCATCCTCGGCTACTCAAAACATAACAAATGACAACAAGGATGGCTCTTCTACCTCTGCAGCTGCCTGCACCTTTTCTTCCAAACCCTGGTGAGCCTACCATACCTTTTACTGCTTGGATCCGTATGTTTGAAAATTACATTATTGTTGCTGACCAAGGGGAGATTTCTGCTGCTAGAAAGCATGCTTTACTTATTCACTGCCTGGGAGCAGAGGGACAGCGTATATTCTATACATTACCATTACCTGATGAAACTGCTCTTACTGCTATAAAGAACTTTTTCGTGCCAAGAGTGGCTGAAAGATATAAATTACAACCAACGTGGACATCATAATGGCGAATCCACAGAACAATTTGTAGCAACTTTGATTTGTCACATTATAGAGAGACTGCTCCTAGAGCAGGATTTAACTCTTGCAAAGGCTATTACAGTTGCTAGCCAAATTGATTCACTGCAAAACTGGGCAGCAAATACAAATAGAAAATACTGCTTTCGTTGTGGTTCAACACAGCACACTGCAAATTATTTTACATGTCCTGCAAAAGCTTTACAGTGCCGCAAATGCACAAAAGTAGGACATTTTGCTAAGATCTGCAGTAGTTCTGCTAAACATGTTCATGAAGTCACTACAACAAATGTTACAGTATTAAGTGTGGATAAAGTTGGTACATTTATTCCAGACAAGTTTAAATGCACTGGCAGTGTCAATACTGCTTCTGCTGACAAGGGACACCCCATTAACCCGATGCTTGATACAGGTTCAGCTGTTTCTATACTACCCAAGGATATTTTCTTGAAATACTTTGCAAAAGATTTGCTTGTTGCACCTGCCCTGAGACTGGTCAGTTACTTAAAGGATCCAATCCCTGTGCTTGGTTGCTTGCCAGTGAATCAAAAACTGCAAAATGTGACTTTTACATTGTGAATAAGGGTACTGCTATACTTGGAAGGGATATCTTTACTGCATTAAACCTACAATTAGTTGGTCTCATTACTACAGCACCAGTGCCTGCCACACACCCAGTGTCTAAAATTTCACCACAAAGCAACACTTTACTGGGCTGTGCAAAGAACTTTAAACACAAAGTTAATTTGAGAGCAGATGTAAAACCAGTACCATTCCCTGATTCAGCATGGGAAAAACTTGCCATTGATATTAGCAAGTCGGTCCTTTTAGAGATGCTACTATAGATTGTAGACTTGCTATAACCTTGATAGACTATTACAGTAAATGGCCTGAAATTGCATTTGTTTCTTATATAACATCAGCTACAGTAATAATATTTCTGTCTACAGTCTTCAGCAGAGAAGGTAATCCAAAGGAGTTAATATCAGACAACGGACCACAGTTTGTCTCATCTGAATTTGAATACTTTCTGAGAGAGAGGAATATTGTGCATAGGAAATCTTCAGTGTATTACACACAAGCAAATGGAGAAATTGAGCGATTCAACAGAAGTCTGAAAGAAGCCCTACAAACAGCAAATATTACTGGGAAATCTTGGAAAGTATTTACAACAGAGTTCCTACATAACAACAGAGCAACGCGCCATGCAACAACCCAATCATCTCCAGCTGAATTATTACATGGCAGACAGATGCGCACAAAGTTACATGTTGCAGACATCAAACTTGCACAAAATACTATGCCTACAAAATCATCTACTGTTGACATTGTGAAACGTCACCAAGCCAAATGCAAGACTTATACTGACAGAAAACGTGGTGCAAGAGAAGTGCACTTTCAGCCTGGATCTTTAGTCAGAATTAGACGCACCGATGATATTGTACAAAACAAAATTTGTGTGACATTCTGTGTGTGTATGGAGGAAGATGAGCCAACTGATATCGGCAGAAGACTTGGATATCGGTTAGCTTGCCAGTCGGGCTAGCCAGAAAAATTTGAGTGCCTTTGAAGGCACCTGAACATCGGCCACTGTTCTTGCAGAATCATCAGATATAGGTAGAATTCTATTATTTCTACCTGTATATCTGACAATTCAGCTCTAACATGTCTGTATTGAAAACAAGCCATCAGTCAAATTTAGAAAACAAAATATTAAGCAACTATAAAGGCTACTGATAATGTTAGTGAGACCTACCTTGGACCGTACATTAAAGGGATAGTTCATTTTTAAGGGATGATATTCTTATGTCAACCCTTAGGTATAGAATATCCTATTCCTACCAACTTTTCAATTAGCCTTAAATTTTTAAATAGTTTGACTTATGTGGCCATGACATTTCAGTTGGGGTGCACTAACCAGCAGACAAAAAAAAATAAATCACACTTTGAAGCTACAATTTCTTTGTTATTGATCCTTCATATTACTTATCTTTCTATTCAGAACTTCATCTATTCATATTCCAGTGTCACAATCACACCACTGCCAGTTTGCTAGGGTAAATTGTACCCTAGCAACCAGATACTGCTAAAATTACAAACCTGAAAAACTGCTGAACAAAAATATTGAATTGAAACTGCAAATGAAAACTAAATTGTAAATTGTCTCAGAATATAAATGTCTATGTTACATTAAAAGTTAATTTTAAGGTCCCCAGCAATGAGCCTGTACCCAGAGCTGTCTTTAGGGAGTGGCAAATAAATAAGGGAGCAACCATATCCATGGTAACAGATCATGTACATAAAAGTCTGTTTACTGACCCCACCATCAATATTGGAGCCTTGTAGGGAAGAGCTTATCCCAAGAAATAGCGTGGCTGTATTTAATATCAGGTACAGCTTAGATACATCATAGCAGAATAAATACTGCACCTGTGATTGATGCATTTGGATTCATCTTGCATGTAAGGTAGGCAGAAGTACAGTATTTTGCCTGCATTTATCTGGGATTCACCCCGAAATGTGCACACAGAAGCAATGCACCTTGAACACATAAGAAAAAGTTCTGCTAAGCACCTGTGGGTGCGTAGCTTAGGGAGATCACTGGCTACATTAATAAAATTATAATTCTAGAAGGTAGAAGTCCAGTGCCAGTACTTAGATGAATAGCAGGAAAGAGTCAAACTTAGGGTAAGTCCACACTAGGCGTTTTGGGGAGATTTGTCGCCTGGCAACTAATAGCCTCGTTTTTTCGGTGACCAATCTCCCCAAACGCAGTGATTCGTTATACTAAGTAGCCTGAAGATTCCTCGTGGGGCAACTTTGGAAAATGAATCGCCGTGTGTTATTAGTGCCAGCGTTTTTTCATCTTAGCCGGCGCAGAGTGAGGGAAGGCGTTTGGGGAGATTGGTCGCCTCAAAAATGAGCCGATTAGTCGCCAGGCGACCAAATCTCCCCAAAACACCCAGTGTGGCCTGAGCCTTAGGAAAGAAATGTAAACATACTAGAGGATATGTGTATAACTAAATACTAGGAAGCAAAATTAGTTGGTTAAAGAGCTCAGTCTTGCTAAAGTCACAACATAATTTGCATTTATGTCATCTCACCAGGCATCAGAAGACAACACGCAGAAGAGCCCAATTGTACTAAATCAGTATTCTGTTTTTTTGGATTTAGCAACAAAACTTGAAAAGGATTTTTTGTTGCTATTCATAAATGTTCATCGGACTTTTGGCTTATTAAAGCAACATTACCAATAAAGGGAATTCTGATTAGAAGACTCAAGAATCATTATATAAGAACTGTGTAGATCACTCGTGTTGAAAATATTTTTAAGAGGTGATTTTATTTACAAAAAAAAGTTTACAAAACACAGTGATCCTGCATTGCTTTCTGGGACTTGGATTCTAGATGTACTGGGGCTAATGCAATAAAATGGCAAGTTAGCATGAGAGATCAGTTAACATCTTAAAAACCAAGAGCACATGGAAGTACAAATATAATAAAAATAATAATTCGGGATGCACCGAATCAAGGATTCGGTTCGGGATTCGGCTACGATTCTGCCTTTTTCAGCAGGATTCGGATTAGGCCGAATCCTTGTGCTTGGCCAAATCCTAATCCTTGCATATGTAAATTAGGGGCAGGTATGGAAATCACGTGACTTTTCTTCACAAAATAATTTTTTCCACTCTTTCCTTTCCTGCCCGTAATTTGCATATGCAAATTAGGATTCAGATTCGGTTTGGTATGCAGCCAAATCTTTCACCAAGGATTCGGCCAAATCCCAAATAGAGGATGCGGGGGATCCCTAATAATAATTAGGAATGCTTTTTCAGCAGGATTCAGATTCGGCCGAATCCTTGTGCCTGCCCGAACCGAATCCTAAATTGGGGCAGGAAGGGAAATCACGCGACTTTTAATCACAATACAAGGTAAGTAAAAAAAAATTCTACTTTTTGCTTTTCTGCCCCTAATTTGCACATGCAAATAGCAGATTTGGTGCATCCCTAATAATAATAATAATAATAATAATAATAATAATAATAAAGCACTGAGGCCCTTTAAGTGAATATCATGGAAGTGAGTGTTGTATGTGCTCTACAGGCCCTTATACAAGTAACCAAGCAATTACAATTACACAGTTAACCCTACTCAGCTCTAATAGACACTACAAGATATCTCTTGAATGGCTGTAGAAGAGTGATTAATGGCATCAGGGGATTCTAAGAACTGTGCCTTTCATCAGGCCTATTTTATGACTGTGTACTCTGACAGCACCCATGTACAAATGATCTCCAGCAGGCCAGCTGGGACAATGGCATATAGACACTCCTTTTCTCCAATTGAGTTTCAGGCCTGCAAATACTTGCCCTCCCCCAACCAGAGATACAGTGACGCTGAAAAGGAACACGTATCCTTCGACAAGGAATAAACATTTCCAAATCTGCGCACAATTCTATCCAGCTCCTTTTAAGTAACAGTTTTTTTTGTTTAAGGGAGAAAAGTCAAATTTAAAAATCTTCAGAAAAAGTACTCTCACAAGTGACTTAACAGTGCATTGACAAAATCTTGTATGGCCAGTTTAAGGGCAGAGACAGAAGATTCAGGGAGATCAGTCGGCCGGCGACAAGTCGCCTCTTCTTCGGGGGGACTAATCTCCTCTAACTGCCTCCCCGCCGGCTACAATCTAAATCGCCGGCGTGATGGCACACGGAACGCTTTGTTTTCTGAAGTTTCCTCATGAGGCTGCTAAAAGTATGAATCTGAAAATACCCCAGCTAAAACCTGTCGAACTCATGTAGAAGTCAATGGCAGATGTCCCTTTTTCAGGCGAAAATGTGTTTTAGTAAATAAACCAGAAAAGTTACCTATGGGTCATGTTGATAATTTTTCGCGGATAAAGTTGGCCATAGACGCAGCGATTGTTTGGTCGATCGGACAGGTTAGAAAATTTGTCGGCTGCGGGTAAAATCTCTGCATGTATTGCCGATTGTACGATGTTCAGTGGGAGACTATCACCAGCTTTTGTCAGACATAACTATCGTACGATTGCTGTCAGGGACACAACATTGGCTGATCTGTTCTTTAACTGATTTATTTGATCGGAATGGTAAGACTTTGATCCGAATGGTTAGTGGCGGGTCGGGAGATGGGAAAATCCGATCGTACGTTGATACGTATAATTGGATCTTTGCGTCTATGGCCAGCTTAAGTCTGCTTTTGTAAGTAATTGTTACTTGAAGTTCCTAACCCTGACTGTTATACCAAATGGACTAACCCCTCACAGAGGAACATGGGGAACAGATAGGTGGTGTAAAAGCACTGGGAAATACTTTTTTGGCAAAATCATAACTAGCATGCAAAGACATGCTCTCTTTAACGCTCGGTATAATGCCAACAGCTTGCAAGTGTGTGTGTCCTGCCTCATTACACAGAACCCTTGTTATCAGTGTACAAACACTCAAGACAGTGTGCTCATAACCAGTATGCAAACAGTTGTCACTGTTAAATAACCCACTCATACAAGTTCATTGATAGCTTGTAATGAAAGGCAGAAGTATGCACAGTGCTGATTTCCATGGCCAGTTAGTTTCATGGACACACACACAACTTTAGCACCCATTTACCTCCATTTCATAGACAATGGCTGCTCTAATTATCTAGCATTAATGAGATAGAAAGCTTTTGCTATAGACACTACTGTCGGGTCCAGCTGAGCAGTGAATAGCTGATTTTTTGCCAGCTATTCAGTTGTCGTTGCATAACAGCAGCAGTTTTTTTTTCTTTTGTTTTTAACTGCAGCTATTGTTGCCAGCAGAGAAGCAACACAGAATAAAGAGCAGCAAGGACCACTTTACGAGAGCACTCACTTGGCTGTAAACACTGACAACTGCTAATGCGACAGCTCATTTGAGGGTGAGGCAACTATTTGTTAATAAGCAATGATAATATGACAGGTCTGGGACCTGTTATCCAGAATACTTGGGACCTGTTATCCAGAATGCCTGGGACCTGGGGTTTTTCGGATGATGGACCTTTCCCTACTTTGGATCTTAATACCTTAAGTCTACTCGAAAATCATGTAAATATGAAATAAACTAAACAGGCTGGTTTTGCTTCCAATAAGGGTTAATTATATCTTAGTTTGGATCAAGTACAAGGTATTGTTTTATTGTTACAAAGAAAAATGAAACCATTTTTTAAAAATGTGGATTCTTTGGATAAAATGGAGTCTATGGGAGATGGCCTTTTCGTAATTCAGAGCTTTCTGGATAATGGATTTCTGGATATTGGTTCCCATACCTGTACTGTAAAAACTATATGTATACAGGTTAAACTATGTTTTCAATGACTAACACTTTCCAAAAATAATACAGAAGCAATCATGATTGTTTCATGTTAAAATTTGCAACTGTCTCATGTTGTCTGAAAGAAGGTTCATAAGAATGCAATGGGGGAATTATTGGATTATCCATTTCATTTCGCAAGGACTCCATGGAAAGTGACCAAATACCTCTGGGGATAAAGTAAAAAGGAAATGTCAAGCATAACCCCAGAGAAGACAAAAGAAGAAAAGAAAGAACTTAGCAGGTTTCAGCAGGTTCAGATTAGCCCTGCATGTATGTGCCAGCCCTTTTTAGCAGTCTACCCTGGTACAGTTAAAAAGATGTTGGATAAACCTTTTAAAAAAACAAAGAACTGCTGAAGAGAAATCAATTACAACTGCAATGGGGGCAGTGAACTGTGAACTGAACAGAGCGCAGCCCACATGACCCATAAAAAAAGCCTAAAATACAATGTGTGATACTATTCTAACACCCACTTCATGAATCCCTCGAACACAGCTAAGCATCAAGCTCATGGAATAGGCAAATAAAAATAAGATGGTTTCTTTATAAAAGACCACTAGCAACATTCATAAATAATACATGAATCCTTATATAATAGAAGATACTGTACAAGGCACTGTATAGATATTATTCAGGCACAATGAGACACAGCCTGATTCTATGCTGATTGAGGCACAGGGAGGTTAAAGGGGAACTATCGTGATTTATTACCCTATTCTTTAACACTAGCTGATTATATTGGTATCCATTTATTTAAAATTCTATATTTGCAATCCTTGCTTTTGTGTTTATAGTTATCGTTCACATCGGTCCCTGAGGAGCTTGCAATCGAAGTTCCATATTATGTGCATACAAAGCACACTCAATAATCTGATTCAAACATCAGCATTTGGAGATGGTTTGGAGAGAAAAGAGCAGCTTTAGTCAGCCAGTGTATGGACAGCTTTATTAAAAGTCTCAAGACTTCAGGAGTTATCTCACGATATCTAAAGCTGGCCATAGACGCAAAGATTACATCATATGAATCTTCGTTTCGCACGATTTTTAGACCATGTGTGGAGTGTCCTGACATTTTTGTGCCATGTCGATCAGTCGTTTATTCGATCAGACAGGTTAGAAGATTTCTGTTGGCCATCGATAATATCTCTGCATGTATTGCCTATCTGAAGATATCAGTGGGAGGCTGTCACCAGCTTTTGTTGGACATAACTTTTGTACGATTGCGGTCTCATCTGTTCTTTTACTACTTTATTTGATCTGAATGGTTAGTGGCGGGTCGGGAGATTGCACCGCACAATCATTCGTCCGATATTGAAGGCATATCTGCTCGTCTATTGCAGGTTAACTCAAGTTTCTGTGAGTCAGAGTCCAGTGAATTAAGGTAAGCTTTCCCCCCACCACAGCTACAAGCTAATAACGTCTGCAATCTTAGTGGACATCAGAAGGAGATGCTAGAAATGGGCCAACAGTTCCCCCAACACATGTTTCAGCTGCACTCTCATAGTGTAACTGGAAGATGAAGTGTACTGGGGTCACATATAGACTGATGAATACAATTTATGAGCAATTTTTTTTGTTTATACATTTTTTTATTGACAAACATTAAATGGGTAGAACATTTTTTTTTTTTGTCGCCATACATTAAACGGGTAGAAGCACTAGAATCAGAAGGATTCGTGATTTAATTAGCATAAATGATAAAATACATATCCAGTAGTAAAAGGCAAACAAAAAAACTGTAGGTTCTGAAGAAGGGCTTAACAAATACAGTACTGTATATAAAACATTCAAATAGTTTCTGTAAGAAACAATGACTGGAACCGTATGGGCACTCCCTGAAACTTTATCTCTCAAGAAATGCAATAGAAGATCTCAGGGCCTATCAGGACAACATAAGGGCTGGTTAAGCAAGTCTCCTCCCTAGCAGAGAAAAGGAGGAGATGAGAGATAAGGAACAAAAAGTTGTACAAATATATCCAGTAAAGGTTTTGCAAAAGGGCACACAAATGTCATGACCAGATATTTAAAAGAAAGAATAATCATTGAATACAATAGGCCTCCTAGTCATCCATCATCCCACTGCCCTGTGCACTATAAATTAGAATCTTCTACTTGTCTGCACTAGCACAAAGCACATTCAATTGCAATTGAAATGCATAAACACGAGTGTTGCATTTAGAGTGCCAATACAAATGTGGGGTTTTATGCAAGGGACAGACCACAAGCTGCTAGATGCTCCATATGTTCAGTGCAGAAGAAGGCAAGCACAACAGAAACTGGTTTTGGAATGATTCCTTGCTATGTAACCCGTCCAGTGCTCTAGTGCCTTATGTCATGGGAGCAGAAGTAAATATACAAAGCAAAAGTGTCAGCCTGTCAGAACAGCAGAGTGTCGAGTCATTCGGATTACTGGCTTGCTCACATACAGCTACACTGACCTCATTGTTGTTACTTTAGATCAGATCTCATGAAGTCAGCCTCAAGCACTAGCTTACATACAAAAACACTCATAGGAATTTACACAGGGTCTTCCCTTTGGCAAGTTTCCTCAATTTTGCCACATATGTGACTAAAGCTGCCCATAGATGCAAAGATCCGATCGTACGAATCATCGTACAATCGGACTTTCCCATCTCCCGACCCGCCACTAACCATTCAGATCAAAGTCTTACCAGTCAGATTAGTTAAAGGAAAACTATACCCCCCAAACAATGTAGGTCTCTATTAAAAGATACTGAGTAAAACAGCTCATGTGTAAAACCCTGCTTCATGTAAATGACCCATTATCATAATAATATACTTTTTTAGTAGTATGTGCCATTGGGTAATCATAAATAGAAAATTGCCATTTTAAAAAATAAGGGCCGCCCCCTGAGATCGTAAGATTCACTGTGCACACAAACAAACCACATGTAAGGTCACATGAGCCAATTAACAGACAGAGTTCTGCCTTTTGCTTCCTCACTTCTTCCTGTTACAGTTAGTGTTGTAGTATTTCTGGTCAGGTGATCTCTGAGGCAGCACAGATACAGTCACGAAATGGTGGTTCAAGGCAAGAGATGTAAAAGGGCAATATTTATGTAAATATATATTCCAGTTTGGTAAGATTCTTTAATATGTCATTCAATTTGATATAAACTATCTGTTGCTCAAGTATTCATTTTGGGGGTATAGTTTTCCTTTAAATAACAGATCAGCAATGTTCTGCCCCTGACAGCAATCGTACGATATCTATGTCCAACCAAAGCTAGCGACAGTCTCCCACTGAAAATCGTACGATCGGCAATACACGCAGAGATATTATTGGCAGCCGACAGAAATTTTCTAACCTGTCCGATCAACCAAACGACCGATCTCCGCCGGACGAAAAATGTCGGGACTCTCCACACACGGTCCGAATATCGTACGAATCCTCGATTCGTACGATCAGATCTTTGAGTCTATGGCCAGCTTAACACACTTAAGGTGACTTCAGATCAAATAAAGTAGTAAAAGAACAGATCAGACGATGTTCTGCCCCTAACAGCAATTGTGCGAAAGTTATGTCTAACAAAAGCTGGTGACAGTCTCCCACTGATATAGTCAGATAGGCAATACATGCAGAGATTATCGATAGCAGACATAAATCTTCTAACCTGTCCTATCGGCTGAACGACCAATTGTCATGGCACGAAAAGTGTTGGGACACTCCACAAGTCTGAAAATCGTACAAAACGAAGATTTGGACAGCTTTTTACCGATATCGGGTCACCTTGTCTTCCACCACTAATGCACAGATTGTCCTATAAAAGATCTGTCATAAAATAAATATTGGTGCATGTATGGCCACCTTTAATACTTTAAGACTAAACAGAAATTCTGCTCCAGCTGTGCAGCCAAAATTCAATCCAGTTTAATTGTGCCTTAGATAGAGGAAATGCTCAACTATACCAACTGCTTTTTTGTAGTGCAGGTGCAAGCAGCCTACCCCACTGCAAAGGAACTATATAACTCAAAGATAATCATGCCGCAGCAGTCTGAATAATGTGAAGTCTTTATTGTGGGCACAAACAAACAAGTTTCACACTGTTCGGAGTGCAACAGCATGATTATCCACGGACACTGATGCAAGCATTCTTGAGTGCTGCCTCACTCTAATTGATAGGTTCTGCCATGGACAGTGTGTTTCCCTTATTTCTATAATGGAAGTGGTAACTGTAAAAAGTACTCTAAAAGTGACAGAGTACTGTAGTGGTCAAAATGTTATATGGGTCAATAGTCTAAAAGTGGCAGTGTGTTTCAAACTGAATCTTTTGTGATAACTGGAAGGAAACACCAAAAAAGGAGAAATCATAAAGGCATGTATTCAAAAGGTAGAGAAGTGGAAACCAATCGATCATCATTTAACGGCAATGTAAGATTTTGCTAGGACAGATATGGTCACTGTTTAGTGCTCCAGTGTTCCAGTTTGTATGATAAATGGGGAAAGTAGCAATTGCACAGTAGAGCACATCTCTACTGTTAAGGTAATACAAGTTGGGAAGATAGGATCTACTGACATCTACTGCAATGAGCCAGACAGTTTGAGATTTAAAGGTGAAGCTACCATTATTTAGGCTTAGAAGTAGCTAGGTTACAATATATATAAAACTAGCTAATGGAATAGATTTGAAAACAATCCATTTTTGGTATTCAACAAAATCTGACTACCAAATTAGGCTTCGTAAACCAGCTACACCTGAAAAAAAAATGCTTTGCCCAAAACGTGATGTGCCCTAATAAAAGTTATACAATGAATTAAGCAACTGCTTGGGAATCTCTTTATCCATTTATACTAAGCCTTATAAAAACCAAGCTTAGGGAGTCATGAAAAAATAGGGGATCTGACTTTAGTGAAAGAACATAGCAAATGAAGGGCATGAAAGGCTGATTTATTTTCTGTCTAGCATTTAAATAAACCTAAAAATATTAGTGGAACCATGTCCATGAAACACAGTGAGTCACGACCAATTGCCAAACGCTGTTCTTGTAGCAAATTATAAAAGGATTACTTATGGACGTGTTTGAGCAAAACATTCTGTTTTTCAGACAGTAGAGTAAACATGTATTAGCTAGTCATTTCTTAAACTAGCCAAGCCTGCTTCTTAACAAATATGGAAGGTGCAAACATATTCTTCTTTCTTTGAGCTAATTGTTGTTCTTAACACATATTACATCAAGTTTAAAATATCTGAGCAAAATATCATGAATGACCATCATTTTAGGTCAGTAAAGCACATTTGGAGGTGTTTTACCTTTAATTTAACGTGTGGGTTTATTTAAAAAAAAATACAAACTTAGAAAAAAGGGGGTTCTTAAGAAATATATGAAAACCTCAAATTTTTCGAGAGGAAAAACATGGCAATTCAATCATTAGTAAATAGGCCCCTTAATATGTTCTAGAATGGACAATTTTAAGCAACTTTTCAGCTGGCTTTGATTTTTATTTATTTTTTAATAGTTTTTGAAATGTCTTCTGACACTTTCCAGCTTTCATAAAAAGGTCAGTGACCCCATCTAAAACAAATGCTCTGTAAGGCTACAAATGTATTGTTGCTAATTATTAGTATGCATTTTTCTATTCAGGTGCTCTCCTATTCCAGTCTCTTATTCAAATCAGTCCATAGTTGCTAGGGTAATTTGGACCATAGCATCCAGATTGCTGAAACTACAACCAAGAGAGTTGCAAAATAAAAAGCTAAATAACTTAAAACCACAAAAAAAATGACAACCAATTGCAAATTGTCTCCAAGTAAAACTCTCTACATCATACTTAGGGCATGGGCACACGGGCAGATTCGGGGGGGATTTAGTCAACTGACGACTAATCGGCTCTTCTTTGAGGCGACAATCTCCCCGAACTGCCTTCCCCCTGCTAAAATCGCAGCGATTCGATTTCCGAAGTCGCCCATAGTTTCCTCGTGAGGCAAAGGAAAGATTCAGTAGGCAGGGTAAAAAGCAAAATCTAGCCATGGATCTCAATCGAAAGCACTGACAGGTGATTAGGGATATTCGGAGCAATGCTACTTTATGAGACAGCTCCCCCACCCAAAAAAAATATTATAATCAACATGAGATGGGACTCATGTTTCACACAAATACAGACACACAATACATAAAAGAATTAAAAGGCAAAACGGAAGCTGCAAACGCCCCAAAGCACAAAATAAATCATAATAAAAATCTACACTACAAAATTATCCCATGGTTTTTGTCCTGACTGACAAATGTTTTAAGTCCTAAAAAGGAGAGCTGAGATAACAATAATAAAAAGAATTATATATATATATATATAATAATTTGCATTGCAAAGTTTTAATTTTGTGAGAAATGTAGCTCCTTACCTGTTTGAGAAAAGATGACTGCCTTGCTGCCAATTCACTACACAGTCATGCTGCACTATGAAAACTAAATGTTTTCTGAATTTTGTTTTAGACACATTTTTTTAAAGGATGTGGTTGTCACCTTTTCTTTATTTTAGTTTTATTTGCTCACAAAGTGGGGGCATTTTAAAACTATTACTGTTGCAGAAAAGGTTCGGCTTGTAAACAAAAGTATACATTTTAGTATAACCCCCTTGTTCAATATGAATTGAACAAGGAAAACAGAGAAGCAAACTTCTTTTAGTTCCCACCATCCTGGCTCTTTCATGGAATTGGGAGGACTAAAAGGTAATCAGATTAAGGAAAAGGGCACACAAAACCAGTTACAACAAAGGGAGGGGGTTGTTTATGGAGAGCTCATTATTTTTATTACAATTAACTCAGCCAATGACATGACAATGAAAAGACACTGGGGGTCATTTATCAACACTGGGCAAATTTGCCCATGGGCAGTAACCCATGGCAACCAATCAAATTGCTGCATTCATTGTTCTACTTGCAGCTGACTTTAAAGAGCTAATCACTGATTGGTTGTTATAGGTAACTGCCCATGGGCAAATTTGCTCAGTGTTCATAAATGAGCCCCACTGGGTTTTTTTAATTCAAAGTCAAACACATTTTCAGCATACGTGCTATTAAAGGGTAAGTAAAGTCTAAAATAGAATAAGGCTAGATATGCTGTATTTTGTATATTAAACATAAACTTACTGCACCACAAGCCTAATCAAACAAATGATTTATGCTTTCAAAGTTGGCCACAGGGGGTCACCATCTTGTAACTTTGTTAGGCATCTTTACAAGACCAAGACTACGCACATGCTCAATGTGGTGTGGGCTGCTTAGGGATCATCATAAATTATCAAAACAGGGAAACAAACAAAGCTGATTGAGTTCTGGCGGGGGCTCCCCCTGCTGTCCATAAGTATGATTGTTTCCCTGCAGAGCAGTTAGGGACCATCTGACAATTCCTATCCACAGCAGTAAATGAAGGAAGAATTTCACTGCATACAGTCAGGTTTCTTATAAAAACGGAGCACATTTTTTAATTAAAGTATATTGGAGACAGGTTTCTTTTTCATTAAAGAAAGTAAAAATTGGATTTTATTTTTTTCCCTTTACATGCCCTTTAATTGGTCTCACTTTCCTGCCCCTAAACAGCTGAACACCTAAACTCATAATACACTTTCTCAATTCCCTTTAAACAGGGAACAGTCATTGGTTATTCTGAAGTATCACTCCGCACCACAAATTGACTTCCCTTTATGAGCAACACAAAACCAGGGGCATGTCCTGGAATCCCTTACAGTTTCATTATTTGCAGAGCTTGGTTGGACCCAACTAAATACTAAGAAAAGTATAAGCATTATTGTGCATTTTCAATTTCCATTTTCAATTGCTTTGATATTAAGCAAGCTGAATTGTACATGCCCGATCATTATTAACCACCAGAAAATCACCCCTAGCTGTAGCTAGTAGGAGAATAGGGATAAATCATTGAAGTGAGTATCTCGGCCACTACAAATGCACACTATAGTACACTTTCCTGATTCACAGTTTAAATTAGAGAGGTGGGTAACTTTTTAGTGTACCTAAAATCAAGTATAGTGCATGTATGTGGGCTAGGGTTGCCATCTTAACTCACAGCTAATTCCAGGTGGGGAGGCGCGGCCATGAAGTAGCAGGAGGCAAGGCCGTGATGTAGCGGGGACAGGACATGACGGCAGAGGCGGGGCTATGATGCATCGATTGGCCGATCTAATCTGGAAAACCGGGCAGGCAGTTTTAACCTTTACAGCCCTTCAAAAAAAATGGGCTGTCCGGGTCAAAACTGGACTAGTGGCAACCCTAATGTGGGCTGAATTATATTTGTACTGTAGGTTGTAAGTGCTTTTGGGTAGGGCCCTCTTTACCTCTTGTATCAGTTGTTGGTTATAGTATGTAATCTATATGTTCAATGCATACACCCCAATGCATATTAAATATATTTAGCATGACCCTGATGTTGTATACAAGAAACAGATGCTAGGTCATTCCTGCCCAGTTTGAGAAGCAAAACAAATAAAGCGAATTAAAAAGATAAAAACAAAACCAGTTTCAACTAAATGAGGAGTTCTAAGAAAGAGATTTAAGTCATTTATTAAATTTATGTTTTAAATAATTGTATTAAACGTGGTCATCCTTCTTAATGTTTTTTCAATGTGTTTTTTTCGATATCAGTATAGTAATTAGGGATGCACCGAATCCACTATTTTGGATTCGGCCGAACCCCCGAATCCTTCGCAAAAGATTTGGCCGAATACTGAACCCTAATTTGCATATGCAAAGTAAGGGTGGGAAGCGGAAAGCTTTTTTTACTTCCTTGTTTTCTGACAAAAAGTCCCACAATTTGCCTCCCTGACCCTCATTTGCATATGCAAATTAGCATTCGGATTTAGGCCGGCCAGGCAGAAGGATTCTGCTGAATCCTGCTTAAAAGAGGCTGAATCCTGGCAGAATCCCGACCTGAATCCAGGATTCGGTGCATCCCTAATGGTAATGCTATTTTGATTGCTTTTTATAAAAATGACTCTTATCTGGTTAATGTTTATGGCCTTTTGCAACAAATGTTGTTACATATATTCAGATTGTTACTTAGTATGTGGAAGTCTTAAGGAAACCAAAATTACAGTTTTGAATGGACAATAAGTAACTAATCTTTGAAGAAGAACAAGGGAATAACAAAATCACTATTAATAAAAAACAATTATAAAAATAATTATAAGTATAAATCATAATCAATTATAAATTTGGAATTAATTGTTCTAACCCTTGGATCTTCAATAAAACCATTCTAGGCCATTTTTTTTTACGGCTTTCTGTCAATCACTAAGGGTTAAAATATACTCTAATTGAACTTGTTAATTCACACGATCATTTCCTGGTTTGTGATTTAAATAGCCGTTAGAAGTTTGTGTTAAACATGACTATGACTACGTATCCTATGATACGAAACGCGTCAGGATTGATGTTTTAATCGGTTGAAATAAAGTTACTTTTTATCGAGTGACGTCCAGAGTGCTTCCCAAATTTTCTACTACTACCACCCACACATATACATTAGAATCTCGATTTTACATTCCCCCAACTTAAAGTTTTCCTGGATTATTTGCAATCCTGCGCTAGTACACTGCTTAGTTTTTTCGCACATTTTACATTTGTTTAGTTCATTCCCTTTGAAAAGCTACATTTAAGGATCTACTGTAGACTGTTGGGCAAAACCTGACCTAGAGATGAGTAACACCTAGCAAAATAGTCAGGAAAGCATACACTACCAAGGGCAACCTTCTACCATGACACATGGGAACTTTGGAAATCTCTATAAGAATATACTGCATTAAAACTGTATAAGATTCATGAATAGGTCACTTATTATAATATTCTTATAAATGGTTCTTAGTGATGTAATTGGTTATAATTTGTGCTTAGTGATGTAATTTCTGTCACATGATGTACTTTTTAAGTAACAAAATGATACATATATAATATGGCATAGATATTACTTTAAAACACTACAAGCAATGTTAATAATCTGTGGTATTTGGCAGTCATGCATAATGTAAATACACACATATTTGTTATGTGGGGTCTCTGCAGATTAATGACGGCCATTTTCCATGTGATAATCCACATGCCAGTGCATTTCTAAACACTGTGTGAAGATAGCTTGAAATAGGCAATCCTGAGTCACAAAGTCTGCTGCTACAAGCACACATTCCTTTTGGTAGCACAGTCAATGACATATGAAAGACAGAAAATGCTAAAATAAATTGATATCAAAACTCCCTACATGCTCTGCTTTATTAATACAATCTTATTAGTATTTATATTAAAGAATATTTACCCTTTTTCCTGCTGGGACAAATGCATAAATTAAAAATGGTGCTCCAGTAGACTTCTGCACTGAAATCCGTTTTTCAAAAGTGTAGATTTTTTTTATATTTAATTTGAAATCTGACAAGGGACTAGACATACTGTCAATTTGGTAGATGCCCCCAGTCATATGACTCGTCCTTCTGTCGCCTGAAGTTGCCTCACAAGTGCCATCCTGCCAGCGATTTACATTCTAGCTGGCAGGGGAGATTAGTTTGCCCTGAAGAAGAGATTTGTCGCCGGGTGACTAATCTCCCCGAATCCAAGCATGCGCCCTGACCCTTACTGCTGCACTGCAAATTGGAGTTATACCACCTCCCTTCTCCCCGCCCCAGCAGTCTAACAACAGAACAATGGTAAAGTTCCAAGATATAACAGCTCCCTGGTAGATATAATAACAGCAGTCAATAGTAAAAATCAATGTCCCACTGAGACACATTCAGTTACACTGAGTAGGAGAAACAATAGCCTGAGAGCAGTTCTATCATGAAGTGCTGGCTCTTTCTGAAAGACCAGGCAAAATGACCTGAGATGGCTGTCTACACACCAATATTACAACTAAAATAAAAATACACTTGGGTTAGGAATTACATTTTACACGGTAGAGTGAATCATTTGCAGTGTAAACATCGTAATTTAGACTATACCATAAAAATCATGACTGAATCCATTTAAAACAAAGCATGATGAAACTTCTTACAAACACTCCAGTGCCACTCTCAATGAGAATCCTGAATGTTCTGGTTACAATTTGACTTGGTATACACAATTTTACGAGAGGCAAACAACAGTTTTTATAGCTCTGATACAGGCATAACTGTAGCCGACGTATATCTGATTTCTGAGTCTTGCTGTTCGATATGACTGATGTAATGCTGCTACGGTTGATTGTTACTATTGAATATTCTTGAATATGTACTTTAGAGAGCTATGGGGCAAAAATTTCAGTTTTAGGGAGAGTACACGAGGCCTTTAAAAAAAATATGCAGGCTGATAGCAGTAGAGCCTTCCCTAAAAGCCTGTAATGTTTTTCAATAGAATAGAAGATCCCAATATTCTTTGGTGGGTGGACCACCATAACTACCATGGACCAAAAAACATTAGCCAGTAGTGTTCTGGCTATTATATTAGACATCCAGTCACTTCAATCTTTATACATTACATTTTTGCCTAACTATATTATAAACATTTTTTTATTTTGCACAGCCTATTAACCCAGTTTTTATTTTTACACTGAACTATTCCTTTAAGTCTATGGCATGTTGCACGGTGAGATTCGTGTGGGAGGCATCAAAAGGATTTCCATTAGAGTCACTGACAAGCAACACAATTAGGTTCCAGCATTTTTCTGCTGGTGTAAAAACATCAGGGGATAGGCTGCTGTGTGTGCCATGAGCTCAAAAGACTACTGCAAACACTTTATAAAGAGTTACCCTTAAAAGTCACAAGAGAAGAAAACCGTCTCTATCAGTTAAGCTTCCTGTCCAATAAAAATACCTCTGCAATGAACAATGTGCTGCACAAACCTACAAGGATTTTTCAGGAGCATTCAAACTGAGAAAAAATGAACACTGGCCTTGGACACAAGTTTTCTTAACTTCAGTGAACAAAACTGTGGAGTATGAGAACAGAACACATGTCCCGATAACTCCTGACTAATGAGAGCATTCTTCCAGAAGATCATTTCTTTGGCTGCTTACCATAAAAAACACAGATTCAAAATAAAAACAAATGACCTAACAAAAGGCTTTTGGATGGATTTCCCCATTTCAGCTACATAAGTATAATAAGTTGTTTAATTTGATGCAGATGAAGTACATGTATGGGATCCGTTATCCAGAAATCTTCAAATTATGGAAAAACCGTCTCCCATAGACATTTTATAAAAATTATCCATTTTTTTAAAAATAATTTCCTTTTTCTCTGTAATAATAAAACAGTACCTTGTACTTGATCCAAACAAAGACAGAATTAATACTTATTGGAAGCAAAAACAGCCTATTGGGTTTATTTAATATTTAAATGATTTTCTAGTAGACTTAAGATATGATTCATAGCTTAAGTCTACTAGAAAATCATTTAAATCCAGTCTTGACCTGGACAGCCCAGTATTTTGAAGGGCCACCCGGGTCAAAACTGCCTGCCCGGTTTTCCAAATTAGGAAAACCGGACAGAATTCACTAGTACGGACACGGTGAACAGGCGATCACAGCGTCATAGCACCGTCCCGTCACTGCCCGTTCCCATCGCGACACGGCCCCGCCCCCTTCCCGGTCTCCAACAGGCTAAAAGGTGGCAACCCTAAATATGAAGATCCAAATTACAGAAATATCAGATAATAGGTAGGGTTACCACCTTTTCTGGAAAAAAATACCGGCCTTCCTATATATTTATGTTTTTTCCCTATTAGTAACATTGGGATTAACCATCATTTTTACCGGCCAGGCCTGTAAAATACAGGGCAGGTGGCAACCCTAATAACAGGTCCCATACCTGTACCTATAAAATGAGGTATCTGTGGCTGAAGCTACTGGATATCTACCAAGCAAAGCTCAGACACACAGCATATATAAGCAAATGTATTTTAATATTTATTTATAGTGAGGTAAAGACAAGAATGTGCTTGATAAGAGCAGATATAACCACATATTTATTCAAATAAAATTAATTGGTGCCCATGCATAACACTGGCACAGTTTGCTGGAATCACTTTGGAATGCCTAAGTGAGAAGTTTACACCTTCATCTGCTGCGATCACTTTGGAATGAATAAGTGAGCAGTTTAAGCCATTAGTGTATATATACGAGTTTGTGGCAGGATACAGCTCAGCTGTGTTACTCACTACAACAAGAATGCTGGCAAAATGAGCCCCTCATTCTAATCCTAATTCTAAGAGAATTGCCTAAGTATGATTGAACCACCTTGTTTTCCTTGAGCAGACTACAGTAGTCAAAATGTCATGATGCATGAGGTTAATTTGCTGGTTTCACATGCATTCCCTACTCTTCCATGGAAAGAAGCTCAGTGACACCCACAGTGAATGGTACGGGTGTATTATGTACAAATGCTAATCCCTGGGCTCCCGGAGGAGAGCCTTTTGAACCAGGAAGGAAAGTCCTGCTTTGCATTGTATACATTTGCAGGCAGTGGGACCTATAACAAAAGCCAGCAGAAGCCAGTTGTGTTTAGCTATGAAATTCTCTGGATCACTTTTCAGAATATTTCACAGGCAAAACTACGACCTAGAGGCTCCTTTCCCACTGGTGCAAAATAAAGCTTCTGAAGCACTTCTGCCTATATCTGGTATTCTGCAGGACTTCCTGCTGTCTCTGAAGAAAACAGCACTGGAAAGAACCCAGACAACCTGTAGCATACAAAACAGACAACCCCTCATTAGTCCTTATACATATGTCTTACAGTAAAGAAGACACTCAAGCTAGCCTTCAAAATTCTAACTACACAATGCATTTCAAGATATCGTCAAGCTGCACACATCCTGCAATGTAAAAATACCCAACAGCTACACAGATAAAAGTATTTAAATGAGCAGTAACTGTGGCACCCTCCCAAAACCAATATGACTTTAAAGAAAGCATGACTAAACACCATTTTCTCATTTACCCAGGATTACTAAACAAAGATGAGCTGATTTTAGGGAAGATATGGACATGTTTCATCCTGCCTTAATCCTACACATAGAAGCTGGATCTCTAAAACCCACAGGATTTCAGTAGTCTTACCGTACCCTATGGTCTTAAAAAAAATGATCTTCAATCAGCCTACTTTTTTCTTGTTTTTATTTTATGATGGATATCAGCAGAACTATGGTTTCTATATATCCATTGTCATACCTTGTTATGGGTAAGGGGTGGAGGCCTAAAAAACTGCTGGCCTATAACAGGCAGCGTCAGACTGGGGGGGCCTCGGCCCACCGGGGCTGCCACTTCAGGGGCCCGCACCTCCTTGGGCATCGACCCCCCTACACCACTCGCACGGGCCTCCGACCCCCCACCTGCACACATCCCGACTCCCACTCTGTCACCAGCACGGCCCCAAGACTCCCTCTGACACCTGCTGGGCCACTGCCACTTATCTCACGGTTTATCACATTAAATCTCTAAAAGTCTATGGAAAAAAAATGGAACTGAATTTGGACAAATGTTTTTTCTCCTTGAATTGAATCTTGTCTGTGAGTTTTCAAGTGATAAACCATGAGATAACTTTTTCTCTCTGAATTGAATCTAGCCCAAAGTCTAAAAAAAAACCACTGGCCTTCAGTCACTCCTCTAGGCAAAAATAACAGCCGAAATTTGCCAAAAACAAAACAAACAAAGCCCACAAACAACAGTGCAAAGGGCAAAGAAACTCTAGTATTTTCTATTTTGTGGCACACTCCATCCAAAAACAGTTTTTTGGTGGGGCAAAAAGAAAGACAATGTAACAAGTACCTATGCGATAAACATTTTTTTTAAAAAAAGAAAAAAAAAAAATCTGCGGTTTTAAAGTTATGTATAAATGTAATAAAAGCTTTTTTACATTTCCTTCTCTAGTTGTCTCTTTTAAAACAATATATCAGTCAGTTCTCCTCCAGGTCTATTAATCATTTGGCTTTTGCTATTGTTACAGAATTCAGAACCAGCAGAATCTAAACAATTTCAAGATACTGCTTTGAACCACAAATACATTCACAAACAATGTATAACAAAATAACCAATGGAATCTTGTAACCAATGTATAGTGGAAAGTTGAAAAAATGCAGCTTTTGAGTGTAGATCCCTTAAAGGGGTTGTTCACCTTTAAATTAAATTTTAATATGACGTAGAGAGAGTGGCAATTTGCAATTGGTTTTCATTTTTCATTATTTGTGGTTTTTGAGGTTTTTATAGCTTTTTTTATGTAGCAGCTCTCCGGGTTACAATTTTAGCAATCTGGTTGCTAGGGTGCAAATTAACCTAGCAATCATGCACTGATTTAAATAAGAGACAGGAATATGAATAGGAGAGGGCCTGAATAGAAAAAATAGGAATATAAAGTTGCAATAACAATAAATTGTTAGACTTACAGAGCATTTCTTTTTAGATGGGGTCTGTGACCCCTATTTGAAAGCTGGAAAGAGTCAGAAAAGAGGCAAATCATTAAAAACTATAAAAGAAAGAAATAATGAAGCCTAATTAAAAGGATTCTTAGTATTGACCACTCTACCATACTCTAACTTAATGGTGAACCACCCCTTTAAGATTTTGATTTTACAGTAATGTTGCTAAAATCAATACATAATTCACATACTCTTTAACAAAAGTTCCAAGTTTAAACGATCATTAATATAAATCAAATACATCCTAATTCTTAGACAGGATTATAGTTTGTTTTTACTCCCTTAAAGTGAAAGTCTTCAATACTCTTTGCTCATAGTCAAAGACCAAAAAATCCCAAATGAGCAGCAACACCAGCAACCAACACTCACCATAAACATACAAAGTAATTAAGAAACCTTTTTTTTTCTTTTTTTTAACTAGGGGAGATGTCCTACACAAGGGTACATCATGCCAAAACATATACCTCAAAGTACTATTCACACACAGCATGCCAAGACCATAGAAATGTACTTTAAAAAGGGAGGTTCACCATCAAGTTAACAATTAGTATGTCATACAATGGTAAATTCTATGCAGCTTTTTCAAATTGGTCATTATTTATTTTTTGTCGTTTTTTTTTTTTTTTTTTTTTTTAATTACTTGCCTTTCACTTTTAACTTTTTCCAGCTTTAAATAAGGGTCACTGACCACATATAAAAACAAATGCTCTGTAAGGCTATAAATATAGTTATTGCTATTTTGTATTGCTTGTCTTTCTATCCAGGTCCTCTCCTATTCATATTCCAGCATCTTATTCAAATGAATGCATAGTTGCTAGGTTCATTTAGACCCTAGCAACCAGATTGCTGAAATTGCAAACTGGAGAGCTGCTGAATAAAAAGTGAAATAACTCAAAAGCCACCAGTAATAAAAAGTGAAAACCAATTGCAAATTGTCTCAGAATATCTCTCTCTACATCATACTAAAAGTTAACTCAAAGGTGACCAACCCCTTTAATGATGATATATAATTGCCCATTATTTTAATAAAAATAGTATGGGAACAAAAAAAAACATATTACAGTATTACTCCAGTAGGTGTTTAATATGTTTAAAGTGGTGTTTAAGAGGAAGCATTTAATTAAATCTATTCATCAACATGCAGGTTCCTGTCCCAAATGAGCCAGGACCATCTGTGGCCCCCCCCCCCCATCACATTAGTGAAGACAGCAGGCGCAATCATCTGTGCAGACAGCAGGGCTTTCCAGCTATACCATGCCCAACAAATGGTGCCTAAAACAAAACTGCCAAATCACATGTGGTTGCAAATAACCATTTAAACGCTGTATTCCACACATCCCAACTACTTTCTCTCTTTCACTGTGCCTTCCCCTTTATGGCTGATAATGTAACCGTAATTGTAAATGTACTTTCTACATCCGTGTATCCAAAGGCAGAACTAGAAATCAAGCAAAAGAAGAAAAAAAAAGCCCCTAAGGAGAAAAAAAAAAAACAGGCAGTTTCAGACAAAGCAAAAAGGTTAGACAGGGTCAGTGGTCATTTAGATAAGAATATAATCTGCCATTGCTCTCTTCTCCCATCCATACATCAGCAGAGAACAAACAAGAGGGTTTTTTGTACACAGGTCCCACCCTACATAGTTCTTACTCTGCCAACCAAGCATTTTTCATGTATTCATTCCCTGCGTGGGGTGTTACTCCCAAAAGTGTTCCAAATATATATCAATAATAGAATGCAAAACAGAGTTTTACTAGAACAGTATACAACAAGTACCATGAAAATAGCAGGACACATGGAGAAAAGGGGGAAGGGAGGTGGGGATTACACATTGTATATGTCAGAGAACCTTTTTATACGCAGCTTTTAGCACAAACTGTCAGGGAGACAAGAGAGGCAATGCAGAACTTTCCTAAAACAACCTTCATCAGAGAGGTAAACATTTGGGAGGGTAGGAAAAAGCTACAGGGGAAAATGTACCTCCACCTCTGATGGACAAACAAGCAACAACATCCTAAAGTTTCCGTAGTTACAGCTAATTTTACTAGACAAGCACCAAAGCCAGAGGGGGAAGAAAAAAAAGTCTAATGAAGAGCACATTACCGTCCCACTGCAAACTTGTATCCCCAGCACAAACTCTTTGGAAATGCAACTGTCAATTACTATGTGTGCTGAAGCACGGCAGCGGGTGAACTCTCAGCTTCCCAGCAGCAGACAAGGGCTTTTGTTGGAGAGGGCAATGGGAATTCTGCACGGAGTATAACAATAGGTTGTGTGGGACTTCAGCTGCCCTAATACCCACAATGACTAGCACTGCTCTTATTGTCTGCCAGTGTGATTGTGAAAACTGACAGTGAGAAATATTGTCCTGCCATTACAATTGAATTTAGAGTCACGTGCCTTTAGTACAAGAGAACTAAGGTTCCCTGTTTCTGCACATACAACAGGTATTGTTAAGCAGAGTCCCTGAAACTGCTTCTTTAACTACAACTCCCAGCAGCCCCTGATGAGCACTGCTGCAGCTGGAGGGCCACAGGCTGGAGAAATATGCAACAAGGAGGAGTAACTATAAGCAATGAAATTTACACAGGATGTATAAAACTTTAGTAATAATTGGGAGACACATAAACACAACCACACCAGTAGCACAGGGGCCAGGGGAAAACAATGTGGCCCCGAGGAAACTGCTCAGCCGGTTATTGGTTAAATTCAGCACGACTAACCAATGGGAGGCCGAGCTGATTGTTTAGAAATAAGGCACACTTGCACAGACAGCTGTCTCAGTACTGCATTCTCTTTCACTTTTCCAACGTAGAGAGAGAGAGAGAGAGATATATCATAATTCTAGTGTTGCTATAAGAAGCCCGGATGATGAAGCAGCTGCAGAACTACATATCCCAGAGGCCCACAGCCTGCAGAAGTGGCGGGAGGATGCTGGAAGTTGTAGTTTTGCGAGAGCTGAAGCGCTTCACGCTGCGTGCAGAATACCTGGAGCGGTATCATGTATCCCAGTGTGTATCATGTATAGTGATCAGCCCCGCGCAGGGAGGAGCCCGGTACTAGTCCGTCACTCCCCTAAATGTGAATGGAAGACCAAGGCAACGCCGAATACTTTGCCTTCTGCTGGTCACTGACCTGACAGCGCTCCAATAATCTCATGTAACGGTGTCAGCGCCGCTCCCCGGAGCTTCTGACTCCTTCTGCTCTCTCTCATTCAGACGCCGGCTCAGATCCGTGCGCGTCCCCACCCCCTCACACTGCCAAGGCTCGATGGTAGGCAGGTTCTTTCGGGTCACGTGCGCATCCGCGCCCCCGATTCGCAGGCAGAGAGGAGGTGCGACAGCCATGGGGCGGGGCCAAGGCAAAGGGGGCGGTATTATATTAGGCCCAATCGGCGCAATCCATTGAATAGTAGCGCCAAAATAAACCGAGGTAATATAGCTGAATCCCGAGCATTCAGCACTGTAGAACCCTGGGATAAGAGCTGGAAGTAAAACAGGTCCCACTTTAAAATGAGGTGCTGGGATAGTACTGGGTGTGTTTATAAAGAGTTTGGAGACGGATCTGGTGGGATATTCCCAATTGATTCATATTCCACATTTACTCCTGACAGTAACCATAGCAATCAATTAGTGACTGGCTTTTGTTTTTGTTTTTTCTTTTTTACAGCTGAAAGTAGAACAATGAAAGAAACAGTTTGATCAAACTAGTAGTTAGGCAGGTTAACATAGAGTTAAAAGGTTGAACTTGATGGACGTGTGTTTTTTGTCAACCTAACTTACTATGTTATTATGTTGGTTGCCATGGGTTACTGTGCAAGGCAAATTTGCCCTGGGTTGATAAATGACCCACAGTGAGGGGCTATTTTCCATTCCTAGAACAAGATGCATACAATTAGACCCAGGCCAAGCCGGCTGAGTGCCCTAAGCAACCCAGCTGACCCCTCGCCCCCTTCTGCAAAGGAACGTGATGCATGTCCCCTGTGACATTGTGCAGTTAGGGAGTAGAGCCCTCCAGTGTAAAATACATGTAATGCAACTTCCATTATGCACAGCTCTCAACCTGTGCTGAAAATGTCCGTGTTCAGTGACATAAGTGGAAGTGACATGTGCAGAACTTCTCCTGAAGCCACAGAAACAATGGCACACATGCACATATCCCTCTGCTGACCTCACTGATATGGTCTGTGCAAGCGCACATTGGATTTTCGCTGGGAAATCTTGGGAAATCCCCAGAAATTGGGGAATGAAACTGGATGGGGGACGGAGCCTAAAATCTGGTAACTTCAGATAAAAGTCGACAGCTCTGATTATGGGTAATGGTCTTCAAAAAGTCATTCAAAGCTTCTCACAAAGAAATAGGGTACATATATGCCTCACAGCAAATAATTAATACATCAATTGAACTGAATAGAGTTGTTTTTATCTCTTAGTTGGGAATAAGTACAAGGTACTTGTTTTATTATTTCAGAGAAAAATAAAATACTTTTAAAATTTTGATTAATGTGATTACAGTGGAGTCTATGGAAAATGGCCTTCCCAAATGTGCAACTTTCTGGATAAAACGTTTCCAGATATGGATCCGATACCTGTACTCACATTTCAGTAAAATCAACAAAATTGCATCTTCTGTAAAGAAAAAAAGTGTGATTTTGCTAAATCCAAATTAATTGCATGGGTTAGGCTAAATTCTGAATTTGGTGAGCTTCCATCAAAAACCATGATGCCCACAAACCATGATGCCCATGATGTCCAAAAACCTTTTATCACATATAAGAACCAACATATTCTCCAGCGCTATACAATAAATGGATGCATCTAATTTTTTTTAAACCAGGAACCTGACTGCACTTTAAATGTGGTTTACATACTGTATGTCTCTGAATGCATCTACAATATTGCAGAAGTCTCACATTTCTATAATGTGAAATGATCTCACTGATTTATTTATAAGATATAAATGAGCAAAATGACAAACACTGCACTCCCTATACCTGTTAGGAGTGATAAAGAGGACTACTTTGCAAATCCATGGCAGAGGATCACGGTGTTTGCCATTCATTTTCACTGGATTGAATGTTGTGGTCGGTCCTATGTTCTGAAACATCCACATTCAATCAGGCACGGAGGACAAGTACTTGAAACTACCAGTTAATTTTCAGATTCAAAGGGCATATCTCGTGTTAGTCTTCTGCTACTCATGTTATGGGAAATATCCAACAGTTGACTAGGGATTCTTAGAGTTGCTGTACATTTGTATAGCCTTTGCCTGATACTTGACTATATTTATTTTTTGGCTGGAAATTCAGGCTTACAGTTGGCATTATACCATGTAACCATTAATTATCTATAATATGACTAATATAATTACAAGCAGACAGTATGGCAGGAAACCCTGATCCTTATTAGTGCCGAGAGCATCTGCTTCTGTCCACAGACCTCTCCAAAACTCTACAGGGGCATTAAAAATATAACTTTGCGGACCCGGGGATCCTTCTTCAACTTCATTCACACCTCATTACCAAGAATTCCTTGGGCTATGCTTAGTTATATTTGACACATACAACTACGTATGTGCCGTGGGTAACCAAACTTGAATAGGGATCCATGGATGGCATGACTGCCAGACTTCTAGTTTTTTTTTATCACACTTTTGTCCATTGAAGAATGCATTGCAAAGGGAATTGTCCTTAGCTTGGCTCCTCCTGCAGTTCCAGTAATGTAAATGCTCCTGTGAATCCAACCCCTAATGGAAATACCTTTCAGATGGGGGTACTAACAAATAAGTAGCTGCTGGTACTCTGATATTCTGGTAACCTGACATTCTTCATGAACTTTACAGACATTACTTACCAATGCCCCATCTAAAATATGCCGTACAGTTTTGGTCCCCATCACTCAAACAGGACATTATTGTATTAGAGAGTGATATGATAACTATGTATAAATATATAAGGGGATCATGTAATAATCTCTCAAATGCTTTATTTACCAGTAGGTCTTTCCAACTGATACAAGATCACCGATTCCAATTAGAAGAAAGGAGGCTCCGGCTAAATATTTGGAAGGGGTTTTTTACAGTGAGAGCTGTGAAGATGTGGAATTCTCTCCCTGAATCAGTAGGTAGGCTGGTACATTAGATAGCTTTAAGAAGGGGTTGAATGGTATACTTATGGAAGATAGCTCATATTTCAAGTTGATCCAGGGACTAGTCCTATTGCCATTTTGGAGTCAGGAAGGAATTTTTCCCCCCTCTGAGGCAAATTGAAGAGGCTTTAAATTGGGGTTTTTCCTCTGGATCAACTAGCGGGTTATATGTAGACCTGAAAGGTTGAACTTGATGGATGTGTGTCTTTTTTCAACCTAACTTACTATGTAATTATGTAACTATGGTCAGGGACTTGCTTTCAAACGTTACCTGGAACCTACAAATTCCTTCAATTATTCAAAATGTGGTAACAAAAATGCCAGACGCAGAATTCCACAAGTACCACACAAACCCCACCTCCTTGAATTTGTGATGCGGCCACTGCTGAGGGTCATTTTACAGCCTAGCCACTTAGTTAAATGAAATATATCCAATGGTGATATCAGCAGGATCCGTGCCAAAAAATATGTCAGATGAATGCAAATTTCCAACAAGTATCCAAAAGTGTCCATAATATACAGTGTAACAAAGTTCATCATAGTCAATAAAAAGTCTCTGTAATAAAAATACGGACATTAGGAGAACACTAGAAAAAACACTCTCATCCCTGGCACTGCAAATAGCCTGCCATACAGCTCAATCACTTCACCTAAGAAAAACTTAATTCACTGATTATTACTGCAAATTTAAGGGAACATTCTCTTGATTCATTGATACTGGGCTTCGTTGGACGGAAGTGGTGGTAAGAGGTGCTGAAAATTAGAATCCTTGATTTTCCTGTTTTAAGTTGATACTAGAAATTCCTTCATTGGGCTTCTGCTCTTATTGGCTGCATGCCCTGGGGTAGTTAGTCTCAAGTGGCAATCTTACTTTAACAGTTTGAACTAGCCAGTTAGAGGGCTGGAGATTATGTGCTTAAGATGTGGTTAGCTGGGTCCGCAGAGTCCGACTAGGGGGTCTGGGGCTGCCACTACACACACCCAATTGGAGCTATCAAATAACCAATTAAAGCTCTTGTTGGGCAACCCCTAGGAACTTTCTTCATGCTTGTGTTGCTCCTGAACGTAGTTTATATTTAAATGTGGTTCACAGGTAAATAAGTTTGGGGACTCTTGCTGTGAGCTCTAGGGTAGGGACTGATGTATAATCTCTATAAAGCTCTAAGCCCTTTCACTGTAGTCCTCCCAAAGCCCTGAACACTAGGGATGTAGCGAACCGCCGCCGATGTGTTCGCGAACGCCGTTCGCGAACACCGGCATAATTTGCGAACTGTTCGCGAACTGTTCGCGAACTTCGATCATCCGAAAATCGTTCGATTCGAACGATCGAAGGATTTTAATCGTTCGATCGAACGATTTTCGTTCGAATCGAACGAAAATCGTTCGATTTTAGCGATCGAATGGTCGAATGGGCGACCGATTTTGACGCGAACGCCTATTGGCGAACGTCGCGCGACGTTCGCGAACTTGCGGCGGACGCGAACAGTCGAAGTTCGCGCGAACTAGTTCGCCGGCGAACAGTTCGCTACATCCCTACTGAACACACTTGTGTATGCAAAACACATCTACTTGCACGTACACAGATAAACAACCACTCACACACATTTATGCACACATATATCCAAAACATGCACACACACACACACACATACATGGCCATGAAGAACACAATGATGCCAATGAAGTGCAGATGAGTTGCCCATACATTAATCTGATTTGCAAAGCTGTTACCGTGATAGCTCTGGCTCCCATTAAAGTGTGCAAATCGGAATCCCACTGAAATGGCATCATTTCTTGATCATTGAGGAGGCTCCAAAGAATACTTCATACGTCTGCCTATAAAGTTCCATTTTCCAGTAATTAACCCGTCCTGTTGACTGAAAAGCAGTGCACAGGAGGGACACATTTTGCTGACACAAATATAAGGAAACACGTAAAAATGATTTAGGGAAAAAGTCTCTCCTTAATAAAATCTCTTGTCAATCCTATCCACAGTTCCTTCACTGGGTCACAAATTATTTCAGATCCCAATGGTCAGCATCAGAGGTTACAGAGAAATGGAAAACTAACTCCAAGATCCTCATTACCTGTTCATTTAATCCCTATCAAAATGAGGTTTCCATATTCTCCACTGTGGCTCTACACATTTGCCAAGCAATAAGATGTTCTTCCTCCAATATACAAACTCAATGGTATTCTCAGAGACGGAGTGAAAGAACAGCACAAGTCTCCCACTGGAATAATGTAGTTATGCCCATTTCGTCAAAATCGATAATACATTATTGGCATCAAGTAGATCATCATTAGCAGGTTTTATTTTGTCCCACTGGAAAAAAACTATTCACTTGATTCATTGATACTGGGCTTCGTTGGACGGAAGTGGTGGTAAGAGGTGCTGAAAATTAGAATCCTTGATTTTCCTGTTTTAAGTTGATACTAGAAATTCCTTCATTGGGCTTCTGCTCTTATTGGCTGCATGCCCTGGGGTAGTTAGTCTCAAGTGGCAATCTTACTTTAACAGTTTGAACTAGCCAGTTAGAGGGCTGGAGATTATGTGCTTAAGATGTGGTTAGCTGGGTCCGCAGAGTCCGACTAGGGGGTCTGGGGCTGCCACTACACACACCCAATTGGAGCTATCAAATAACCAATTAAAGCTCTTGTTGGGCAACCCCTAGGAACTTTCTTCATGCTTGTGTTGCTCCTGAACGTAGTTTATATTTAAATGTGGTTCACAGGTAAATAAGTTTGGGGACTCTTGCTGTGAGCTCTAGGGTAGGGACTGATGTATAATCTCTATAAAGCTCTAAGCCCTTTCACTGTAGTCCTCCCAAAGCCCTGAACACACTTGTGTATGCAAAACACATCTACTTGCACGTACACAGATAAACAACCACTCACACACATTTATGCACACATATATCCAAAACATGCACACACACACACACACATACATGGCCATGAAGAACACAATGATGCCAATGAAGTGCAGATGAGTTGCCCATACATTAATCTGATTTGCAAAGCTGTTACCGTGATAGCTCTGGCTCCCATTAAAGTGTGCAAATCGGAATCCCACTGAAATGGCATCATTTCTTGATCATTGAGGAGGCTCCAAAGAATACTTCATACGTCTGCCTATAAAGTTCCATTTTCCAGTAATTAACCCGTCCTGTTGACTGAAAAGCAGTGCACAGGAGGGACACATTTTGCTGACACAAATATAAGGAAACACGTAAAAATGATTTAGGGAAAAAGTCTCTCCTTAATAAAATCTCTTGTCAATCCTATCCACAGTTCCTTCACTGGGTCACAAATTATTTCAGATCCCAATGGTCAGCATCAGAGGTTACAGAGAAATGGAAAACTAACTCCAAGATCCTCATTACCTGTTCATTTAATCCCTATCAAAATGAGGTTTCCATATTCTCCACTGTGGCTCTACACATTTGCCAAGCAATAAGATGTTCTTCCTCCAATATACAAACTCAATGGTATTCTCAGAGACGGAGTGAAAGAACAGCACAAGTCTCCCACTGGAATAATGTAGTTATGCCCATTTCGTCAAAATCGATAATACATTATTGGCATCAAGTAGATCATCATTAGCAGGTTTTATTTTGTCCCACTGGAAAAAAACTATTCACTTGTTGTTTTAGTCAGAACATTCCATGGTTTATAGAGTTGTTTGGACCATATGAGGTAGATCATTTCATAAGAGCTCAGATAAATCCTCCTGCATAATGGACTCTTGTCTATCTGAGCATTGCTGATCTAATTATCAACTTTGCAAGGACCAAACCAATGGAGAAGCTTCAATTTCCCTGCCTGGCCTGATCATGTTTGAAAGACTTTTTCTTCTCAATGAAATACTAACTAATTAATGGTTGGCTGTAGATGCATGAACAAAATACACCATCTGAATTTAGCATTACAGCAGGGGGCATCTCTCAAAATGTCATGCTGTTGTGTGCTTTGCAAGGCAAGATTTTATGGATCAGATAAAATCTGACCCAAAGATCTCCAGTGTAGTTTAGCTCTTAGAGCTGTGATTAGTCATCATGGAGATTTCAGAGACGATCGCTTCTAAATAGATGAGCAACAACAAATAAGCTGCAAGTAAATGTTCGTCGAGTGTAATTGCACCAGTAATCCTGATCAATAAATCATCCGTTATTTACTGAAGATAAACATTTCCTGGTCAGATTTCTCTTGCCTCATTCCATTAGAAAGCAGGGCCCGGCTTGCCTAAGGCGCCTGGCCAGCGTGGCCCGGCTCTGTTAGAAAGGGAAACAAAAAATGATCAATCCATTGAAATTAAGGGTAACTATCAAAGGAAGATCTACAATGAGTATTCATGTCTTTCACCACAAGGCTCACACTCATGCAGTCTGTCTGTACTGGAGTGGAAGTCTTACACCTTTTAAAGGGCCTGTAGAGCCTCAAAACATTGTGTTTATATTCCCGTCCTGAAATTATTTTTTAGTAAATGGAGAAAACTCTGTTGCACATTACTATAAATAACTTGATGGATCAGAGATCAGTTACCCATTAGTTCAAATGCTAATACTGCTGTTAAACATTTTCCCCTGTAGCTAGTCCTGTCCCATTCCAGGTTTTACTTTACCTTGTGAATGTCAGCGAGAATTCAGCTGTGGAATTCCATCTGGCCCTATTCTGTAACAGGATCCTAAACCAAACACTTAGGGGCAGATTTTTCAAGGGTCGAATTTCGAGGGTTAATAAACCCTCGAGTTCGACCCTTGAAGTAAAATCCTTTGAATTCGAATATCGAATTTGAAGGATTTTAGTGCAAATACTAAATAAATATCAAATAAAAAGCGTTCGATCAAAGTAGTCTATGATAGATGGCCTTTCAGAAAAGCGAGTTTCCAGATAATTGATGCCATTCCTGTAATGTCTTGTTTGTGTTTTTTTTTTTCCATGTAGGGAAAAGGGGTATGGAGTTATAATGAAGTTTGCGCCATTGGCCGACCTGTCACCTAAAGAAACAATGCCAAATGAAATTGCCCAATGTTAGTCAAGCAAAATAAACTTCACATACACTATAAAATTTATTTAAATCTTGTTTTTTTTTTTGTTTTTTTTAGTCTTGGGATTCCATTTTGTGGACATGGTAATAGAGGCAAGTTTAGGGCTAGGGCATATTGGGGCAGCCAATATACAATTCTCAGCTGAGACATTTAGGGGGTTATTTATCAAAGTCCAAATTTATCTCAATATTATTTATTAATACACTTTCCCGAAAATTATGTTTGTGGGAAAAAATAAGATTTTTTTTTTAGAATTCTTTGGAATTTCCACCCGAAAACTGAGATTTTTTTGGATCTTTGTCCAAAAACCTCGAAAACTTTGGATTATTGCATGAAACCCAGTGCAGATCAAAAAATCTTTGGGACTTCTCCCATTGACTTATAAGCAACCTCGGCAGGTCTGAGATGCAGGATTCTCGGATTCAGATTTTTTTTTTTTTAAATTCCGATTTTATACTAAAAAAGATTTTCTGCGTTCAGAGTTAATAAATATCCCCAAAAACAAGTTTATAACGGGTAGGGATATTTTAAATAAATTATTTGGGTTTCATGTTTAATTTAAATAGAACTTTTATTATACAACTTTTTTATGTCGGGATGGCAGGTCCCCTTTAAAAGAAAAGTAAAACACCTTCATAGAAGATTGAGAAAACAAAGCATAACAGAAATACTAATAATCATTTACATCTTAATATCCTCATTACACAAGGAAAACATTTAAAACAAAGGTATGTATATATATATAGATATATATATAGATGTGGAGCACAGAAGTAGCACATTTTAATGCTTTCTTGTTTATTTATGGAAATTGAGATGGAAAGTTCTTATCTAATGTATTCCCTGTTTCCTTTCTAACAGCAGATTATAATAAATATTCTTCTAGTTTAAGATTACTGCCAGGACTTTCATTAGGAGGATCTGCAAGTCAAGGTACTTTCATTTAAAGGAAAGCATCTTCAGAATTCAATCATTCCCTATTCCAGTAAAGCAGGCAGGGAATGGCACATGAAGAATACTGGAACTGGAATAGTGGTTAGTTGTAAAAATGGGGGAAAGCGCATATTAACAAATTCTTTCTATATTTGAGATTTAAGCCATCTTTATGGCCCAGTGTTTGTTCAGGTCCCCTTATAATAGGGATGCACTGAATTCTGCCTTTATTTTCAGCAGGATTTGGCTGAATCCAAGAGCCTATAAAAAGGAGGATTGCACTCTCAAATGAAAAAAATATATCCGTTTAATTACATCAAAAGTTTACAGAATAAAGGCCCATTTAGCCCATTAGCCCTATGTGTTTCGACCACAAGTGGTTTTCATCAGAAGCAAAATTACAAAAAAGAAAAAAAAAAGAGACAGGCTAATGGGCTAATGCCTTTATTTTGTAAACTTTTGATGTAATAAAACGGATATATTTTTTCATTTGAGTGTGCAATCCTTCTTTTTATTGAAATAATCATAAGCCTTGGTGACTGTAATGGGGATTTCCCTTTGGATTAGCACCTCATACGTTTTTGATTGGATGTGAGCCTTCTAACATTTTTTTGGAATCCAAGAGTCTGGCTGACCTGAATCCAAACCCTGTGAAATACAAAAGATTTGTCTTCACACATCGCCAATTTCTGATCGCGTGCTGGTAATTTTCAGGTGCGCTGAGGGTTCAGGTTTGGTTCAGTATTTGTGCGAATCCACTGGAGAGAATTTGGGATTAGGTTAGATCCTGATATACAGGTTACAGATATATTATCTGCAAAAAAACAATGTTCTGTCCAAACTTCACCCCAGGTGACTATTACACTAGACTTTCAAGGTATTATTACCAATGTAAGCATACTTCGCAAATCTTACCCTATCTGAAATATATAGCGAATAATATACCCCTTATTATATGGCCTATTATTGTACAGTAAATGGTCTTTTGCCTTGTGCTTTTATACAGTAATGGAACTCTTCAGTGACTTCTAATATAGCATAGGGTGCTTTACAACAGGGTGTATATGGTTTTTACAACACCCAGGTTTCACTGAATCATGTGCCATAAATGACTTCACTAATTATAAATGATGACATCACTAAGCACCATTTCTAACGGTATATTTTACAGGATATTCATGGCTCTTACAGAGATAGATAAAATAATTGTTTTGTGTAAGGTTACGGACTGATGGCAGTCATTGGCTTAGCACAGCTAATAGCGTCATATTTTATAAAATACCTAAAAGAATGATCTAACAGAACTGTTTGTGGACCTTCTGGTCCTTGGATCAAGAGCTACTTTGCACACTTTGTTTATATCACTCTGGAGATATTATTTGGCCATGTTTTCTGAATAGATTGGTTAGGTATCAGCTCTCTGATCATTCAATCTATAGGCTGATTGGATGAAGAAGTGAGTATCATGGAATTTTGGGTTAGTTGATGACCCGATGAATGCAACCAAGAAGGTCTTTGTCCTTGCAGGTCAGTGCTGATGTAATAAGACTGGAGGTTGATCAGCTAAACTGATGGTTTTGGGGGTCAATGGATGCACAAAGAAACGGTGTTTAGGTGTGTCCAGTTTACGACTCCTTTTACCAGTAAATGGATAACCGTGGAAAGCTTGAAGCCTGCCAACATTTAAATATTGAGTAATGCCAGATCAGATAAGCTGCAGCCGGCCATGTGTTTATATATCTTGTAGTACAGCAAGTCCTTCTATCTGGGTCACTTACAATTTTAATGGGGCTTCCTTTGCCAAAAAGGGGGGCAGTACAGTATTGATGCAATAAACACACCAGGGGTTGCACCCCGGTTTAAACTGCTCTGTGTGCCAGACCTTTCTCTCTTTCCTTGATCCATTGGGAGTGCCGTCTCCCTCAGGTCTTGGGCACCATCATTACCTAACGAAGGGCCTGAGTGTGCGCGTGGTTTTCTCGGCAGTACAGTATTATCATCTAGAACATCGGTTTCAAAAAGACAGCATCCATTAATAACAGATCTGTAAGAAGTTTTTCTCTTTGTGGAAGTTGTACTAAATAGCTGTTAATCATATTTTAACAGAATATTTATTTTAAATTAATCATTTTTAATGTCCACAATTCCGGACCAAGTCAGGCCTTGTTTCTTGAAATTTAGCATGAAAATTGGCCACACACAGGCCTGTTGCTTTGTGTTCTGCTCGCTTAAACCACTGGAACTATGTGATTTAATGTGTGGTCTGGCAGAAAACTAGGCAATCCATAGGCAGAGCAACATAGGAAAACAAAGGAGATTTTTGGGGAACCTCCTCATCAGAAATAAAGAGAAGATCAGTAACAAGTGGAAGTCCTGGTTTTTGCCTTTAGCTAATATATAAATACCACCTAATCAACCCCAAAGTCCATTGTTCCAGCAACGCTTCAGATTTTAAAATATAAAATTCTATGGCTAGGCCAGAAACCCATAAAAAGGCAAAGTAATCTGTTACTTAGTTCATCTTTGAAATGTAGCTTTATTTTGAATTCAATTTACAGTTAATAAATAAAGATATTGTATAGAGCTGGTTCCACCAAAAATGCAGACTGTGGGGGTTAACAGAACATACTCGCAATAGCTAGTTTTCTAAATCTGACGTTTTTACATGGCATGAAAGACACAAATTAAAGTGTATTTATTGGATTTCTTCATTGTTGATCAGACAGGATTGGTGAACTCAACAAGTAAGGTAAGGAATTTAAAATCAGATATAAAGACATTTGCCCTTCTATTTGTTTAACTCTTTTTAGCTTTACTCAAAACTTGCCAGATTAGTATTGCTGTGTGTGTGGCTTCCCATATTGGATGAAAAATGCCTTTATGGTACAGGGAAAAATAATAAGCCAAATGAATTCAGTGTCTTATACAGTCCAATGTTATTCATTGTTATGGACTGTGATCTATATTTTGCTGTTGGAACTGTTCTGAGAAATGATTCATAGACTAAGGGGCCGATTCATGAAGCTCGAGTGAAGGATTCGAATTAAAAAAACTTCGAATTTCGAAGTGTTTTTTGGGCTACTTCGACCACGACTACGACTACGAATCGAAGGATTCGAACTAAAAATCGTTCGACTATTCGACCATTCGATAGTCGAAGTACTGTCTCTTTAAAAAAAACTTCGACCCCCTAGTTCGGCAGCTAAAAGCTACCGAACTCAATGTCAGAATATGGGGAAGGTCCCCATAGGCTTGCCTAAGTTTTTTTTGATCGAAGGATATTCCTTCGATCGGTGGATTAAAATCCTTCGAATCGCTCGATTCGAAGGATTTAATCGTACGATCGAACGAATAATCCTTCGATCGTAGGATTTGCGCTAAATCCTTCGACTTCGATATTCGAAGTCGAAGGATTTTAGTTCCTTAGTTCCTAGTCGATTTTAGTTCCTTAGTTCCTAGTCGAATATCGAGGGTTAATTAACCCTCGATATTCGACCCTTCATACATCTGCCCCTAAATATCCAGGTGTGACACCGATCTGAAAAGGGACACTTTGTATTGACCCCATACAGAATGGCTTACTTATGTGCAATCTGGGGAATGTTTTCCTATAGGAGAGCAGAGAGGGACTACAACAATATTCTGTCCATATTGTTGTACTACCGACCTAAAAGGTCACTATTTTATCTGCTGCAGGTAGAAACATTGCTATTATTTCAGTTTTCTGCTGGAACTTTCACTTTAATGACAGTCGGCAATTCAACAAACTAAGTAAAGGGACGTCTTCAGGATGAAGTCTGAATGGCTGATGCAAAGCAAAAGTAAAATGATCTGCAATTACAGAGGAATCCATTAATCTTTGGGCCTATGCAATAAATCAGATGTGTTGGAGGTTTATTTCTCTACATGTGATGGTGCATGCAGTGCAATGCAGGCAAAAGATATTACACATGAATAATGTCTAAACCACTGGACCAGCCTGATATAGACAGACATGCCTCTGGTCTGGTGACTTCACCAAAGAGCTGCATCATCCCATGTATGGTCCGTTTTTAATCTGCAGCAGGAATCATGTTATTGTCATTAAACACAATGTTTTTTTTAATTTCAAGGCAAAAGAAAAAAAAAATGAAATATGATCTTTATAAAACTTAATCAAAATAAAGATCAAAATCTTTAGGAAATCAAAGCTTATTTATTTTATAATGTTAACATAGGGATATTGTGAACCCTTTTAAATGGATATGTGTAAGATTGTTGCTTTCAGTGAGCATTCCTTTCTTACTCAAGAGGGAGCTACCATACTATTATTAACATGTATTTATATATTATTAACATGTATTTATATAGCGCCAACATATTGCGCAGCACTGTACTACTTTACAATATCCATTATTCAGCAGAACAGTATCATAAACACAAGATGCTGCTGATTATACAGAATACCTGATCCAAGCCATTACTGCGGTTACTCGCGTACAAATGCTAATATACATATATTTATTTTTCAGGGTGATAGGCTGTAAAAGAGCGTAATTTTTTTTTTTTTTAGAGTAACCGGCTTCCCCCCTACATTTCCTAACATATGGCACATAAACTATACACTGGGCTCATGTGTAGGGCAATATATAGTGAATAAAGTACCCCCTCTTGTAAAATATAAGGATATTATAAGTTACTGAGGAGTTTCATGACCATATAAAAACACGAGGCCGAAGGCCGAGTGTTTTTATACAGGTCATGGAACTCCGATATATAATTTACAAGATATTCATGGCTTTTGTGTATTATAACAACTTTATTTTCTTTTATTAAGCTTCCCTGGGCTTGTGTAATTTAATGTATTTGCTGCAACATATACGTCCATTGAAATTTAACTTCCTGCCGTATACAAACTAGCCAACGCTATTGCAAATTCGCTTCACTTGGCGCAGTAACATTAGCGCAACTTCTCCAGCGTTCAGCGCCCTGGACGCAACTTCAGATTTAAGTGAATTAGCGTTGTCCTGGCGAATCTACGCCTGGCAAAGTGTTGTGCTGTGAGCAAAGCCGTCGCTGGCGAATCTTCGGAGGTTACTGAATTTGCCCCTTAGATTGTCTCCCATTTCTTTTCTATTTAATGTAGAGTGAACCCACACAAAAAAGCAAATATACTTTCCCCTTCAAAGTACAGTATTGTAAGATCTCCTTTAGTAATGCACAATGACGTATCCTTTTCTTCATAATTGCATCTATAGTCATTTGTCATATGTATCATGTCTTGTGATTTCACAGACAATAAAGGACTTGCTGTTCTTATGGCAATGTCACACGAGCAATTGTGACGTTAATGGGAAGAGATGTAGTGGCTCTGGGCAGAAACAAGTAACAGCAGTCAGTGAGCCCAGTGTGTGACATTGCCCGCAGTTCATAAGCCACAGAGCACAAAATAGAACATATAATTCCCTATTCCATGTTTGTACCAGCTATTTTTCTGCAGCAGAGACAACCGGCTCTTGATTAATCTAACTGTACATTATAATGAATATTGTACCCCACTAAAATTTATAAAAGATATTAAAAAGATATAAAGACCTTGGAGTTACGTGACCTGTATAAAAGCACTCGGCCCGAGGTCTTGTGCTTTTATCTGGTAACTTAACTCCTCTGTGACTTAATATCTTTAGAAATTAAAGTAGGGGTACTTAATCCAATATATTAATCATGGTGATTAGAGAGACTTCTGTGTGTAAAAACAACTTGTCAGACTTAGTAGAAACGATGATAGTCTGCTTCTGACCTGCCCAGACCACATTCCCAACCCTTACTTTGGCTTGAATAATCAGTCCACCCCTAACTCACCTTGTTCCATGTTGAATTTATAGATTCTGGGAACTAAAGTCCCCCTGCTGCCCAAGTACTGCCCACAATAGAAGGTGTCTATCCAATGAAAGAGGACCTTAACTGTTAAAGTCTAAAAAAACTCAGTTTATAAGGTCACTGTATTGTAATGAATTTCATTTAAAAGTATATATGTTTGTGCATGGGAATTGCTCTGGTAAATAACATACAGAAATGTATAGGGTTTGGTTGCCGCAGCAATTTATTACTCTGTGGAAGGGGCCAAAATACTACAAATCTCCCCCCCATTCAAAGTAAATGGAAAACACTGGGATTGCAAAACCTCTTGAAAATGAGGGGTTGCAGGTTTCCAAGCAAAATGTGCCACTATGCAGGACGTGTTCACTGGGTTTCCCATTCACTTTAAACGGGGGAAGATCTGTAGCATTTTGCCCCGATGGATTATGATTCCTCACTAGAGAACCAATGGCTGCTCCTATGCATACAAACAAACACAAACAAGGCTCCATATGTAGAATGACCAGGGCCGCCATCAGAAATCACGGGGCCCCGTACAGCAACATTTTCTGGGCCCCTGGTCCCCGCCCACCCCAGATCCTGCCCCCAAGCCCCACCCTCCAAAAAAAACATTTGTGGTCAGGGCCCCCCTACTAGTTAAAAAAAATTAATTAGTGGTCAGGCCCCCCTATAAGTTAAAAAAATATTAGTGGGCAGGGCCCCCCTATAAATTAAAAAAACAGTGATGACAGGGCCCCCATAAAAGTTTTCTGGTCAGGGACCCCTGTGGCCAGGGGTTCAATGAACTAAAAAAAAAACAAAAACATTGGTGCTCAGTGGAACTTACCTTCGTTTCTTCTTCGTGTTTTCCATTCAAAGTTCCCCCCCACTGCTCTCGGTGAGCTGCAGAATCGGGTAGGGTGGGCGGAGCTATAGTGCTTGCATGTCCCTCCCCAGCTTCTATACTACTGGTTTGTTCTTAAGTCGCAGCAGATCTACACAGGGATTGGATAGGCTTAGCCAATCACCATGCAGCTCTATGAAACTACCAATAGTTTAGAAGCTGGGGAGGGGAAAGACATGTAGAAGAAGCTCCGCCCTCCCCACCCGATTCTACAGCTTCCTGACAGTAGTGGGGGCCGGCTACAGAGTGAGTATAACCGGGACAACTGTCCCTCTAGTCCCCCCCCTGATGGCAGCCGTGAGCATGACCAATGTTATACTGAGAACTGGTAATAGTAATGTAAGCCACAGGCTATATCTGCTCTTTGGATAGCTCCACACAGAACCAAAATCACACCCAACTGCTAGCATCTGTGTTTGCATCTGGAAGCCGTGTGTTGCCTCTGGAGTGGAAACACACTGTGGACTGTCTGTTTTAAAATGAAAAGTCTCGCATTTCCTCACTGAAATCCGCCAAGTGTGTTCATGCTGGACCCAACACAAGTCTGGCAGCTGTGTACACATAAGAGGAGTCTGCTAGCGGTCAGGGGCTCAAATCTTCGGCCCTTTGGGCCGAAGCTTTAAAGGAAAACTATACCCCCAAAATTAACACTTAAGCAACAGATAGTTCATATCATATTAAGTGGCATATTAAAGAATCTTACCAAACTGGAATATATATTTAAGTAAATATTGCCCTTTTACATCTCTTGCCTTGAACCACCATTTCGTGATGGTCTGTGTGCTGCCTCAGAGATCACCTGACCAGAAATACTACAACTCTAACTGTAACACAACTCTGTCTGTTAATTGGCTCATGTGACCTAACATGTATGGTTTGTTGGTATGTTTGTGTGCACAGTGAATCCTACGATCCCAGGGGGCGGCCCTTATTTTTTAAAATGGCAGTTTTCTATTTATGATTACCCAATGGCACATACTACTAGAAAAGTATATTATTATGAAAATGGTTTATTTACATGAAGCAGGGTTTTACATATGAGCTGTTTTATGCGATATCTTTTTATAGAGACCTACATTGTTTGGGGGGTATAGTTTTCCTTTAAGCGTTTTATACTGGAATGGTGTGCTTGAGGAACCAATGAAAATCAACATCTCTCTCTTTGCACAACAAAATGCAGAACTTAAAATAAACAAAGTCACAGAACCCTCCCGTGTGTGACTTAAGGACACGATTGTGGGAACAAAGAATTAGACATGGGCCTTTTTTTAAATACAGAATCCATTTTATTGTAGGCATTAACAATAATAAAATATCGAATTTCCTTAATGGTTTAAAAACCAACTTTTTTTTTTAACCATAAAATCCCTGGATGTTGAAGAAGAGAAAGATTCATGAGGTGAGAGAAACAAGAGGAAGAGATGAGCAAGAAAACAAGGACAGACAATAAATAAATAATAAAAACCACTGAACATGGACAGATTTCTCTCATTTCAGTCAGACAGCAGGCACAGTTTCTCAACACCCTTGAATTAGCCCTTTAGAAAAATGTTGGTCTCCATTGCAGAGAGGGAAGAAGGGTCCTATGATGCAGCTACATAAGCACTTTTCACTGTTGGAGGCCACCAAGTAGCAATGCACCGTAGTGTCACCAACCAGTGAAAATGCCAATAAATGGGATGTGCGTGTGTGTGAATGGACATTTTGTGTAACTGTTTGGGTCCCAGACAGGCTGGTAACTCCTCTAGCCATAACAGGGAATGCCAACAGATTGGTAAACATTAACCACCTGTAAAACATCAACCAGTAGGTTGTATTGTCCCTTACCAGGCCTAATAGCAACTGTAATTAAACAACCCTGATCTATCTAATGGAAGGACAGGACAGTTAGAAGTTTTTAATAGATGATTAGATTCTCCTTCAATATTCTGACACACACACACACACAACTGTGCATAGGAACAGCTCAATCACACAACTTTTATAGCACAGAGAACAATGTGCTGGCTTATACATATGCATTTATACTGAAGCAGTGAACTGTACGTAGCATCTGTTTTTATACACAAAAAGCTTTTTTTGTTCCAAAAACATTGTTAGTCACAACAAAACTGCAGAGCACACTTCTTCTGCTGTGTTAACAGTTACCAACCATGAAAGCACTGTCTGAATTGCCTACATTCAATCTCTGCACGGTGACATTTAAGGTTGTTGTTCACCTTCCAACAACTAGTTGGTTTCAGATTGTTCACCAGAAATCATGACTTTTTCCAATTACTTTGTATTTTCTATATGTGACAGTTTTTCTCATACTGAAGTGTAAAGTTTCATTTTTCACCTTCTGAAGCAGCTCTGGGAGGTGGGGGTCCTCGACAACTGTTCTAAATTGATACATTTAGTTGATACATTTGTTATCTTTGTCCCTGCTGAGCAGAATCCTTGAGTTTCATTAAGGGCAACACCAGACGTGGCGTTTTTACGTTGTGTTTTTAAAAAAAGCTCCGTTGGGCATAAATACGCATAAACTGCACCACCACTGAAACTATTGGAAAACACACTACGATAATTCTCACAGGGTGCTTGCAAGTTGAAATCCGCTACAGGACACCAATATTGGCGTTTTTCAGCAGAAACGCCAATACGTCAAGAAACTACCAAATCATTAGACTATGAGATCTGCAAGTTTATGTAAATATGCAGTGTATTTTAAAGATGGCGTCCAAATTCTCGCGAGATGAATGCCGCATATACGTTTTTACAGCGTATTAGGCAGGTGACGTAATTACGTTGCATTTACATTTCTAGCCAGCAGAATTATGGGGAGCGAGAACAATGAGAAGTGCATTTTGGGAAAAGAAACCTTGAAAAACGCATGTTGGTGGTTGCGTGTGGTTTGAGTGGCGTATTTACACTCAACGGAGCTTTTTTAAAAATGCAACGTAAAAACGCCACGTCTGGCCTTTCCCTAAAGGCAATTGTTAGAATTGATACAATAGTTGCTAATACTCCAGAGATGCTGCTGAGAAATGTATCAACTCAATGTTGCAAAATTGTAACAGTTCAGAGTCTGCGCCTGAATTACTGAGCTGCCAGACTGAAACACCAGAGACAGGGACATTCAACTTTAAACTTAGATTTTGGAAAAAACGGTAAAAACGTAAAAATGGAAAGTAATTAAAAAATGTCTTCATTTCTACCGAACAATCTGAAAACAATTGAACTAAAATAAAGTGTTTGGAAGGTGAACAACCCCTTTAAGCATTGCCCTTTTCCCTAGTGCTCGGTAGTACCAGGATATTACTGGTCCCTGCAAGACATTTCAGATCCATTCTAGTCCTACTCTCTCAATAGCTGCAAGGGAAATGGCTGCTCAGCAATCTCAAACAACACTGACAGGACTCCAGACATAACTGTTAAAATGTAACATCCTAAAGTGACACAGGGGGCCCACAATCTACAAGACATACATTTCTCCAGCATGTTCTCACTGCTTCACACAATGCATGTACCCAGCGTCATGTCATCTGCTTTGTGGCCAGTTTAGATGATCGCCCCTGAAATAAAAACATATAGGCTACTGGGGAAAATACTACAGGGGTAATTTGAGATTCTGATTTGTACAGCGACGTTCCCATTCCCTCTTAGACGGCATAAAGTGATTCATAGTATAGATGTGAACTGTATAATTACATTTTACAATCAAAATATACATATATACACATCTGTAAACTCCAAAACATTTCTTAAAAAAAAAAAATACATTCTAAAACTGATTGAATTGGGATATGTTACAGAGGCCTCGAGAAATGTTCTGACCCCTTCCAAACTTACATTGTGCTATCTTAGTGTTCTTATTTAGCCTTGAGGAAAGTGTCTCTAGGTCTTTCTAGGAATAAGAGGAGTAGGAGAGAGTGTCTCCGGTACTGCTGTTTCTTGCTGCAGTGCAACTGCCAATTGCATGGATTCCGGGAATATGTACATCACTCTTTCAGCTCTCCGTAGTCTTTTATATGAGTCCCGCTTATTGAAAGATAAACACAAATAAAAAACATGAACCTTTTTCCTTTCAATAAAAAACGATATGTACTACATATTAACTTCCCTGTGGTACTTTACACAAGTGCTCTGTACAGAGCATAAACAAATTCACCCTATATACAGCGCGGTATGGCTAATAAGCTTCCATATCGCTAAAAGGCATGGATAGGTAGGATTTTCCCATACATATTTATATTGCAGAGGACTTCACTACACTTGTCTTTTGGTTTAGCAGCACTGAATTCCAGAGATGGCACCGAGTCCCGACTTGAGATTAACAACTGCTGTTCTTAAATTCTCCATTTTCAGTGATTGACAGCTTGGTAGGATTGGTTGGCGAGATTCCATTGCGCACCTGGGAGTTATAGCGCTCCTTGACCTGTGTGAGAGCGCTCATCAGACGCGTGTTGGCTGCATCCAGTGATATGATCCTCTTCTCCTGCAAGGGATGACAGCTATTTAATATACATCTCAAGTGCTTAGCCCAATTTCTTCTATGCAAAATGAACGCCTTCACTGTTTACTCTTGTGCATCACTTGCTGCTGTCATTTCCTAGTAATGTTTAAGAGCGATCTTTTATGTATCACACAAGTCTGTATTCATCCATTCAAATCTGGCTACATACATGGCTATGGATACATAGTCAGGCATGCTTAAAGGGGAACTATCGTGAAAATGAATTGAAATACGATTAATTAAAAATTCTGTACCATTTCTGAAATGTTCAAGTTTATCTTCACTACTCCTGCTGTGTAGACATGGGGGAGCCATGCAAAGCTTAAAAAAGGAGAAAGGGCACAGGATACACAGCAGATAACAGATTAGCTCTGTAGTATACAATGGAATTCTTCAGAACTTATCTTTTATCTGCCATGTGCTCTGTGCTTGACAGCATGGCTACACAGCAGCTTGTTTATATAAACTATAATTGTGATTTTAAAGCAAACACACCAGTTTTACCAGTGCAGTGCAACACTACTTTAGGGTAAGGTAACACCTGGAGATTCGGGGAGATTTAGTCGCCTGGCAACTAATCTGCTCTTCTTTGAGGCGACTAATCTCCCCAAACTGCTTCCCCCTGAAAAAACGCCTGCGGCATGGCACTCGTGGCGCTTCGTTTTCCTAAGTCGCAACTTCAGACGACTTTGGAAAACAAAGCGCCGCGAGTGCCATGCCGCAGGCGGTTTTTCATTGTAGTAGGCGAAAGACAGGGGGAAGCAGCTCGAGGAAATTAGTAGCCCCCAAAGAAGAGGCGATTAGTCACCGGGCGACTAAATCTCCCCAAATCTCCAGGTGTGACATTACCCTTATAGTGTTTTTCCTTTAAAACAGTTTCATTGTTTGGTGTTACGGTTCGTTTAGAAAACGGTATCACTATCAGAGTCTCCATTAGGGCTGGCTTTAGAGTTATGACATACTAGTCCCCAACCTTTTGTACCCATGAGCCACATTCAAACATATAAAGACTTGGGGAGCAACACAAGCATGCATACAGTTCCTGGGAGTGCCAAATAAGAGCTCTTGGTAACCGCTATGTGGACTGGCAGCCTACAGGAGGCTCCATTTGGCAGTACACCTGGTTTTTATGCAACCAAAACTTGCCTCCAAGCCAGGAATTAAAAAAATAAGCACCTGCTTTGAGGCCACTGAGAGCAACATCCAAGGGGTTGGTGAGCAACATGTTGCTCACGAGCCACTGGTTGGGGATGACTGCTCTAGGGAGTAATAGCAAGTGGCTCTTGGCAGGTAATTTCCATCTGAAAAGCATTTTTGGCAGCTAATCCCTAGATAGGGCAGTCAGTTGTGGCTATAACTCGTAGCATTCCAAAGACAGGCATGCTGGGAGTTATTGGGTAGCAAAAGCTGAAGGTGACTGGTTGAACATGCTTGATGTTATTTTTATCTAAAGCTGGGATATCCCTCTTCTATTGCTTTGGAACACCCCAAATGTCTTTATCTGTACTGTTCCAGACTGTAGAAATGGCATCATAACATGATCATGTAAGAGGCTAAAATGAACAAAGCAGGACCTAATGTGAAGAGAATCGCTCTGAAACATTATAATTATTGTTGAACAGTGACAGACCTGTGATGCAGCTCACATTGCAGAAGTGCACAAATATGACACCAGAGTTTGCAAATACGGAAATGAGAAAACACACAGCTGTGGACCTATGACAATTCACAGTAGCTTCGTCACTTAGGGAGTTAGAATATGCTACAGGGCATTGTAATTGCAACAACTTAATCTGTGTTTGGGCTAAAGGGTGTATCAAAGGTCTAAAGGTATTACGGTGTAGGTCATAATATTCACAAGTGCTGCTACACGACACAGATTAATAAGCACAAGTCATTGTTTCATTTTGCACAGAAGCCAAGGAACTACTAACTCTGTGGGAAAGATCTTCATTGTGAAGATTTGTAGGAAAACAAAAAATCCTATAAAATAACAAAAGTAACTGATGACCTTGAAGTGCTGGCAAGGGAGGGCACACAGCAACACTGGAGTGAGGCAGCCAAAAGCTTGTATAGAGGCATGGGGGACAGGATAGTGGTGAAGGAATGCACAAAAACATAAGAGGCACTGTTCCAAACCCCATTCCAGCTCACAGGGCGAGGGAGGGGAAAGCTCGTCACTCCTTACTGACCAATATACTAGCTATTATCCCAGGCATGGCACAGAGGCAACAAAAGGTTCCACAATCACAACACCCTCCTGAAACAGCCTGGGAACAAATCATAATTACTAAAAAATACACCCTCTTGGAAAAGATAATGGGTAAACTTGGGCCTATACTAACCACCCGGTTTGACTATAACAAACTTGCACCAGAGGAAGGATCTGTGTGGTCCGAAACATGTAGTGCTTCAATAAAAAACTACATTTTTTCACACTGGAAGGCTCTCCAGACCTTTTCATTATACAGTATATGATACTGCTGTGAAGATGGCTACTCTACTAATCTGTTGAAGAGCCTGATCTCTGATCTTTTGGAGGATCGGTTGTGGAAATTTTCAATTGTATAATAAACTAGTATAGAATCTTCAATAAAACAAAGCAGATTGCATTCAGGAGGGCAAGCCCCTAGATTGTGAATCTTTTTATAGCTAAATTAAAGGCACAGTAAACATGAACATGTGCCAGTGTATATCTGGGGCACAATACTGTTTGGTCAATGGGGTACAATCACCCAGATACTGTGTGCCTATATCACTCTCCAGGAGCTCATGCTCTTAAATATGTGAAGTGAATCACTTTCACACACTACAAAGCACTAGTCGCTGAACTATAAATAAATACTATATGTATATGTATAAAGCAGAATATGGAAAATGACTTGTATCTTACTTTTCATGCAGTAAGCATAGCTGGCAAGTGAACACTGCAGGAATGAAGACTGAACAGGGCAAGATGACTTGCAATCAATATATATATATAATGACAAGAGCAAGGTCACATTCCCCTGCACTACATCCATTTACACTCTCCAGCTTGTATTTGGCAAGCACTGGCATGCTGGGTTTTATGCCAATTTTGATTTAAAGCATTTGCTTCTCCTGGAAGGCTTGGACACATAAAAACAAAATAAGTGGTGCCAGGGAAAGAGACAATATCATGCATCTAAGAATATCACAGACATATGGGCATTATGATATATGACTTCAGTGGTAACAGTGAACGTCATGTGGCATCGGGTGCATTGAATGGGCTGGTAAATAAAAGATGGCTTCTTATGGAAGCTTTACACTACAGAGACTATGAAGATTTTCATTCATCCAGGTCATGGTATATCTAATATAAGTGATTATAAAACAACTGGACTTGCTGAGTAATTATTGAAGATGTTTCACTACTCATCCAAGCAGCTTCTTCAGTTTAATTGACTGGAGTTCAACTGAATGTATTAATTAGTAATCAGCCTTATATGGTGACATTTACTATATATTCTATGTGCACTGTATACTGTGAGTTGGTCCCTCACGTCAGTAAGTGACAGCAGCACAGAGCATGTGCAGTGAAACAGGAGAAAAGAAGATGGGGAGCTACTGGGGCATATTTGGAGGCACAGATCTTTACTGCTAAAGGGCTGTGGTTGCCTTGGGCTGAACATAATGTATAACATTTCTAGCTACTTCTTTAGTAGTTAAGCTTTAGTTCTCTTTTAAATGTCTGCTGAAGGATTACAGGTGGGAGATTTGAAGTTTGTCAAACTTCACACTTGCAAGATGTAAACCTCCTAGGACCCATCTGAATGCTGTGATTCAACAGCATCTGTAAGTGTAAATTCTCAGACAAGCCTGGCTCATACCCATCTATCAGAGAGAACAATTCACTAACCAAAACAAATTATATACACAGAATGTCTTCCCTCTTTATAAGTATCTCCTAGTGGAATGGAAGGAGCTGGAATGTGTAGGAGATCAGTGTTCTAGCCAGGCTGATTACACTGCTTAACTATAAGGTGCACTTGGTTTACTTGCCTGTTTGCGTTAAAATCCCATTAATGACCTGTAATTTAACATAGTTGTATGAGACTAACATGAGAGATAAATTCAGGAAGCTACTGCTGTGGGAGAAAGTCGATTCAACAGTCTCAGTAGTTTATTCTCTGTCTTTTAAAGAGAAGAGAGAGATGAGTCTGACTGGACACCAAGAATCATATTTCCATGTATACATACCAGTAGGCACTGTCATTTTGCTTGCTCACTGCAGGAACATATACAACAGAGGGCAATAACAGCAGTAATCATATAGATTTTGTTATGGTTTCTAAAAAGCATGCATCTGCAAAGCCATTTCTTTACTAAATTATAATAATGTAAATGGGCAATAAGAAATGACCTGCTGATGTGCTCCATACTTGTCTATAATAATATAATCTACACCATAATTGTATTTTCAAAACGTGCAGCACAGATATAGAGCCTTGTCATGTATGTATTTGTCAGCCCTGAAAGAAAACACAGACATACCTGTGCATCAATGATTTTTTGCTTTGCATCAATGACAGCTTGCATCTCAGCATGGTCTTTTTTCAACTCCTCTTCTACAGCTATTAACCTGCAGGGAATCAGGGTGGGACATGTTAGTGGGAAACCACAGTTAGGGACACTATTTTACTGATGTATGTCATTGCCTTCTGACTTACCTGCTGATGACACTTTTCATTTGGCTGTCCTTCTCTTCCTGCTGACGACGCAACCTCTCCTCACTGTCCTCCAGTCGACATTTGTACTCCATTAAAAGCTTCTGCATTTGTTGCTCTTGCACCAAGAGACGCCTTTCATATTCCTCTAGCCGCCGACTTGAAATTTTCAATCGCTCTTTCAGTTTTGCAATCTCTTGCTCATACTGAGAGAGGAAGATATACAAGTTTTATTTAGGAGCATGACTCCACATTAGGCCTAGGCACAGAGCTGTAATAACACTGATCCTGTATTCAGACTCGACTGCTTCAGATTAAAAGGTTCACTAAAGTTTTAATCCTCAACCTGAAAAGCAATGTTTATTTGCTCACCTTCTCTGCAGGTTTAGATTCATCTTTGTTTTGGTCTGTGGTTTCATCCTCATCTTCATATTGACCATTATAAAGCACCCAGGCTGCTGTCCGTTCTACTGGAGACATTGTCGTGGAGTCCACAGGTGACTGCACCTTTAAGTCATAAATTTTAAAAACAAATAAATTGCTTTGTTCAAAGCACTGACATAAATATTTTGTTTTTCCACTTGATATAGTAAATGTATCAATGTAAGTGTTAGAGGACAGCTGGAAACCCAAAAATATACTAATAACCCAACCATCATCAATCAGTGTACAAAACTTGTACTGTTTTATACTGTATTGATCCAAAACTACAGGCTTTTCTGATTGACATCCAATGAGGTTTGAAAAAGTAGCAACCAAACTAGGAAGAAAATCTTGAAGGCTGATGACCAAACCGAACCTTTGATGCAGGTCCTGTACAACCTGCCCAGGCTCCCTCTATGTAACCTAATAATCATACTACTGACAGAATGTGGTTAATTATGCACCATGTCTTCTCAACCACCTATCAGATTTATGGCAGTAAAATAAAACAATAATCTTGACAAACAAAGCTCAGTGAACTTCATAAATTACACTCAGCGGAAGAAGCATATTTTGGTAGCACATTGTAGACAATGTTTGTTCCAGGCTGCACAAAACTAGTCTATCACTAATATTCTGCACATTCCTTGAAAAAAACAACACATGTAGTACATATGTAAGGCACAAGATGGCGTTTAGCTGATACAATTCAAGATTCACTGCATTTGCATACCTAAAAGCTTTCAGTGGACATTATGTACTTAGAAATTGCATTTCCTGTCAGCAAAGGATATTTGTGAACAATACATTTAAGAACGCCAAAAACATTTTGGCGAATATTACAGTTCCATATTTATACAGTGTTCTCACCTGCTGCGTCTGCTGACGGTGAATTGCTCGTAGTTTGGGTACAGGGCTCTCTCGAGATGATGTGGATTGCTGTCTGGAACTATTTCCATTCTGCACTGGCTCCACAAGCATATTATTGGAGATCCCAGACATGCTTTCTGCACTACGCAATGAGGCACTGTGAGGTATTGACTGGGGAGCTTTTGCTCGCGCTCCAAGAGCAGCCTGGTCCGTTTTACGGATCTGAGCTTGTCCGGTGCTGTTTTGCCTCGGCAGTGCTATGGGAATTGGCCTCTCAGGCATGGTATGTATCCTTGTAAACTCCTCACTCTGAGTGCTCCTCTTTGTGAAATCTTCCATACTACTGTTACTGGGCCCACTGAGAATAAACTCTTCACTATTAGTCTGGCTTCGAGAGCTGGCAGTGCTTAAATTTTCAAGGCTGGAGTCCACAGACGCTTTGGGCATTACAGGTGGTGGGTTGTTCAGATGATATACAGGATTTTGGAAAGATAGGGGTTGTAGGCTGCTTTGCTGTGTCAAAGCTGGATGTAAGGGCTTTCTCACTTGTGGGGCGCTCTGAGGCATGCCCTGGTTTTCACGTAGCTGTTTGATGGTAGCTATATGTGCAATAGATAACTGGCTGCCAGTAAAACGTAAGGGAGGTTCTTGGACAACTGAGAAACGGTCAGCATGACTAACATTGGAGTCTTGTAGATCCATCAAAGACACACTACGTCCATTGGGTAAGACATTCTCTCTTTCGTCTTTGTCAGAAAATGACATACTCTGTGTTGATGCTTGCTGAACTAGCAGTAACGTTTTCCCCCTAAAGTAACTTTCTGGGTTTTCAATTGTTGGAGACCTGAACCTTTGTATATCACTGTGGAGAGATAAAAATCCTTCTATAATTTTAGATACCACAGTCTTCGCCAAAGTATCAAATATATCTGCTAAAAGCTCAAACCAAGGCAAGCTACAGTATATGAATATTATACAGCTTTTAAGTATGCCAATGCTATAGCTAGAGAAAGGCATTACTCTTTAAATCTGAATGTCAATAAAGATGGCACGGAATTGCAAACAGATTTGTTCAAAAGAAAAAAAGATGGCACTGAGTGCATTCAAAATAACTAAAATATGGCAGAAAAAAAGGAGAATAATATGACATCAATGTAAGTGTTCTCAAGATCACAACACATTTCAGCAAAAGGAAACTTCTTTAGAGAAAAATATGAGCAGAGTCCATTTAAGAGAACCCAATATATTATATAGAATACAGAGATGAAACATCCAATGAACAAGAGGTATCACAGTTGTATAGTTATGGGTATTTATCCTGACAATTTTTCTGTCCATATTTGACCAGAGGAAAAATACCTTGAAGAAGGGATGGCAATGTACCTCTACATGCTTATAATAAACACTTGACTTTGATTTAAATAGTCATCATGGTCAAACCTATGGATTACCAGTACTTTATTCACCTGACAATTTAACCTGGAAAAAGAGTTAATATATGTAGGCAACATGGTTTTCAGAGCTGGAGACTGTACCTGTCTGCTGGATCCTCAAAAATCTTCTGGAGTCCTGATGAAAGGCTTCCACTTACATTGGGTGTGGAACTATGTTCACTGAAACGTCTTAGCTGCTGTTGGATTGGAGTAGGGTTGGTCAGTGACTTGGTGATGTCAGCTAGAATACGTGGAAGTGGTCCCAGTTTCTCAACGGTCGCCTGTAGGAAGGAATTTTCACCCTGATTGGATAATATGTGTGGCAACATCCACCATTGTGATGGGGAAAGCCAGGAAAGGTTCGGAGGGCAGGAATATTTTTTTGCATGAATGTGTGAGCGCATGGCATGAGCGCAGAACCAAATTATTGACCACGATGTGACGGATGAAGGACACGGGGAGCAGCCAGGCATCAGGGTAGGAAGGGGAAGGGAGAAAAGGAAATAGAGAAGAAATTAGGATTGGGCAAAACCAGAAGGAGAATAATTAATTTAAACATGCTGAACTGAACTAAATCTACAGCCATTCCAAAGGAAAACCATCATGCAAAAGCAAACAAATAATAGGAAATAGAAAGTAGGAGGGTGGTGCATATTGTTTGCAATCATAGGATGCAGTTGTAATTGGTATAGAAAGAAGCATGCTTCCATTCCAGAGACAGGGAAGAGAGAGGTAATTAGTGGTACTAGGAGATTAGTTAAACAGAATTAGCCTATATCCATCACTGGTCTATCACTGAGGGCCAATGCAGCCCACATACACTGGGCAATGAATTGAACCCAACAGAATGGTTCTAGGAATCACACATCACTCGGGAAATAGGATGGGACGGGTAGTTACCAAACACAGAGCAGCAAGACTGTAAACCACACACAGAAGCACTCCATAAAAACCATAGTGAGTATTAAAGGGCACACACACTTACCAGTACTTGGCACAATAAAAAGTCATTAAGAAGTTAAAAATAAAACTGCAACACTTTCTTTAACTGTACTTAGGGCAGATTTATCAAAGTGTGAGGTTAAAATTCACCACAATAAAACTCACTCAATTTCTATTCATTCCTATGGGATTTTTAAAAGCATATTTATCAAATGGTGAACTCCATTGCTAAATATGATTCTAAAAATACCATAAGAATGAATAGAACATGGGTGAGTTTTTCTGTGGTGAGCTCTAATCTCACATTTTTATAAATCTGCCCTTTAATCTAGGGTAAAAAAACAAGACCCTTTTACATAAAAGAACCAACTGTAACACTCACTGATAGATATCTGTAATACACGTACAGTTTGGAAACAAACAGGCTGAGGAGATTAAATAGAAATGAATGTTACTTTATTGTCCTTTTATATAAAAACACCTCGTAGTCTATCTTTAGTTAGTTTGTAACTCCTGACTTTTATGGGGAATGTTATGTTTGCCTGTTTTAACTACAGTAGTTTGCCCTTTACATATACAATCATCAACCAGAATGTACAGAAGTGCTGTCCTGGTATTTTAACACTGGGATGAAGGTATCTCCAGTTAAATATGACTTATTGTGCTTGAACTGGAAGTTTGCAGATGGGCTAGAATTTCCAGGGACATAGCCTGGGGCAATCTTTCTGCACTCTAGTAACCAAATGTGTAGTATCATAAATAAATATGTGATCTGGGAAACATCATTGGTCAAAGGGCCCAATCTGCTTAACTGCATAATGGTTAAAGCACTAAACAGCTTTATTCCATTTTGGTGCATCACATTAGGGATGTTTAATGTGCTACAGCAGTTGTGCAACTACTCAGTGCTTAGTCTGTTACATGGCTTTAGAGCTTGCACTCTAAACAGCACACAGGCTGCAGGTTTCAATTTGCAAATTGTACTAGTGTTCATCAGCTATCTACTTGGAATAGTTAAGTATCCCCTTTCTTATTGTTGTTATCGGACACTCTTCCATCATCTTGGTCAATATGAATTGATTTTGTCTGTCACGGTTTAGAAAAAGGTTTTAGAAAAAAGTTTTAGAAACTGCAGAAAATCAGAGGTTTGCACATATATTGATTTCCAATTTGCAGCTAAATCCTTCCAAATGAGAAGATGTGCAGAAGAAACAACTGGTGGAACAACAGAAATAACACAGGGTATCAAACTATTTCCAAAGCCCTCAGATCAAGTAAAGTGCTCAGGGACAGTAGATCAAAATGCTTTCTACAGAGAACACAACAAGAAACAGATCACAAAAATAATCTACATTGCAATTGTATCACCATTCCTCTACTCTAATACATCATACGTGTGCATAAAGGAAGCAGTAAAATATTATACCTATATATAGCAAAGGAGAAGAATGCATGGTCGATCACTCAGTAAGTCATATTAGTCAGTGAGAAAGCTAACACAACTCATAAAACAGCAAAAAGCAGATATCATGAAAATGGAGCTTGACACCCTACTTGCCTTTATTTATTTTTAGTTGACTAGTTTAGTTAATGACTTTATTCTAACAATAAAGGTATTTGTAATACTGTAAATATGTTGATACAGCAGATGGCAGGGGACCAAAAATCCTGGTCCTGGAGTCTAGAGGGTGTTAGCAGCTACAGGTGAGAGCAAGTTGTTTGGTACAGGCTTGGCACCAAATTGGCCACTTTGTATCTTCTTAATCTATCTATAGTTTCCTGGAATGATTCAACTGCCTAAGCTGATGGAGGATTGCGGCTCATTGGCCATAGTTTAATTGCCTTTAAATCACTACGGAAACTTGTATGTCGACGTCGAACAGAATCATTTGCTCTTTAGAATTTTACCTTATCCAGCTGTGACACCACCTCCCACAAAAGGCTGTGCAGCACAGAGAGCTCTCGGCCAAGGTCTATGTAACCCTCAAATCCAGGGGTGTTCGAAATGGTGTCTGGATTGGAAATGTCTTGTAAGAATCTTTTCATTCCACCCCACTCGTGCTCCAAAAAGTCATTCATAAAGGCCATGTATTCTTCTTTATTACCAAACCTGTAATAAAAAGATTTGGAAGAAGAATACTTACATAAATTCAATAAAGGTATAAAATATATTACAATAATTTTTTTCACGGATCTAGCAGCAATAGCTTAACTATGATAACTTTTAACAAGCACCAACTGAATTTCATGACCATCTGTTGGGATCCCTATCAAGCTGTATAATGATCCTACTCATGTGTAACAGAAATAATTGCACACAGACCCATGTACTAGTAATCCAGTTACATGATGGTAGCTTAAATTCAGTGTATAGTCATAGGTAACCCACTGACTCCTCAGCAAGAAATCCAAATATTCAACCCATGTTTGGGCAGCTTAAAAACACGCAGACATGATCACTTATAAACAGCTTTTTCTGGATTCAATTTACATTGCATTTGAAAGCATCTTGAACTAAATGGGTGACCTAATTATTTAATAGGTCTGATGTACCGGGAAACATCTTGTAGTGTCCAAATGCATAAAGTGGAAGTACAGACAAGAGGAGTAAGGCCTCTAATTTGGCACAGTTTCAAGATGCGCATCTGAAACCAATGTAAAAGTGCATATGTGCTCAAGAGTACTTATTCAGGGTTATCAACTAAATGATGTGGGACAATAATCTAAAAACCCTATGTTCTTAAGACCACATGGCAATTTGGGCAACAGCCCAGTCCTTTATTCAACTTTCTATTATCTAATTTCATTATAAAGTACATTTAAAAGCAGTAATGCCAGATTTATTCACGCTTTACACCTACTTGGCAAAGTTGGCAAGATTTTGGATGACCTTGGCAATGAGTGTTAGAGTTCTGGAGGTGCGATCATCGGGATACTCCTGCATTAGCCCAAAGAGGCTGGGAGACATAATTGCTGGACAAAGGAAGCGAAGAAAGAGTGATGCACTGATCAGTCGCTCGCTGATACCCTGCTTTCCCCGGTTTATGCATTGCTGTTTCCAAGAAGCAAACACTTCCTTCAGCTCTCTGGGAAAAACACTGCAAAATGCATGGGAATATATTTAGCGATATGGAAAATTAATGATGGAATCCACTCCCACACACCATTTTATACAAATATAGTTGAATATAATGAAAATTAGGAAGCAGTCTCCAGTTTTTATTAAGAATAAAACAAAACAAAACAAAAATCCCTGACAAAATGGCACCATGGCACCTATGTCTTGGTGTTTTTTTTCCCGTTATATACAAACAAATCTTTTTTTAAAATTTTTTGCCGTTACTGGTCCTTTAATACATATCACTACACTTTCTTACATTCCTAATGTTTATGTTAGTTTGAGATTCTTTTCCTGTAAAAATAAAAAAAAAGTTTCATAAACTACCACAGTACCCATCTTTACCCAAACTAGACTAACAAGGCTGAAAACACATATAACCAGTGATGATTAACTAGATTGAAAGGGAAAATAAACCCCATTTTCACATGAGCTTAATCAGTTGGGGTTCGGTTAATGTGCTTAAAATATGCAATGTTTCGAGGCCTTGGATTATTGAGAATGACCCACTAGAAATATTATGTATAACTGGCGATACTTACAGCATGCGTTTTTTTTATTGCCATTTTGGGGCGACATGATAAAACTCACCAGTATGAATTGATTATCTTGCAGAAGGCTAGCTCACAGCACATTTTTAAGTTGCTCTGGTGGTCGGATAGCTCACTTGAGGAACATTTGCTGGGATCCACCTCACAGTTCTCATCTGACTCATATAGTGCCTTGATAAACTCCCCTGGGGCAATGAAAGAGGAAATTAGCGATGGAAAATGAATATGGGCAAAGCAAGGTGAAGAATATTATCAAAACAATAAACCCCACTCAATGTGGTATGTTTAAAAAATAGGTGTAGTAAGGTGTACTACAAATGCATTACTATTGTAGGCAGCCAGGGAAAAACAGTCTAAACAAGGAATTTCTTTATTTATATTCCCTTAACTAGTAATGTAAAAGGGACTCGACTTTGCTGTGTATTCACATTAAGAGAATCAGCCACAGTGCTCGGCAGGGGTATGTTAACATTCGTGTACCCGCTGCTATATGTGTCTATGAAGATCGCCTTAGCAACGTTAAACAACAATTTCTAAGTCCAAATGCAAATGGTAAAAACTCATACATAAGTAAGAACAAATAATTATAATACACTTTTTTTGTGACATCCATCCACCTTACCAAGAGCATCATGAAGGTATTTCTGTCCAACCAGCTTCAGATACTCCTCAATGGCTTTAGTTGCAAGTGTGTTTTCCCTGAAGATCAAGACATCGTGATCCCCACACCGCTCCACCTCTGACATCACCAGATCTGCAAGGAAGTCCTGTAAGGTTAATGGAAACTGTTACTACATAATAATATTATGTATATTATTTAGCCAGATGTGGAAAAAAACAGAGCTAACAATTTTTTTTTACTGTGCATAAGGTGGGAAAGAAGTCAGTGATGTCCGACTGTCACTGTATATTTTTCTGCTCAGATGAATAGTACCTTAATTATTTAAACAAACAAGCAATTAAAAAATAGTTCATACTAGAGCTAGAAATACACAGATACATGTAAATATGTAAAGTAGCTTTTTCATACATAGCACATTTTCATTCATGCTTTTTAACCTGCCTAACTACTAGTTGATCCAGAGGAAGGCAAAAAAAACATCTGAAGTCTCTCCAATTTGCCTGAGAGGGAGAAAAAATGTTTTCCTGACTCCAAAATGGCAATCAGACTAGTCCCTGGATCAACTTGAGCTATGGTTCTATGAGCTATCTTTCATAATCCTGCATTCCCTCACTTGCTAAAAAGCCATCCAACCCCATTCTAAAGCTATCTAATGTATCAGCCTGTATTGTATAGTCCAAGAAAATAAACCACAAGGTCATATATTGTATATAGGAAAAGTACTAGTAAAGTAATAGTAAAACTAGTTAAACACAGATTTTTCAGTGATTGTGGCTGACTTAATAGGGACTTGTGGTAATCCCCACCAGGGCTGGAACTAGGGTGCAACAAAGGGGGTAGGTGGGTGCTGAGCGCGTACCTCTTTGCCTACCCCTAGTTTGGCTTTCTGAGTCTGCCTCATTGGCTGTTGATGCACAATGGCTGCTCTGTGCTCCTCACCATAGCTTATCACTTCCATTGCATATCGTAACCCCTCCACCACCCCGCTTCTCAGTAGCCATTCCCTGCACTCATCACTTCATTGTGACTGTAGGAGAGGGATGATCAAAGGTGGGGGGGGGGCATGCCTTGGGTGACATGGACGCTGGGCCTGGCACTGATTCCCATTGTTTTGAAACTGCATTTCTGTAACCAGCCCTGGAAAATCACAGTTCTACCTGCAAATGTGAGTTCTGCGGCATTATGGCTGTAATTAGAACATATTTTAACTCCTGGAACTTTCTAGAGATGAGGATATTACCAAAGAGACAAAATAACAAGTAGTTATGAGAAATACGAATATCTGAGCTCCCTGACTATTATTATATATTTATAAAGCATCAACATATTCCACAGTACTGTAAAATAGAAAGGTGCATATATTATGCAAACTGGATACAGATAGTGTCCCTTAAATGCATTATCCAAGAGATTTTCAGACTTCTTGTTCTCAGGACCACTGCTTCTATAACATCATCCTGTTTAACCCCTTATAACTTATACAAATGTGAGAGGCAGACATGTTGTAGCAGTCACTAGACAATCTGCTCTGTTCCGACTCATTAAACTAGGGAGCAGATGTTGGCATAGTGTTTTGATCACCATGTTTCTTCCTGAGAGGGCCAAGATGAGCAAAACAACATGCATGCCAATATCATATAATAGAGGTAGATTTTATTTGCTCAAATTAATATTTTTACATCATTTACTTGAATATTAAGCCCTTGCCATATACAAGTAATTTAGGGATTGCCTGTTTAAAAATGTAGCAGATGACAACATAGATTACGGTCCTGCTCGTCTGACCCTGGGCTGGAGGAGGCTCCATTGTTCCATAGGCTGCAGACATTTTGATGTGTAATTGGTGTATGGAAGGATCACACAGCTTCCAGCCCAGAAGAAAACAGAGCAGAGTTTGCACTTTTCTTTCCCATTCCCCAACTGCAGGTACTGCTTCACTGGGGATAGCATGGGGGTATTTATAACCAGAAAAATGTAGGTGCCTAATCTATAATATGGACACATTGCTATGGATTTTTATAAGAACATGTCAGCATACCTACCAACATTTTGGAAATAGAAAGAGGGGAAAAAAAGATTTGCTGTGCGGAGGGAGGCAGATTTTTCTGCCACGCCTGTTTTTGGGGCCACTCACCCTAATTACCATGTTCATTTTACAAAAATTGGCAGGTTATGAAAGTTTGAACACATTTCTGTGGTTTTTATGTGTTATTACAGTTTTGCTGATGAAGGTGAATTGCCCTTTAAACTGCAAGTCACAGTTTCCACATAAGACTTGCTTATCTTAAATTATTACAATTGTTTTTTTTGCTCATCTTAAATTGCTACAGAAGTAATAATTTGCACAAAAGTGCACCTGACGCATATTCTGGGCTCTCTTCCAAAAGCCAGTTAAGTTAGAAACATTGTATCTTTTTCTGGCTGCTGGTATGTACACCCAAAACAAGACAGAGCTGAGAATTTGTTTTAGTGCATTTAATACACAAGAGTTTGTAAGTCAGAAAAGCAAAATCAAGAGTGTCAGCTCAATAGTATTGTGGCGTTGCTGTATAACAACGGCCAGCAGATACTGCATCTTTAACTATCCTTCCTGTAATATCTGCGCAACAGAGATGTTTTGCGTGTTATCTTTCAGATGTAGGTACACTAGGGAGAGCTCGAATATAGCAGTGTGGCTATGGAAACATGAAACTGGTATGCTCAGCTATTTGCAAACAAATCTATGCTTGTAAAAAAAAGTCTGGTGGAACTGATGATGTGCTTCTCACGATGAGCATGTGCTGTCACTTTGTGCCTCCAACAAAATGAAATGTGAATAACATGATTTAAGGTAATTAACTAAAAACGGACATCAAGTAAGTATGAAAGTACACGTATACAAAGCTTTCAAATGATACAATAAAAAAAGAAATTTTGTGTAAGGGTGCCCAGACTTTAGCAACATGGACTGTAATGTAATTGCACTGCAGCCAAACAAAAGACATATTGATATACTTCAATGAACACCGCCCCCTCTTCCCAAGCCATAATGTTTAAATTCTGAATAATGAAGGGTACACCGGGCTAATGATAACCAGCTCAATATCCATGTGATAAAGGTTTCATTCTATTTATGTTCTTTTAGTGGCTAACCAAATTTGCTTTTATTCTAAATACAGACTTAAGCAAATGGTAGACCAGATGTTTTCTATGCTGGAGTAAATGAGATCTGCCTATTATTGAAGTACAGGTTAACAAAAAAAAAAATCAGCCCGCATCTGATCCGCATCCGACTCTAACCTACTGAAGTCACCAAAGGGCTGGGCACATAGGCGCAAGTCTACAAATATCAATGGCTGGAGACAAAAACTGGGCACTGTAAGGAAACCTGCATTTTCTGCACCAGCAGAGAAAACATATTGTCTCCCATTAGCCTTAGATCCAGTTTGTTTTATCAATTTTTTTTTTAAATCATACCCTCTATATAATTAGAAACTGTAATGGGTATACAGTGAATACTGGTCCTTGGTAGGCAAATTGTCTCACGCTCTCTGCAAGGTGCCTGTTCCCAACTACAAAAACAACTTATCCAAGCAAATTTCAATCAGTTTACAATCCTATTGCTGGGCTGAACTTCTAGCTCTAAGATTTATTCAGCACAGAGAAAGCTGCTCCTTGCACCATTCATTCATTTGCTTCGTTTGAATGACCAAAACACACGATTGTACTGCAAACAACAAGCAGACAGAATTTACTGTTGCCAAGTCTGTGGCCCCCAAAATGAGTCTCTCTGGGAGCACTGCATGCTTAATGGGCCCCTATGCATACATGCTGCACCAGGGCATTTATAATGTCACACTGGGAAGTCATACCACCATTCATCATCATCACTTATTTTTATAGCACCAGTACGTTTTTAAGGGTTCAGGTTAGTTATAGCGAGACACCTGCGATTTGGTGCATCCCTACTCCTTGGGGCATGAGATTAATGAACCACAACAATAAAAGTTGGAGTTCTCACTGATCCAGTGACACTGTAGCAGATCTATTCCAGAAAGAAAACGTGATTGCTGTGTGGCATCCACAGGAGTTCTGCCTATGCTTTTGAACACATATGGTGGGATTGTATGCTACCATACTGCTTTCTGTTATGTGATAAAAGTATCAAAAATGCATATTTAGAAATAGTGGAATGTCTGCTCAGTTTGATCAGCAATTATCTCCCTAACACTGGCATTGCTGTTTTACACAGAAGAATTGCCAAACACAGTTTCCATTATTATCCAGTATTAGGCAGTATAAGATCTGTTTCAAGTAAAACCATTTAATTGCAGTGACATTCATTTATGTAAGCATACATACATGTGAATTAAAGTTGATTGCAAAGAATGGACAACTGTTTAACACCACCCAAGGTAACTTTTTTTAGAATGCAAATAAATATTCATTGACAGCACTCCAATTTCTTTAAAACCGCCTTTAATAATTTGCAGTTATTTTCACAGCAACACGATGCAACGTTTTGAGTGGCACTCCACTCTTTATCAACTTTTTTTTAGAACAAGGAACAATCCTCTTCTGGGTTAGTTATGAAAATCATGGGCACAAAAACCTTTGACCTGAAAAGAACTTCTGGGTAACACATTTAATTACCATTCTGCAAATAGGAAGTACGTGGGACCAGGTATTTTGTTTGCTGCACCCAGTTAGTGATTAGTAGGACTGTAGCTAATTATATGGATTTTATTTCTGCCTGTTGCAATACTCGCTTCAAAACAATCATTATAATATATTATATAAATAAGTATAAATATATTGAGTATAAGTGTCATGTGGTGAGAGACACAGTAGGAAGGAGAATGCTGCCTTTATAGAGATTATAATCTAGTCTTATTTCTAAAACTAAAGTCACACAAGCAACTCAGATGCTAAATTGCCCTCCTGCATGGTAGAAGCATGTGAACATTCAAGACATAAGGTCCCACAATTCAGACCAGTTTTGTGTTACCATGGGAGTAGTGGGAAAACTGCTTAACATTGTGAAATCCTACAAGGGTTAAACCATGATCAAAATTAAATGTTGTTCTATTAGGTAAATAGATGCTTGGCACATCCTTATATAGCTCTCTCTATAAAATCCATTGATACAATGCCTTTCGGAAGACATATTACCACGAAAGGTGTAGAATGCTTGCTTGGTTATTCTAATGAACCATAACCCCAGAAAGTAAACAGTAATTTTATAATAGTCTTACCTTTGCTCTGCCAGTACTCTGCAAGATGTGCACTAAAGCACATGCCATCTCTTCCTTATTTCTGACACTGATGACTGGTTCCAGGACTGAGCATAACATAGTGTAATTAATTGTGATAAATTCTGCAAACTCCTTGTATTGCTCCATGGGTAAAATGGTAATAGTCTGGTAACGGGACTTTATACGTATGGAAGGACCAACAGTCTTGCCTTTGTTTGCAGTAGGGGTGCTAACTGGGTACCATTTCTCCACAAACTGCCTCCCAGTTACACTTATCATAGGAATATTCACTAGACCAACATAATTGTTTTTATCTTTTTTTTTCTTCTTTTCAACATCCTTGTAGATGTGAACTGTGATGTTGTGCAGGGAGGGTAAACCATAAAACTCAAAATATTCCCCCCAAAATATGTTGTCTGCTTTTGTCTTGCTTGTGGTTCGAGCAAAGAGAGTATCGTCCAGACAAAGTTCACAGAAGTACTTCTTCTTAGGAGCCAGGTCCTTGGCCTCAATGATCCACAGCCGTAGTACATTCTCTGCCCGGCGACAGTTATCCTGGAAAAGGGGTAATAGAGATCATATTTCAGAAACTCATATTTGTTCATAAAGTTTTAAAGAATATCTTTTTATGCCTTAAAATGGAGAACAGATTGTTAGCACAGGAAACTAATTATAAAAAAAATAAATAAATTTGTAAATTTAATCAAGAAAGTGACATAACTGCCAAATAAATATATTAGGAAATAATATGATGTACCTGTGGGTTTTGAAACATTGGCTTAAAACTATCAGGATCAAAGCACAGAGATGAATATTGGATACCAGTGCCTATACTATGTAGGTTAAAATCATGTATTTTCTGTTCTTTATTGAGAAATGCTTTGCTCTCTGCTAGTGCAAATAGTATTGTGCTCTAGAGATGTTCTTGAGGCATTTTGCCATCTGAAAAAAATATATGCTATTACTGCCTTTTACCTTGTTTGGTTGAACAGTTCGACGAAGATTTTCCATCCACTTATCTCTCTCTGCTGCAGATGAGCAGCTGAAACATTTACTGCCACTGGAATAGGTGACCTGGGGAGGGTACAACAAGCAAGGAGAAAGCAAAGATCAGAAACCTGATAAGAAGACATTTCTCACATTTTTGTGACGCAAGAGTACATTTTTGTTACCTCAAAACAGAAATCTTGCCCCAATATGCTGCTGTGGAGTGGTTTTACAAGAATTTTATCTTCAGTTCCCAAGTCCAGGGCCTCAACCGCACTTCCTGGGCTCAGCAAAGATTCATGGGAACGAGATTCTTTCAGTTTAGGTAACCCGCGAGACCTGCAGAAGAAGGAGATTGTCATTAAATAGGTGTATAAGTACTGTAATAAATACCTTATATAAATTCAATGTGCAGAGCTCCTTCCTAGCAGGTTTTTAACTCTATACATTAAAAAACCCATAAAATAATATCATAGAATTACAAACTGAGAAAATGAATGTGCCGAAAAATTTAAAAACACCAAGAAAAGTCACTTATAATTTACACAAGTCATGCTTTCAGACCATGAAATATCCAGCTACAAGCAAACTATGCCCAATGAAAGAACATTTGTATCAGTGAGAAAGGTTAGAAACAGTTTATAAAACTGCAAGAGGAACCAAACACATGAGAAAAGGCAAACGATAATATAAATGACTGTTCAGTTTGCCCGAAGATCCTTCTTGAAATACACGGTACTGGTTGTTTAGTAACAGCTGTAGCTAATAACAAAACAGAATGGCACTTACATGAAGCAGTTATACAGCCACCTTGCAGTGCATGTCCAAATCATACTTCTACCTCATCTCATAAGCTCCGCCCTGCAATGTGGCTCACAAAGGTCATGGGTCATATGTCAGCAATGTAATTGGCCACAAAGCATGTCATGGAGTCGATCCAGGTATTTTATCTGGGAATATAGTTGCCTTCCAGGTTCCCAGCCTGTGCATCAGAGTATATTGAATTCCAGTCATTGTGCATTTATAATGCCACACGATCGCCTGGCATTAAACCGGCTCTCACATAGCAAGTTCTTTATCCTTCCTCTCCTTTCCAACATCCCGCCCCTCAGGTAGCACAAGCACAAGTCCCGGTGTGCCCAGCCTGCTCCACTCTGGGCCTGTTGCTATGACAATGCACCTATAAGAAGATTACAGCTCGCAGGCAATCAGGGAGAAGCTGCAGCCACACTGGCTCAAAGAGCATTCTCTGTAAACATGGCAAAGGTGACCTTCCCTTCCATAAACCAAACTTGATCAAGGAGAAGCCTAAAATGGAAGGGGGAAGCGTCAAGCCCTGCACACTATGGTCTCCAGAGGGATAGATCAGCGACATTTAATGCGTCAAACCTCCTGCCAGTATTTCCACTGGGAGAAATTACCATCTCCCACCCTTTACAAACATCTGCTTATTTCCTCCGAACATTATCCCTAAGTCATCTCAGGCTGTGACAATCTGCCTTCATCTATGCAGCAATAAAGGAATTTAAAGGGGGGAAGAGAAGGAATGTGAAGGGTGGGTGAAATACAATTCCCCTGTTCAATACTTAATGAGGCTATAAAGACAACTATTAACCACTTGGCTACCACAAAGGACTGCTAATACTGAAATGAAATGCTCAGTTAAATCGTCAATTTCAATAAAGATCATTCATCACTTCTTAACTTGCACCCAGCGAGAGATCAGACAAGACCCCTGGGCCCTCCAAAGAGAGCTAAAGTAAGGCCCAGTAATGATGGATTATGCAGCAATTCAGTATAATCAGTGAAGCTATTGGAAAATTGAGCAGCGCTTAACTGCCCCTGCAAGGGGTGAGATAATCCCAGGAAAGGAGGATTACAGTAAACAGACACATCAAGCGGGGGGGGGGGGGTTTGGTATAATAAGGGAAACTATATAAAAGGCAGATAGCTGTGAAGGGGATGTTGGGAGATGTAGTTAATACATTTAACAATACATTTTTACAAAACAAAACCATGGGCCTAATAGTGACATTTCAAATAAAAACGCCTAAAATTGCACATGCTTTAATAGGCTTTCATTTGCCTGAAACCTGTCCAGTCTGTTTTAGCCAGGTTACATTAAGGGGCAGATTTATCAAATGTCGAGGTGAATTTTCGAGGTCACAAAATTCAAATTTCGAGCTATCTTTTGTGTACTTTGATTAGGGAATAGTCCAAATTAGATTTTATTCTGAAAAAAAATCAAATATCAAAATTTATCATGTAATGTCTCTTTAAAAATTCGACGTCGACCATTCGCCATCTAAAACTTGCCGAATCACTGTTTTGGAGTCAATTGGTGGAAAAATCAATGTTTTTTTTGGGAAAAGCTTTGAATCAAATTTCTACGTTTTTAATTCAGCTGGATACGGACCTATTCGATCAAAAACGGACCTATTCGACCCAAAAAAAACTTTGACTTAATTTCGGTTGGACTTTCTGAATTAAAATTTCGAAGTTTTTTTCAATTCAAGATTCAACCCTTGATAAATCTGCCACTAAATGTATGTCGCATACATTTATGCCATCTAAAGGTGGCCATACACGGGCCGATAAAAGCTGCAGACAGACCAAGTCGGCAGCTTATTGGCCCGTGTATGCGGGGCCACCCGACGGGCTTCCCCGATCCCCCGTCCCGTCGGATCGCAGCCGCATCTGTTTGTTATAATCTGATCGTTGGGCCCTAGGGCCCACGATTGGATCAGCCCGATATTGCCCACCTCAAGGTGGGCATATCGGAGAGAGATCCGCACGTTTGGCGACATCGCCAAACGAGCGGATCCCTCCGTGTATGGCCACCTTAAGTGCGCCCAGTTCTCTTAACAATTCATATCTCACAAGATCTCCATTTTGCTTAAAGGCCAACTATAACCCTCATTTTTTGGCAGACAGTATTTATCTAACAGAACTATCTTTGTTTTCCTGGATTCTAAGACGTTGTTAAAACATGCATAAATTTCCACTATTTAATTGATATCTGACAACAATCTTCAAACCCCCCCCAAGCCCTTGTGCTCTGTCATAAACCCTATAACACAGTATCCACTTGTTTGGTGATATTTTGCAGATATGCCCTTGAGCCAAAGACTGGATCATATCTGCAGCTATGTAGGCCATCAGATCAAGGACCACATCAACATGCAGATGTAGTCCTCAATTTGATGGGAAAATCAAACCTGCCCGATTTACATCTGGCTGATTTTTGTCCAAAGATTGGCCAGGTAGGCCTGTTGAAGGGCCTCATACACAAGCAGATAAGCTGCAGAGTTGGTCTGCAGGGGCCAAATCAACAGCTTAAATCTTTAGTCTCATTAATAGTAATGCCAGTGGGGTGTTTTGCTATGCCTATCATGCAGGCAACAGAACACAGAAAATACTTTTCTATTGAAGAGAGTAGGGATTTTCATCTGTTTGATATCACATGAATATTCCAACTATAAGGTCATTTTCAGCTCTTGTTGCCTTAGCAGGAGACCTTTGATCAGGAAAAAACACCGTCTGCCATCCCTTCCTTATATGCTATCCTGGAACTATAGCAGAATGACCTAAAACAATTATTATCATCAATGTGTATTTATAAAGTGCTATAGCATTATGGAGACTTCTACATTAAATAAACAAATTGAATACAAATACTAATTAACACAGCAGGATAAAGAGGACCCTGCTCATTAGATTGTAAATATTTTTCAGGAATGTAACGTTCCCACTGCAAATCATGTAACTAACTTTCCAAAATGTCACAAGTAAAGAACACGGGTATTGTAACCAGGCTCTACTATATGCCCAGGAAGTTTCCATTCATGAGAAAATAGTAAAAGTCACAAAACTGGATATATTTCTCTAAGCCACAATAAAGGAAGGTTTAATTTAAGAAGAAGAGTGGAAAAAAATTAATGTTGCAGAATAACTCGCATCAAGATACAGCTGCTTTCAAAGCATTACAGAAATTACCAGTGTTTTCCGTACATCTTTAATGCTACATTAAGCTACTAGTTTGTAATATCACTTAGCAGTAAACCCAATAATAAAATTCATTCTTTTTCAACAAACAAGACAGCAAATCGGTTAAAAAGATAAACACATCAAATGGTGAATTTCTAATTTCAAGCAAACAAGTTGCAGTAAAAATATAAATGAATGTTAAATCATGATGACATTGGCTGCGCTCGCTTTAGAGTGGAGGTGTGGGCAAGAGAATGCTTGGGTCTCTAAAAGGTGCCTAAGCCTCTAAAATGTGTATTCAGGAACTCATATGCACTACTGGCAAGTTAGCTTCCTGACATGTTATATTCCCACATACGCAGTGATTTTAAAGCTGGCCATAGATGTAACAATTACGATCTTTCCTGAAAAATATCTTTCCAAGAACGATTGTTTGATTCAATACACATGTGTAGAGCTGAATCATCAGATATACAGGTAGAAACAATAGAATTATACCTGTATCAAACAATTCAGCACTAACTGTGGCTCCTGTTCAGATGCCTTCAAAGGCAGCCAATCAAAATTTTCCGCTTGAGCCGCTGAAGGAGCCGATCGATATCCAAGTCTTCTGCCGATATCGGTCGTCTCGTCTCCCATCATACAAGCACCGAATATCGTACAAAAATTTGTTTTGTATTATATTATTGGTGCGTCTATGGCCACCTTAACTTTTATAGAGTTGTCTGCTGCAGTCAGTCAATGTGACTGCACATATTGGGTATGAATAAAAAAACATACCTACATCCCTGTATACCAACTATACCCCTATTTATCTCTTAGTTGCTGCATGGAACAGGTCTGTCCAGACTTTCATATAGGACTGCACTATCACTAGTTGATGACACAGTATATTTAGAAAAATAGCCCACAGATGAAGCACATGCCTGTATATACAGCACTGCAAACATTTCAAGCATCTGCTTTGAGTGGATTGCTTTGGTATTGCATTTTAAAAGGAATCCTAGTCTATGCTTTATTTGTATTGCCCCAACAATATGAGTGGGGTTTGGGCAAAGCAGGGTGGTGTTTGAGCAGATTGGGGGCATGGACATTCTGAGGTATGACTTAAAGGGGTGGTTAACCTTCAAACAACTAGTTGGTTTCAGATAGATCACCAGAAATATGACTTTTTCCAATGACTTTCTATTTTCTATATGTGACTGTTTTTCTAATATTGAAGTGTTAAGTTTCATTTTTCACCTTCTAAAGCAGCTCTGGGAAGGGGGGTCGCCGATCCTGTAAACTTTTCTAAATTGATACATTTAGTTGATACATTTCTTATCTTTTCCCTGCTGAGCAGAATTTCTGGGTTTCATTACAGGCAGCTGTTAGAATTGATACAATTGTTGCTAATACTCCAGAGAAGCTTCTGAGAAATGTATTAACTAAATGTTGCAAAATGGTAACAGTTTAGAGTCTGCACCTGAATTACTGAGCTGCCAGACTGAAACACCAGAGACAAGGACATTCAACTTTAAACTTAAATTTTGGAAAAACAGTAAAAAATAAATAATGGAAAGTAATTGGAAAAAGTATTTATTTCTGGGGAACAATCTAAAAACAACTGAATTGAAAAAAGTGTTTGGAAGGTGAACAACCCCTTTAAAACATAAGGTCCATATTACATTCTTAAAACAAAAATACACTAAAGTTAGTTTCAGAAGGGGGGAGTGCCCAGGACTGAACACACACATGTACAGTGTGTAAAGCATAAAACTCTGAATACAAAAGAGCACGTTATGTTGTTCCCAAGCATCATGTTTTGTGCTGTTTGGATAATAGTCACCTTTTAACAAATGTTCCTGTGCAAACCATTAGAAACCCATATGCTGAGAACATTGGTTAAAAATAACTATATTGTGCCACTGTTACATCTCACCCATTTAAATGTTTAACCAACTGTAGAAAGCTTTTTACAATCACTCAGCATGAAAAGAGACACTATCATTGTGTGCTGAAATCTGCCTGGTAGGATTATGAACCCAAAATGAATAATACCACATTAATAAATCCTCCCGGGTCATCTCCAGTAAAGATTCACATTAAATCCATTAGCTGATATGAACAGAGCAGGAGCCTAGCATCTTCCAGCAGACCACAAGCCTACCATATAACAACACAAGCAATTAGAGCAGAGCTAAGAGTCTTTAGCAAATGAAAAACCCCAAAAGTAGAAAATAGCAAAAAAAAAAAAAAAAAAAAAAAAACAACAACAAAAAAAGTTATGTAGGTTAGCAAAACCATTATCTGCATTAATGAAGCATCTGGATCTCACTCTCCAGGTTAAGAGTCTCATGATATCTTATGCCACAGCATACTAAAGGTGGCCATAGACTCAAAGATCTGCTCGTTTGGCGACATTCCCCAATATGCCACTAACGGCATGGCTATATCGGGGGTAATTCGAACGTTTGGCCGAACGATCGAATTACGATGCGCCAAGGGGCTCCGACAGGGTCGGTCGGGTAAGAATCAAACCTTCCCGATCGATATCGTGGCAAGATATCGATCGGGAAGACCCGTCGGAAGCCCCCATACACGGGCAGATAAACTGTCAAATCGGTCCAAACGACCGATATCGGCAGCTTTATCTGCCCGTGTATGGCCACCTTTACCCTGCTGTGCGTACTCTCTGATAGCAGGTCAGCATTGCATGCTTTTATCTATTAATTATCTAAATACATAGTCTGGCTGCCAATACTCTGGGGTCAGCTCAAAGACATTACAAACCTAGTGTTAAAGATTTTTTATGGTTGGAATGGTGCGGACACAGGGTCACGCTTTCTGATTGTACAGTGACTTGTTCAATTTCTCCTCTTACTGTTGCCAGTGTTTAATACAAGTTACTTTGCCTTTTGTCCCAAATTGCTTTCGGATATGTATTTCTAGAACAACGTGGGTCTCCAGAGACATGATCATAGACATAGAACATTGTTCAATAACTAAAGATCCTGCCTGAGATATTAATGGTTTATTAGAGTGCTTCCCCAACCTAACTTATTTTGGTTCTTAATGTAATACCGACACATTCCTATCATAGGAATGTGCCCATATCAAGGTGCTGCAAACCAAATAGTTTCCTCTAAATGGCCCCTCAATGCTGCCCCCAGCCCAGTGAACCTTGGTGCAGCCGACGCTCTGACACTGCTAATGATCTTATGCGTTGTTTCATTGACACTGGGCTGAAGGTGCGGAGTGATCCTTCCATAGGCTGTAGTCCTGTTTTCATTTGTAATTAGCCTATGGAAGGATCACCCCGCCCCCAGCTCAGCATCACTTAAACAACGCAGTGTCAGAGGGTCGGCTTCACCAAGGTTCACAGGGCTGGGGGTGGCTTTGAGAGGCTTTTAGTGGAAACTATTTGGCATGCAGCAGCTCCTAGATATGGACACTTTCCTATGATTTTTATAGGAACGTGTTGGTATCACTTTAAGAACCAAAATAATTAAACTATATTCCAATAATGCCTGAAATAGAAATCTGTGAATAACCACACAAACACAGAAACCTCGCCTTAATACATTTTTTTCTATGAGAGGATTTACTCTGATAAACTGTACAGCTTTAAAAAAAAAAAAGCCTTCATTAACTGGACTAGGTTTTTAATTCTCTCTGTAAAGTGCCTTTATAAGTTATATAAACTTTCACCAACGGCCCTAAGATGAGAGTTTGTATAAACTAAAATGCCACTTATGTAAAAGGCCTAGTCTTGTTTCCATGTTTCCATGTTTCCCAGATCCACTGCACTACAGAATAAATTTAGCAAATTTACATATCATCAACAGTTCTTTCTTTTAAAACTACACTAAACACTGTAAGGGAAAGGCTGCGTCACTAACTATACATAACTTGCCTTTTCAAATAACGGTCATTTCTGTATATGAAAGAGCTTATTGTAGCATGTACACGCCAGCTTTCAAAAAACTGTTTAAAAAAAATGCGGGAAATTCCTCATATTGCAGAAAACAAGTGAATTGTAAATATGGGTATGGGATTCGTTATTTCCTTTTTGTCTGTAATAATAAAACAGTACATTGTACTTAATCCCAACCAAGATACAATTAATCCTTATTAAAAGCAAACCAACATATTGGTTTTATTTAATGTTTAGTTAATTCTTTAGTGAATTTAAAGTATGAAGATCCAAATTATGGAAAGATCAGTTATCCGGAAAATCCTAAATCCTGAGCATTCTGGATAAAAGGTCCCATACCTGTACTTGCAAATTAAATGTAGAATATTGTACCATTTTCAACCTGTTTATAAGCATTCCTGCTCCTGACCATAGCCCTGTCTGTCCTGCAACTGACTACAGCCCTGTCTGTCCTGCTCTTGACCACAGCCCTTTCTGTCCTGCAACTGACCACATCCCTGTCTGTCCTGCTCCTGACCACAGCCCAGTCTGTCCTGCAACTGACTGCCTGCTCCAGTCACATCCCTGTCTGTCCTCCTCCTCGTCACCCCCCATCATTTATGGATTAGCGATTTATGGAAACCTATGGCAGACAGAAAGACACCTGGCTACAGTGCATTTTAACTACACAGTCTGCTCAAAACAAGAAATAAGCACAAGGCATTCCTTTTCATGGCAATGGAACATCAAACAATTAAAAGGATAAATAGTGATTAATAATATACAAAAAAAATATACTTTATCTACAGCATTCAAGAATATGCTACAGCATACCCAAAAATTAAAGAAAATAACTTATGGAGCTAAATTGATAATGCTGGTCTTTATGTTTCCTGGTTGGCAGACAAACAATGCTGCAGGATAGAGTTTCCATTATTATTATATTAAGACGCATACTAGTTAGTGCTGCACAACACAAATAACTGTCATGCCTTCGTAAGTGGGAAAAGACAATCACTCTGTCTTGTTTATAGGAACTAATATCTCTGTGTGGGTCAAATTTAACGCAGTTAATTATTGCAATAAAACAATCCGTTTAGGATGTACTAAATCTTCAGCAAAATATTACTTTGTTAGACTATGTCTCAAGGGTCACACGTCACAACTGGTTTTATATTCTAGCCATAACTCAGTCAATTAACAGGGCTCTTATTATTCCACTGCATTCAATTTATAGGGCAGTATTTCACACAGCAATAGGAGGGAACTTGCCTGAAGCAATCCAGCATGACAAAATCAGGACAGCTCAACTGCATTAAGAACTGTACAGGACAACTGGGCAAATTAAGGCCTAGCACATACCTGTCACTCTCAGCAGGACGAAGGGAAGGCAGGCGAAAACTTGTATTCCGGTCCAGCTTTGATTGACTCTTTGTTCTCTTAATGGAGCCTTTTAAACGTTTACTAAAGAAGCCCTGTAAATAAAAGAGGAGCCAGTGAGATGATTAAATGCAGCAACAGTTTCATACATGGCAGGTTTACGGCATGTCCAACTCATAGCATCTCCAGGCCAACAAATTGTGGTTTAACAGATTGGATGTCCCTGTACAATAATCTTCTTACTGAAACCAGAGATTTGTAATTTGTATTTATTTTATTCTTGAAACTAGAGATCCAAAATGAACTAACAATTGTTCCTTTCACATTACTTTATACTTCTTCGGCTCATTATCTGAACCTATTTAGCCCGGATGAAGGATAATAAAGTTCTTCCTGACAATGAGATGAGATCTGTCATTAACAAAAAATGGTTGCTCGAGTTACACAGCAGGTCCTGGTGCATAACTCTCTTAGACAAAATGCCTGCATTTGGGAACAATCATCTTCAAATGAACATTTTCATTTGTACTACAGGTATGGGACCTGTTATCCAGAATGCTCGGGATAATGGATCTTTCCGTAATTTGGGTCTTCATGCCTTAAGTCTACTATAAATTCATTTAAACATTAAATAAGCCCAATAGGCTGGTTTTGCTGCCAATAAGGATTAATTATATCTTAATTGGGATCAAGTACAAGGTACTGTTTTATTATTACAGAAAAAAAAGGAAATCATTTTTAAAAATTAGGATTATTTGGATAAAATGAAGTCTATGGGAGACAGCCATTCCGTAATTCGGAGCTTTCTGGATATCGGGTTTCCGGATAAGGGATCCTTATACCTGTACTACATCTCGATACAGGTATTGCTATGTAGACTTGATATCTATAGAAATCTCCTATTATTTAATAATAATTGCTACTTTAGTCAAAAATCACACCTGCCAAATTAATTTAAATCTCTCATTATTTTGTGTGGCAGACTCCAAAATGTCTGCATGCATGTGTTCACAAAGAGAATCGACAGATAAAATTTATTTGGGCTGACCAGGTCTTCCAAAACTGAAAAGAAAAATGTGCAACAGCCCCATGCTTACTGTCAGTTCAGGCCTATAGTACAGAAAAGGGCAACTTCTCTGTGGTTTAATGACCTTCATTTACAACCATCTTAGGCCATTAAAAGTTGAATACTATTGCCCCAGAAACCCTAGAACAGACATTTTGCTGACCATGCAGTTGTGCTGATTCAGTATATACTGTAGGCAACATCAACCCTCACTTGTTCAAGGCCTGTAAAAATGTGCCTTTGTGTTTTACACTGAGAGGCCACTTTTAATTGCCATGAGAAAGTCAGCCCACATAACCTGCTCCCAGCTAAGAACAGACTTGGGGGAGAACAATGCACCAATGACAAAGAGATTGTCTTCAGAAAGAATTTCATTATGGTTCCAATGATCCTTAATAGAGGACTGGATACAAACAAATCCCCCCCCCAATGAGGCTGCTACACAACAAAACAACTTTTTAATGGATCAGAGATTTGTTTAAAGGCTGTGTTTGTCAGGAGAAAGAAGTATTTAGTTAATCTTTTTTTTATAATCAAGTACAGGTATGGGACCCATTATCCAAAAAAACTCAGAATTACGGAAAGGCCATCTCCCATAGACTCCATTTTACCCAAATAATCCAATTTTTTCAAAATAATTTTTAAATAGGGAGAAATATAACCTTTGCCTTAGTAAAGGGTCAAACGGGCCATAAAGGATTATGTTTTTCTTTATTATTTATAGAAGCATCACTAGCAGCTTGTTCTTTCTTTTGTTCACTTCCAGTTGATGTGACGTCACATCCGGTCAGCTCGGTGATCACTATGAGGAGCCAGGGATGTGAGGAGCCAGGGAGATCCAAAACCTGCATAAATGTCTCTTTAATATATAACTATATGAATAAATGACATTACGCTGAGAAAGGTTTTACCTCAATATCATATGGAGTGAGTTTTTTTATAATAATCAGACAGCCATAAACTTTAAAGTGGTTGTTCACCTTCAAACACTTTTTAACGTGAAATAAAGACTTTTTTTTAAAATTACTTTCTATTTGTGACCATTTTTCTAATATTGAAGTGTAAAGTTTAATTTTTCACGTTCTAAAGCAGGGGTGTCTAAGCTGCGGCCCAGGATGGATATGAATGTGGCCCAGCTTGAAACACTCGGTTCCCAAGGAAACGTCATGTCGCAAAGGATATAGAACGAGGGGGGACCTCTTCCCATTGCCCAGTTATTAATAATATAATATATTAATAAGTCTATTTAATATCCAGGTGTCCCATATTCCAGTGTATAGCTCCATCTGGTTTTGTAGTTCTTTTCTGTGTATTTTCTTTACTGTTTCTTTAGTTACATACATAGTTACATACATAGTTAAGCCCCAGGGAAGCCAAAAGGTTGGACACCCCTGTTCTAAAGCAGCTCTGGGGGGAGGCGTCGCCAACTCTTCAACTGTCTTAAATTGATACATAAGTTGATACATTTCTTATGTTTGTCCCTGCTGAGCAGAATTGATACAATAGTTGTTAATATTCCACTGTTGAGAAATGTATCAACTGATTGTATCAACTTAATGTAGCAAACTGTAACAGTTCAGAATGCTCCTGGATCACTGAGCTGCCAGACTGAAACATTAGGAACAGGGTCAATGGAAACAGTCCAAATCCAAATATTTGCCTAAAACCTGCCGAGTTCGTTAACAAATCAGTGGCAGAGGTCCATTGAGTCATTAGGAGAAGTTTATCCTTTTTTTTCGGGATAAAAACTTGATTCGTACAAATCAAATACGAATTTGATTAGAATTTTCGGGTTGGAACCATTCGATCGAATATTAGGCATTCAATATTTTTCTTGAATAACGTTCCAGTCGAATTGTTAGTAGATTCGAATTACATTTTTTTTACATGAATTAGAAATTCGACCTTTGATAAATGGGCCTCTAAATGTTAACTTGTTTTTTGGGAAAACGGTAAAAAAATAAAAGCTAGAAAGCAATTGAAAAATGTCTGTTTATAGCGAACAATCTCAAAGCAAGGTGGCTGGAAGGTGAACAGCCCCTGTAAGTCATCCAAAATTTACTTTCAAGGAGGACAGTGTCATTAGAGAACCCATGGTTTAAACTCCTAAAACCAAGGCTCAGTATGGTACAGAGACACCAAATATTGCACTTAGCAAAAGATATTGAAAAAAAGCTGGTTTCTGATGGCAGTCCTGTGAGCAAGTTGTAAATACCTATGAGCAGCTATAACAGAGTTCCAGTGGCCAACTTTAGTGTCTCAATAAATGCAAGCTATTTTAATGAGAATGCGTGTCAATGGATCCATAAAGAAATAAACCCTTAATTGTCAATGCAAATATCCTTTAGGCATCTTTAGAAATCAGAGTCCCTTGTCTTGTGAATGCATAGATCTCTGTATTAAATACAAGGGAAATACAAACCTGGACTGTAATGAAAACTTGGGGACAGGCTAAGTGGTATTTTAAGGCAAATGTCAAAGTGCAGCAAATGCCATTAAGAAGATATTGATTTAAAATGGTGGGAAGTGGAATCAGAGTGAATGTTTCTATATTAATCCTGAGAATACAAAATGGTTAGGACCTTTGGTAGTACATGATAATTGCATCACTTTAGTGCTCTGCAGCTCTACTTATATTCGTGGAACATTTAGGGGCAGATTTATCAAGGGTCGATTTTCGAAGTACAAAAAACTTAGAAATTTGACCATTGAATTGAAAAACTTTGAATTTGAATATTGAATTCGAAGTTTTTTCACCGAATTTGGCAATCCTACGATCGAATAAAAACAATCGAAGGATTTTTATTTGATGTGTAAAGACTTAGAAAAAGTTTGTAGAAGGTCCCCATAGGCTAACATAGCAATTTGGCAAGTTTTTTTAAAGAGACAGTACTTCGATTATCGAATGGTCGAATAGTCAAGCGATTTTTACTTCGAATCTAAGTAAATTCGAAGTCGTAGTATCCTATTCGATGGTCGAAGTATCCAAAAAATTACTTCGAAATTCGAACTTTTTGTACTTCGAAAATTCACTCAAACCTTAGAAAATCTGCCCCATAATGAAAGTAATGTAAAACCAGGTAAAACAAACTCAATTTGTAGCCAATTAGTAATTGAGTGTTCTCCAAACTGATGAACATTGGTGGGAATTCTGATATAATAGCCAGATAAATTTCATAACTGAGATATTAAAGCCCATTTCAGAAGCAGCCTTTTTTAGCACAGAAGGCTAGTCATACTAAATTCAGTCTTAAAGGAATGCAAACATTTTTCTTTGCATATGTATATTCCTGTACTTGTTACACATGGGGACACCATCTGCTGACATTATTTATGATCCTTCCTCTACACAGGCTAAAGAGGAGCTTAGTGTTTTGTTCCTGTGCCCCCTCTAACTGCTCTTTTGGTCACATTTTCACTAGGTCAGCAGCCATGTAAAGAAGCCCTTATATATTAGACAAATAAGTGGCAGTGAATTGTAGAACTACCCATTCATTGGTTTATAACCCTACTCATGGTGTACTGATAGCTTGTGAAGCGGCTGCTGCATCAGGGAGCGCTATATTGTACACATCACCCCGGCTTCTGTGTAACTACCGGTTCCCGAGTACAGAGTCTCAGCAGGGGAAGCGGGCAGCATATGAGGACTTTGGATCCGTGTGCGACGAAGGAGGGACAGTGTATATATTACTGAGTGACAAGAAGCCTGGAGAGAAGGGGGAATAGGTCCGGTATGAGAGAGCAGCAGGATCCTGCTTTTTGTGCCTGGCAGGAGTCAAATGGATTCCACATGTGATCCCTACAGCTTGTGAGCATCAGGGATCTGGCAAGCCTGTATAGCTGGGCGGTGTAGAGGGTGACTCCCAGATGAGCATGGAGAACCCGAGCCAGTGCTTAGTAGATCCTTCAGCTGCCCCGTGTCTTCCAGTGGGATTCTGGCCCAGACCAGGCAATCTGTGGGTTCTGGCAAATTCCAGAGGGGCTGCTATAAGGTGCCATAGAAAGTCACTATTTAGTGGGCTGGTGAGGGCTGATTGGGCCTCTGTGTACCTGAAATGCCAGGGCCTATTTTAATTCTCAGTCCGGACCTGGCCCAGACAGTAACAGCAGCCCGGTGCCCTCTTCCCCTGCTGAGACTCTGTACTCGGGAACTGGTAGTTACACACAAGCCGGGGTGATGTGTACAATATAGCGCTCCCTGATGCAGCAGCCCCTTCACATGCTGTCAGTACACCATGAGAGATAATGGATGGTCGCCATGTCTCCTTTTCTGAACAGGAACGGAAGTGGAGTTTCAGTAAGTTATTTCTTAATAGAGGCTTAGCTATTTTAAAGTTTTTTTTGTCTTGGTGTTTATTTTTTGATGTATACTAACACTTTTTTTTTTTTAAAAATGTTTGCTGTTACTGTTCCTTTAATAATCACTGCTATAATTTATGTATATGCAGAAAAGCTTATTTATTATTTTTGATTATTATTATCAATTTTTTTTTTGGTGTCAGCACTGAACACGTTTGATTTTTAAATGTTGTTGTTAAAGGTATAGTGTCATGTCTATCACTCTTTACTGCTGTACTGTAAGTTGGAGTGATATCACCCCCCTCCCTTTCCCCCCCAGCAGCCAAACAACAGAACAATGGGAGGTAACCAGATAACAGCTGCCTGGTAGATTTAAGAACATCGGTCAATAGTAAAATTCAGGTCCCACTGCGACACATTCAGTTACATTGAGTAGGAGAAACAACAGCCTGCCAGAAACAGTTCCATCCTAAAGTGCTGGCTCTTTCTGAAAGCACATGACCAGGCAAAACCAATATTACAACTAAAAAAAAAACACTTGCTGGTTCAAGAATTAAATTTTATATTGTAGAGTTAATTATTTGCAGTGTAAACAGTGTAATTTAGAAATGAAAACTACATCATAAAAATCATGACAGAATCCCTTTAAGTCTCTATAAAAAGTCAAAATAAAGTTCAGTAGAATCCACAGCTAATGGTGGCCATACACGGGCAGATAAAGCTGCCGATATCGGTCGTTTGGACCGATTTGACAGCTTATCTGCCCGTGTATGGGGGCTTCCGACGGGTCTTCCCGATCGATATCTGGCCACGATATCGATCGGGAAGGTTGGATTTTTACCCGACCGACCCGTCGGAGCCGCTTGGCGCATCGTAATTCGATCGTTCGGCCATACGGCCGAACGTTCGAATTACCCCTGATATAGCCATGCAGTTTAGTGGCATATCGGGGAAAGATCCGCTCGTTTGGCTATGTCGCCAAACGAGCTGATCTCGGAGTCTATGGCCACCTTAAGGTATGAACTGATAAGACTTTAGAAGAAGGTGCTTGCTATCTTGTAATCTATCTATCTAGTTACAAAATCCCTGTCTGTGAACAAACATGGCATTCAATGGCACTTTCAAGAAGTGAACTGAAGCAGCACCAGTGTGGGAAAAATGCACTTTGGTGAGGGTGTTCTGACCACTGATCTTGATGGCACTGTGGTGCTCAAAATGCCACGTGTTCATGCGCTTTAAATGCATGTACTGAACAAATTTTCAATGAACATGAAAAGTGAGAAGCTTAGTGAATCCAGAAGCTCCTTCTGTACACTGCAACACAGAACTATCATTTATATTTTCCCCTTCTAATAGGGAAAGTGCCACTATTACTACCCAGTAAAAATCCCAAGCATTAGTCATCGAAGTTTGCAGATATGTACTCCACAAAAGGTTTGTAAACCCCCTTCCTCCTAGTTCTATTAACCGTTGCTACATCCAGAAAGTAGCTCAGTAATGATTTTCTCTTTTTTTTAATCCCAGAATCTTCCACTCTACCCAAGATTGCTATGGTAAAACAAATGTTTCAGAGAATCATTAAGACATTCTTATTTTCAGTGTAGGTACCACCTTCTTCTTTTAGGCATACTCCTACTACCTTTACAGCTCTAGTTAACTCTAAAAAGGATTGCTTGTTATTTGACATTTGATTTTCTGAAGTTTATTTCATAGTGCACCTAGACAAAAAGGAGATATTCATCAAAAAGAAGAAAAATTTGAAAAATATTTGCTTAGAGCCGGCCTATCACCCAGAAATAAAAAGCTGTATAATAAAAGTCCTTTTAAATTAAATTATATTTTTTTTTATTAAAGCTTTCATAGCTGCTGTAAATGCATTTAAAAATCTCAGCTGTCAAATGTTGCCTGCCCCTCCTCTATGCCTTAGGCATAGAGACGGGGCAGGCAAATACTTTTTACTTTACATTCAGCATTTACTAGATGTCCCTACATTCCCCCCCTCTCTCTTTACCATTTAATTGTGTAAACAGTGCATGGGGATGGACATCAGGTCCCCCATTCTGGCCGATAAATAAGAAGATTTTGAGACGATGCAAGGCTTGCCTTAATAACACGTTTTCCCAAAATGGCTCCTGCCTGCTTGCTATAATTATGAATTCCCAGACAAGATTCAAGTAATTTATATAGTGTAATTAAAGTTTATTTTGCTTGATTAATGTGATAAAATAGGATTCAGAATATTTTTTTTGGGTGACAGGTCCCCTTTAAAGAAAAAAAAATATATTTTAAACTAGCAAATGTATACTTTCTTTTCCTGCCTTCTGAAAAATTGATGGAAGAAGCCAGGGATGTGAGGAGCCAGGGATGTGAGGAGCCAGGGAGATCCAAAACCTGCATAAATGTCTCTTTAATATATAACTATATGAATAAATGACATTACGCTGAGAAAGGTTTTACCTCAATATCATATGGAGTGAGTTTTTTTATAATAATCAGACAGCCATAAACTTTAAAGTGGTTGTTCACCTTCAAACACTTTTTAACGTGAAATAAAGACTTTTTTTTAAAATTACTTTCTATTTGTGACCATTTTTCTAATATTGAAGTGTAAAGTTTAATTTTTCACGTTCTAAAGCAGGGGTGTCTAAGCTGCGGCCCAGGATGGATATGAATGTGGCCCAGCTTGAAACACTCGGTTCCCAAGGAAACGTCATGTCGCAAAGGATATAGAACGAGGGGGGACCTCTTCCCATTGCCCAGTTATTAATAATATAATATATTAATAAGTCTATTTAATATCCAGGTGTCCCATATTCCAGTGTATAGCTCCATCTGGTTTTGTAGTTCTTTTCTGTGTATTTTCTTTACTGTTTCTTTAGTTACATACATAGTTACATACATAGTTAAGCCCCAGGGAAGCCAAAAGGTTGGACACCCCTGTTCTAAAGCAGCTCTGGGGGGAGGCGTCGCCAACTCTTCAACTGTCTTAAATTGATACATAAGTTGATACATTTCTTATGTTTGTCCCTGCTGAGCAGAATTGATACAATAGTTGTTAATATTCCACTGTTGAGAAATGTATCAACTGATTGTATCAACTTAATGTAGCAAACTGTAACAGTTCAGAATGCTCCTGGATCACTGAGCTGCCAGACTGAAACATTAGGAACAGGGTCAATGGAAACAGTCCAAATCCAAATATTTGCCTAAAACCTGCCGAGTTCGTTAACAAATCAGTGGCAGAGGTCCATTGAGTCATTAGGAGAAGTTTATCCTTTTTTTTCGGGATAAAAACTTGATTCGTACAAATCAAATACGAATTTGATTAGAATTTTCGGGTTGGAACCATTCGATCGAATATTAGGCATTCAATATTTTTCTTGAATAACGTTCCAGTCGAATTGTTAGTAGATTCGAATTACATTTTTTTTACATGAATTAGAAATTCGACCTTTGATAAATGGGCCTCTAAATGTTAACTTGTTTTTTGGGGAAAACGGTAAAAAAAATAAAAGCTAGAAAGCAATTGAAAAATGTCTGTTTATAGCGAACAATCTCAAAGCAAGGTGGCTGGAAGGTGAACAGCCCCTGTAAGTCATCCAAAATTTACTTTCAAGGAGGACAGTGTCATTAGAGAACCCATGGTTTAAACTCCTAAAACCAAGGCTCAGTATGGTACAGAGACACCAAATATTGCACTTAGCAAAAGATATTGAAAAAAAAGCTGGTTTCTGATGGCAGTCCTGTGAGCAAGTTGTAATACCTATGAGCAGCTATAACAGAGTTCCAGTGGCCAACTTTAGTGTCTCAATAAATGCAAGCTATTTTAATGAGAATGCGTGTCAATGGATCCATAAAGAAATAAACCCTTAATTGTCAATGCAAATATCCTTTAGGCATCTTTAGAAATCAGAGTCCCTTGTCTTGTGAATGCATAGATCTCTGTATTAAATACAAGGGAAATACAAACCTGGACTGTAATGAAAACTTGGGGACAGGCTAAGTGGTATTTTAAGGCAAATGTCAAAGTGCAGCAAATGCCATTAAGAAGATATTGATTTAAAATGGTGGGAAGTGGAATCAGAGTGAATGTTTCTATATTAATCCTGAGAATACAAAATGGTTAGGACCTTTGGTAGTACATGATAATTGCATCACTTTAGTGCTCTGCAGCTCTACTTATATTCGTGGAACATTTAGGGGCAGATTTATCAAGGGTCGATTTTCGAAGTACAAAAAACTTAGAAATTTGACCATTGAATTGAAAAACTTTGAATTTGAATATTGAATTCGAAGTTTTTTCACCGAATTTGGCAATCCTACGATCGAATAAAAACAATCGAAGGATTTTTATTTGATGTGTAAAGACTTAGAAAAAGTTTGTAGAAGGTCCCCATAGGCTAACATAGCAATTTGGCAAGTTTTTTTAAAGAGACAGTACTTCGATTATCGAATGGTCGAATAGTCAAGCGATTTTTACTTCGAATCTAAGTAAATTCGAAGTCGTAGTATCCTATTCGATGGTCGAAGTATCCAAAAAATTACTTCGAAATTCGAACTTTTTGTACTTCGAAAATTCACTCAAACCTTAGAAAATCTGCCCCATAATGAAAGTAATGTAAAACCAGGTAAAACAAACTCAATTTGTAGCCAATTAGTAATTGAGTGTTCTCCAAACTGATGAACATTGGTGGGGAATTCTGATATAATAGCCAGATAAATTTCATAACTGAGATATTAAAGCCCATTTCAGAAGCAGCCTTTTTTAGCACAGAAGGCTAGTCATACTAAATTCAGTCTTAAAGGAATGCAAACATTTTTCTTTGCATATGTATATTCCTGTACTTGTTACACATGGGGACACCATCTGCTGACATTATTTATGATCCTTCCTCTACACAGGCTAAAGAGGAGCTTAGTGTTTTGTTCCTGTGCCCCCTCTAACTGCTCTTTTGGTCACATTTTCACTAGGTCAGCAGCCATGTAAAGAAGCCCTTATATATTAGACAAATAAGTGGCAGTGAATTGTAGAACTACCCATTCATTGGTTTATAACCCTACTCATGGTGTACTGATAGCTTGTGAAGCGGCTGCTGCATCAGGGAGCGCTATATTGTACACATCACCCCGGCTTCTGTGTAACTACCGGTTCCCGAGTACAGAGTCTCAGCAGGGGAAGCGGGCAGCATATGAGGACTTTGGATCCGTGTGCGACGAAGGAGGGACAGTGTATATATTACTGAGTGACAAGAAGCCTGGAGAGAAGGGGGAATAGGTCCGGTATGAGAGAGCAGCAGGATCCTGCTTTTTGTGCCTGGCAGGAGTCAAATGGATTCCACATGTGATCCCTACAGCTTGTGAGCATCAGGGATCTGGCAAGCCTGTATAGCTGGGCGGTGTAGAGGGTGACTCCCAGATGAGCATGGAGAACCCGAGCCAGTGCTTAGTAGATCCTTCAGCTGCCCCGTGTCTTCCAGTGGGATTCTGGCCCAGACCAGGCAATCTGTGGGTTCTGGCAAATTCCAGAGGGGCTGCTATAAGGTGCCATAGAAAGTCACTATTTAGTGGGCTGGTGAGGGCTGATTGGGCCTCTGTGTACCTGAAATGCCAGGGCCTATTTTAATTCTCAGTCCGGACCTGGCCCAGACAGTAACAGCAGCCCGGTGCCCTCTTCCCCTGCTGAGACTCTGTACTCGGGAACTGGTAGTTACACACAAGCCGGGGTGATGTGTACAATATAGCGCTCCCTGATGCAGCAGCCCCTTCACATGCTGTCAGTACACCATGAGAGATAATGGATGGTCGCCATGTCTCCTTTTCTGAACAGGAACGGAAGTGGAGTTTCAGTAAGTTATTTCTTAATAGAGGCTTAGCTATTTTAAAGTTTTTTTTGTCTTGGTGTTTATTTTTTGATGTATACTAACACTTTTTTTTTTTTAAAAATGTTTGCTGTTACTGTTCCTTTAATAATCACTGCTATAATTTATGTATATGCAGAAAAGCTTATTTATTATTTTTGATTATTATTATCAATTTTTTTTTTGGTGTCAGCACTGAACACGTTTGATTTTTAAATGTTGTTGTTAAAGGTATAGTGTCATGTCTATCACTCTTTACTGCTGTACTGTAAGTTGGAGTGATATCACCCCCCCTCCCTTTCCCCCCCAGCAGCCAAACAACAGAACAATGGGAGGTAACCAGATAACAGCTGCCTGGTAGATTTAAGAACATCGGTCAATAGTAAAATTCAGGTCCCACTGCGACACATTCAGTTACATTGAGTAGGAGAAACAACAGCCTGCCAGAAACAGTTCCATCCTAAAGTGCTGGCTCTTTCTGAAAGCACATGACCAGGCAAAACCAATATTACAACTAAAAAAAAACACTTGCTGGTTCAAGAATTAAATTTTATATTGTAGAGTTAATTATTTGCAGTGTAAACAGTGTAATTTAGAAATGAAAACTACATCATAAAAATCATGACAGAATCCCTTTAAGTCTCTATAAAAAGTCAAAATAAAGTTCAGTAGAATCCACAGCTAATGGTGGCCATACACGGGCAGATAAAGCTGCCGATATCGGTCGTTTGGACCGATTTGACAGCTTATCTGCCCGTGTATGGGGGCTTCCGACGGGTCTTCCCGATCGATATCTGGCCACGATATCGATCGGGAAGGTTGGATTTTTACCCGACCGACCCGTCGGAGCCGCTTGGCGCATCGTAATTCGATCGTTCGGCCATACGGCCGAACGTTCGAATTACCCCTGATATAGCCATGCAGTTTAGTGGCATATCGGGGAAAGATCCGCTCGTTTGGCTATGTCGCCAAACGAGCTGATCTCGGAGTCTATGGCCACCTTAAGGTATGAACTGATAAGACTTTAGAAGAAGGTGCTTGCTATCTTGTAATCTATCTATCTAGTTACAAAATCCCTGTCTGTGAACAAACATGGCATTCAATGGCACTTTCAAGAAGTGAACTGAAGCAGCACCAGTGTGGGAAAAATGCACTTTGGTGAGGGTGTTCTGACCACTGATCTTGATGGCACTGTGGTGCTCAAAATGCCACGTGTTCATGCGCTTTAAATGCATGTACTGAACAAATTTTCAATGAACATGAAAAGTGAGAAGCTTAGTGAATCCAGAAGCTCCTTCTGTACACTGCAACACAGAACTATCATTTATATTTTCCCCTTCTAATAGGGAAAGTGCCACTATTACTACCCAGTAAAAATCCCAAGCATTAGTCATCGAAGTTTGCAGATATGTACTCCACAAAAGGTTTGTAAACCCCCTTCCTCCTAGTTCTATTAACCGTTGCTACATCCAGAAAGTAGCTCAGTAATGATTTTCTCTTTTTTTTAATCCCAGAATCTTCCACTCTACCCAAGATTGCTATGGTAAAACAAATGTTTCAGAGAATCATTAAGACATTCTTATTTTCAGTGTAGGTACCACCTTCTTCTTTTAGGCATACTCCTACTACCTTTACAGCTCTAGTTAACTCTAAAAAGGATTGCTTGTTATTTGACATTTGATTTTCTGAAGTTTATTTCATAGTGCACCTAGACAAAAAGGAGATATTCATCAAAAAGAAGAAAAATTTGAAAAATATTTGCTTAGAGCCGGCCTATCACCCAGAAATAAAAAGCTGTATAATAAAAGTCCTTTTAAATTAAATTATATTTTTTTTTATTAAAGCTTTCATAGCTGCTGTAAATGCATTTAAAAATCTCAGCTGTCAAATGTTGCCTGCCCCTCCTCTATGCCTTAGGCATAGAGACGGGGCAGGCAAATACTTTTTACTTTACATTCAGCATTTACTAGATGTCCCTACATTCCCCCCCTCTCTCTTTACCATTTAATTGTGTAAACAGTGCATGGGGATGGACATCAGGTCCCCCATTCTGGCCGATAAATAAGAAGATTTTGAGACGATGCAAGGCTTGCCTTAATAACACGTTTTCCCAAAATGGCTCCTGCCTGCTTGCTATAATTATGAATTCCCAGACAAGATTCAAGTAATTTATATAGTGTAATTAAAGTTTATTTTGCTTGATTAATGTGATAAAATAGGATTCAGAATATTTTTTTTGGGTGACAGGTCCCCTTTAAAGAAAAAAAAATATATTTTAAACTAGCAAATGTATACTTTCTTTTCCTGCCTTCTGAAAAATTGATGGAAGAATACGTACAATTGTGCAGAATCTGACCTTTAGTAGTTACAACCAATAGACAGCTATAGCCTACAAGCAAAGTACCCATGATCCTGCTCTGCAAGCTGCTGTTACTGAATAAGAGAGGAGCACAGGCAGCTGGAAGCTCTCAGCGTGTTTATTCTGACCTTCAGTTTTGCTGACTGTGTTGGCTTTTGTTACACTTAAAAGTACTAGAGAAGCTAAAAGGGAGACATTATTCCCTTACATCCAATTACCCTCTGCTAAACAAAAGAATGCCTTTGCTCTGCAGGTATAAACACAAATAAAAGCAAAACATTTTTTTTTTTTTTTTTAAATGGCACAAATAATGTAGTGAACAAATATCACAATGCTATGACTGTTCATCAAAAGGGCCTGTGGCCATAGATATGGACCAAAGACATTAATTTAGGGGGTTATTTGTCAAAGTCTGAATTTATCTCAACATGTTCTGCCAAAAACTCAGATTACATCCGCACAAGTTTTTTTTCCGCTTATTAGATTTTCCAGAAAATGTGGTTTGCTGCAAATAAATCTGAATACAGAAAAATTTGTGATTTTTTTTAAAAGTCTGGTTTTATACTACAAAATCATAAATTTTTCGGGATTTTTGCATTTGGAGTATAGTAAATAACCCCCTTTGTGTCTTGGTTCTTTTTAAACAGGTTAGTTAGAACAAATTAAATAATTTTATTGAACTAGCATGCATGTTTTTACTACTATAAAAACCTTACTAAAGTTATTCCCACCTCTTCAATTTTCTTGAAGAGTGTGGAAATAATACATTATGTTTGATGAGCACCAAGACACATGCTTCAATGCAGATGAATTATTTGGCAACGGTTTATGAAACAACGGCAGCAGAGTTTTTTTCTGAATCAGAGAACATTTTCAAATGCTGGAAGAAAATAAGATATAGTTTTATAAACAGTGATGTAGATTAATAAGCCAAAATGCCACCTAAACTCAGGTGCCATCATCCGCTTATTAGATTTTCCAGAAAATGTGGTTTGCTGCAAATAAATCTGAATACAGAAAAATTTGTGATTTTTTTTAAAAGTCTGGTTTTATACTACAAAATCATACATTTTTCGGGATTTTTGCATTTGGAGTATAGTAAATAACCCCCTTTGTGTCTTGGTTCTTTTTAAACAGGTTAGTTAGAACAAATTAAATAATTTTATTGAACTAGCATGCATGTTTTTACTACTATAAAAACCTTACTAAAGTTATTCCCACCTCTTCAATTTTCTTGAAGAGTGTGGAAATAATACATTATGTTTGATGAGCACCAAGACACATGCTTCAATGCAGATGAATTATTTGGCAACGGTTTATGAAACAACGGCAGCAGAGTTTTTTTCTGAATCAGAGAACATTTTCAAATGCTGGAAGAAAATAAGATATAGTTTTATAAACAGTGATGTAGATTAATAAGCCAAAATGCCACCTAAACTCAGGTGCCATCATCCGCTTATTAGATTTTCCAGAAAATGTGGTTTGCTGCAAATAAATCTGAATACAGAAAAATTTGTGATTTTTTTTAAAAGTCTGGTTTTATACTACAAAATCATACATTTTTCGGGATTTTTGCATTTGGAGTATAGTAAATAACCCCCTTTGTGTCTTGGTTCTTTTTAAACAGGTTAGTTAGAACAAATTAAATAATTTTATTGAACTAGCATGCATGTTTTTACTACTATAAAAACCTTACTAAAGTTATTCCCACCTCTTCAATTTTCTTGAAGAGTGTGGAAATAATACATTATGTTTGATGAACACCAAGACACATGCTTCAATGCAGATGAATTATTTGGCAACGGTTTATGAAACAACGGCAGCAGAGTTTTTTTCTGAATCAGAGAACATTTTCAAATGCTGGAAGAAAATAAGATATAGTTTTATAAACAGTGATGTAGATTAATAAGCCAAAATGCCACCTAAACTCAGGTGCCATCACTGCCATTATCTTTATCATTAAAAAAAGTGAAAACCAAAGACATGGAAATAAGAATGTGATTTTCTAAAAAACCTAAACAATGGTTAATTTGTAAATTAAAATAATTATGATTCCCTCTGGCCTACATTTTTGTAATTAAATATACTTGTTCCAGAAAGAGGGAGAACCTGCCCTACAGGAAGTGTGAGCAGAAAGAAACTTACTGAGACTTTAAAGGGAGAGGTATTTGTAGGATCCATAGGGTTGGTTTTGTCTGACGTGCTAGTCCCTGAGATACTCCTCCTTCGGGGTGACCTCTCAGCTGGGACCTCTAAAAAAAAAAAAAACAAAGAAAAACTGAGCACAAGCAGCTTTTCGCTTATTGTCCGACATAATATTATTCAATGGAACACATAACTTGTTTTATCTCAGCAAAAAACAGAAAAAGATTATCAATGAGCTTAATAAGTAAAGAAGGTTAATCATGTGCAAACACAAGTTGGACAGGTGGAATGTTACTCTTGAACCACTATGCTGATCCTTCTAAAAGTAAGGGTTAAGATTATAATCATGTCCCCCAACCTGTGGCCTTTTCCTATATTGAGTCCCAGCACCTTGTGGCAACTGAAGTTTGTTAGCGGACTGCTAGGAGCTGAAATTGAGAAATAGTTGTAGTGCAGTTGATTATTTTTAAGTTACGTATATACAACCATCCTATAAGGTTGATGAGGAATCAATCACAATCCCATCTCTTATTGCATTTTCATAAGTGTGTAGAGAATAGCAGTTATAGATATGAGGTTCTGTAGGTTAAATATGTACTGTAAATTGCTGTAAAGGAAAATGGCCTTTTAGAGAATGTTAATATAAGGCTTGTTTATATTTTGTAGTGCAATTTAAGCCAACAGCATAAGCTGAACTACTCAACAAATGATGGAGCTGCCAAGCTGATCTCACCAAAACACAAAGAGCATTTGCTTATACAAATTGAATACATGGCAAACAAAAATATTACACAATGTACCTTTATCGCATGTGCTACCCATTTCCACTCCAAAGTTTGGACTGGGTAAAATCCAACTTCTAAGATGTAATAGGGAATTCCCCACATGAAACAAGAGTTACATCCTATGGAGTTCTGGGCAGTGTCTTGGAGATTACAGAAGTGATTACAGAGACTGTACAGGCTGTCATATTCCACGCTCTCACAAAACTGGCGCAGTAGAAGCAAACAATCCTGGCCTTTTGGCCCAAGGGATCTGTGCTACTTCCAATTGAGAAAGACTGGATCTGATCGTGCTTCTCCCCCTCCCTTGCCAATGTGCATAGAGTAAGAAGATAAACACAAGACTGCAGCTATTCAATCAATCGCTCTGACTGCACATCCTCATTAGTTATCATCAAGCTATTAAGAGATGCCGAACCACTCGAGAGCTTTAGTGAAAGTGTTATTAAGGCACCCCCAATCTATGGAAACAATACTTGCTTATCGAAATGTACTGCCAGTCTGTGCCAAAAAAAAGTGGCCTTTTAAAAAAAAAAGTGAAAATTTTCTCTTTATACTGAAATCAACACATTCAGAGGTTTTAAAAGAGCACCAGTGAGCTTATTCGCACAAATACTGAGAGGGGTGCTCACTAGTTAGATGGGAATAAACTGCTTTACAGGGAAAGACACAATACTTCAGGGGCAATGCACATGATGCCAAATCCGACTAGAAAAGGGGAAAAATGGTGAAAAGTTCAGGGTGAAATATTAAATTGAAACAGAATGATGAACCACAGCATAAAAGTGCTAGGATAAGGATAATCAAAATAAGAAAGTTGGGTTGGAGAAACACTATATCAATGCAGCAAATTTTCACTTAGCTTGCACTCGCTTGTTTCTTTGATTTCCAGCTCTCCTAAGCACAGTCCGGAGATTAAATGCAGCTTCATCAGCATACAGTATGCTTCAACTTATTACCTAACACAGGAAGAACGCTAACAATGCAAGATACATGTGCAGAGTTCATAACGGTAAAACTAAAGAGTTAAAGGAAGAATCCAATTTCAGCACTTGGGTGGAGGGGAGAGAAGATCTATGATAATGAATTCCTCTTACAAGAGGACGAACGCAGTTCCAGCTAAATAAGCGAAGTTCTCGTTTCCCCCGAATATCCAGCAATCGTTACCCCTTCTACAGAAAGTCATCCCACTCAGCAGAATGAGGAAAGCTTGGTACATCAGCACACTAATGCTCAGGTGCCATGCATTCGAACATGGTGTTCTGTGCACAGCTTTTGTAGCCTGATGGAAGAAAGTAGCCAGAGTTGCAGCTTGCAGGAAATCTGTCGCATCCTCACAGGCTTCAGGATTCATTTGGTGTTAATTGCTACAGTTGCTTTTGTGAATGTGGTTTGAACATTTCCCACCCCCTCCAAACATGGAAGAAAGTTGCTGGGTTGTCGAGAGAGAGATACCGGTCTGCCCAGTCTAGTAAGCAATGAATGCAGCTTTTGCCTTTCCAAACTGAGCTAGCCGGCTCCCCATCTACCCCCACCCAACATGCTATACTCTTCTGTTCCACTATCACCTGCTGCAAAAATCAATGCTATCTTCCTATGCTCATCAGTTTCCATTTCGTAGCATATCTGCAGTCCTAGGGATGAATTACGGATGAATACATGAATAATGTGAATTAAAATATAAACCGTTTGTTTTAACCCTTGATATTAAAAATAAAAATGTTTGTTCCTCAAGAAAAGTATCACTTCTTGATTTTAAAATAAAAACGCTTGTATTCACCCATAGCCAACTCCCTCCTCCTAAGTCACATCACGACAGAGAATCTTATTCAAAGCCCAAGCAATATGAGTCAGCAAAAGGCAGAGGATATGCAGAGAATAGCCCCATGATATGCTTGGAATACTGAAGACAGGGCTCTGAGAATACACACGATTATTCTTGCTTATTTACTCTAATGCAGCACTTCAGGTTTGGTTGGTGGCTGGATAATTAGCCAACTCTGCTCTCAAACATTACTGAGTAAACATATACATTTGCTGTTTTAACATTGAAGCTGACATATTTCTAGGAAATACACTCTTTAACTTCCAATGTAGTCTACAAAACACACAGTTTAATTGGGTTCAGTAAATATTAAAGGGATGGCTCACCATTAAGTTAACTAGTATTAGTATGTTATAGAATTGCCAATTCCAATCAACTTTTAAATTGGTTTCATTATTTATTTTGTACAGTTTTTTTTATTTACTTGCCTTCTTCTTCCGACTCTTTCCAGCTTTCAAATAGGGGGCCACTGATCCAATCTAAAATTAATGCTCCGTAAGGCTACAAATGTATTGTTATTGCTACTTTTAATTACTACTATTGATTACTCATCTTTATATTCAGGGCCTATTCCAGTTTCATATTCAAATCAATGCATGATTGTTAGGTTAATTAGGACCATAGCAACCAGATTGCTGAAATTGCAAAGTGGAGAGCTGCTGAATAAAAAACTAAATAACTCAAACACCACAAATAATAAAAAATGAAAACCAATTGCAAATTGTCTCAGAATATCATCCTCTACACCATGCTAAAAGTTAACTAAAGGTGCACACACCTTTAACTGTGCTAGATAGTATAAGCAGACAGGTTCAGATTATTCACTGCAAGAATGTACCATCCCGGAACAACTGTGAAAGTGATGCTTTCCCTTTAACCCTTTTCATCACGACAGGGCTACCTTCTGTGATGTCACTGGTGGAAAAATTCATCCACCCTTTGGGTTGTAAAGGGGTGGATTAGGGTCAGGGTTGCTGAATGCTAAACCAAATGGACCGATAAAGTGGAATATGCTGTAGAGAAACCACAGAATCACTTTGGGACTTGAAGATAAAAATAAAATGAAAAGACAATTTATGAAGTGCATATTACATTTTCCTCATGTAATTATCATGTTCTTCCCACAATGCACTACAACTTTTCCCCCTTCTGCAACAATAATATACAAATATGGATGAAATATTTGGATAATTGAGCACAAGTTGCTGCAGTCATTCTGCACATTCTGTTTTAAATGCCGTTACCATCTAATTCATGCTAGGGGAACTCTGAAATCACTGCCAGGTCTAGGCTGAAGTTACTTCCAGGGTTTACTAGCATCAACTCTATAATTCGCCACTGGACACTATACAGATAAAATGATGCTCTGCCTAAGTTGCTGTTAAGATGTATGGGCACCTAGTACTGTACCTATTACAGACAAGCACCAGTGCAGGCTCAGTTGTACATTTTAACTAGTGATTTGCAGTAGCGTTTGTTGCATGTGGTTGTAAATAAGCCCTATAACGTGACTGATTTTGATTTGTCATTTCTACTAAAACCATTTTTTATCCCCTTTATTATAAACCTGCTTGCTACAGTTATTTTATACTTTTAGCTGGTCCTTAGAGATACAATAGGAAAAATCACTAACTAGATAGATATACTGCACCAAGAAATGTTTTTCTCATTTGGAAGAAAGGTATTGGGCAGCATCATGTCAGCAGAGATGTAACTGAAATATTACTACTCAGGCGGTACCTTTATCGGCTTGCTAAACTAGTTATACTGAAAGCCTGCTCCTAGGGAAAGCACTTAGATAAGATGCCTGCAAACCAGAAGTGAGATACCTTGAAAGCATGCAATTCAACTTGCGTGATAAGCCAATAAAATAATTATCTAGACTGTATGTCGTGTCAAATACACTAAAGAGCAAGCCATCCCACTCCATCGATATCAAAAAGAGGAGTCGATGGCGGAGCTCTCCTCACTCCTTCCTCTCTCCCACGTCTTCCGCAGCTATCGCGGGATCCCGGCAACACTCAACCGAGCACTCCTATACATCCAACCAAAAATCCGCTAGCAGCGCAGGGAGATGTATCCACGGGAGACGGTAGGAATAATATCAATATCTGGCTTTATTTAAACATACATTGTGGTATAATAGTAGTGGGAGTGCCAAAAACTAACGCGTTTCGTGCCCCCCACACTGGGCACTTCTTCAGAGTTCCTGTGGGGCACGAAACGCGTTAGTTTTTGGCACTCCCACTACTATTATTCCACAATGTATGTTTAAATAAAGCCAGATATTGATATTATTCCTACCGTCTCCCGTGGATACGTCTCCCTGCGCTTCTAGCGCATCCCACTCCATCATTGTCTTTTCCATACAGAGAATCATTGTGGCTACAAATACGTGTCTTTACTTCTCTACACTTTGTAGTCCATGTAACATGCCCCAAAGGAAACCATGAAATCTACTTCAACGTTATGAAAATATTGATTGCATTAAAATGTTTCACGGGTGTGAGATAAAGAAGAAAAGATTTTTCTAACTAACCTTGAATTACCTATCTTGTAGGATATGGCAGGCTCATTATTTGTCGGTTTTGTCCACTACGTGGCCAAGCTGGATGCAGAGCAGTCAAAAGAATGATAAAATAGCATTCTTTTGACTTCATTGTGCATGCTATAAGGGAAGGCACTGTCCACATTACCAGGAGGCAGCAGAAATAACAATTTTGACTCAAACAGATATCTATTTCACGCATACCTGCCACTCACTGCCTTTGTAAAATAAGACCATTCCAAACACCTTCCCATCTCTTATAAAAACAAGTTCCTACCATTGATGCACAATATTTTAACCCCTGCCCATATCTGTGCATTGTGACAACCAAAAATGAACTTAAATCGTCCCAGCGTTGCATTTGGGGTGCCCAGTTATTTTCCATAGAGTATGCACCAATCCTTGCCCTGCTTCTAGGACAGCCAATCACAAACACAGTACTTTAGTACACACAGACAGCCGACTGGTCAACCAATATCAATGTGAATTTCACCTCTGGAGGAAGGTGACTTCCAGGCTTCCCAATTACCTACCACAAAAGGGATGGGGGATCACTTTAAACAGGGCCAACAGGAAGCCTGTGGGCCAGGTGTGGCCCTCCAAAGGATTTTTCTAGCCTTCAGAATGCATATGATGTCCATACAAGTCTTTGAATTATTTAACCAATTTTAAATAAATCATCCCAGAGTCCATGGAATATTGGATACTTAGCCCTCAAAACTGAATATTTGGGCAGTAATGAATGAAGCAAATGCCTGAGATGTCCATAAATAAATGTATACAAGTTTTCTTTAAGTGCCCATATCCATTTCGAACGCCTTTGCAATATTTTCATCTATCTGTTTAAAAGAAAATGAAAACACAGGGTAGAACAGAACACCTCATGAATATTTAATAAGATAATCATATTTTCCAAGCAATTCTTTCTTTAGAAAGAAAAGCATTACAAATATTACTTGTGTTTTCCATAGCAATCAAACATGACGGTGCATACATGCCATTTACACGGCTCTTCAGGGATTAGGGTCATTGCAACATACTCATCAGCAGTTACGGTAATGAATCTAGGTGACTAAATACCTGTCTGAATTTCTTAAATGATGGTTACAGAAAATATTCACCTTTAAATAAGTGGAAATAACAGTTAGATATCTAGGCTTGGGTGAATTTGACCCGTTTCGTCAAAAATTTGCCGGCGGTAAAATGACGCAGACTATGGGCGCCAATTTTGATGAGCTATGATTTTTTTTTTACGCGCGTCATTTAAAGACCTTATAATATAAATCTGGTTCACGGCATAAGGATAAAACTATGGAGTGATACAAAGGCAAAAGTCATTAAAGGCTAAGTAGCAAAGAAATATTGTGTGCTGTTCACATGACAATAGGAACCTGGGACCCCAGCTGCTGATTTCTCGTACTTGATGTGCTAATCATTAGTAATAATAGAAATACACATTAGTTCTTGCTGGTCGCTAGCAAAAACCCTCCAGGCGTGACAACACAGATGACAATTTCCTGGTAGAAACACAATTGGGGGTACTTATCACAAGATCCTAATCTGCACCTGTAATTGTTTTAAATTAACAATCTTATCTGAATATCTCTGACAATTTGCAGTCTCATTTACATAGATTTGTTTCCTAGATTGTGGACTATTTAAATTGGGCATTTGATTAATACAGATCTGAAGGCTTACTTGATGGATGGGAACATCCCTAAATCATTAAGATGATTCAGACTTATTTGCAAGGCATCGTCATTTTATTATACTCCTGCCTTTAAAAATGTGCTGTTTGGAATATTTGGACTACTCCATAGAAACATTCATTAAAATAAACAGTGGACACAGCCATCAGATTGGATAGTGAAACCATATTGATGCTAACTGGCATTTCCTTGGTGGCTTTTACTCTGAGCTGAGGTTTCTATAAGAGAAATAAGTCTATGGCAGATTGGCACACAGGTAATGCATCCAATAAAATGTCAGCATCTACACTAATGGTAAAGAGTTAAGTGTCAAAGAAACAAGGAACAAGATCTAGTTAACTTATCTGCCTTTATTTTTTAAACTAAACTATCTATACAGGTATGGGAAACCAGTTATCTATAAAGTTCCAAATGCAGAAAAGCCTACTTCCATATACTCAATTTTTAAGTTTGCATTAGTTGGATAAAATAATTTCCTTTTTCCCTGTAATCATAAAAAAGATGGCCTTACAACAGATTTTAGTGCGATCTGACAAATCCTACGATCGTGCAGCTAACTTTTTATCTCTCAACATCATTCAGAAAATCGATTGGTCAGGTTAAAAAATTTTAATCCTTCACAGTGAAATGCATCCATTGTCCAACAGTTTGCAGGGCCAAGCAGGTGGCTACCCACAGTTTTCATTTCAACTAGATGATTGAAATAGTCTTTTTTGTTGATGGACAAACATACATTTAAACAATCAAGATAAACTTTTTAAAAGGTTCAAGATTAATCTTTTAAAAAGCTTAATATCTATGGCCACATTAAAATAATGAATCCTTTTTGAAGCAAAACCAGCCTATTGGGTTTATTTAATGTTTACATTATTTTCTAGTAGACTCAAGGTATGAAGATCCAGATTGTGGGAAAAGATCTGTTATTCAGAAAGCCTCAGGTCCTGAGCATTCTGGATAACACATAATGAAGGTATTTAAAAATCTCAGCTGTCAATCATATGTTGTCTGTCCTGCCTCTATGCCTCATAGAGACGTGATGTCACTGCCCTCCTCACATTCCCCTTCCTCCTCACTGCCTATATTTGTGGGCAATATATCCGGTTCCTTACTGTGACACAAAAAAGATTTTGGTATGATGAAAATCTTTTCTTAACAGCGCTCACGATATGACGGCTGCCTGCTTGCTGTGAATTCCCAGACTGAAGAAAACAAAATGTCTTTAACATATAGTTTAAGTAAAGTGTATTACCTGTGAGAAACAACTACACATCTAACACTCTGTAGACTTAAGCAGTCTGACTTGTAAAAATCCCCAAAATAGGGTTGCCACCTGTCCGGTTTTGACCTGGACAGCCCTTGATTGACACGGTGATTGGGCAATCGGCGATCGTGTGTCATAGCCCGCCCCTTGACGTCACAGCCACTGCCATCTATGTCCTGGCCCACCCACTGACATCACGTTCCCGCCCCCTGTCCGATCTCAGCCCTACGGAAAGGTGGCAACCCTACTACCAAACACTTTAATGCTTCAATAGTGAAAGCTATGAAAATAAAAGCAGTTACTGAAAGAAGATATAAACCATCAGCGAAGCTCTCTGAAAATAGTTTGTTCTATGGGTCTGCAAAAATATCACAGCCACTTCAGTTCCTGAACACCAGTATAAATGCAGGCTTGGACACTTTTAATGGAAGAATCAAAAGTGAAACTATAAATGTAATCAACTGTTAAGGGGTTGTGAACCTTTAAATTAACTTTATGGAGCATATTTATTATTCTGTGTAAAAAGCGGTGGGATAATACAGCACACACCACCAGACTTCCCCATGTAAAAAAACAGAGTAAAAGTTTTTTCTTATGTGACTTCCGCCAGAAGCAATGTAAAATATCGGTGTCAAATCTGGTGTTCGCATGGCATTAAATTACACACACATTCGCCATTTACACACAGGTTTTTACACCGTTTTTTCAGCGAATTTCTTTTTATACTACATAATAAATATGCCCCTATGTATGACATAGAGAGTAATTTTGAGACAGTTTGCAATTGTTTTTTTTTTTCCATCTTTTATTTTGAGTTTTAGCATTAATTAGCTTCCCAGTTTGCAATTCAGAAATCTAGTTACTAGGGCCCAAATTACCCCAGCAACCATGCACTGATTTAAATGCACTGATTTAAATACACTGATTTGAATAAGAGATTAAAATATGAATAGGAGAGGGACTGAATAGAAAGATGGGAAAAACATGTAGAAAAAGATACATTTGTAGCCTTACAGAGCATTTGTCAGTGACCCCCATTTGAAAGCTGGTTTTATTGTAGCCTTTTTATAAAATAAAGAGATTTTGAAAATGTTAAAAAGTCCAAAAAAACGTGAAAATACATTTTCCATTTAAAAAGATTTATTTCAGAAATATTTTTGCATTGATTGTTGCATGTTTGTGATGGACAAGTCTATAGAGCTGATTTCAGCTTTACAAAGTTGCCTTTAGCAAATATACGAGAGCATAGGAGCTTGGTCTTGGGAACTAAAGAGCCTCCTGCATATCTGAAACCTATTACGTGTATTCACAACAACATTAAATGTAAATCTACAGTATTAATAATTTAGCAGTAAATAAGAAAATTAAATTGTAGTTCTAATACTAATTCATTAACTTAATTGCATATCTTGTAACCTAAATGACACAATCCTTCACAACATTAAAGTAAAATGACCGATTTCATAGGTCAAGCACCCTACCGAGGAATGTCAGGAGACTCTTCTTTTCCTCTGTGCTGCTATCCAACCACTCTCCATCTCCTGGTGATAGAAAACTCATGCTTCTTGTTAAAAACTTTCCACAAGGTCCTTTGATTAGTGAAATGTACTCAGTTTAGCCTGAACAGGACTCAGAAATTCCTCATCTTCAGGAAGCAAGAATCACTAATACGGAATTCAATGCATACAGGCAACTAAATTGGCTGATAATGAAAATCAAATGGATGAGGCCTTTGTTCCATTTTTGTTGTAGACAAAGAAGAAAAACAAAAATGATTTAAAATGGTGCAAGTGTCCAAGTACATCTGATGGAAAAATGCCTCTTTTAAACATTTCCGTTAGCAGATGAGTACTTGTGTACGTTCCCTTTCGTCAGATGCCATCCTTGAAAATGCTGGTTCAACCAATTAGAAGAAATGGTACAAAACAAGCTGAACGATTCTCCCCTTGCAGCTTATAATGGGCTCAAGCATCCTCCCTTCCACTACTTTGCCTTCTGCATGCTTCCTTCCTCCCTCTGCAGCCCCTACCTAAGCTTGTGACGGCTGAATTGATCGGCAAAAATGGAATCAGCTGCCAAAACCAACATTATGGGCTTTTCCAGTGCTCTCTCATCGTAAGTGAAAACTGAACTGGTTGAATGCCCAGCTTGACTTCCGGTCTTTATGCCCAGTGGGAATAGCAGGCAGAAGAGTGGAAGACAAGAAACTCATATCACATCATGTGCTCATATTCTCTGCACTGAAGAAGACACTCCAGTGTAGTTGTTCAGGCTGAACTCCTTGCTGCACATGTAACTGAATAAAGAAGATTCTGCCGGTGCCTAGGACAGCTCCCTGCAATGCAGTATTACACACATGTATAACGAAAGGTATGTCTTAAGATCTGTTTTAATGATTACATTGATTTTAAAGAAACTGAAATAATACTATTTTTTGTACAACCCCTCACTCAGCACAAATACAAACCAGCTGACTGTTTCATTCATATCTACAATTTGCGTGCAAACATTTTCCAGTTGTGCTTCAGTGGGTAGTGATTCCCAGTTCACTTTATACTGGTCTGTGCCTTGAGGAACCTCACAGCAGGGAGCCATATTATGAAAAGGATCTCTTCATGAAATTAATGAGTAATGTAACAGTAGCTGTAAAGTTTACCCAGGTCTAATAACCCACAGCAAACAAACTGATGCTTGCTTTAAAAAATACAGTATGTGCAATAAATGTGATCTCCTGATCCTGGTTGCCTTTGATTACTAAATCTGTAGCAAATGTTGCACTTATACAATATTGTCCGAGTTAATGCAAGCTTGTTTCACACCATGAATACTGGGTATATATGAACATTTTGTTGGCCATTTGTTGAGATCAGGTTGTAGTATTGATAAGCTATCCTGTACTCATATTAGGTCACAGTCAGATTTTACATTTCATCTTGTAATGCGCCTTGTTGGCTGTAGCATGGTGCAGCAGCAGATTCAACATTGAGAGCTCCTCTTTACTTTCTGTAAAAATAAATCTCTCAGACAAAACAAAAAATGGGATATGTCTTAGCCATGCATGGCTACATCGTAGAGAATCCATCCAATCAGATAGAGGCCAGGTTGGAATAGCAGCAGTGCTAAACAATGAGCCACCACAAAGGTATCCATTCTTTCTATTATTTGGAAAAAATAAATCACAAAATCTTAGATGCATTATCTTGCTAATTTTTACTATTTTACTTAAATACACTCTTTAAAGCATTTGGAAATGAGATCATGTATCATGTACTAAAGAAGGACCCAATGGTACCAAAGGATCAGAAGAGAATTTTCTATAACATTTACCCTGTTTTCCGTTCACAAAACTGTAACAATATTTGATCACTGTAATGGCTATGGCATTCAGGAAAGGGAACTCTTATTTTGCAGGGCGCTAATTACGCTTGCAGAAGTCACCGTTATCTTTATACAGACTATGGTGGGTACTACAGTGAGTAGCTCATGACGCAAGACTGATGCTTAAAACCATGCTGCAATGAAAAACATCTTGCTTTATTCACTCAGAAGTCAAACGGAATGTCACAGCACAGACCAAAGCAGCGCTGAAGCTAGTGGTGGCATTCTATTGACTTACAGATAACTTAAAATGTACCTGCTACTTAAAATGTACCTGCCCTGACACTAATTGATTGTAAACATTTTGGTTATTAGAACTAATTCAAAGTATTTTTTTATATACTTCAAATGATCTCAACTTTTTCTTGTGTCCTGTAAGGCTAGGGCCACAAGGGAAGATTCAGGGAGATTGGTCGCCTGGCTACTAATCACCGCGTCTTTGAGGCGACTAATCTCCCTGAATGGCTTGCAGGTATTTCGCACCCGATATCGCTAAAGTCGCCTGCGCCTATTCACACGCGGCGACATGTTTTTCAAAGTCGCTCGAAATTGCCTCACCAATTTCGAGCGACTTTGAAAAACGTGTCGCCGCGTGTGAATAGGCGCAGGCGACTTTAGTGCTAGCGGGTGCAAGATACCAGCAAGCCATTCAGGGAGATTAGACACGGTGATTAGTCGCCAGGCGACTAATCTCCCTGAAATCTTCCCGTGTGGCCTAGCCCTAAATGTTTCAGAATGACTCGGCATCTGAGATGCCCCTCTCCATAAGCTTCAGTAGAATTTAATCTCTTTTGAAGCCCCCATACCAGCTGCAAAGCCCCCTCCGGCATACATGGAAGACAATGGAATTACTAAACATAGTTAGAGAAGCACTACTGGCCCTAAGAACATAAGAAAATAAAGTGGAATCTATTTTGCAATGAAAGCTGCAGTGGATCTGTAGTGTGTACAATGTTTTGTATACATTACACTGTAAAGGCACTGTATTGATTTCACCATGTCAGGTTCATTTTAAAGACCTACAGTATGACGACTGTGAATACCATATTAAGAATACATTTATTGTATTGCACCTAAATAATACATTAGTAGCTAATGATTAATATGGGTTTAAACTAATGTTTTGCTGATACCAAAGGAGGACATATCTTCTTAATGCATTTGAAATGACCATACTTTTGTCCATGTTACATTGCAAAGCCTTCATTTAAAGTAACAGAAATCATATTACAGGAAACAAGCCAGATAACCGGACACTGTAATAAAGAGTCAAAAGAAGCAGCAGGTAAGTACTATATTTAGTGGACTGGCAGTAAAATGACAATTAACTAAACTGAATGTTTTTTTACAGTCTTAACTAAAGGGCTGCTTTGGGGCACAGCAGCTGATCCTCAGCATAAACTACATTCCCTTGCTGTCAGTATTCTGTAGTAAAAACTAAATGAGAGCTGCCATATTGGCTGCCTCTTCTCAGTCATACGCCGAAGACTTCAACAGGTCAATTACTCTTGTGGCGAAAAATGGATGATGAGGTACTGGCAGTATAACACACACAAAAGGGGGAAATACTACCCCAACCCCAGCACATTTTAATCCAAAGTTAAACAATTGTATAAGTTTTGCATAACTTTCTGCTGGTGCTGTCAGACCCATTTTATCCATGAGGCTACTTGAGAACTTTGCCTTATGTAGAGCTTTACCAGGGGATGCAAAAAACTCTCACTGTTCCAACTTTTTTGGTCCTAAAACAGCAAACCTAGATTATCACTAAAATTAAAAAAAACAGAAGTTTAATTAAATATATGAGCTAAAATTTCATATCAAGATCATATGTGTAATGAGCCATATATTGATTAGATGTTACCAGTGATGTATTCAATATTTCCACAATGTGCTGCTCTGCTACTTGGCAATTCTATAAAAAGCATCATCTCTGCAACAAGTAGGTCAATTCATTATCCATAAGTGTAATTACTGCCTCTGCAAAACTAATCTAACTCTAGCAACTTAGACCCAAAACAACCAAATGGTTTGTTTCTGCTGTGAATAGTTAACATGTATATACAATAGCTACTTTATATACATTTGCATTTTTGGTTTAGGAATGATAAAGGCCATTAAAACTCTAAAAATGCACTGCAGACTGTTGCTGAGCATAATCAGCATGTCTTGTGTCTGACTTAGTTCCATTACGCCTTAAGGCAAACAATAAATTAGAGGCTCACGGTTATGAATTTTGAAGTAGATCGTAACAGCCTAAGACAGACAATAGCATATAATAAAAGAACCCCTCTGGTGTAGAAAGAATTTTCATGCTCTAAGTGCCCTTTAATATGCTATAACTAGTGCAAACATATAGTGCAGCATATGGCTTCATACATAAAAGAATATTTACATGCACAATAAGGAGCCACCTGGATTGTTGCAAGATAGATAAGATTCCAAGGGCCCATATCCCCTGTATGTAAATACCACTAAGGCACTATAGCTAATAACATAGCTTACAAATGGATACCTATATTATTTCTATAGTGCCAACAATTTTCAGCCCTTTAAAAAGATTATACAGAATTCTTTTCCCCAGTGGAGTTTACAATCTATGGATCCTATTGCATTCACAAACAGTAGGGTTCATTTTATCAGAAACCAATTAACCTGCCTGTATATTTATGTCAGAGGAAAGCGACTGAAACCCAGGTAAAAAAGACAAAATCCTCAAGCCACCTTGATTATTGTTATGCCAGCATTCTGCAGCACTGAAGCTTGTGATGTATACCCAACTCTATAACCACATCATTTCTGTTGCTCATAATATGACAGCAGAAACATATAATATTCTACAAAGCTTTGAACAGAAATGAGGAATGATGTAGGGACACTGTACTGTCAGGTCAGCATGTAGCGCCAAGAACTTGCTGCACTTTTCCAACTCTTACAATAGAACGTCTGCTAGACAGCCAAAGAACGCATTGATTATTTACAAATACAAATCAGATAAAATATAAAGTTCTGAGATCACGGGAGAATAGTGATCACTTCCCAAATAAGTATGATGAATAAGCCACATTGCTGAAATTGTGTTCATAGAAGAGTTACTGAGTGATACAGAAGTTACAGCATTCGTACAGAGAAGTTACTGAAATAACCTCTGAATGGCAGATGATTAATGATCTGTACATGGAAAAACTGATGGTACAAAGGGTGGCATTTACTAGTAGTACATATGAAGGTGGCACTTAAAGCAGTAATTTTATGTAAAGTAATGTAAAGCTGGCCATTGCAATCAGCTATAAAACAGCCGTGTCTCATTAACAAAAACATTCCTTTACATTCTGAAAGAAAAAGAGAGAAAGTTTACCTGTGAGCTGCATGTTGGCTGAACATCACAGCGCTGGCTGAACTCTGCTGAACACAAACTCCAAGTTCCTGCACATGTTTGTCTTCCTGTCTGTACACTGCCTCCAGCTAGGAATGCAGAAAAGCCTGAGCTGAAGCTTGTTCAGCCCAATCACATCTTCAATTTGGGACAGCTAAACAATAGCTCATTGCACACTGAGTGCTATAGACTCTGGGAACATTCTCCATAAGCACAGTGCCATTCAAACAATGCAGCCTGTTAGTCCTCCTGTCAAGCGGGTGTGTTGTGTTCTATGGGAGTTGTACAGGGTGGGGGCTGGGGGGAAACGGAACTGTAATCAAACCTTTCTTTTACTAGATCAGCTTTGAAGGTGCCTATTTTATATGTTTACAATTGCCATGAACCCGAGTTCTGCTGGCTTGTAGCTCACTTCTACAAAGCAGCGATATCCAACCTGGACTATGATTCCAAAAACTTCTACTTCTACTTCGACACCTTGCCCAGGTGTCTCCTATGGGGAAGAAGCTTTAATAATCTGCAAATAGATTAAAATATAGCTAGTAAAATGGAAGTATACATGGTCTCTCAGATTATCATGTCTACTCTGCCCCTGACCCAGTTGCCTCTAGGTATGTTGCAGTCACAACACAGTTGGGCTTATTTATCAACACTGGGCACATTTGCCCATGGGATGTTACCTATAGCAACCAATCAGTGACTAGCATTTTAAAGCCAGCTGCAAGAAGAACAATGAATGCAGCAATCTGATTGGTTGCTATAGGTAACAGCCCATGGGCAAATTTGCCCAGTGTTGATAAATCAGCCCCACAATCCTGCGACTGGTAGATTCTTCAGAGCGACATGTTGCTCACCAACCCCCTTGATGTTGCATACGTTGCCTCAAAGCAGGCACTTTTTTTAAATTCCTGGCTTAGAGGCAAATTTTAGTTGCATAAAAAACTGTAGCCTGCCAGTCCACATATGGGCTAGTAAATGAACAATACTTATATTGTGCCACCCAGGAACATTTTTCCATTCTGTGTTGCTCCCCAACTCTGTTTACATCTGAATTTGGTTCAGGGGTAAAAAAAAGTTTGGGGACCCCTGCTTTAGGAAAAGACATGCCCTTCTCGTATATCCTGTAGCTGCTACCACTGTCTTCCCTTTCTACCATCCTTTTCCTGACCGCCTCCCACTTCAACCCCTCTACTTTTCATTCAATGTCTTTCTGTGAGCCGCCACAGATAGGGTTGCCACCTTTTCTCAAACTTTTTACCGGCCGGTGGGGGAGCGGGAACAAAAGGGGAGGAGTCATGCAACACACGGCAGAAGGGGGTGGGGCCACATTGCGCAATGTCCAGAAGGTAAGATCTAAGCGAATTGGGGATGGGCCAAGGCAGAGCAGGGAGAAACACCTGCTCTGCTGGACAATATAGTGTAATTCCATCATCATCATTTCAACGTGCAACCTTTACAGGCCTTTTATAGAAGGGGTATTTATCATGAATGATCTCTGTATTACAAACAGATGTAATGTGTAGGACTTCTTGTATATAACGGATTTTAAAGTTTTTTTATAGTTATTCCGGTCCAGCTGCTCCACTATTCACATAAATTTGGGTCTGTTCATACACAGATCGAAAACAAAAATATTCAAACACACAGATTCCCTGGACTTACCTCAGTCGCAGCCGTGCTAAGACGGGTGAATAAACAGTAGATGCCCATGGCGAACTCCCAGAGCCAACTTACTATCCATATATTTTACACATGGGAAGTGGAATGAGGGTGGTGACACAACAGACATCTATGTATATGCAATTATTTGCCACCATTCTGAGTGGTTCCTAAATAGTGTTTCATAATTTAAATATTTGATTTTTCCATATGATGGTTATCTTTTAATTTAGCAAGGCTTTTTTTCTTTATACGTTTGGAGAACTACTTCTTCTACTTCAGTTATGCACACTATAGTTTTTTTATGGCATCTTTTGCATGAGGAATATACAAAAATACAAAGGTTTGTAAATGTAATTGCTAATGAAAGCAGTATCTGTTTGTCCCTTGCTATTTTCTGCACTGCTGATTCTGACTACTGAAACAATGTAACAGAAGACATCTAATTAACAAATCTGTGAAAAAGTATGACAAGGTATTGTTTGGCAAAGACAAAGAATTGTTGCTTGAGGACAACTGACTTTATCTACATTGTTTCAAGATACATTGCTTGCAAATTCCTTTATAAGCACGTGTTTTTTTAAAAACATAAATGCATATAAAAAATGTTACATTTTCATTCAATAGCAACATTTTATTCTAGGTTTATACCCCTTTTAAACTGGCACAACATCGACCCATCCATGCCCATTCTATCAATTAAAAATGCAATTCTCCGCTGTCCAATTCTACCCACTGCATTCCATAAAGGTCAGCTTATCTGTTGTAATGGGGGTTTGCTCTAATTAAAGCAATTTAATTCACTCCACACCCACATAGCTATGAATGCCCAGTGGAGACATGGAACATTTCAGCACTTTCTTCTCGATTTAACAAACAAAACATTTATGTACACTTTCTAGGGTTAAATGTTAAAATAATTACGCTGCTGTATAACATAGAATACTTGTGTCTGTTAACAATGGCCAAACTATTTGTTGGTGGTATATAAAATTAAAAGTAGTAACTCTCTTACTCAGAATAAACGATCAGCAGTCCAAGGACAACTTATAGCTAATGATATGGAATGAATGATATAAGCAAGGCTTGCTGTGGTCTTCAAGCATGGGAAAAAATCATTAGCATCAGAAGATTTTGGATTTTTAATCTAAAGTGGTAGTCCTCACTCTAAACCTGACTAAGTGGTAGCCAAAGGGCCAAGCACTAAATCGCACACGATCGCCTGCGCTAAAGCACATGTGGCGATTTATTTTCCGAAGTCGCCTCACGAGGAAACTTCACGCGACTTCCAAAAACGAATCGCCGGTGTGCTTTAGCGCAGGAGATTTTTCATTTTAGCCAGCGCGAGAGAGAGGGAAGGCGTTAAGGGAGATTGGTCGCCGCAAAGACGAGGCGACTAAATCTCCCTGAATCGCCAAGTGTGCTAATGTTCGTTTTTAGAACTTATCTTTGTATTCAGGCCCTCTTCTACTTTTGTTCCACTCTCTTGTTCAAACCAATGAAACTGGAGCGAAGCTAACTAAAAAGCTAGTAAAGAAACAGTAACATCAAAAAATGTAATTGTTTTAAAGTAATAGAAATAAAATGCAGTGTTGCCCTGCACTGGTAAAACTGCTGTGTTTTCTACAGAAACACTACTATTGTTTAGATAAATAAGATGCTGTGTAGCCATAAGGTAAGACACACACACACACACACACATATATATATATATATATATGTATATATATATGTGTGTGTGTATATATATATATATATATATATATATATATATATATATATATATATATATATATATATACGTATATATACGTATATATATACACATACATACACAGTCATATAAAAAAAAGTTTGGGAACTCCTCTCTGGAGTTTTTTTTTTGTAACATTGGCTGAGCTTTCAAAGTAGCAACTTCCTTTTAATATATAACATGCCTTATGGAAACAGTAGTATTTCAGCAGTGACATAAAGTTTATTGGATTAACAGAAAATATGCAATATGCATCATAACAAAATTAGACAGGTGTATAAATTGTGACACCCCAACTGTATATGTATGTATGTATACACATATATATATATATATATATATATATATATATATATATATATATATATGTATGTATGTGTGTGTGTGTGTGTGTGTGTATGTAAAACAAGAAACTTTCATAGTGGCTGCCTGGCACTTATAGTGTTAATAATCAAAGCTGAAGTCACCATCTGTTCAGATTCCAAATGAGTGTTTAATGGCAGCCTCAATCTTGCACGTAATGAAAGAGAAGCACAATGAGAATTATATTCTTTGACTCATCCAAAATCAATCCAATTCATTCTGTGCACAGATGGAGGAAGTGATATGTTGATGCCCAAGCAGCTATTATATAGTATGATAGAAGAAACAAATGGCAAAGAAACTTTGCAACAATGAATAAAGACAGGATGCTTTTAAACTTTTAATATGTAAATCTAATTCAGTGCTTAAAGGGGTTGTACACATTTAAGATAACTTAGTATTATGTAGAAAGTGATATTCTGAGACAATTTGCAATTTGTTTTAATTTATTATTATTCAAGGTTTTTGAGTTATTTAGCTTTTTATTCAGCAGCTCTCCAGTCTGCAATTTCAGCAATCTGGTTGCTATGGTTGAAATGTCCCTAGCAACCATACATTGATTTGAATAAGAGACTGGAATCAGTCAGTCAGTATACAGGTAGGGTTGCCACCTGGCCAGTATTTTACCGGCCTGGCAAGTATTTTACCGGCCTGGCCGGTAAAAATGATGGTTGATCCCAATGTTATTAATAGGCTAAAAAGATAAACATATAGGAAGGCTTGTATTTTTTTCCAGAAAAAGGGGCAACCCTATATACAGGGTGACCTACATACTAATTCATAAGAAATTGCGTAAATTCACATACATGTATTTTAATGACTGTATATCAGAGTGAGTAACTGATAAACAACACTGAGAAATATCTAGGGACCTTCTAAATACACAATAGTAATGAAAAATTATATAATAAAAAAATTATAAATACATACTTGAGCACAGACTCAGATTGACAATCTGCTAAATCTCTTTCCAAGGGAATTGACCAGGCACACGCAGACTCTGGTTCTAAAGCTGCAAAGATAAACGCAGGCCGAAAATCAGCCTGTCCTCTGGCCTCCGCTGGCTCCTGTGTCACACAGAGTGGATTAAACAAGGGGAATGCACACTCACACATTTCCAAGCCAAATCTGCTCTGTGTCTGCACCCAGGATAACACAGTGCCTTTTGATGCAGACACAGGAGCCAGCACAGGACAGCAGATGATGTTCTACCTGCATTTAACCACAGGATGAGAATCAGCCTTACCCTCACAGCATTAGCAATACTGGAAAAGTATTTCACAATCTAAAAATAGGAAACTATAATTATCTATTTGTATCTGATCAAATTCTTTTGGTATTTAAAAGGGTGGTGTTAAATTATTGTAATAAATAATATGTCAGCATTAGAATAATTCCACTGGTTAATGAGTGTGGTTGTACAGTAGCAGCATAATTATGTGTCAGATGTTCTCTGCTCTATAGGAACAACCGTTTAAACTCAAATATTTGTATAACGAACTAACAATGTTATATCCTGTTGTATTAAAACCCATTTGTCTATCCAGAGCCCGGGCAACATAAAATGGCACCCCCCCCAGTACTTGGTAATTACTCATTCTATCCCCCACACTGCTGCTGCTCCTCGTAACACTTCTATCTTCCCTGCCATCACAGTTCCTTTCTCAGAAATCCTGACCCCCAGGCAAAGAGTTAACAGAAGCAAAACTGCTGAACACTAGGGGGCAAATTCACTAAGATTCAAAGTTGCGCCAGGCGCAACTTCGCCGCACTTCGTAGTTTCGCCAGCGCTCCGCAAATTCACTAAAATCCGAAGTTGCGCTCAGGGGTAGCGTAAGGTTGCGAAGTTGCGCTTGCGTTGATTCGCTAAGTAAAGCGAAGTTACGCTAGCGAAGGCTAATTTGCATACGGCGCGAAATTCAAATTTCAATGGAGGAATACGTATCAGCACTACAAATGGCTCGAAAACCTTCAAATCATCAAATAAAAATTTTATTTTGCCCAACACATGTGCCCACTGTCTAGGTAAGTTGCCATGAGTCAGTAAATGTAGGGGGGAAGGAGTGGAGCCCCTAAAAATTTTTCGATCTTTTTCAGCCTATCACCCATAATGCAGAAAACACGCCAGCGTTTTTTGGGACTTAGAAAAATGTTTGACTTTTTTTGAAACAATCCCTATCTACTCTATTGCGCTTTGCCAGGTCTGAGGTGGCGAAGGAAGTCTAGCGTAAAAGGTAGCGTTCAGTACACTGCGCGAGTTAGTGAATTTGCATAGTTACGTCGCTAGCGAAACTTCGCCAGGCGTAAGGGTGCGAAGTAACACTAGCGAAACTACGCCAGCGTTCGTTAGTGAATTTGCGCAGTAACGAAAATGACAAACGCTAGCGAAGTAACGCTGGCGTTCGGCGCTTAGTGAATTTGCCCCTAGGAGTATGACCCTTCAGCCTTCCCATAGTTTTGATCCCTAGTTTATGTTTCTCAGTGTTACAAATTTTTTAAACCAAAAATTCAAGAATAGTGTTTTGCTAGTTGGGAACAGTCTCCCTTGTTGTGGGAAACTTTACATCTGTAATGAGCAATTGAGTTTATAGGGAACTGTTTCAATGGCTTTGTAAACAATGAGTCTCATACTGGATATAACTATATCTAGCCATGAGTAGAATATGTATTTCCTGTCTGTACATTGTAAATGGGGGCCTATAGACAGTCACAAAGAGAAGAAAAATACCTGAGGGAATTTGGAGAGATTTGGAAGAGTTTTTTGTCCCACTAACATTAGCATAGATCCGTTATGTGATATACAGCCCTATACAGAAAATTGTTTATGGTACCGATGTCATCTTTAGCCTGAGGCACTGAGCAACTGTCTCATTCAACACAAGAGTTGAATACTTTTATAGTATTGTTTTTTTTAGTACATAATAAGGGTGTCATAGGATCTATATAAATGTCCACTCCCAAGGTAATATAACAATACATATCACAAATTAATTAAATGAATAGTTTATTCAAATGTGTTCCAAAATTATAGTCACACCAGACCTTTTGTCACTATATACAGTACAAGTAGAATTCTCCCCAGACCTCCACATCGTGTGAAAAGAGATTTATTGCATGATTTATTTGCTAAAGTACCCAATCCTATCAGTTTCTGTAAATCCTATTATTATTGCTCACAACACAGACAAATAGCTAATATAAGCACTAATTTCAAACAGTTCTGTCTGAATTTAGGTGAAAGACTAATCTGAACATAAAAATGTAATCGTGGTGCACACATAATATATAAAGATAGAGCAAAGATGCACAACCAGTGAACAACTGCCCTCTACAGGAGGCTACTGATGATGATGATACTAGCCAATAGCTTGCTTGCATAATTGTAAAGCCAATAACTTTAGACTATATTACTTCTTTGGAAAATTACAGTGAGGCCAATTTATTAACAATTGGCCACTGACTGCTTTGGTATGCAGATTAAAATAAATGAAATGGTGGATTCAAAAGGCAGTGTTTGTTTTCAGCTAACAGAAGCAGTCCCATATTTTGATAACTTTGCAAGAGGCCTAAAATGTAAACACTTCTCATTATAACTGTATATTTCTAAGTGGTATTATTCAGAGCTATGTGTGTATACATATGTCTGAGCTCTATTTGGGTGTTGGTAACAGGTGGCTCCTTTAATCTGCTCTGTGCAGTTTATTATTAGTCTACTCTCAGGCTTAATATTGTGTGATGCAAACATGATTAGTTGCTTAATGAAAAGAGTGGTAGAAAACATACCCAGCTTGGGAGCACCCTCCGGAGGGTAGTCTGGAAACTGACCTTCTGATGGGACACTCACAGTCCTACGTAGGCTCCTACTTCTGCTGCTTTCTGGAGGTGGGTCCTGTGCAGTTTCCCCAGGCATCTACGATAAGAAAAGGCACAGACATAAGAACAACTTGATTTGGTAATGATCCCTGCTAATCTCCTTGCAGAGAGATAAGGCAGTCCCCACTTGATCTCTTTATCCTGTATGTGATTACAAGACATAGAAATGCCAGCCTATGTTTGCATTTAAGTAACTAAAGCATGCCCTCTAGTGGTGGATGATAAACAGTGCCTGAGAACAATGTTTACAGCATTTTACTGAAGAATCGACGACAGGCTCCTGCTGCATTCCATAACAACAATCTATTAACAATGTTCTATACTCTTCTTAAACTGCTCAGGAGGATCATTCAGAGATGTTCATGCTGTGACACTGCAGCTGTTAATACTTAATACTACCAATGTCAATGGCGCTATATTTATAATAATAATACCACCATAAAGTAATAATAATAAACTTGCAAAAAGCAGAAAGGCCATTGGTTGGAGAACACCGAGTTATGCAACATTCATTCCAAAGAATTAACTTTTTATCAAGCCTTATGAAAAAAAAAGTATGCAAGAAACACTCTAAATACATGACACACAATAAAATAAAATAAATAAATGGGTAGACATTATTTTCCCTTTCCTGGTTAGCCCGGGGGCCAAAAAACTTATCCCAATGGAGCCCAAAATGTGATTGGCCAAATCAGGCAAATATATGCCTTCTGGTCACTTATTTTGTTATTATCCTGGGAAGCTAAAAGATTGCTTAGCCATGTGTCCAAAGAGTCTTAATGTGATGGCTCATGAGGCACAATCAGATGGAAACAGGAAAAAAAGGAATAATTCTTAGACAAATGTTTGCCCAAGCCTATCGTCATGCTAAGTTTAGTACTACACCACAAATCCTTCAAGCTGACAGGACAGACTGGAGTTGCAGGTAAAGTCACATAGCTGTACAAGCAGTATGCAGTTGCGAAAGAAGAACGTGCCAGGCTTGCCTCCAAATAATAAATTGGAGGGGCCCAGTGTGAATTACCTCTCTTGCCCTCATGTTACGCCCCTCGCCCGCGGCATGGGAGCGCATGAATTTAAAGGAGACCATCTATACTATAGAGGAAGCTGCCCCTCCTGCTCCACCGGGCCTCCTCAGCGACCACTGGCCTGCTTCCACTATAGTTACACCACTGGCAGTATGGTAGCAGGGAAGTTGATGTACATTAGCAGTTTCAACATTTTAATAAGTTAGCCTATTTAGTTTATAATAGTCAACACTTGGGATTCACCACCATTCCTACCAAGGCAGCCATAAAGCAGAACAACTGGAATCGAATACACAATACAAAAAAAACTTTTAAGCTTTTTGCATTAGGCACATTTTTGTGTCAGGACCCTTCTTCCTGCAGAACAGCAATCTGACACATAAAAATCAGCAGATAGCTGCACTTGGAGATATAAAGTGCACTACCGACTCTCCATGTATGAAAGCAACCCTATGCAGTTAGACCAGGGGTGCCCAAACTTCTTGCAACGAGCGCCAGATTTCAGAAGTATGCGAAAACAGTGCTCTCTACATGCTAGTACGCGTCTATTGCTTACACCTTCAGCACACAGGCAGTAGTATAGACCAAGTGGCAGATCATTTCACTAATGTGCCCAAATATTACTGCTACGGCTACGCGATTCCTGATCACACTGTGCTGGTGGGCCGCATTATTATTAATTTCATGATGAAGGCTGAGGGCCGGTGTAAATTTGAAAAAGGGCGGCAATTGGCCCCCGGGCCGCACATTGGACATGCCTGAGTTAGACAGATCATGATGCACATAATGCTTCCAATTGCAGATACCTTGCTACCCTTCCTTCCCATTAAAGGAGAACTAAAAAAAAAAAAAATTCATATTTTACATACAAACTTATTGTACCAACCTAAAGTTTCAGTATGAGAAGCTAAGATTAGGGGTTGTCGCAAATTTATAAGCAGAAAATGAGGTTTGTCTGTAATATAAGATGATGCTAAAAGGCTGATTATTTAATTCTGATTCTAGTTCCACTGGTTTCTGAGCCGACATGTAGTAATTAACTGTATTCAGGGCCGCCATCAGGGGGGCACAGGGGGTACTCCTGTACCGGGCCCGGGCTTAAAAGGGGGTCTGGCTGTGCTGCACCATACTAGGAATGTTCAAAAAACTCTCTGCTTTATCACACACACACATTCCAGAAGCCCACTGAAGCGGATTAATTCAGCAGAGAAGCGCTGCTACTCTGAGCCAAACAGCCAGACGGGTTGGTAAAGCCTTTACCCCTTCCGAGCCACAAACATAGCAAACAGGGTCCAGCCTCCGTAGGTCAGCCAATGTGAGGTCAGTGACACAAGCCACTACAGTACGTCACCAATTCTAAGAATCTGCCCCTTCAGCTTGCCGATTGGCTTGAAAATCATGATTGACAACGGCTCTGGAGCACAGATTGCGACTTGATTGGTTGGTTGCTCCGGTTCTGCTTTTCTTTACTGTATGTGGTGTGTGTATTTGCTGCTGTGCCTGGACTGTCTCACAAAAGCAAGTGGGTGCTTTGTGTGGGTGACAGCTGATAAGAGGGCATGGGAGTGTGGCATGGGAGCCTGAACTGAATCAGTCTGGAAAATAAAACGCAGAACTGTTGGCTTCTAAAATAACTAGTGCATGTTTATTATGTGGCAGGCAAAAATGGGCTCTTGTCATGAATTCACATGGCTGGGGTAAATTGGGTGACATGCAGCATTCTTTTATATTCTTTCTATGTGTCTTGCCCTTAGCTGGGGTGTAACAGGGTAGCACTAACACTAGCCTTGTTTTTTGTAATTGTGTTGTGTCGCTTGTTTATGATCACCAAAAAGATCAGATAACATTATTAGACAAAAGTGGCCAACTCTGAGTCAGCTAAAGAGGATCATATACTCTCAGTGCAAATAATCCTTTTGCAAGGCTAGCCTACTTCAGGCAATAGTATACACAAGGCCGCCATCAGGGGGTACTCCTGTAGCGGGCCCGGGCCTAAAGGAGGGCTGTGCTGCACTTTTTGAAATAGCCGGGCCCCTATTGAAAGCTCTGAAGCCGTGCCACTTCTTCTGAAGTCCTGAACTGCCGAAAAGCCGAAGTTCCGAACAGCCAAAGTCCCAAAGCCACGAAAAGACCCAAAGTCACAAAATGAGCCGAAGTTGAAGTCCTGAAGCCACAAGTTCAGTTCTACTGAACACCAATGTGGTGTTTTTTTTATTTTTTTAAACCCCTGGCCACCAATGTATTATTTTAATGCCATATATGTTTTTTTTTAAAAAATTCTCTGGAGCTCCAATTTTATTTTTTAACTTGAAAGGGGGGGCCTGGCAGATCTTCTCTGCTAAAGGGTTGCGGTTGCCTTGGGCTGGTACAGAAGCCTAAAACATAATGTACATTTTTAGTCTAATTTAGTTCTCCTTTAAAAGAGGATTCAATAGCCCTTTACTCTCAAACTGATCCATCGGGGACCCATAAATGCCTGTTTGATGTACCTTGTTCATTTAAGTGGAATAGGGAAGTCTGGGTTCAACTGTACATAATTAGGGGCCCATTTATTAACAATCAAATTGCGATTTTTTTTCTATAAATCTTGAAAAATTTGTGGTTTTCCTATATTTTTTAAAAGCCCTATAAATCTGAAATTTATTAAGTGAAAAAAACACAAACATCTTTAATATCAAACTTCGCTAATTAAAAGTTGTCACGGTGCTATAGAAGTCAATGAAAGCTGCACCAATCGTATTGGACCACTTTTAATCAAATAGGACTTTTAGAGGTTTTTGTATTTTTTTCGCTAGGAATTGTCTGAAAAAACAAGAATTAGTGGTTTTCGAGGTACCTGTATTTGTATTTTTTTAGCACTTCTTTCTCACTTTTTATATTCTGATCTTTTATAAATTAAAAGACAATTGTGGTTTTAGAGAATGTGAGTTTAGTTGTGGTTTCAAAGACCACTAAAACCACTAAAATTCAACCTAATAAACAAGTGTTGGCATTTGCAGAGAAGAGGACCTGATGGGATGTGAGGTAGCACCTGCATACAAATAGTGCCCCTGCGCTACAAGTAAAGTGGGGATGTTTTGGGGGATGCCAGTGGTATAATTTTTTTTAGGGGTCGAAGGTATTATAATGCATATACTCAGCACTAGAAGTAGTTTCCAGAAAGAAAAATTAGATGGAGGACGGAAGCATTCTTTGAAATTATTTGCAGGTAGGAGCCTGTAGTGAAAAAAAAAGAATGCAGAAGAGAGGCTGAATGTGTGAGAATTTAGAAACCAGCTAGGAAGAGTAGTATAAGAGAACATATATCTAGTTCCCATGTATAGTCCTAAATTATCACTATTATTCATTATCTATATAGTGCTACAGCTAGAGGGAGCAATACCTATTTCAGTGCTATATGTAGTAAATATAACTGTACCATTAAGATTAATCATCATTCACATCAGGAGGAGCTTACAATTAGTCGCTGTTAGACTAAACCCACACAAACACTTTAAAACTATTCAAACTCCATACAATTTGGAATAAATCTGCACTGCCCAAGTATAATGATAACCAGTCAGTCCCACTTGCTAATGCTTGATAGAATGTTGTACTCCCATCTTTAGGCACAATACATTAGACCAGGGCTATCTAACAAGAAGCCCATAGGCACATAGTTGCCCCTCCAAGAGAGTGAATAAATTCAGACAGTACTTAAATCAAACCTGTCCAATATCAATCAGATGCGGCATATTCCAAAGGATTTTAATGCCACCAGGGCACATATAATCAAAGGCAAAATATAACTCTTTGTATGACACAAATTCATACCTCCCAACTATCCCTTTTTCGGAGGGACAGTCCCTCTTTTGACAGCTCAACCTGCAGTCCCTCATTTGTACTGGAAAGTCCCTCTTTTCTCTGCACTGAACAGCCAGAAAAAGAAATAAAGTTTCTCACTTAATTGGCTTTTAGCAGAGAGCCCAGAACAGCTAACAGGTGCAAATAAGATACTTTGTAACAATTTTGAGACACAAAAACACAGTTTAGATAAGGAGAAATATTTTCAAACTTTTCATAACCTGCCAAATTTTGTAAAACAAACATGGTAATTAGGGGGTGTGGCCACAGAAAAGGGGTGTCAACAAAATTGCTGTGCTACGTGCGGGAAAAATTTTTTTGTCCCTCTTTTTACTTCCAAAATGTTGGGAGGTTTGCACAAATTTAATATATAAACTGGCCGTTGCACATGTGGTATGGCAAATAATGTGGGCACGCTGCATGTAAAATGTTGCACAGTGCTGGCCTAAATACTGCTTCCAGAAACAAATGCACTGCATATTGATCCAGGATCTCTAATCCGGCTTGTCTGGTTAATTGTCTTTTTATAAAAGCTTGTGTTAGAGGACACAAAGCCCTTCTTCCTAATAGCAGTGGGAACTCTTCATGTCAAACACAAGAATGATTATGTAAAAGACAGCTTTCCTTGTAAGTCAATCATTTACTCCACTTTTTAAGAGACAAGTTTTAAATGGTAATTACGTGGAAAAGCAAAAAGGAGAATAAAATCCTGCACAGAGAAAAAGCCTCCCAGAAGCCTTGGGCACAAAACAGAAACATTTTTGGCAGCGAGGTTGGATTTGTGAAGGGCTCCATTTTGCGTGTTTGTGATTAGTCACAGTTTTAAGCAATCAGCTCTCCCACTTCTGACAAATTATTGAGAAGGAATATGTGTGCTATGGGATATGGTCAAAAGACTCACACAAGACTAATGACATGATTACTCAAGACAGCCATGGGAAAATTGGATATTTAAGCCAAACATTTATAATAGCATGAATATTAGACAACCCTAAAATATATTTCTAGATGATATAGAACAGTTAATTAATGAACTTAACTATTAACCATTGAATACTTATTGACCATTCTGTGTGTAACATGCCATCAGAGCATTCCAGTCTGACTCGCTGTCTTTCATGGGATCAGATTTAAATTAAAATTAGAAAATTCAGCCCATGAACATGTCATTAAGGTGGCGAGGTATTTTGCTGCTGCAAAATGTTTTATTGCCTCCAATCACTTCCTGTTAAGGATGTTTGAATTTTAAGGTTCCAGTAGTCAAGGTACACCATTTTTTTCCTAAATGTGAAGAATTTTCCTTATCTAGATTTAAAATGAGAAGCAAAATACCATGTGGTATCAGCCTTAAGATAATGGTAAACAAAGAGGAGACGGTTCTGTATTTTGACCATCCTCACACTTAAGGTTTGAGAGTCATGGGACAAACTGTCAGGAAAATTCTTATTTGACTTTATTTTTGAGCAGGGCCGCCATCAGGAGGGTACAGAGGGTACAATTGTACCTTGCTAGGGACTAAAGGGGCCCTGGCTGTGCTGAACTTTTTAGAATTTGCTGGGCCCCCCCCCTGACAGCGATAAAGTCATTCGCCGAAGAGCTTACGTCCCAAAATGCAGAAGAGCCAAAGTCCCGAACCACCGAAGACCAGAACTGAGTCGAAGCAGCTAACTGAGTCGAAGCAGCAAACTGAGTCGAAGCAGCAAACTGAGCCGAAGCAGCAAACTGAGCCGAAGCAGCAAACGGAGCCGAAGCCGCAAACGGAGCCGAAGCCGCAAACGGAGCCAAAGTGCCTGAAGCCACAAAAACACCCGAAGCCTCGAAAAAACACCAGAAGCCACTAAAACACCCGAAGTTGTCCTGAAGCCACGAAAAGACCCAAAGCCGCAAAGAATCCGAAGCTGAAGCCGCAAAAAGAACCAAAGCCAGGAAAGGAGCCTAAGGAAAGTTCCATTAAATTTTATTAAACCCCTGGCCACCAATGTTTTTTTTTTTTTTTTTAACTTGAGCATGTGGGGGCATGGCCAATAATTTTTTTTTTTTTTAAACTTTTACGTGGGATCCTGGGCGCCAATGACCTTTTATAACTTGTGTGGGGGGGGGGTTACCATTTTTAGTGCTGATGTCTGTGTGGCCTGGGCGGAATCTGGGGTGGAGCTTGGGCATTGCACTGAGGTTGGAAGGGACCAGGGGGTCCAGAAAATGTTGTTGTATTGGGCCCCTCGATTTCTGATGGTGGCCCTGCTTTTAAATAACACATCCATGACCTCAAATACTAACTATTAACTCAATATCATTTTCAGAACCTTACTGACATGTCCCTTTGACTATGATCAAAAACAAATTAAGGGAGGCTGCCAGCATTTTGTTGACAATGCTATAAAGTCCTGGAAGTAATGTAAAAGTGGCCAGGAATTAGGTCACTTTTTTCAACTGAAAGAATAGGGGTGGCCATGAAATAAAAATGTAGGTACTTTAAATTCCTACAGTGATAGAGGATGAATTATTATAAGTAACATGCGAACAGTTGTTCGGGGGCTCAATACAAACTAAAAAGAACGGCATTAGTCTGCTATTATTCTATGATTTTGAAAATGTAACCGTTTTGCATGGGTTTCTGTCAAGACCATCGATACTGCATATTCTGAAAGGAGCTTTATGCAAATGTTGGAGAATACTATAGCCAAACTGCTATTTTGTATTGCAGTTTGGCCACTGGGGATACTATTTCGTATGACAAACATTTCATTTGACCTTAGAAAAATGGCAGCTCATTAATAAGTACTGTACAAACATTCAGGCAAGGCTTTCTGTGCAAAATAATGAATAACAAACTTAACATTTACAAAGTAAACTACATGTACAAATGGAGGAATGTATTTTAAAAAATGTGCCACCCCTCAGATCTTTTGTAATAAGAATATAAAGAATGTGCCAGATTCAGATGAAAGCTACAATTACTGTGAGAATAGAGATTGCTATTGCAACATTGCACATGGTGCTACTATTTAACAAGAGAAACTTGCTCTGTCCCCAAAAACAAAGCTTAATTTAACAAACATGCTCAAGCCAGCAAGTGGTCAGTGTGACCTTTTGCTAGCCCATTGCTTTTACACTTGTGACATTCAGTCTTGTGATGTCTGTGCTAGCATGCAGAGGTGCAATCCAATTTACACAGGTGACAGGAGCGGAACTCCCCACTCAATATGTCATGACCATAGGTCAACAATTGCTTTACCACTTTCCTGCCTTAGGGGCTATGATTACCTTTACATTCTGACAACACAGAGGAAAATAAATTACTTAGAGCCTAAAGTAATAGGCAGAAACACTCCACAAGGGATCCCTGCTGTTCCCACTACAGCTTTATAAAGTGACACTTTTAGATCAATGTGGGTATAAATCTGCTTACAGTGTTGGCAACACTTAAAGGAAAACGTTACCCCCAAAATGAATATTTAAGCAACAGATAGTTTATATCATATAAAGTGGCATATTAAAGAATCTTACCAAACTGGTATAGATATAAATAGGTGTAAATATTGCCCTTTTATATCTCTTGCCTTGAACCACCATTTCTTGATGGTCTGTGTGATGCCTCAGAGATCACCTGACCAGAAATAATGCAATTGTAACTGTAACAGGAAGAAGTGTGGAAGCAAAATACAGAACTATTTTAATTGGCTCATGTGACCTAACATGTATGGTTTGTTTGGTATGCTTGTGTGCACCGTGAATTTTACAATCCCAGGGGGAGGCCCTTATTTTGTAAAATGGCAATTTTCTATTTATGATTACCCAATGGCACATAATACTAAAAAAAGTATATTATTTCGAAAATCCTTTATTTACAGGAAACAGGGCTTTACACATGAGCGGTTTTATTCAATATCTTTTTATAAAGACCTACATTGTTTGGGGGGGGGTATAGTTTTCCTTTAAAGGTCACTTAAATCCAAAAATGAATCATTTACTGTGCTCTTGTGAGCACTTCTAAATATTTTTAGACATTTCTAAGATATTATAAGTTTTATGGAGGTAAATGCAACTTTTGGCTCTGCAGCACTCTCTGTCCTACAGGTAAGTGAGGGAAGGTAACAGGTCAGGTCAAGTTACTAAATGTTCCAATAATCTGGGCTGATGTGCCTCAGGCACCAGCGGCCCACTGATTTCCAGGGACATCAAAAATGCTGCACCTGGTACGATTAAGAGCCGATTTTACAGTTCTGCACTCTTCTAGCGCAATGAGTGCATTTGCACTTCTGTGCTAGAACTGTTGACCCCCCCCCCAGTAGTCAACAGTAGTGATGTGCGAGTCGAGAATTTTCCGACCCGCACCCGACCCTAACCCGCCCACTCCCTACCCGCATCCGACCCACAAAAGGGGCAGGAGGAAGTCTATAAATTACGGCTCCGGAAGCACTAGGTCGTGCATTTTGTCCAGGGGTCGGCCCGAACCCGTCCGACCCGCGGACCTCAGCTCGGCCCGCACATCACTACCCCCCAGACACCATCTGGCACCAAAAAGGTGAGGGCGGGATGGAGGGGCCAGAATTGTCCTTGTCAATAATTAGCTGTGATGGGCTCAGAAACCTGTAAACTTTATCAATAATTATATGATAATAATTATAACAAAAATAATATGTACTGTGCCATGACCACAATCTCATAGGTCTGCCTAAACTATACAGAGCAAATGGTAGCGGACTGGTCACCCTGTGTGATGAGAGCGATTGATCTGGGAGCCAAACATCTGATCTGGCCCACCATCAGGGGGCGGTATCACTAGTTTGCCAATAAAATAAACAGATGTCTTAAAGGGGCAGTTCACCTTTAAATCAACTTCTAGTATGGTATAAAACTGCCAATTCAAAGCAACTTTTCAATTGGTATTCATAATCTTTTTAGTTTTATAATTATTTGCCTTTTTCTTTTTCCAGCTTTCAAATGGGGGTCACTGACCCCTTCTAAAAGCATATGCTCTGTAAGGCTACAAATGTATCGTTATTGCTTTGTCTTGCTTATCTTTCTATTCAGGCCTTTCCTATTCATATTCCAGTCTATCATGCAAGTCAATGCATGGTTGCTAGTGTAACTTGGACCTTAGCAACAGGATTGTTGAAACCGCAAACTTGTGAGCTGCTCAATAAAAAGCTAAATAACTCAAAAACCACAAACAATGAAAACCAATTGCAATTTGTCTCAGAATATCACTCTCCTCCACATGATACTAAAAGTTAATGCAAAGGTGAACAATTCCTTTAATATACTATAAGCTTTTGGCCAAGCACCCAACGAAGATACTCAGATAGCTCACCTCATCCTCGCGGTTAAGGAGCACCAGTTGGCTTTCTGTCAGGATACAGTACTTGCGCTCCCATGTTGTGCTTTCTGTGTAAGGAGACTGACCACATGAAAGTCTGTGTGTAGGCGGCCCTTTCACATCTATGAAATGCAAGAAAAACAATTTCAAATTCATTTCAGGTATGGTCAGTAAATCCAATTCACTTTATCATTAAAATAACAGACAGAGATACTACCCTTCAATGTAAAAAAAATTATCATTTTGTAATCGGCTGGCTTCTTCTATATTGTTTTGATAGGTAGAACAAGCAGTGAGTCTAGAGCAGGGGTTCCCAAACTGTGATGTACCAGAACCAGGAGCAGTGGTTGGTGGGGGGAGGCTCAGTCTGTATACCAGTATTTACAAGCAGGAAGGTCACAGAGTGGGATTTAAATGTGCAAACTTATTTGCTTTTTTATACGGTTTTGAACTGAATTGAGTGGATGATACAGCAAATGTTTCCATATACAGGTATGGGTTCCAGAATGCTCGGGATCTGGGGTATTACAGATAGTGGATCTTTCCATTATTTAGTTCTTCATACCCTAAGGCTACTAGAAAATCATGTAAACATTAAATAAACCCAATAGGCTGGTTTTGCTTATAATAAGGATTAAAAAGGGAATCATTTTTAAAAATCTGGATTAGTTAGATAAAATGGAGTCTATGAGAGATGCCCTTTCTGTAATTCGGAGCTTTCAGGATAACGGGTTTCCAGATAATGTATCCCATACCTGTATTAGTACAGGGATACCCTCTATAAAAGTTCAATCTTAAAGGGAGGGCTTGAACCAAAAAAAGTCCATTGGTCCAGAGAAGAGTCAAGACAGGTGAACATTGCTTTAAATATCAATTACAAGAGCAAATCACTTTATATCCTCTTTAAAGGAACCATATCCAAAATTACAAGCTGTAAAGAGCTATAAGAAACATGAACGTGTATTTATAAGTATAAATCAGTAAAATGTCAGTGGGGATCTAAAGTAAAAAAATATTCATAGTTTTCCTCTGGTCATTTTCTATTTTTAATTGTTTATAACATATTTGCTGATTAGACAGTTTTATACTGCTTGGCAGCTCTTTAAGGAACCAGTTACAAAACAATCCAGACCATTAGTGGCCAAATCCCTATCAAGGCAGATCAACAATTTTGTTACTTTCCCTTGTCTAGGGAAAACTGAAGAGAAAAACCTTTACATAACATATAAGTGTTCTATTTTTTTGCAACCATTAGATCACAAATATATCAATAAAGCCAGATTAACAGAATAACATTATTCCTAGAAATTCACACTGAAACTGTTCTGTTGCATGGTCCCTGTCTTAGCACTAGAAGGCAGCAACTAACAAGGAAGCCCTGGCATACAGAATACTGTAGGTATCCAATTTGGGATACACACACACATTAAATAAGATAAAGCCAGATTTAAACGAAAAAAAAAAACTGGGTCTGTGCTATAGAATATTCCAGAGTTCTCTTATTTCATTCGTGGGGATGTGTAAACATCACTTTGAATGAAGATCCATATACATACATGTGTGTAAGAGAGCGTGCATTTAGAACAGCAAGGTTGTAAGTATTCTGACCTTTTATTAGGGAGAATCTGGCCCTGACCCTTGTATGAAAAATGCTAATAAAACAGAAGGAGAATACTACACATTTAAAAGTATATTTGTTCATTACAAATGTTCAGCGGTTTTAATGTTATATGTAAAACTGATACATGTTTTAGATTATATGTTCAATACTGTCTAGGTTCCATTTCTAGCATCCCAAAACCTGCACTTGAGATTGCAGGACTTGTAATTCAGCAATGCTTGAAATAGCACTATATGGGAAGGAGCACTATACGGATTAATATGAATACAGAAGTATCAGTAGGACCTGCTATCATGAACTCTAGAGCTCTCTGCAAAGAGGAACTAGGAGGAAAGCTTTTATTTATAGTTAACAGAAAGGGGAATTTATTTTTCCTAATAAAAACAATGATGTGACAATATGAATACAGTGAAACCTCGATTTTAAGTACCCTGATTTTAAGTTTTTCCGCATTTTACATTTTTTATTTGTGGTCCCACCAATTTATAATGCATTTCAATGGGTGCATTTCCTTGATTTTAAGTAATGTTTTCCCGGATTTTACATCAAAATTTTGTCCTGATGTACTCAAAAACTGCTTTTTTCCCCTCTATAAATGTTATTTGTGTAACAAAGAGGTTTAAAATACTAACCAGATGTATATTTTGGTTCTGCCTGTGAATAGTCAATTTCAATTAATCTGCCCCTTACACAGTCCTGCACCAATCACTTATTGCTTTAGGTTGTGTATGTGACTGACAGAGAGGCAATGTACATGCCCCCCATAGTGTAACATTAACACTGCAATGTTTAACCCTTTGGTATTAACACAGTAAATATTGTATCTCAAAGTAAAACAGACTCCTGTGCTTTTCCGTTTTCCCAGATTTTACATAATTTTTTCCTGGTCCCCTGAAAAACGTAAAATGGGGGTTCTACTGTATAAGCACTGTATAAGGAACACACCCAGACTGGGAACAAAAAGAAAATTCCACTAGTGGCGGGAGAAAGAGGAATGTATCTATCTATATATACCAGTATCAGATTCTCAATTATGTACAACAGGCCAGAAAGGGGGTCATTTCTGCTCTCTATGAGATCACAGGTCCCATTTAGTCTGTTGTGATGCTAATTTGGTATAAGGACTAGATTGACAGATGGAGACGCCCTCTTACCCACGCTTGGCTTGTTACTTTGCCTGATGGAATAAGGGAGCTCAGGGAAAAACTTTCCCATGGTTATAAATACTCAATGTACTGCTTGTGTTGCAGGGGCATGCCACATGAGTCACAAGCTCAGAAAGAATTTATGAGTTTAAAGCAAACAGTTTTTGTTTTGTGGCTTCAAAAGCAAAATCGCCTAAAATCTCTTTTAAAAGTGGTCTAGCAAAGACTGATATAAGCTGGTCGGTTATTTGAAGATCATCTCTATAAAATGTAAAATAAAAAACAAACATTTTTTAAAATTCTATACCAATCAGCAGTCCCTTTCATGCTTTGTTATGATGTGCTAACAGCCAGTTGTGCTACAAAACAATAGTAATTAGGAAATGTATTTACTAGAGCACAGGGAGAGCAGTATCTGGCAAGCACAGCATGCTAACATTCATTAGACTAGTATGGATGACTTGTAAAAGGCTCATATGGCCGGAAACATTAATGGCATCTGACCTGCTCATCTGGAACAATGGAGCATTTTCAATTAAATATGGCAAGACTCGCAATACAGCCTAGAAATAACCTATGGAATATTAAATATGATTTAATGTAGATCTAATCCATCTCGAAGCACTTAGAACAATGCACGAAACATTTCATTACTTCAGATTGACTGCTTCTTTAATGCACTGAAGGATAATGGTATAATTACAATAAAAAATTGCATCCACAGATTTGGGCCATGCTTTGTCTTTATCCAATATCTCTTTTGTCTGCCTTTAATAGATTTAGACTATAACCAATCACATACGATCTAATAACCTCATAGGCATCTGCTATTCAATAATAAAAATGATTGCCAATTGGTTCTAGACCCTGAAGCAAGATGAGATTTCACAAAAGACAAGTGGGCTGTAACTGAAGCAATAAAATTATTTTTTGTTCTGTGTTTATATATACAGAGACAATTGCACAGATTAATACTATGAACATTAAATTAGTTGTGTTAAGGTATAAATCTGAAACTGCCTAGCTGCTGCTTAACTACAACCCTGGAGCATCTCAACTGGTGGGAGTTAACAATGCAAAGGTAGCAGATATATGCTGTAGAAAAAGTAGCACTGACTACGGTCAGACATCCATATGTAATAAAAGACACTAGGTGATGAAACGCATAGCAACCAATACGATGTTAGGTTATTCTACGAATCTACGAGAAGCAAATTTGTCCCTTTTATTACATAATCATAAAACACAGAGGTGACCCATGGTTGTACAAACGCAACTGAATCACATAATAGTATAAAGAGAGAGAGAGAGCCTTGTACAGAGACCAAAGGGTTTGGGTATGATAACAAGTTGGAGATTTTGCTGCAGTGCTATTGACCTGTACGGTTCCCTAAGAGACCAACCTGTTTAGGCTCCTTGTGTACTGAACACTAGAACTTCTGAAGTAAGTATTTTTCTGTTGCCTTTTTTACTGCTGCTGGAAAAGCTCTTTTGAATTGAAAAATAAATAGTTACAACTGTTTATTTGCTTCTCTCTTCTGCACAGACGTCCGAAAAAGAGAAACTCAGGACTTTTTATTAAAAATCAGGGCCTGCAGGCTGAGCTGTCAAAATCGGGACAGTCTCGCAGAAAACGGTACAGTTGGGAAGTATGCAGTCCTACCTGATCAACTTTAAGTATACATATACATCAACAGCAGGGACAGAAAGTAACACGGATATGGAACCTACCAATCTTCTGCATGGCTCCACTTTTTACCGTTCAGGTAGAGGGGAGCAAGTCTATTGAGGGTGATGGTCAGGGTCTATTCAGTTGTGGAGTGGGCCTGCACTGGGATACCGAGACTACTCTAAGGGGCAGACTTATCAAAATGTGAGATTAGAGATCACTAGAAAAATTCACTGACTTTCTATTTCTTCCTGTGGGATTTTTAGAAGTATAGAGTTCACCATTTGATAAATCTGATTCTAAAAATTCCATAGGAATGAATAAAAAGAGCATTTTTCTGTGGTGAACTCAAATGTCACATTTTCACAAATCTGCCCCTAATTATTTACTTCTCCTTTAAAGAGAGATTGAAGAACATTTTTTAGATCCTAGTACTTTAGGTTCATTATTTCTCTTCAATTTCCTTTTACTGTTAATCACATAATTAGTAACCGCATATTAGTAGACGCTTTTCAAATACAGCACAGCAATCATTTATAATAGGCTGTTTCACACAGAAACCTTTATCCTTCTCAGCACAGCCCAGGAATCTAAGGAAGACATGGGCATTCTATTTTTACATTGGGGCTGGAAGGCAAGGCATTCAGTGTATGCACTTGGCAGAGAAGAAGAAAGAAGAACATAAATAAATATAAGAAGGGTCTGTATTTCCCCTAAAAATATGCAGTTAAATAAATGAGAATAACATAGCTATATGTATAAATCTGTTACACAGAGCATTTTTACAGCTCTGTTTTAGTCCTGCGTGAAACACCACATATGGAAATAAGGGGCGCTTTTGTAATTATTGTCAAATGAAAATGCCTCAATAGAGCAAAGCGATATGCATAACTGGAAATATTGCATGCTGTAAGTTATGTTATTATACTTTACTTATTTAGCAAAAATAGACAAATTCATATTTCTCCACTTTAAGGGGCACATTTATCAAAGGTTGAATTTTGTGAGTTTTTTTTTTAACTCTAATAAATTCGAATATACTCAAAATTCAATTGGGGGGTTATTCAATAAAAAAAATTGAATATCTAAAACTCACAAGAACTTCACCAACTCGAAAACTTGAACTAAACTCGATTCGAGTTTTATCTCCAAAAAATGTCAGGAAAGCTAGTAACATGTCCAAATTGGTCCCTGGACCTCTCCCATTGACTTATACATGAACTTGGTAGGTTTTAGGAGGCGAATACTCGAATTCGAATTTTTAAAGGGTCAGATTTTTATAAATCTCAAAATTAGAATTAAAGGAGACATATAGGATACATGAAAAAAAAAACTTATTTTGTAGGCAATTATAAGTAATATATGGTGTTGCTTTTACATGGTGCTAAAAATTAATATTATCTTTAAAAATAGCCCCTTTATTGGAGCTCCCTATAGACGTTCTCTGGTCCCGGTCTGTGTTTTAAATGAGGGGTGGGCGTGTCCTAACACCCTGCCAGAAGCACAGTAGGAGGGGGACAGCCAATCACAGCCCTGCAGTCACACAAGCACAGACAGGCTTCAGTTCCCTATCAGGTCCTGCTAGCTGCCGATTGGTTCCTGCCCTACAGTGCAGTAAGCTGAGAGCCGCCGGCTCCCTTGCACAGCCTGGGAATTGAGGGAGCAGGAAGTGAAAGAGAAGGGAGGGATTATTAGGGTTTTGCAGAAATATTCAATAAATCAGCCTGAAACACTACTTTTTAAAGCACAATTATTCTATATCTAAATGAGTATAATGCACTGGTACGTTCTTATTTTTTAAACAATATGTCTCCTTTAAAATACGAATCGAGTTTGGATAATTCACAATTTGAATTTGAGAGTTTTGACCATAAAAAAAATTAGAAAATTCTAAATTACTATTTGACCCTTAATAAATCTGCCCCTAAGAGTATATAGCATATTTATCAAAGAGTGAAGTTAGAGATCACCACAGTCCACTAGTGTGAAATTCCACCACTCTCCATTCATTTCTATAGCATTTTTAAAGGCATAGTTACCAAAGAGTGAATTTTCACCCATCGATAAATACCCTTTTAAAAATCCAATAGAAAATGAATGGAGAGTGGCGGAATTTCACACTAGTGGATTGTAGTGATCTCTAACTTCATTCTTTGATAACTATACCACAAAGTGTTGCATATATTCACTAATGATCACTGACCAAAAATGTAAATTACACCCATAGGTGATGAAATGCTGATGCGGTTATGTGGATTGCCTTGGGTGCATTTTGACATCCAGGGTTTGTGGATCAACCTCCAGACTGCAGCAAACTATCACACTGGGTCAGCATGGGAGACATGATTGCCAGGTTGTTCTTATTTGTCATACAGTATGTAGGGGTGTTTATTGATTTATTATAATCTCCTTCTAGACCATGGAAAAATCCAGTAACTCATTTTAAACATGCCTCTGCTGCAACATCACCCTTGCTAGTAAGACATTGTATGTGAATCTCAAGGGATCTTGGCAGCAGGACTAGAATCACAATCTGCTTCACTCCTGGTTTATTCTCATGGGGTGAAACAAAAATGACCCTAATCCAAAAACAAAGGTCAGTGCTGAAACTTCATATTGTCAAGCTGAAAATAATGAAGTTGCAAGTGCCCATGGCTGGGATCATGCTTTGTATTCTCCACTGCAAGCAGAACACTCTCAGGACAGTCTCAAAGTGGAACAAAGCAAGAGGAGATCCGCCTACATCGATCCTAGTGTGCGCTTGCTTATACGGAACACAATTATTTGCCAAACGTAAACTGCAATTATCTACTTAGGAGCTGTATAAAGCATGACAAAGTATTCCCTCATCGAACACCCACACAGAAATTTCTGTCACCTCCCTGCATTGCCTCTATCCAAGTTGACTGCTGGGAGGATCAGCACAAATAAATACACATGCAGAGAAATCGCACTGCATATTTTAACACTCTCATTGTTTGCCTACTACAGCTGTTTGATTTGGTGGCTGAAAGCAATTTAGTGGTTGCAGAAATAAAAGAGTGTTAGGCCAGACTGACACTATTTATTCTCCCAGCACATAACAGGCAGATGATATCATGCTAACAAGCTGCTTACGTTACAGAACACAATGGTTGTCCCATGCTCCTGGAATACACACAGGCTGCAAACAGATTATATAGGGCAAAAATGAACTTAAAAATTCAGGAATATTCCAGTATTGGCTGCACTATAATTACTGGCTTCATACTATTCAAAGAATGGGTGAATAAAACATATAATATGGGCAGTGGTACATTTCAAGCCTTTGAAAAGCACATACAATTAGGGATGCATCGAATCCAGTATTCGTCCTTTTTCAGCAGGATTCGGATTCGGCCGAATCCTTTTGCCCGGCCAAACCTGAACCCTAATTTACATATGCAAATTAGGGGCGGGGAGGGAAATCGTGTGACTTTTTGTCACAAAACAAGGAAGCAAAAATTTTTCCCCTTCCCACCCCTAATTTACATATGCAAATTAGGGTTTGAATTCGGTTCTCCTTTGCCAAGGATTTGGGGTTCGGCTGAATCCAAAATAGTGGATTCGGTGCATCCCTACATACAATACCTGGAATAGTGTCCGTATTAGCAAATGTAATTAAGGCATAAAATCTGTCACCAAAGGCTGGACTAATGTATTCACTCAAGTGCAAACTTGACTTTGCAGATCTCAGATAAATTACATTTTAGCTATCACTGTTTCATGCAAAATGACGCACCGCAACACAGAGCGGCCAGAGATCATGAAGCAAAAATATAATATTCTGGAACAGTTGGACAACAGTGGGAAGCACCCGGGGATGGGGGTGGGATATAATGGCTATGTTTGTTTTTGGTCTGTTGATGGGTCACAGCTCACAATCTATCTCAGTGATCCCCAACCAGTGGCTCGCAAGCAACATGTTACATGCCAACCCCTTGGAAGTTGCTTCCAATGGCATCAAAGCAGGTGATTGTTTTTGAATTTCCGGCTTGGAGGCAAGTTTTGGAGGGAACTTTTTTCATGCTTGTGCTATTCCCCAACACTTTTTACATTTGAATGTGGGTCAAAGGTATAAAAGGTTGAAGACTCCTGATCTGTCTACTAGGCATCACTGTTGGAAACTCTAAGCAACAGGGAATTCAATAAATAAAAAGTTAGATTACTTGTCGCAGGCCGCTACTATCTCATAGAAGGAGGTAGGCTATGAGGAAGACCCGGTAGGCTGCCAGAAAGGAAACCAGCTGTGAGAAAGACTTGGTGGCTTTGGAGAAAAGAGGTGGGCTATGAGAAAGACCTGGTAGGGTGGCAGGCTATGAGAAAGACTTTGTGGTTTTGCTATGAAGAAGACTTGCTAGGCTGGCAGAAAAGACCCTGCAGGCCTTGTAGAACCAAGTGTGATTCCCTGGCTGGTGGCACCACTTAGGTCTCGAGAGGAGTAAACAATTGAAATGTATATGAAATTGTGTCAACTCAACAGAAAAAAATCTTTAAGGCCTAAGTTACTTAGTACCTAAGTACATTTGTGCATTCACTAAATGTCTCTAGGACCACAGGTTCAGAAACTGATCTTGAGCAGGAACTGTATAGTTATTAGTCCGCTATTAAGTCTGGCTTTTCAAAGGGGTCATTTAGTTAATTGCCTTAACTCATTAATGCATCAAAAAGATTACAGTTGTCCTTTGTTGACTGCCTTCTTTACAACTTAATGTTTAAAAGTATAATGCCTTTTACATGTGTTTTAACATAAACATATATATTTTATAAAGGGTAATACAGTACTTCTACTTTCAGCAATATAAGAGAGAAAAAATTCTTATGTTCTTTTGGCATTCCCAGTGAATTCAGTTATGCATGCTATTGTGAAATATAAAGCCTGTAATAAAACGTGTGTAATTCCTATGGAGAGTACATTGTTAAATTACCACCTCCCTTTCTACTTGGTGTAATGATATAACAAGTCCCCCCATTCCATTGTACAACCTACTTATGCTTTCAAATGGATTACTTAAAGATACTATAATTCAAAGAATGGAATGAGGGTCCAAACACCATTGATTTAAGAACCCTGCCTAAAGGTGGCCATACACGGGCCACGAAAAGCTGCTGACAGACCGAGTAGGCAGCTTATTGGCCCGTGTATGGGGCCAAAAGTCGGCCAGATCTCGATCAGATGGGACTAAATATCCCGTCGGATCACCTCAAGGTCGACATCGCCAAACGAGCGGATCTCTCCGTGTATGGCCACCTTAAAGCAGAATCCAAGTGCAAAGTCTTAAGGCGTAAATCATCATTAAGTTTGCAATTAAAAATGTACGAAAACACATTGGTTAATAAAAAGAAATGTCAGCAAAAATGAATTTTGCAATTTTCTATAAAGTACAGAACACACTTTAGAGCAGAGATCACCAACCTGTCTTACTCATGAGCCACTTTCAAATGTAAAAAAAAAAAAGTCAGAGAGCAACACAAGCATGCAAAACTTCCCTGAGGTTGCCGGTTATGGGCTGTGACAGACCCAATGTGGACTGGCAGCCTACAAGAGACTCTCTGTTTGGCAGTAAATCTGGTTTTATACAACCAAAACTTGCCTCCAAGCCAGGAATTCAAAAATAAGCACCTGCTTTGAGGCTAATGGGAGCAACAATCAATGGGTTGGTAAGCAACATGTTGCTTGGGAGTCACTGGTTGGGGCTTAACAGCATGCAAATCTTGCCGAAGAGTAATTGAGCTTATGGCACTTAATTAAGTATACGAGTATTCAGTGTCAAATAGGTGCATCAACCATTGATGAATAAGTGCAAGAGATAAGAGAGTAATAAATTATACAGTAGTATAATAGTACAAAAGTATAATAGTGAAAGACTGCATTAAAACCTGGATATGATTATATGTTAAAAATGTGATTATACGGTCTGTTTATGTTTGCTAGCCTGCCCATCGTAAGCATGAAAATAAAGAAGAACTGTAAGTGGTGTGCAGCAGAAAACATTTTCTGTTGAAAATAAAGAATGGCATTCCTAGCAATTCTACACAAAAAATGTACCATAATGCATGGCAACCCATTCCCATGAGCCCATCAGAAAAACAATGGCTAATAAAAGTTAACAAAAGACCTTTTATCTCAACCTACTAGATCTGAGTCCAGACTAACGAATTGCTGCCTGTCTGTCAATAGTCCAGGAGTCCAGGAAAGAGAAAGAAGCAAAGCCCACTTCATGTCAATGGGACATAAGAAAGAAATCTGGGTGTGCGTTTGACAACAGTTCATCTCCCATATTTAGAACTACATAAGAGGCCTTTTGTTTATAGAACTAAACTGACATCACAGATAAACAACTCCCAATTCATGATTTGTCTCCATAGCTACAAATATTAGATCTAAAACCTGTTCCTACCTTACAACTTCACTGCTTTATGAGTCATCCTAAAAAAAATTTCCCTCGGACTTTCTTTCTCATTGCTTACCTTATGTAGAAATTATTTGCCTTGTATTCCTGCTTCTTGGACTGATTCCATGTGTGACAGTATCTCTTATATGTGAATTTTTCCCTTGAGTTATAACAGCCTGTCATCTATATACATACCTGGGACAACCGCTCCTTACACCCAAAGCAACCATTTTGGAAAGACATAGTATTTTTTAGTTTACGAATGAAAATGTTAACTTAAAAGTATGTGAAACATGGAAATCAGTGTGGCATAGGCCTGGAAATAAAATAGATGTAAACTCAAATTCCAGGGGGAAAATTCTAGCACTCAATGAAATATAAAGCTACAATATAATGCCACATAATAACGATAATTTGTACCATTTTTAAACATATCTATGAATTTCTGTGTATTACTTAATATTCTGAATGTTTTGATTAGTTCCCACTAAGGAAACCTACAAGTATTATGCACCTTGTTTTTTTCAGATTTATTCCACTAATAACATAGAAAAGACTGGTAGAACCTTCAGGAGGAGTGGCTTGTATACAAGAGGCAAGGTTAAATGTAACCTCCTTGTAAAGGAAGACTCTATCTCAGCTTGCACACAGCCTTGAGCACAGTCCTGTCAATCTGAAAGCTCTCAAACTACTTAACACATGGTAGGAAACAGGATAACAGATCAAAAGTAGGTTTGGCTCTTTCAAAAATAGCAGCTTTATGTCTGGCAAAGCTATTCTTATTATTATAATAAATACATACATCCATACACTGCTAAACGTACTTTACCCACAGTTCTTTGTGGACAACAGAAGACAACACAACGTGTTTTAAGCTTACCTCCATTTAAATATTAACAGGCAGATGAGAATAGAGTTCTGCAATGGACCCAGGTCTGGCAGGAAAAGAAAAATACAGGAGCGGCATTTGCGGAGGATTGTGAGAATGGTTACAGACAACCCAAAGATCACCTCAAAAGACCTGCAAGAACATCTTGCTGCAGATGATGTATCTGGACATCGTTCTACAATTCATCACAATTTGCAAAAAGAACATCTGTATGTCAGGGTGATGAGAAAGAAGCCCTTTCTGCACTCACGCAAACACAAACAGAGTCTCTTGTATGCAAAAGCTCATTTAGACAAGCCACAGTCATTTTGGAACAAAGTGCTTTGGACTGAGAAGAAAAAAATTATTATTAAAAACTTATTTGGTCAGAACAAAAAGCGCTTTGCATGGTGGAAGAAGAACACCGCATTCCAAGAAAAAACCTGCTACCTACTGTCAAATTTGGTGGGGGTTCCATCATGCTGTGGGGCTGTGTGGCTAGTTCAGGGACTGGGGCCCTTGTTAAAGTCGAGGGACCAATGAATTCAACCCAATATCAACAAATTCTTCAGGATAATGTTCAAGCATCAGTCACAAAGTTGCAGTTACGCAGGGGTTGGATATTCCAATGAGAAAATGACCCTAAACACACTTGGAAATCTACAAAGGCATTTATGCAGAGGGAGAAGTACAATATTCTGGAATGGCTGTCACAGTCTCCCAATTTAAATATCATCAAAAAAGCAGGCTGTCCATGCTCAGCAGCCATCAAATTTAACTGAGCTGGAGAGATTTTGTATGGATGAATGGTGAAAAATACCGCCATCCAGACACTCATCAAACGCTATAGGAGGCGTCTAGAGGCTGTTACATTTGCAAAACGAGGCTCAACTAAGTATTGATATAATATCTCTGTTGGGGTGCCAACACCTGTCTAATTTTGTTATGATGCATATTGCATATTTTCTGTTAAACCAATAAACTGCTGAAATACTACGGTTTCCATAAGGCATGTTATATATTAAAAGGAAGTTGCTACTTTCAAAGCTCAGCCAATGATAAACAAAACCCCAAAGAATTAAAAGGGGTTCCCAAACTTTTTTATATGAGTGTATGTTTCCTCCCACATTCCAAAAAGTTTAACAGACTTCTGACAAAATTGATCATTGTGTATGTGTCAGATGACAGGAGCTGTAAGCTCCACTGGGGCAGGGGCTGATGTCAATGATGTATAATGCAAATAAACAAATAATAGTAATTATAATGATTCACTGGCTCTTCAAGTGTCAAATCCACCTTTGGTTACAGAAAGGCTACTAGCAGAAATGCTGTCTCATTGACACTATGTGAACTCCAAAGATTTCAAATTTCTCTCTCACTGGTGGAATGCCAGCTGTCTGGCTTTGAAGTACAGCACTGAATGCTACACTGACAGATAGCTCTTTCAGAGAAGGAGAACAAAGATGCAACCGCAAAGAAAACTTTTCAACTGCAGCAGCACTGAGCACTCTTTTTTCACCCATATTTCAGAGTGACCTTAAATGTTAATGAGCAGATGGACCTACAGGCTTTTCCATCACACACTAAAGTATGTGTAATAGAACACTGCTGATAGATACAAACCAGTTCGTATTAAGATCAACTGACCAAACAGGAAGTGACAATGTTTCCACACCTGCACCTAACCACGCAGTTAATACGGAGCACATTTCCTCTCTAGTAAGGAGTCTTTAGAACACGAATCATCAGCCATTCCCAATTAGATCTTTATTAAAAAGAAGCTTTTCCTAGCAACTGAGTTAAATCCAGTTTCCTGCCATACTTCAAAAACATACAGGCGGATTAATTGGTTCATGATGAAACCGGCCTTAGTGTTGTTGTGAGAATGTATAAGGGAATTAGACTGTAGGCTTGACTGGGGAAAGGTGAACAATCTCTGTAAAGCGCTGTATAAATGTTTTGCTGCTGTATAAGGAACAGAAAATAAATGAATAAAACATAACAGTAAAACCAAAGACCAGGTGAGCATATATAATCAATAATATAAAGACTTTCTGGAAAATTATTACTTAGCATAATTATTATTTTCTTTAATATTTTTAAACTGTAAGCTCTTTACCTCTCGTATCAGTTATTAGTTGTTTCTGTATGTAAATCTGCATGGTCAGTGCATACACCCATTTATTGTTCAGAGCTGTGAATATTTGGGGGGTTCTTCACAGTCAGGACAGTGAGGTTGTGGAATGCACTGTTGGGTGATGTTGTGATGGCTGATTCAGTTAATGCCTTTAAGAGTGGCTTGGATGATTTTTTGGACAGACATAATATCAAAGGCTATTGTGATACTAAGCTCTATAATTAGTATAGGTATGGGTATATAGAATTTAATGAAAAGTAGGGAGGGGTGTGTGTATGGATGCTGGGTTTTCATTTGGAGGGGTTGAACTTGATGGACTTTGTCTTTTTTCAACCCCATTTAACTATGTAACTATGTTGTTGCTTTATAAGTACATGATAATAATGACAAGCAAGAGACAAACCATCATATTCTGGAGAAGAGCAAATCAGTGAGTGATCTGACAGGGGTTTTTTTTTCTACAGGATTTCCTTCTCCTTTAAGACACAGAAGGAGTGGACAAACAACAAGACAACAAATGCAATCTGAAACAAGATCCATAAGGAAGAACAGAACTCCTGACCTGCAAAAACAAATTAATTTTGATACAAGCTATCATTTTGCGGATGGAGAAACATATTGCAGCCTTTAGGCTATTTATCCAGTGGTCGAGATTCATGACACTACCATTTAAATAGTGCAGTAACAGTATAAAAAAACAGAAACAGAAAGCAGTAACATGTCAAATATGTCTATTGTGGTAATAAAAATGTGAAAAATCTAGACTAAACAATTTACAGAAATACATAAAGCATTGAGTATTATAAAAAAAAAACGAATGCATTTTCAACCCACACCGTGAGCAGAGACTCATAACACATAATAGAGTTCTTTATACACTACTCAGCAAACGACCATAACATACCTCCAAAGAGTTTTTAATACAAAGGGACATTTTAGGGCATACCCGAATTGCCCTGACCATCCTATTTAACCCAAAAGCCTAACTACTTCCCATCAAGTCTGTTTGGAGTTTAGGATTCAGGAATATCCCACCTAAATTATCAGTACCATTGGGCACTATGAAAAAAGCTTTTGGTAAATTATCAAAGAATTCAGGTGTATATGTATTAATGTTTATTGGTTTCATGGAATGAATATATTCAAGATATACTACTACTACAGTACACAACATATTTTCTCCTCCCTCAATATAGTGAGTAATATTTTGCAAAGCTGTGTAGTTTGCAGCAAAAAAATATTATTATAGTCGCCCAAAGTTGCCTCAGTGAGGCAACTTCAGGCGGCTATAGAAAACGCATTGCCGCGTGTGCATTAGCGCAGACGACTTTTCATTATAGCCTATGGGAAAACACGCTGAGGCAGCTCGGGGATAGTCTCTCAGAAGACGAGGCAATTAGTCGCCAGGCAACAAAATCTCCCCGAATCTCCTCGTGTGGCCTTACCCATAAGGTCTGAAAGTAGATTCACATAACTCACAGAGACTAGAAAAGCCCTAGGTTCACGGCCCTGAGCCTTCAGCTAGGGAAACAGATCAAAATCGTATTGATGCAGAGCACGCACTGAAAGAGCAGATTTCCCAAAAGCTGTTTATTGGGTACACATGAAGGTAGCCTCACTCTTTTCGTGTTTCACAAACACTTCATAGGCTTATGAATATAGAGCCTTCTGTACCCCTAACCAAATGAAACCAAAATATATGTAATTAAGTAACACCTTTCTCTAATTTTACTCAAAGAGGAATAGTTCTCAAAGAGTTATCAGATATACAGTATCATCATTAAATGTTCTAGGAAAACTTGTAAATTGCTCTTTTACCTAATTTTGTTTTGAATTGCCTGTAATAATCTAGCAGAAATAGCTATCCTCTAGTCAAGACTCCATTTCTCACAATGCCTTGCATACTTCTTCAAAGGGCTGTTAATCAGCTGGCTCTGCTACATTGTTTTAATAGGCAGAACTGTCAATGCAGAGAACTGCAAGGGACAGACATACTGTATACTATGTGGCACCTTTGTCTTCTGCACATTATTACAAGTGATGTGTGCTAAAGAAGCAAGACCTTATATTCTAAAAGGGAGAGACCCTTATGATGGTGGTCATCTGTGTGTGATATCCTTTTCTATTTGGTATTAAAAGCGCTTAGAGATAGCCAGAAACCAAGTAACAAAATGTGACAAGGAAAATATGCAGGGTTAGATCATAGGTTTTAAGAATTGTTGAGCTCAGGCACCACCTTTGTGGTCCAACATTTGGTTTTATTTATTACTGATAAATGAAAACATATGAAAAGATTTATCTTATTTGACCTCCTGCCACAGTTCCAACTCTGGTACAGTTTTATCTCCAAAGTCTTCTTAGCTGTTCTTGATGCAAAGGCAGCTTTGCAATACATAAAGTGTGGGAGGTGAAAACTGAAATAACATTTTCATATGTAAGTTTTTTCTACCAATTCTGAGTTTTACTGCTCAGTGCAGGGTTTGAAGAATCAGAGAATACATATATAAAATATGAAATGATAATGCTCTTTAAAGTATGTGGTACTGTGGCATGATTCCAAAGCAATGTTATGATCATCTGCTATTTCTTGATAGAGATTACATTATTCACTAGTGAGATCAGGCAGCAATTCAATCTCCACAAGGCAACAGAAATGATAAAGTATTAAGACTTTTACACATTAAAACAGCACTGAAACTATCTCTATCCTAAATCAATAAAAGCTTTCTCTTTATATATTTATTGACTAAGATGTGAGTTGCTCAACCTAACATTTCTTTTGTAGACACAATTTGCTACGGTTTGCAGTAGAAAAAAATTTAGGTTGAGCAGTTACATCACAAAATCTCTTACAAAAAGTATAATTAGGGCAAAATACTTTGCAGTCTTGATTAGTGATGGGCGAATTTGTGCGAAACGGCGTTTTTGACGCCCGCGTCCGTTTTTTCGAAATTTCGTGGGCATTTCGTGGGTTATTTATTCGCTGGCGGCGAATCGCGCAAATTCGCGCCTGGCCAATAAATTCGCCCATCACTAGTCTTGATGCATGTTATAGCCCTCAGTTCCCCTTTAAATCTTAAGAAAAATCTCATTACTGACCAATAAAATTTTTGGGGTTATTTATTTAAGTCCATTTATTTCTGGTCTGAGTTTTAAAGGGGAAAACACATTTTTTTCGTAGAAAAAAAAAAACCTAAATTTTTTTGTGATTAATTAAACCCCAAGGGGCAAATTTACTAAAGGGCGAAGTCATTTTGCCATTTCGCCGATTTACTAACGGGTGCTGGTGTAAATTCTCTAGCAAAGTGGACCTACTCAAGTGCTACTTCGCACCCTTACGCCAGGCGAAGTTGCGCTCTGGCGAAGGGACTTAACTACGCTAATTCACTAAATTGCGGATTTTCGTAAACGTTACCTATTGTGCCAGACTTTACTTCGCCACATCAGACCAGGCAAAGTGCAATAGAGTAGATAGGACTTGCTTCAAAAAAAGTTGACATTTTTTCTAAGTCCCAAAAAACACTGGCGTCTTACTTTTTTAAGGGTGATAGGCTGAAAAAGATCAAATTATTTTGGGGGTACCCTCCTTCCCCCCTACATTTCCTAACATATGGCACCTAAACTATACAGTGGGCACATGTATGGGGCAAAATAACAACTCTATTTTATTTTATGAAGCTTTCCCAGGCTAGTGTAGTGTTTTGATGCTACATATACATCCATTGTACTTTAACTTGGCACCATATGCAAATTAGGCATCGCTAGCGTAACTTGGAACCGCTGATCGTAACATCGCTAGCGCAACTTCGCAAACGATCGGTAACTAGTATACAACTTCGGATCTTCGTGAATTTGCGCAGCCCTGGCAAATCTACGCCTGGCGAAGTGCTGCAAAGCCAATGCTGGCACAACTTTGCAGGTAAGTAAATTTGCACCCAAGGCTGGTAAAAGTCAGAATAAAAAACTCCATCTGAAACCTGCCAAGATCATGTAAAAGTTAATGGCAGATGTCCTGTTTATAACTGGAAGCTATCATGATCTGCGCTGGCTTTCGTACTATAATACAAATAATTTGTTTTTGGGCGATCAAAAACGGCTATTTTATTTATAAATACGGTAAAAATGTGGAAGGGAGTTTGGTTGAAGTGGCTTTTAAAAAATAATGAGACATTTCAGGATTTTAGTAAATAACCCCATGTGTTTGCTTTTGTATCCCCCATGGAACCTTAAATATTGTCTGGATTCTTTCATTTCTGACAACTACTCATTTTACATTTGTGCCCACCACTATGTGTATATTTCTGCATATATGCCCACGCTGCATAATTTGTGTTATTAACAAAAGTGTACACTGCAAAATCACAGATGACCTCACTGTTATCCTCAAGCACAGAGCTTAGAGAAATATGTACAAATGTAATATTCAATTTGATGTCTGGAGCAAATGCTGCGTGTAAGCCTTTATCTTGGCTTGTAACAGTACAGCTGTTTAGCCATTAATACACAGAACCCCATGTGCCTGATTTAGAAAATAAAACTAGCTTGGCTTGTTATGCTACATCATTCAACCAATTATAGCTCCTCATTGTTACACATCTTTGTTTGCTGCTATTTTAATTCCGCATTTTGTTCAGCACATCACTTTCTGTGCGATCACACCCACTTGTCACTAACAAATAGAGCAGTTTATTGCAGTCAGCACGGAGTACAACAATCCTAAGTGTACAGCTACCTAAGATCTCAAGCACTGAAATCATTTACTAGTATCTCCCACTTGAGCAGAAATCTTTCTTCACAAAGCTATGGAATGGCTTCTAGGTACAACGTTTTCCAGAACTTAACATTATGTCAAAATCAAATCAGAAATTTTTTTTGGTTTACCTACATAAGCCTCATTCAGTGCATATATTAGAAAGTGTGTTAGTTTTATGATTTGCATTCTATTACTCACCACCACATCCTCATTTTACCCAGGTACCACTCAACCATTTTCCACCTTTCCCATAAATTGAAAGTACCAATTTCTACTTTTAAAAGCCAAGCAGTTTATCTATAATACCTGCATTCAGATTTCTCCCACTTCTCAGTTCTCCCTAACCTTATCCTTTTACATTCATGCAAAAAGCAGAGGCATGCCTAAATAAAGCAACAAATGAGGATGGAATAATATCAATGAATTGTTTGAGGAGAACAAATAACCCCAAACCATTTGGCCAAAGAAAGCAGAAATGAACACAGCTGCACTCAAACACTCAAATGTAATTGTAAAGCTTCCCACTGCCACACTGGCATATAAATACAGTTGCAATGAAACAATATGCTTGTTTAATTTGTTTCCTGGATTTCAATTTAAGAGTAAGTCTAGAACGGCTACAGAATGTATATATCAGAATAAAATTTAAAAGGTTTGTATAAGGAAAGCATTCCTAACATGTTATTGTAATTAAAAACACAGCATTTCTGTAACAATCTTAACTGAAAATATCTAATGCCTAGTCTTTCCAGTCGCATACTCTATTCTACTTAATAGAATGCAAAGTATTTGTAGCAAAAAACTTACACAGTAACACTATACCACAGATAGAGGTAATTGATGATTAACATACATAATAAATATCCCAACCAGGTGACAGACCCAACCATCTTGGAAAGAAGATCTTAAGGAAGTTGGGGCTTGTGGGATGTCATTTGCAGCACTGACAGCTACACCGGTAAAATAATTATTCTAGCTGCTCAGGGTCTGAAGGTAAATATCTGTAACAATTAGGTCAAGGAGTATTTTATTTACAAAACCACTTACAGAGTACAGAAAAGTGCATTCATAAGCCATGGGGGGGTGGGGGTGGGGAGCAGTTTCTAAACTATAAAAAAATCTATTTAGCGTGTATTATATATATATATATATATATATATATATATATATATATATATATATATATATATATATATATATATATATATATATATATAAACCCCTTCCAGGCAATCAGGATCGGGTGCTGACGATGTGCTTCACATACATCAAATCCACAGTTGTAAGCAGCGCACACCGGAATTTTATAAAACAGTCACTTCTTTATTTATCAAAAGGTTAAAATCATAGTCGTAAGGATCATATATATATACACACACACACAAACCTATCAATTTATTACCCTCTCCACATACACACTCAAAGTGATACACATATATACGAATATACCACAGAACATTCAGCTGACATTTGAGATTCAGATCCCCTGAGACCTTTGCCTCCATGACAGATTACAAAGTGGAAGGAAATGCTGTACTCTGATATCTAAACATGCTGTAATTACCATTTCTATCCAGAAGAGTACTGGAGTCTTTTGTTCTTGTGTATGTATTTTTCTCGGTTTGTTTTAACAAATATGCAAATATAAACTCTCTTATGTATAAACAAATTACTATCCTACCGTATTCTTCTTTTCCCATTTCACCAATGTCTTTGCCTGAAGAGCTTAATATTCGGGACAAGCCTTTTGAAAAGGCAGCAAAAAACCCACGGTTTGAAGCTCTATGGTGTTCTTGCTCCAAGGAACGAGTTCGCTGCAATCCAGAATGAAGGCCATGGCTTCTCCATGATATTATACCCTCTGGCTCTGATCTGGACCAATCAAAGGTAACCTTCTTAAATGTTTTATTACGATCTCCAGTTCTCACTTCTGACTTAGAGTCATGCAAAGTAATGTTCTCTTCATTCTTATGGATTAAATCATTAAACGTGGCAGATGGACTGTAATTCTGATGAACAGATAAAAATCCTTGTGGCTGTTCCTTAGAATTTCTGCTGCTGTGAAATCTGGACATAGACTGGCTCCTTCCAGTTTCTTTAAAAGTAGTGTGAAGATAAGACTGTCCAATTGTTTTTCTCTTGGACCTTGAATACCACTTATAGCTACTGGGAGCATCAGTTGAATCTTTGCTATTGCTTGTAATTGGCAAAGACAATGACCTTCCATACAGCACCGGATGTGATGCCCTTTCTCTTCTAAACAGATTCATTTCTTCCAAAATGTTATAACCTTCGTAAAAAATGATATGAAGTTCCAAAATCCTTGTTTCATCAATCAGTGATGCCAACGAGCCACATTTCTAGGCCAGCATTGATCTTGCTACTCTCGGACTTAGTTAAGCATTTCTGTATCAGACTCTTTGCTTTCACTGCTGAAAGATCAAGCTCTTTAAAAACTATGACTTCCTGCACAAATGATTTTTTTTTGCTAAAGGTCTGCAGGAAATGAGTACAAAGCAAATTGCAGAAGTGCTGACAGTCATGCAAAACCTTATTCAGTTCTGTATTATGTGAAACCTGTGACGTAAAAACATGGTCTTGAAAAAAGCACACGTTAAAAACCATCCGTTTATAATAAAATTACAACAGAAAGTGTAGTGGGTAGGTTACACCATTTAAGGAATATGTTATACAGACACCATTTAAAAATTTTGCAATTACTTCGAAATATATTATGGCTGAGACTGTGTATATTGAAGCTACATGTTTTCAGCTTGGAGTACAGACACTGGGGCTTATTTATCAACACTGAGAACATTTGCATGTAGATTTTTTCAGCCAACTGCAGTGTGAACATTAAAGGGGTTATTTATTAAAGTCCGAATGCCCAAAACTTGAAAAATCTAGTTTTTTTAAGTGTAAAAAAAAACCCACAATTTTTTCAGGATTTATTATAATCCATGGATAGAAAAAGTCCTTTTCCATCTCAGACCTGTCGAGGTTGTATATAAGTCAATGGGAGAAGTAACAAAGATATCCTTATCTGCACTTGGTTTTGTGCAAAAATTTGAAAAAATTCTTACAATTTGAATTTTCGTACGATTTTTACGTTTTTTCCCACACTCGAATTTTTCAAATAAATATGGGGAAATCTCCTGTGCAGATTTGGTGGAGTATATTTAAAAAAAAAAAATTGATAAATTCGGATTTTGATAAATCACAAGACAGTATAAAGCTGAGTACAGTGTTTCTTTAACCTTTTTTGATATGGGAACCCAGATTAAAGCCAACCATAGATGCACAGATATTTCTGGACCATGTGTGGGTTCCAAATAATTTGCCAGGATGTTTAGTTTAGTATGGCCATCTTATGTTCAGAAGTTAATTTGCAACCTATAAACTCTCACATTTTGGTTTTTTTTTTGTAATACTTTGGTATACTTTTGTTTTAAAAGGACTGAAAAAAAACCACATTTCTTTTCTAAAGAAAAATCAAATACTGATGCAGTATATGCTGTTTAAATGAGTATTCAACTATTCAAATAGAGCTACAGATTATAGTTTGGAATGAGATAAATGGGCCCTGCAGGATATTTACCTTTTTGTTCAACTCTCACAAAGAAGATGCTATATACTGTACATCAATGGAATAATGTAATCCTTCTGCCCCATCAGTGTAAGGAGGGATGATGAACTACTAAAGCATACTGAGGGAGACAGCTTACAGAGTTTTAAACCAAAGATCATTTTAGACTCTTATGGGGGTGCTCTATAACACAAGAACAAATGTCAGGTACAAGAGTGTGTAGAGGGAGATGATTTAAAAGAGTCTTCTCACTGGGAAGCTAAAGTAAGTGAAATAAAAGTATAGTTGTTGCTTATTATTTACAACGGCACATATCAAATATTGAATTAAGTAACTCGCCAACACTGAATGTGTTCTGTGTTTCTGTGTTAACAATTATTTCTTTGGATGATGTAACACAGGCATAAAAGTGTGAATTAACTGCCACATATACAGTATACAAATCGGCAAGCGTTGTATTTGAGCACAACATGAATGCTGTCTGAATAAACACTGAAATAATAGGCAATGATATTGGAAGTTTCTATACAATAAAACTCATACATGTTTAGTTGGTAATATGCCCCCCAGTTATTCAAATAAACCTATGACTCCTACTTTTTGCTTCTTATGCTCTCTGGAACGTTACGTTATTATAGAACTTAAACTGCACCCCTCTAAACATGTTGAAAACACAGAACAATGCATCAATTTCTTTTTAACTAATTGGAGTGATTACGGTCATAATGGCAATTGGCATGTAATGAGTAACAGTGCAACAGTGCACTGGAAATTATTTAATACTGGTCTTTACACAGTTGGCAATGTTGTCATGTTTCTGCAAAGAGAGGTTTTTACGATACAAGTATTTAGCAGAAGAGCATTGTTTTTATGACCGCATGGGAAACTGCTATTTATAAAACCTATAGAAAGTGTTGCCACAATCTTCGAATACATAGGAAAATAATGTTCTGTGGAAACTGACAACTCGCCACCCCAGTATTAACCTGTTTTGACAAATAAATCAAGAAAAACACTTTTCACAGAGGAGTTTCTGTTTTATAGAAAGTTTTCTTTACAGCCTCACATTAGTCAAAAGGAACTCAGACACCACACCACCGCCTTTCTCTGTAGATTTTAGAAAGAGAAGTTACTTGCTGAGATGAGAGTGTAGTTTGGTGGTCAAATGTAGTTCCTGTTACACTGTTGCTCTTTTGCATCATTACAATGTATTTTGCTTGGAAAACAAGTTTCCATGAAATAAATCTGACCACAACAAAAAGGTTTTAGCAAAAGGACTAAACCTCACTTTAAAGGGATACTGTCATGGGAAAACATGTTTGTTTGTTTTTTAAATGCATCATTTAATAGTGCTGCTCCTGTACACTTCACTGAAATCGTTTTTCACAAAAACAAAATGATTTCTTATATTTAATTTTGAAATCTGACACATGGGCCTAGTTTTCCAGGTGTCCCCAGTCATGTGACTTGTCTTCTGATAAACTTCAGTCACTCTTTACTGCTATACTGCAAGTTGGAGTGATGTCATCCCCTCCCTTCCCCCCAGCAGCCCATCAGCAGAACAATGGGAAGGTAACCAAATAACAGCTCCCTGGTAGATATAAGAACAGCGCTCAATAGTAAAAAGCCATGTCCCACGGTTACATTGAGTAGAAGAAACGACAGCCTGTCAGAAAGCAGTTTCATTGTGCAGCACTGGCTCTTTCTGAAAGCACATGACCAGGCAAAATTACCTGAGATCGCTGCCCACACACCAATATTACAACTAAAAAAATACACTTTTTGGGTTAGAAATTAAATTTTACATAGTAGAGTGAATTATTTGCAGTGTAAACAGTATAATTTAGTTGATAAGACAACACTTACAAGATAACTATGAGAAACAATAATTTAACCTTTCTATCTTATTTAAACCAATGTGTACGCAAACTATTCAACAGATATAGATATAAAGAACATTGCTTACCCACAAGTTTTTGCTGCTCTCTAAGACAAAGACAGGTTTTGCAGCATATAGTATGGTCACATCTTATCTGGCACCATACTAATCCGGTAAGTATCAGCCTCCTTGTTCTTTCTCCACTCTCGATCCCCTTTTATCGATCGAGTAATACAATAGAAGGAAATGGTCAGTTAAGACAAAAAAAAAACCCCTCTAAGGGTAAGGGTAAGGACACACTGGACGATTTGTCGCCAACGTTTTTAAAAAGTAAATCGCGGCGACAAGACAATCGTCTTTTTTGAACAGACGATTCACAGCGACTATTGGCACAGAGCGATTTGTATGCCATTACTCTGTGCGGTACGTGCTCCACCCAAACCGGAAACGGTTTGTGCTTCCCACTGTAACCTGGCGTCTTTACGTCTTTACGTTCTTGTGTCATTGCGTTCGCATTGTAATTTGAATACAATTGCTGCTACTTATCTGTATGTGTGTGCGTGTCTAGGAGATTTCAGTGCTTTTCTAAGTACATGCTATTTCTGATAAATCGCTCAGAAAAGGGTCTCAGTGCGTTTTGGAGCTACAGGCGATTCACAAACGCGCTGTGGGCACAGGAGCTGGCGTCTTTCATTTGGTTTTGTTCAGAGACAAAACGAGCGATATGTCGCCGCGATTTGCTTTTTAAAAACGTTGGCGACAAATCGTCCAGTGTGTCCTTACCCTAAGGTCACACGAGGAGATTCAGGGAGATTTTGTTGCCTGGCTACTAATCGCCTCGTCTTTTGAGCAACTATCTCCCTGAACTGCCTCAGCGTTTTTCCCCATAGGCTACAATGAAAAGTCACCTGCGCTAATGCACACACGGCGATGCGTTTTCTCCCCAAACGCCTTCCCTGACTCTGCGCCGGCTAAAATGAAAAAAGCTACCGGCGTAAATCACATGCGGCGGTTCGTTTTCCGAAGTCGCCCGAAGTTGCCTCACAAGGAAACTTCGGGCGACTTTGAAAAACGAAATAGCCGCGTGTGATTAGCGCCTGCGTTTTTCATTTTAGCCGGCGCAGAGTCAGGGAAGGCATTTGGGGAGATTGGTCGGCGCAAAAACGAGGCGATTAATCGCCAGGCGTCCAAATCTCCCCAAAACGCCCTGTGTGGACTTACCCTAATTGTAATAATCACACATGCATTGGAAAATGGGAAGGTGCAGAACCAGTCCCTTTTTGTATAGGTAAAGACCTCCCATAAGCATCAGTGGAAGGTTTTGTTAAAACAGATGCAATCAAAATGATATCACAGTGACCTGTGATAAGTTTCCAAAATTACCCACACAAGTCTCACTGTTTAGTCAATTCGCTCACAACTGCAGAACTATATGGCAATAAGCACAGCACGCTTAAACAGGCTAAAACAAGGTAACATGAAAAAATAGACTGGCTACTGGTTCAAATACATCCACCTACCAACCACTGTCTATTCATGTAAGGGTTTCTTTTACCATTTTATTTTATTCTGCAATAAAGTTTTTTCCACTTACTTTACTTACATTGGAAGCTGCAGCCCATATCTCATAATTACTCATTTAGTGCAGTTAAATGAGAGAGGATTTGCGTTCTACGCATAAAAATCCAGACTGAAAATATGCATTATTATTATGTAGAACCCTGCATGTCAGGAACAAATACAGATTGCTCTTACATGGCCACTTTTCCTTCCTGCTTCCCAGACCATGTTTACTGATGTCAAGGATATTTTCCCTAAAAGACAGGGATGTAGATAAAGCAGTATGACAGTTGATCTACTCCAATAGAGAAGGCTCCTTCTAAAAATAGATCAATTGTTTACATAGGATTGAGCTGTGAATGACAAAACATGCAGGTCCTTTATTGTAATCATTACAGGACATCTGCTTCCCCTGCCATGTTTCCTGTGGGCAAGGAGCACCTCAGCCCAGCTACTGTAAACACACATACCTGCCATGTATCCCTGATACCGTATAGACTCCATTTCTTCACATTAGCATACAAGTCTAGAGAATGAGGATCCTTTTCTAAAACTATACTCTCCTACAGAGCTAAATCTGTGAATCAGCTAATCTGTACTTTCTTATAAAATGACAACATCCCCATGATATTTTGTATGCACAAGTAAAGTCTTAAGCTGGCTATAGACGCAAAGATCCGATCGTACGAATCCTCTACCATGGGGGCACTGGGTGGAGAAAGGAGGGGGGTAATATCACTTCAACTTGCAGTGGACTGAAGTTTATCAGAGCACAAGTCACATGACTGGGGGCACCTGGGAAACTGACTATGTCTAGCCCAATGTCAGAATTCAAAATTAAATATTAAAAATCTGTTTGCTCTTTTGAAAAACCGATTTCAGTACAGTAACAGATACATTTTGAAATAAAAAATGTTTTACCATGACAGTAATCCCTTTAAAACCCTACACTGTCATAGAAAACTAGCTATCATTTTGTTGGCAAGCACATTTATACAGTGGCTTACCATTTTAGGCTTATGTGACATGTGGCATTTTGCAGTGATTATCTTTTAACACAGAAGTATTTGGTTCATTGTAATAAAGCATGTGCCTGATGCAGATCAGCATGATTTTAGTGGCAGGTCATGTTTAACCCAACTTGAATCTTATCAGCTACTTCACTATTAAACAATGCTTTTTAAAAACAATAGCACATAGACCTGCAAATTCCAATATTCTACAATATTTGGCAAAGATTCACTAGGTATTTATAGCTAGGCAAAGTCTAGGGTTTCTTTTAAGAATGTATATTTACAACGAAAAATAATTTAAAGTAGGAATACTTTCAAGTAGAACAAGCCATGAAAATGATTAATTCTAACTTGAATTACCATTTCTAGAAGTTTTTCTATGGTTGCCATTTACATCTATGGCAGACAGCCCAAGTAGTGATACAAGTTTCTTCACCAGTGGAAAACTGCCTTTAACCAGTAGTGACAGGCAATTTCCATTCATATGAAAGACAAGAGGCACAAGGGGAGAGGGGATTTTCTCTGTCAGAAATAGGCTAGTGAAGAAACCCTCCGTGTGACATAAGCAAGGTCGTCAAAGGAGTGTTTGACAGGAAAATGTGGCTCTACTCCATAGAGTTTATATTAAAAAAATACAACTTACAGCACAGAGACAGTAGCAGCATGGTATATGAGCGAGGTAATCAGTCATGCATTTAATACAAGCTAGGGTTATATTACAAAGTAAACGCTCAAAAATTACTTAAAAGCAACATAGAGAAGAAAAACGATATAGTTCTATATGGAATTGAAATCAAAGGAAAGGAAAAATCATCTAAATGAGCACTAAAATCACATACTTGTTTTCCTGGTCTGAAATATTCATTTGTTTGAATGCTGCCATTTATGATCATAGACTGATGATGTCTCTATGGTAGAAGGGTTAAAATATTGCCCTATCTTGTTTAACAAAAACACTGAGCTCACATTTTCTGACCCTGCAGCACCCTGCCTACAAAAACCCACCTTACAATGACATCACTGCTCAGAGCCAGGGCAGCTGTTGACTACAATTTCCTTCAGCAGGACAGTCTATCACCACAAGTAACGTCAGGTGCTATGAGGCTGTGCTCACGAGGGAACAGACAGTCAAAAGCTCAGTCAGTGTGATGGTGCCACCCAATCATACAGTAAACCAACCTGAAACCTATTACATCAAAACTCAAAACTTGAAAAGCTAGTTCAAATGTTACAGCCTGTGCCAAGAAATACTCAGGAAGCTCGGTGTGGGACCTTACTAAAGGAACACAAGGCTCTATTATAAAATACTTTCATCAAGCTGATCTGTATATAAACAAAGTGTGTTTCCAAGGCCATTGAAACCAAATCAACTTTACATGGCAGTCATACCTGCACCTGCAAGTGTTCCATTCATTTTCAAGCAGAAATCTTTCTGCCTCTGGAATCATGCCCAAATGATTTTAAATGTTGCACCTTTTCAAGAAAATAAGCAAATTTTTACACAAACAAGCTTGACTTCTGGCCAAACAATTGAAGACCTGCTTGTGTGGCGAGGTTACCAAATGAGCAGATATTTTCCCAATATGATCACCTATTCGGCTAATCCTATTGTTTGGCCCTTGGGCTAAAGATGAGATCATAATAGGCTCCACTAATGAAGCCATAAGGAGAGGAACAAGCTGATGTGGTTCTCACTCCACGAGAATTTAAAAAAAAAACAAAAATTTACGTCTAAATTTGACAATTCATTTTATTCCAGTCTTGATGGCCATCTACAGGCAGATGTAAGCTACTGTTTTGGCCTATAAAGAGAAAGTCAGCAGCTTATCTGCTCGTGACATCCTCCTTGACAGATATCTCGCTGAAAATTGAGTAGTTTGTACCATACTATGAATAGGTATGTAGAGCTTCCATAAACTTTTACAATGTTATTACACATGGGATGGACCATTGTATCCCCTATATCTTAATTTATTTAACCACTCTGCTATATTACAGAACTGTAAACGCAGTGCTACATATATATATATATATATATATATATATATATATATATATATATATATATATATATATATACCCAATACCCCAATATTGTAGGCCTGTTTGAAAATATATTGCCTGTAGCAGCCCATATGTACCCAGTTCAGCATTGTGTGTCAGTGGATAATCCTAAATAGAACTACCTACCATTTTAAGTACTTTGTTATAACTCCTGGGTCATAAGGTGCACTGGGAATGCAAACATCCAAGGGTACACATACATGCTAGGTTACATCACCAATGAATGGACAGAGGTGGCTCTTTTTTATCTTCGTGGAACACAACACATGCAAATATACATTCTAATTCTTAGTAATCCATAGAAATAAATGTTTTCATATATTATAGTGATTTGTTAATTGTACTATTAGTAAGCTTCTGTGTGTTTGCTATGATGCAGTTTGCATATTTTTGGTATCTATATCAAAACCAAATGCTCTTGATTGTCTCAATATCATACCTAAAGGAAAACTAAACCCCCAAAATGAATACTTAAAGTATTTGTTCGCCTTTGAGATAACTTTTAGCATGATGTAAAAAAAGTGATATTCTGAGACGATTTGTAATTAGTTTTTTAGTATTTAAGGTTTTTGAGTTATTTGGCTTTTTATTGAGCAGCTCTTCAATAAGCATTCTGGTAGCTAGGGACCAAATTACCCTAGCAGCCATGCACTGATATGAATAAAAGACTGGAATATGAATAGGAGATGCCTCAATAGAAAGATGAGGAATAAAAGTAGCAATAACAATACATTTGTAGCATTACAGAGCATTTGCTTTTTGGAAGGGGCCAGTGACACCCATTTGAAAGCTGCAAAGAGTCAGAAGAAAAAGACAAATAACTATAAAAAAAATAGATAATGAAGACCACTCCTTTATATCATATAAAGTGGCATATTAAGGAATCTTATCAAACTGGTATATATAATTAAGTAAATATTGCCCTTTTTACATCTCTTGCCTTGAACCACCATTTTGTGATGGTCTCTGTGGTGCTTTAGAGATCACCTGACCAGAAATACCACACAACTATAACAGGAACAAATGTAGAAGAAAAAGACAGAACTCTGCCTGTTAATTGGCTCATATGACCGAACATGTATGGTTTGTTTGTTTGTTTGTGTGTGTGTGTGTGCACCATGAATCGTGGGATTCCTGGGGGCGTCCCTTATTTTTAAAATGCCGATTTTCTATTTAGTATTACCGAATGGCACATACTACTAAAAAGTATATTATTATAAAAATGGTTTCAATAGATGAAGCAGGGTTTTTACATACGAGTTGTTTTATGCAATATATTTTTTATAGAGACCTTGATTGTTCTGGGGGTATAGTTTTCCCTGCTTTATTAACCTATTGGCAACGACACATGAGGAGACAAATCATCTCTTCTGTGATAAAGTGATTCGCCTGTGATAAAACATATGTGACAGTTCATTTTAAGATGTCTCCCAAAGTTTAGTTTTGAGGCAACTTAGGGAGGTTTCAGAAGGGAAAGCATTTGGAGGAGATTACTTGGCCACAGAAGAGGAGTTTTGTCATGGGGGCCTTTTCTCATCATGTGTCATTACCCTAAGGAATGCTGGGAATTGTGATTCCTAGACCATCCGATAAAAAAATAAGCAGATTACAAGTGTCGACATGAATCATAGCTTGGATATAAGGATTGTTCTTTTAAGATTTCTTTTTTTTTTTGCAGAATCCTCAAGGCAAATATTCTGCTCTTTAAGCCCTGTGTTGGCAGTTGTATGAGAACTTGCCCATGAATAACATAAGGTATATGCCAAAACATTGATAGGGGCCCTTATTGATAACTTTTGGCACTGTAAAGAGATGGACATTAAAGTAGATTATGGCGATGGCCCACCAACAAAATAATGGGTAAGACAAAATGGGACCTACATTTATAATGTCAAATGCTGTTCAATCTCTATAAAAATACACTAAATGGGCTAATATATTTTACTACAGTTTGACATTTTCTTAAATGACAAGTAGATATTTATGAAAGAATAACAAGTGAAATCCTTAAAGAGAAAGCTTGAAGTGTATAATCTAAGAAAAACAACCTAAACGTGCAGCTTATTAACCAAACGTGCAAAGAAAAAACAAATCTCAAGCATTGTGGAGCTGCTATGAAAACAACCACATTTCATAGCAAAAAAAATGTAGCCTTTAAAACTGTGGAGACATTCTTTGTAGCAATAAACTTCAAATAAAACTTAGGCTACTAAGAGAACCAGAACAGCACAAATAAAAAACTAGTAAAGCTAAGGGAAAGATGGTTGGACGGACACATGGCTAACTCTTTTGTGGTGCACTATGCACTTATTATCCAGTTAATCAAAATACTCAGAATTAAGTGAAGGCGATCTCCCATATACTCCATATTAACCAAATATTTAAATTTTTTATAGTTTATTTCATTTTTCTCTGTAGTAATAAAACAGTAGCTTGTACTTGATCTCAACTAAGATATAATTAATTCCTATTAGAGGAAACCAATCGTTTTGGGTTTAATTAACATTTAAATACATTTAAATACATTTTTAGTAGTCCTATAGTATGGAGATCCAAATTATGGAAAGATTCCTTATCCAGAAAACCCAAAGATAACAGGTCTCAACTATATTAGATAATTCACTGGAAGAGAAGGAACAACATAAATATAAAATCCTACAGGTCTCAGCTGAGATAAATATAAAAATTCTCACAATACTTGTACATAGCAACACATTTTAATAAGGCGTAAAACCTTATTCTTATAGCATTCAGAGTGTCATATGTGCTTAGCAATATCTGCCAGCAAACCTTGAACAAAGAATGGCCCATTGGTATTGCTATGGCAACAGTGTAAGTAATGCCCAAATTTTAATACAGCCAAATGCTAGTGTACACACTACTGTGTGATAGATCTTAAGAAGAACATTTTTAATTCTGAATTGCAGCTATATTTTTAATATGCTGCAACCAAATAATAATGTTTTATTCATTTTTAATAGGAGAATGTAAAAAGGATATCCCACCTTACATGCAGTCTATATGTTGTAACAATCTGGTTGTCAGATCTAAGTGTATATTTTGGCCTTAGATACTATTCATGAAAATATCACTAAGGTTTTCTAGATAATAACTTGTTGGCAAGGACAATTATTGTTTTGGATCTACAAAGGAAGGAGACAAATTTAGCCTGTGGAGGAATTGGTCCCTGCCTACAATTGTCTTATGAGGTTTACTGGCAAATAAAATGCTTAGAATCAGAGTACATTATTTTTAGGTATCCAAAGACACATAGAAGATTAATCATACTTTGTATAGATATTCTTTTAAAAAAATTGCCAGAGTAATGAACCAAGCAAAGAGACTCCAGATATTCATTCAGGAAGCTACTTTATTAACATATATAACAAAAAACACTCTAAAGACTCTTTAGAGTTGGCAATAAATGAAAAGGACCTTACTTGGTTTAGGTAAAAAAATTAGCAGATGCTTCCCTGGATTGGTCATCCATGTGGTGTGCCAGGTCAGGCTAACCTGAACAGTGATTCCCAACCAGTGGAGGGGATTGCCCTAAGAACTTTTTTCATGCTTGTGTTGATCCCCATTTTTTTTATTTTTTTTTACAAATGTGGCTCACTGGTAAAAAGGTTGGGGACCCATGCCTTAGCTTAGACAAATGTTCTATAACAGTGATCCCCAAACAGTAGCTCGTGAGCAACATGTTGCTCTCCAACCCCCTGAATGTTGCTCTCAGTGTCCTCAACACAGGTGCTAATTTTTGAATTCCAGCCTTGGAAGTGAGTTTTAATTGCATAAAACTAAGTATAGTGGCAAACAGAGTCTCCTGTAGGCTGCCAGTCCATATAGGGGCTACCAAATAGCCAATCACAGCCCTTATATGGCACCCCAAGGGACTTTTTCATGCTTGTGTTGCTCCTCAACTCTTTTTACATTTAAATGTGGCTCATGGGTAAAAAAAGGTTGGGGACCACTGTTCTACAAGGTATAACACTAGCAAAAACAGTACAATTGTGGTGTACACAGAAAATTTAGCAGACACACACAAATCAGTTCTGTAACTACCATACTGCAGACCCTGCCACTGATGGGGAAAGGACATTGTTGACCTTACAATTTGCTACTTTAACTCGGTCTTGTCCATCACGTTAGATGAAATATCTTTAGGTGCAATCGTACGTTTTTGGAGAGTTAGAAAAATCGTGTGAAAATGGAGCAAAATGTGTAGACATGGAGGGGGAACACAGAAAGACCTTGTAGGTAGTGCTTTGGTCAGAAATGAACTCAAAACCCCCCATGCTGCAGGGCAGCAGTACTAACCACTAAGACACCATGCTACAGCTAGAGTACATTCATTGATATGGTAAATAACTTTGTCCCAGACAACGGATTAGTTTGGCTCCTTTCAGAACACACTTCTAATATGATCAGATTGTATCCGGCCAGCCAGCAAATACAGCAGTGCAATGATGGTGCCCACTGGTGCTTCTGATGTCACTAGGTAATGGTATGCAACACACCTACCTCAGATTTTCTGTATATTTGGTCAAGAAACTCATTTAGAGACACAATGACATCACTCACTCATGGAAGATATGGGGGAATAAGCCTATGTGTGTTCAGCTCATTAATTGAAGTAGTGCATACTCAACACTCAAGATATAGATTTATTGTTGGGAAACTTAAGCTCCCCATAGACGCGACGATTCTTCTTGCTGAACGACCGATTTAAGGGAAGCCCGAGCAATCCTTCGAAATTATCGAGCGATTAGTGGGATTCGATGATCGCGATCGTACATCTTACGATTTTTCGGCCGACATCTGTCAGGAAATTGATCGGCCACGTCAAAATATCTTTGTCGGTCCCAGTGCAATCTATCTATGTTTGCAGGGCCAAGAAGGCAGCTCCCCTTTGTTTTCCTGGCAAATTGTTCTTTTTAGTTGATGGTAAATTCGTACGATCGTTCTGAGAAGATCGTGGTCTCACGATCAGGATCTGATCTTTTAAAAATCTCAACATCTATGGCCAGCTTTATGCATGATAATTATCTCTAGTATTGTAAACCAAAGATTTTATAAATGTATCACATGACCATCACTGCCATGGGATGGGACAGCATTCTCCTATGTAACCTAAATGTTTATACCTGTTTGTCATTGACATTGTGAAGTGGACCTCTCACCCAAACATAAAAAGCTACAAAATGAAAGTTTTGTGCAAATTAAATTTGAAACCCAAAATCTTTTTTCTTTAAAACAAAAATCTACCTACCTTTTATAAACTTATTTAAAAGTTTCAGCTGTCAATCATATATTGGCTGTCCCTCCTCTATGCCTCAAGTATAGAGAAGGGCAGTAACTTTTCATTCAGTACTTCCTAGATGTCACTGCATTTCTTACATTCCCCCTCCCTCCTCACACTCAATAATCGTGTAGGGTGCCATGCATGGGCATTAGGTTCCCCATTGTGGTGCACACACAAGATTTTGGGGTGATACACAATTTGCTTTGTCACAAAATGGCACCTGCCTGCTTACTATGATTGTGAATTCCAAGACTGAAGAAACAAAATTTTAATAATATACTGTATATAGTGTGAGCAAAGTTTATTTTGCTCAACTAACATGATAGAAAATAATTTAGAATTATTTCTTAGGGTCAATTTAAGGTGATAAGATGAAGATGAAATAATCCCATTCATTTTACAAAATGTAGTGACATGTTTTTTATGGAGAACATTCTGCCTGTCCGTCTAAGTGCAAAATCATAGCTTTGGTATTTCTACAAACCACATAAAACAAATTCCCATGGCTGTGACCCCTGTATTGAAGGCTGGAATCGAAAAATAGCAGCTCAAATGTTAACGTCATGGAATAAAGTTGGTTTTAAAATAGATTTCTTCCTGCCTGCATGGTATGGGGAATGCATTCATTATCTCTTCAGTCACTTCCTCTTCCCTTCATGTGTCTATACTTGGAATTGAATGAATTTCTCTGCATTTCCAGAGATTTGTTTTATACTATGTGTAATAGGCTATGACAAGCAGCAAACAAAAGGAGACATAGCCTTCCAAACGAATAAAAAAAAAAAAAAAAAAAAAAAAAAGTGTAAATTAGGCAGAGTATATAAAAAAAACAGATTGTCCAGGTGAAAAACAGAGTGAGCAGAATGTTGCTATTTAAATAGAGAAAATATAATCTAATTACAAATATGCTTTGTTTCCTGTTTCATTATCTTATAAATTATTATTAGTATTTGGTGTGTTGGAAGGTGTCATATGTAATTGAAATTTCCCTAAGAAGTGCAAATAATATAGGCCAAACAGCATCTTATTAAAAGCAAGTGTAATGGCATGGAACTGTGAAAACTGAATAAATGAGTCGTCTGGGTGATGTGATCATTTATAGTAACCCAAGAGGTAGTATAGTTGCTACTGCAATCTATCACACATCAAACTCAAACAACATGACAGGACACCTACCAATTCAATTTGGAAGAACAATAATTTGCTGGGTACACAATAAATCATGCCAGGGATGGTCAAAAGTTAGATCAATATCAACCAGTATATCTTCAGCCACGGCCAGTAGATTCCAAACCAATCATATAACCCAACAATCAGGTAACAGTTGGGTGCTGTTTAACTACTTATTACCATATGAGCTATATTTTCTCCCAGTGTGAAGTAACTATGCTCAATTTAAAGGAACAGTTCAGTGTGACAAAAGAACCTGGGTAAATAGATAGGCTGTGCAAAGTAAAAAAATATTTCTAATATAGTAAGTTAGCCAAAAATGTAATTTATAAAGGCTGGAGTGACTGGATGTGTAACATAATAGCCAGAACACTACTTTTCAGCTCTATTACTCAGTCAGCGACTTGAAGGGGGGGGCCACATGAGACATATCTGTTCAGTGAGTTTGCAATTGATCCTCAGCATTCAGCTCCGATTCAAAAGCAACAGATATGACCCATGTGGACCCCCCTCAAGTCTGTGATTGGTTACTGCCTGGTAACCAGTCAGTGTAAACCAAGAGAGCTGAAAAGCAGGAAGTACTGTTCTGGTTATTATGTGAGACAACCAGTCACTCCAGCCTTTATACATTAAATTTTTGCCTAACTAACTATATTAGAAACATTTTTTATTTTGCACATCCTATCTATTTACCCAGTTTTTATTTTTACACTGAACAATTCCTTTAATATAGCAGTATACAATGATTATGACAACATAGCTGCAGCGGTAGATCTTAACATATCAACCCCTACACCCACAAAATGTAAAGGGTTTTATTTTTCGTATTGTTTGGCAGTGTATTTCTAAACTGAAAGGTTTGCAAGCAGACATAGAAATGTATGAATTTCTCAAGCCTGTGCAGATTGGTAGGCATTGTGATATAGGAGGGAGCAGAAAATATGGCTGACTCAGTTGATGAAGGAGGTGACAAGCAAAATGTCACTTGCATGAGCAGCTACAGCAATAAGAAAACTCTCTATGTTAAATTAAAAGTGGAGGGGATTTAAGTATGTATATTGGAAATGAAGAACAGTGATGACATATTCCAATGAAAGATTCATTATGTGATAATATTCTTTCATTGTTACGTACTAAGTAAGGACCCCTTATCGACACAAGCAGAGGGAATCTTCACCAAACAATGTGCAAGGCTAGAGCTGGACTGAAGCCTATCTCAGAGCAGCACTTTATTCCCATTTAGGGAATGGTCATATCCTGTCCTCCATCCACCTCCCACTTCACATTGTTATTTATGCAGTTATTTTAGCATCGCAGCCTTGTGGGAGCCATAGCTCTGCACACTAATCACAACCTGCAGGTCAACCATTATTCCTACTTTCCATGGAGCCAAAATGTTAACAAGTACAAAAACTGACAGACATGCAAAATTGTATTGTTTTGTGTATTGGCTTTCAAATCAGTAGCTCTTATTTATCCTACCAATATACATTTTACAGTTTACAGTATATTTATTAAACATGAACAATAATTATTTATCACAATTTAAAATTATATTCCCATGTAAAGGTTGTTCAGAAAATGCTCTACAGAAACTCGACTCAAAACGCTAGATATTAACAGGGCAGTTCACCTTTAAGTTAACCTTTAGTATATTATAGAATGACCTATTCTTAGCAACTTTTTATTTGGTCTTAAATTTTTTTTTTAATAGTTTTAAATTGCCTCAGTAATGGAACTAGGAGGTGTGGGGCCCGGTTGCAGGCTATGCAGCCTGGCCCCCCCACCAGAAGTGGCGATTGTGGGGGATTCGCAATAACGCAAACTGCCGGCAGGCCCCAAGAGGGTGCAGGCCCTGGTGCAGTCGCACCACTGGTAGTTCTGCCACTGATTTGCCTCCTCTTCCGCCTCTTTCCAGTTTTTTTTCTGCCAACCCCAGCAGCAAAAAAAAAAACTTTTTCTCTGTTATAATTTTATTGTTATTGCTGCTTTTTATTACTTAATTACTTATCTATTGATTCAGCCTTCTTACTATTCATATTCCAGTTTCTCATTTAAGTTATTGCCTCGTTGCTAGGCAGTAACTTAAATGAGACCCTAGCAACCAAATGCTGATGAAATTCCAGATGGTGAAATAATTCAAAAACCACAAAGAATAAAGTTTGATTGCAAATCTTCTCACAGTTTGACTCCATATAAATCATACTAAAAGTTAAATTAGAAAATAACTACCCCATTGAATTTAAATATTTATTCCATCTATACAACAGCCAGTGTATGTATTTCATATGCAATACACCATGTTTATTCTCCACAATGCATTATTTCTCAAAATTACAAACTTATCGATGGCTGTTAAGAAGCACGTTCAACAACTTGCATACAGTTTGCCAAAGCAACATCAGTTTGTAATTTACCAAGCAGAAAAGAAGGATACCATGAAAGGGGCCAAACACTATATGGCCAGTTTTGTTCCATTCATGAAGACAACAGCCGAATGATCAGAACAGCAGGAAGGGATGAACATTGGCTGTGGCTAACATGATGCATTGCTAGATAAACTTTTCAAACCTACCCAAGCACAAAGTGACTGGCATCCATAGTACATATATTTAAGCAATCGTCACTTGCACAAAACTGCACTTGACACTTTCCAGAGACTTTTCAAGAGGGGAAACATGGAGAATTTTCTGAGCTACAAAACGCCCAGTGTGACATTACCCTATAGGAATACTACTGATTTCTAAATTAACAACTATTGCAAAACATTCATTATTCAGTAATGGTAACCTTGGGCCAACCTTCAGCACTGCTTAAAGATCTACCGTATATACTCGAGTATAAGCCGACCCGAGTATAAGCCGAGGTACCTAATTTTACCTACGAAAACTGGGAAAACTTATTGACTCTAGTATAAGCCTAGACACAACTACAGCCCTGTCTCCCAGCAGCGCACATTCTGCCAAAGCGACCCCCCCAGCGATCAACCGGACTTCTTTGTAAAGTTGATGGTGACAGAGAATTGACAAACGGATTACTGTGTGAATTGTCCCACTACCATGTGCAGAGGGTGCTGTTTGATATTGCCATCACTGTTAATCTTTCGTATAACCAACAGAGGGCGCTGTGTGATATTGCCATCACTGTTAATCTTTCGTATAACCAACAGAGGGCGCTGTGCGATATTGCAGTCACTGTTATTCTTCCATATAACCAACAGATGGCACTGTGTGATATTGCAGTCACTGTTATTCTTCCATATAACCAACAGATGGCGCTGTGTGATATTGCAGTCACTGTTAATCTTTCATATAACCAACAGAGGGCGCACTGTTATTCTTTCATACAACCAACAGATGGCGCTGTGTGATATTGCAGTCACTGTTATTCTTTCATATAACCAACAGATGGCGCTGTGTGATATTGCAGTCACTGTTATTCTTTCATATAACCAACAGAGGGCGCACTGTTATTCTTTCATATAACCAACAGAGGGCATTGTGGGATATTGCAGTCTCTCCCCAAGTCTACTGTTGGTATAGGAATGATTAAAAGTGACTGCAATCTCAGCTAGTCGGGTCGGGTACCGCTGACCCGAGTATAAGCCGAGGTAGACTTTTTCAGCACATTTTGGATGCTGAAAAACTCGGCTTATACTCGGGTATATACGGTACTTATGTAATAAGCATCTATTGTTTTCCAGTGTCAGGTCAAAAGATAAATAAATTCCATAAATAGCTAAGGCACTGAAGGCTAAACAATTTGTCTGTGCTAAAAAAACAAACTTTAATTGTTCTTTAGGAACATTATAGCAACAGACACATACAGAGCCAAACACACAGTAAATTTTAATTTTCTAGTTACACATCCAGTGAATACATCCAATGTTGCTTGCAGACCAGGGGCATGAGGACAGGAGGACAGGAAACCAGAACCACATGCTCCTATTCAGCAAACAGTGCTCTGGGGAGCACGCCAGGACTCAAGCTTTCTGGATAACAGGTCCCATATCTGTACTGCCATGTCCCATTTTAGATATTCTGACACAGTTCCTATAATTGAGAAGAATGCATTGGTTTAACCTGTTGCCTGGTCCCTAACAACCAGGCAATGGTTTCACTTGCAGATAGTAACTACCGTAAGCCGTGTTGGGGTGAGTATTTAAATGTTTTTCGTGTATTGGCCAGATTGTTGTTCGGGTTTCATAAGGCTAAAAACAGAACAGAAAGTTGACGCCCAAACAGGCCTTCCTTTGGGTCAAAACCGGACAGGTGGCAACACTAATACTCGCACTCACAGGTCTTAGGTATAGTAAGAAGATTTTTATTGTGGACAATAAGCGATTTTCCACAATAAAAATCTTCTTACTATACCTAAGACCTTTGAGTGCGATGTCTCTACTACTTCCATTGATTCTACTGATCGAGGACTGCACCCAGGCACCGTTGTGCCTATATACACACACACATATATATATATATATATATATATATATATATATATATATATTTATATATATACACAGCACACACACATCATATGGAAACGTTCACTTTTGAATTCCAAAACTACCAAAATCAACAATATACAGAAATGCCACATTTAAGAGCAGGGAAAAATAAAGTAGCCTAATAAATAATGCTTAAGCTATATTACGCACTGTAAAGTTGCATAAATGTCTGGTTTCTGATAAGCCTGGAACATTGGAATCATTGATTCCTTTCCCTTCCTGGTATAAACAGGTCTGCCAAGTACGGCAGCTGGAAAACAGATCAGCTGCCAAGATAAGCAAGCTCTCTGAAGTCACCGCATGGGATTTGATCTCCCTATTCATATCAGGTCCTCAACATGGGAAGCTGCAATGTTTTATTTGAGGATAAGTGCAAATATAGATTGCTGCTGAGAATGTAATACAGTCAATATATATCTTAAGTAACCTTGACATTTTAATTAGATTTTAAGAAGACAAATATTAATAGCAATTTCCTACAGACTGTATAGTCCAATCAGCCAGGCTCTATTATAGTATGCCATCCAAAAAATGCTTAAACTTGCTGTTGATACCCTAGTTATGTGCTCTCTGTGACTTGGAACTTAGGGAGCTAGTACACGGGCAGATTCGGGGAGATTTAGTCGCGTGGCGACTAATCGCCTCTTCTGCGGGGTGACAATCTCCCCGAACTGCCTTCCCCCTGCTACAATGAGAAAACGCCAGCGCCAACGCACTTGCAGCACTCCGATTTTCAGTTCAGGGAGATTGACGTCCCGCAGAAGAGGCGATTATTCACCAGACGACTAAATCTCCCCGAATCTGGCCGTGTGCTAGCTCCCTTAGCAGCAGTATTAACACAGAAAATTAGGTAAATTAGGTAAATTATCCCAATGATCTATACAAATACTGACAATAAATTGAAATACCAAACAGTAACGTAACTAATCTGTGTTGGGTCCAGGTGCAGGCCATAACTACACTTGAACTGCAAAAAATAGAATCAAACATATAATTTTTTTTTTTTTTTTTTTTTTTTTACACAGCCACACCTGATTACACAGATTTAAAAAAAGTCATATTACCTGTAAGATGTATTTCCCTTACCTTGTTCTATTGTGAAGTGATGGATTTTTTTTTTTTGTCCATCTGTTTTCAATAGTGGGTGGTACACAACTTCTCTGGATAGCAGAGATTTTTTGATGCACCAGTGTTCACATATTACAGGTATGAGATGAGATGCCTTATCCCATCATCCAGAAAGCTCCAAATTACAAGAGGCCATCTTCCATTAAGTTCATTATAAGCAAAAAAATGTAAGTATTGAAAACTATTTCCTTTTCCGCTGTACCAAAACAGCGGCTTGCACTAGTACTGATGGTAACTAAGCTGCCTGAATCCATATTGGTAGCAAACCAATCCAATTGGGTTTATTTCATGTTTAAATTATTTTTTTTTAGCAGACTTAAGGTATGGTGACCCAAACTATGGAAAGATCGCTTATCCATAAAATCCAGTCCCCAAACATTCATAATAGATCAGATCCTGTACCTGCATTATGGAGTGATAACAATTACATTTACCAAGGAATGAATTGAAGTTTCCGCTTACCGTATATACTCGAGTATAAGCCGTCCCGTGTATAAGCCGAGGTACCTAATTTTACCTCCAAAAACTGGGAAAGCTTATTGACTCGAGTATAAGCCGAGGTGAGAAATGCAGCAGCTTCTGGTAAGTTTCAATCAAAAAATTGAGGGTTTCTGCTCCCATTGAAGGTGCCGGCGTCTCGTTTTTGGATGCCGGCGACCATTCTTGGACGCAGGCGAATATTCTTGGAGACTATTCTTGGACGCCGGTGACTATTCTTGGACTCCGGCGACTATTCTCATTTTTGCGCTTGACCCGAGTATAAGCCGAGGTAGCGTTTTTCAGCATATTTTGGGGGCTGAAAAACTCGGCTTATACTCGAGTATATACGGTATTTGAATAAACAAACACATGGAAATTACAAAAGTCTGATTACAAACAGTGTACATTTTCAAAAGACTATCAGACAATTATTTCAAGGACTAATTTGTAAAGGGTAAAAAAGCAGAATTACTGCACTTTAATTACTGTAATCATTAAAATCTTCAGAACTATGCATTTGAATGGGCTGATAATTATACCAGAACAAACTAGAAGTCATTTTATAATTAAGAGATAATCTATACTTTAAACGTAACAGATGTGTCTATAATTATACACAAATCAGAGAACAGAGGTAATTCCCTTTGCATAAGAACATATTCTCAAATTAAACTGACCCCAAAATAATAATTATTCCTGCACAGCACAATCTAACTGGCTGCCCATTAGACGAAGAATAAATGTATAAATAATTTGCTTTACAGCATGTTTATAGCTGATTTTGAGTGGGCTTTTATATTTTCTTTTAACGTGAGATGGGGGAAAAATCAAGTTTTTTTTAAATTATGTAGATGTCTGTATTCCCAGCAAAATATATCAAGTAAAGAGCTGACTTTGCTTTAGCCCATCCCAATCCAATAACAGGAAATAAATAATAATACAATAAAAGAAATGTAATCCAATAAAAGAAAATGTATACAACACTGTTTCTCATGAGATAAAAACAAAAACATCTCGCTATGCCATTATGCAGTGTTAGTTCAAACCAATAAACCAGCAAATGAATGGATGCATTGTCAGTTTATTATGCATTACAAAGCATTAACCAACATTTATGGTTCTAGCTAACACAAAAGACAATTCACCCAGAGCAGCAATAAATAAGGGCATTACCTGAAATGTTCAGAATGCAAAAATGCTCTTTCAGTCAAGCTTGAAAAATGCACCATACTGCATTTTTTTCTCCCATCACAATAACCATAAAAATATTCATAACATGGATCTTTGCATTTGCTGTTGACAAATTGCACTCATAACTATCACAATGAATGAACAAGTAAAAAGATAGATGATTAATTAACAACAGGTTCCTTTAGGCTAATTAATGTTTTTTCTGTGCAGAAAACCACAGACAAAGATCTAGCTCCAACACTGGCATCAGCTTTCTTCATTGCCTGCACCTGAAACCACTGCGTTGGCTGGGGTGCAAACACACAAAGCAGATTTTGGCACTGAAATGCATTTCGGCCTGTCAGAAGAGAGGCTGAGAATCAGCCCCGAGAGTGAATGCTCCGTCGTATGCAATTATAGGTCACAGCTTAATTGACAGCCATGACCCCTGGACAACAAGTCCCCTGCTAGATATTTGTAGGGAGATTATAACACAAATGGGTAATAGTAGCAGTGCCAGACCTGGTTAACCTCACACCCTAGACATAGGGTGCCCCCATTGCTACCCCCCTTATAAATCCCCTAACCCCCACACTTGTAATCTCACAAGCCCACCTATGTGCTACATAGTAACAGATAGTAAGAGACTGCAATCGCTTCCCATACTGGGTGTGCACTTCAGAGATGGTGAAAAGTAGGGGACATGTAAATTCAGATACAGGCCAATGGGATTTTCCACCCTGCCTAATCAATATCTGGAAGATTTTCGGACAGATAACAGTCTGGTAGGTCTGTCAGAGGGCCCCATACAAAGCAAGATAATGGGAGTTTCCCAGTAATCAATAAAATAAAAGTTAAAAGTGCAAAAGCATTTATTAGGACATGAGAGACAAAAAAGCCTATGGGTAAATGCCCCAACAGCCACAAAAATTTCTTCATAATGGATCATTGTTTACTTTGGTAGAAACTTTTTTTATATTTTTGCTTCAGCACACTGCGCCATTTTCTCCTTTTTCAGCCCCATACAAAAGCAGATAAGCTCCTAAATCTGCCAGTTTTTATCAGCCTAAGTCACATTTAGTCACAATGATAACTTTCCACAGCATTTTTCCTGCACATCCTCTCTTACATGGGATAAAGGGCCCGTCATGCTGGATGCAGTAGTTTTACAATATCTGAGGACTGATGGTTAAGGAGCAAACTGCCACTGGTTACCTGATGTGACATTTGCCGCAATCAGTCTTAAATACAGTACTGACATACTGTATAACACAAAGTGAATTGCTAGGCAGATTGGCCACACTTTCAATCAGAGAAGTTCTATCAATACTGCTGAACTGCTTTTCTCTCATGAGAAGCTATGTACATTCATTCATTCTAGTGTTTAACAAATGCCATTAAATTGTATCTGTGGGAACATCAGTACACCTGCTATCAACAATGTAAAAAAGCAGAATACCCTCAAGACCATACAAAGTCTTTTTTTCAGTAAAAACACTTAAGAACATCTAGAATTCTTTTGCCGCAACTGTATGCTTTCCAACGTATTTTGGGAAGAGTCTATAAACGATAAAGGGAGGTCCCTGCAAACAAGTAGGATAGAGCCACGCTGAAAACAAAACAAAAAACTGGTGGATGCATTGACACACTCCTAATCTATTAATATCATAACCACTATACTAAAACCCCATCTAAAATCTTGCCAAATCTCATCCACTCTCCTGAAAATCTAAACCACTTCAGCCAATAGCACTGTTACATTTGTTTGGAGCCCCCTCTGCCATATGTACCACGGATCCCTTCATTGTTCATACTGGAGTCCAGAAAAAAATGGCCCTAAAACTTTTGTGTATTTACTACAACACAGGGTAACCATTGTGTTTTCCATATTAAAGGCTGCAGCAGAAAAGCTGCTTAACCAAATTCTGTAGTGGGGTCTCTGCTATCTCTCATACCATGCTTGCTCAGTTTTCCACAGCTGTGGCTGTGGTACATTCATCTATTTATTTCAAATATCTGTATTTCTGTGGGGACATATAACCAGCACCAAGTCCTGCTTGAGTTACTTTGCATTACCACTCATCAAAAGGCTTCTCATCAGAATTATCATGTTAGGGCTCTTACTCACTGGCGTTCTGACCTGCGCTCCCCTGCGTTCCGTTTTTTGGCGTTCAGCCGCAGGGGAGCGCAGGAATAGACGCATGTCATTATTTCAAATGGGGCTGTACTCACTCAGGCGCGTGTAGGCGCCGAACGCAGGTTGAGACGCAACATGCTGCATTTTTCCTGCGTTCGGCGCCTACACGCGCCTGATTGAGTACAGCCCCATTTGAAATAATGACATGCGTCTATTCCTGCGCTCCCCTGCGGCTGAACGCCAAAAAACGGAACGCAGGGGAGCGCAGGTCAGAACGCCAGTGAGTAAGAGCCCTTAAACTCAGGAAAGGCAAATAACACTTTTGTTACCTGATCAGGCATAACCAACATTTATTAAAATAAAAATTGTTATGCTCGGGGTTGGACTGGGCCAGTGGGACACTTGGAAAAACTTCAACTCCCTGATTCTGCCGCCAACTTCTCTCTCCAAGCCGGTCGTGGCATAAATACAGGTGAGCATGTGGTGCCAGAAAAGGGGCAGGTTCTGATGGTGGGTCCTGAGACAGCAGCCCTGGTTGGCCCCCAGGCCGGCCCTGTTTATACTTAGGCCTACGTAGGTTTTGAACTACTTCTAAACATAAAAAATAGGTAATTCCTACCTATCAGAACATTCACACTACAGTAAAGCATAATGGAAGGGAAAGAACATCAAAGGAACTGGGGATGATTGAAACTAGTTCATTTCCAGAGGATCAGAATCAGCAGACAGTCATTAATGAGCAACCCCTTAGACTTAATCCAGCCCTAGCATTAACCCCTCATCTGGCCCAACTGCATTGACCTTGGGTTGCTGGAAGAGGTACTACATATACAGATTTTAACAGATTCAGATGGTTTGATATGATGCGAATCATTTGCAGAATTCAATTATTATTCCATTCCTCTGGGATAACCTATATCATTACAAGACATGAATATTTGACCCAGAATTTCCCTCTAACATACTGGAATGATTTCTGATAATAAACAGCTGTTTGCTACAAGAAAAACTTTCCCTATATCTTATAGATATTGGTTATTTTATATAGAACAAAACATTCCAGTTTTCAGCATCAAGGCTGCGTTAAACCCAATATGTACAATATAATATTCAGTATACACTGTATAGTAATAAACTAGCAAATGATATATATATTTATCTATATATCTATATCTATATCTATATCTATATATATATATATATTGGCCAGATATGGGATGACTTTGACGTAGTTGGCCATCTTAAATATATTGCAATATATGGACAAACAATCCCTGTTTTGTTTAAAGGGTAAGGCATTTTTCAGTAGCAGTACACAAAAGCCATGAATATCTTGTAAATTATATCCTTATAAACGGTGAGTTCTGAGGTCATTTCTGTCACATGACTCACTGAAATTTGTGTATTATAATAAATAAAGTACCCCCAGTTTGATAATATGAGGATATTAGAAGTTACCTCGTGTTTTTATATGGTCATGAAATTCCTCGTTAACTTATAATATCCTTATATTTTACAAGAGGGGGTACTTTATTCACTATATATACACAGTGGCTCCTGGAGTTCAGCAACACCTTGTTTTGTTATGTGAAGCTGCCTTACGGCTATGGCACATGTGGTATTTTCGGTCAGTCAAGAATACTCGGCTGACTGCCATGAAACTGCCATCAGCCATAATACTGACAAATCCCAAGTCTTTACAAGAATGTGTCATTATCACTTTGAAAGTACAGGTATGGGATCCGTTATCCGGAAACCAGTTATCCAGAAAGCTCTGAATTATGAAATGGCCGTCTCCCATAGACTCCATTTTATCCAAATAATCCAATTTTTTTTTTAAATGATTTCCTTTTTGTCTGTAATAATAAAACAGTAGCCTGTACATTATCCAAACTGAGATATATTTGATCCTTATTTGAAGCAAAACCAGCCTATTGGGTTTATTTAATGTTTAAATTATTTTTAAGATTCTACATTACAAAAAAATCCGTTATCAGGAACACACTAGGTCCCAAGCATTCTGGATAACAAGTCCCATACCTGTACTTGTTTGCCATTTATCCTGTGCTCGCCTGTGTTCCGTTTAAAATTGATCAACTGCAGGGGAGCACAGATCCAGACACAGAAGATTCTTCTTTAATGGGCCATCCTCAAGATGAGTCATGTGGAATGCAACATGCTTCAAACTTGCAAATCAGAAATAACAGCTCATTGCACATTAGACACAGTTGTACTATGTACTGTATAAGATACATGTATAAAAACATATATATGTATTGAAGTGAAAACATTTTTGAGGTGAAAATATGACAAATTAAGAATCACTACTAAATTGTTTATAATACAGTCAAACAAGCGGTGAAGTCTGATGTGTACTGAGCTTTATTTTGTCTGTATAAAGAAGTGATCCCCAACCAGTAGCTTGTGAGCAACATGTTGCCCTCCAATCCCTTGGATGTTGCTCCCAGTGGCCATAAAAAAGGAGCTTAATTCTGAATTCCTGGTTTGGAGGCAATTATTGGTTGCATGAAAACCAGCTGCACTGCCAAACAGAGCCATCTTTAGGATGCCAGTCCACATAGGGGCTACCAAATAGCCAAACATAGCCCTTATTTGGCACCCCCGGAATATTTTTCATGCTTATGTTGCTCCCCAACTTTTACAGGTTGCCCATGTGCAAAAAAGTTGAGGACCACAAGTATAGATTAATGCTTAATCCTTGACACCAACCAAGTGAGGTGAGCCCATGAATACTACAAAACTGGGGCATCTGAATGGTAAGGGTATAGCTAGTTTCAAGTATTCCATTAGTTTTCTCTGTATCTACAGATAAGAATATAAATACATGAAAGAACAGACTATAGATGCTAATTAAATATTAATAGTCTCATAAGTAAAAAAAAATCTCAATGACTAAAAACTAAGTCATTGATAGTAATAGACATACTATTACTATACATTTATAAATTACTCACAGCAGTTGAACTATACAATGGTCACAAAATATGCACTTAATCAATTTACTGAATAAGTCCAGACTTTTCTTTTACAGTAAATTCTTAGGCCCCAATGCAAGGTCCAAACAGAAGAGTACAAAAACACAATTTTAATAAAGAAGTAGTATATATATATATATATATATATATATATATATATATATATATATATATATATATATATATATATATATATATATATCTATATATATCTATATATATCTATATATATCTATATATATCTATCTATATCTCTATATCTCTATATCTCTATATCTCTATATCTCTATATCTCTATATATATATATATATCTCTATATATATATATATATATCTCTATAGATATATCGATATATATATATATATATATATATATATATATATATATATATATATATATATATATATATATATATATATACACACACACACACACACACACACACACACTAAGGGATCTATTGGAATGCTTGGGACCTGGGTTATTGCTGCCATTGACGCATAAGCACTGATGTGGCAAAGACCAGATTAAGGGGTTGCTAAACAGGTGCCACAGAGTCTACATGACTAGCACTTAAAGGGTTAATCTTTCATAGCAAGTGTCAGAACCTTAGGCTAATGTTACATTGGGTGACCCAAATGGTGTCAAATTGCTTGAACTCATTCATCATTGTGTTGCTGAAACCATAGCACTTACTTGCACGTCACTGCATTTAAGTGGAACACAACTTCTAGTATTACTGTTTGAACCAATGTTCAATGCCATTCCCAAGAGCCAATAGTGTTTGTGTTTTATAAGCACCCAATTTTGACAAACTCGTTAAGGAGCAGTTTAGGAAGCGGGCTTAGTTTTCCATTAAAGAAAAGCAAAACAGGGTCCAACTTCTGGTGTTCCATAGTAACTCAGGACGAGCAATATATAAGGTCTTGGTATAAAAGAAAGTATATAAATGTAAAAATAGTGTCTCTCTTTAAAGGACCACTAATAACAAAATAGTAAAGATATAATATAAATCATTTTATAGATTAGAGCCAATTTTTTTGGTAGCAACAGTCTTATTCTATATAAGAATTCTTTGAATTATGCTGGTCCACTTTTAACCAACCCTTCTTTGTTATAAATAGTTTAGCTATTATCTGCTAAATAATTTGGGTCCTACTGCTGATTTATATTAATGTAGTCAGAGCTACAGAAGTCATTGCTGGGCCAAGTAGTGTTGCTGTCCAATGCATATGCCTCAGCTGCCTATCCCCTAGTCCACACTGATCCATAACTGACTGTTCCTCAATGGAAATCAATAACATATATTTAAACATTTTAACCAAAATGACTGAAACGCCCAACAATATTGGTCATTTTAAATCAGCAAACAAGAAAAGAATTATTTTTTTTACTGACTGCATAGCAGTAGGACAGAAAGCTTTTGGCAAAAACCCACTGTTAACATTTGTATCTAATGATTCAAACCTTCCATTAAACAGATTTGCTGTGCAAGATCAAATCTGAGTTATGTTTCTATACCACTGACCAATATTAGAGCTACACAAGGTAAAAAAAAGCCAATATAATTATTTTTCAGTAGCACTGTAAGTGTATACAATATATACCCCAAGCCGTTCTATGAGTCTACCAACCCTACATCAGGAGTATAGATTCTGTATTCCATATGGGCTTTTTGCTCTGTGCTTACAGTGACAAACACAAAAACCAATAAAGCAGGAAAAGTATGTTTTATTCATTGCATTACATTTTCGTGGCCAGTTCCATGAATAAAAATGTATTCATTTATCGTGTAAAGCAAATAAGTGCAAATGAAGTCAACATGTACTTTTAAGACGCGTTTATGCATTTCACTACTCCAATATTATTGAGATTGCACATCAAAACTAGAAAAAGCTTAAAAATGCTTGAATAAATTCCCTCAATTACATGAGGGAGGGCTATCTCTACCCAAACTAAGCAATGTATATTGTAGCAGTGATATCATGAATGGCTTTGTATGTGTATTATATTTTTAGCCATTGAGAGTGACTTAAAGCTGGGCAAAAACATAAAGAGCTGGTAGTTTGGCAAAGTCTATATACAGGTTTGTTAGTAGAAAAAAGCATCAACAGTCTAATGTAGTTCTTGTCCTATGGGATTTTCAAACATGTCTCACAGATATTTGCTCAGTTTGCAGCAGTCTGTCAGGAATGGGCAAAAACTGCCAACTTGTCTCCTCCAAGTTATAAAGAGGTCAGATAAATATGGTTCGACAATGTTTATCAACAGCTACCTACTCTTCCACAGTAGTCACATTAAGTGACGCAGCAGCAACCTACATCACCCCAAACTTGGTTAAACTATAACTTGCTGGATCTCCCTGACACAAGGCATTCCTCATGTTGGGAATCCATGGTTTAAATTGTAAGTAAAAACAGATGTGGCTGAAAAGTAAAAAATTACATATTTTACAACTGTTCCCCACCCTCTCTCTTAATCTACAGTCAGCTGATTAACAGGATATTGCTGGCAGCATGAATAACCAGCATACGAAGTGTGATTCATGCCAGCAAACCAGACAAAGGCAGTATAGCACAGAGCAAACAAATAGATTATGATTAACTCATATGGTCCTTTAAATTACAGGAATCTATAATATGACAGCTGGACAAATAAACTTGGTTGAATTTGCATTAAAATCATGGTTTATTTACGCAGTGCCAGACTATTATACAGTGCTTTACAATACAGTACATCAATCAAAGAAGTAGCAATCTTGCTGCTAAAATGATGAACAATTAGAAAGTTACTATTTCACACAAGAAGTAGAAGTATTCAGTGACGGAGAAAAACACATCTGCCCTGTCATTTAAAGGACCAGTAACATCAAAAAAAAATTGTTAGTATACAAAGAAAAAAAAAAACTAAGACAAATTAAACTTTAAAATCGCAAAGCCTTTATTAAGAAATAACTTACCGAAACTCCACTTCTTCTCCTCCTCTTCAGAAAAGGCAACTCGACGACAATCCATCTTGTGGCGCTCGATTTCTCCTCCCTGTTTATCTCCTATAAGGAAGGCATGGAGGAGAAATCAAGCGCTACACGATGGATCACCCAATTGCTTTCTGAAGAGGAGCTCAAGTGGAGTTTCTGTAGGTTATTTCTTAATAAAGTCTTTGCAATTTTTAAGTTTCATTTGTCTTGGTGGTTTTTTTTCAATGTATACGAAATAATTTTTAAATTTTTTTTTGATGTTACTGGCCTTTTAAGCTGTATGGGCTACATTTAGGCACAATGGGCTGCCCAAGTTAGTGCAACAAATGCAGCAAATCTTTCCAAAGATGGCCACAGGTCTTCAGAAGATAAAAATAGCACTAGGAGAGCACAAGAGAGAGCTGTGAAGCCATGGAACTCTATGCCTGAAACAACTGTTTTGAAAGATACATTAATTACTGAAGATAACTCTAAGTAGATCCAGGGAATGGTCTGATCTTTAAGTCAGTAATGATTTTTCCCCTACTGATGAAAACTGGAGAAGCTTCAAATAAACTTGCAGTTAGGCAGGTTTCACAAAAAGGTCTCCTATTCATCTTTCAATCGCTCCTTCAATCAACAAATTGATTGCTAAGGTAAACTAGGCCCTTGCAATCAGAAATTTGCTCCAAACTGAAGAGTTGATGAACAAGAAAAATGAAATAATTAAAAAATAAAAAACATACAAAAAAAATAAAAAATTAAGATCGACTGTAAATGGTTTCAGAATACCACTGTCCACATTATAAGGAGGAAGAAAGGTGAAATCACTGGAGGGTGCCAAAAGTTTTTTTGTTAACATGAGCACTGGCCAGTGGTATGAGGTAAGGGAATACAGTCACTGGGAAGGGGCACTGCACAATGATTTTTTTGTGATAATCCAATGCAATGTACAATCGTTCTTAATTCTGTTTTTTTAATATTGCATGAACATATTTGTTGCCATTACACCAGTGTTATGGTATTTCATATTTGACAATTGGTATAAATCTTTTTGAAAACTCCTTGCACAGTGAGCATTATAGAGTTGAACCTATTGAAACAATGAATTCTATCTGATTGTTTTCAAGGGCAGAGTAAACATTACAATTTGCTAGCTTGAGTACAATATCCATATGGATATAACTGTCTCTATTTCTTTTTTTTTTAATTTGTTTTTATTGAAAGTCAGTCACGTACATCCATGAAAACAGAGGTCCACGATAATAAGTGGAATAACATATAGTAACATGTACATGTGTCATAAAGTCAATAATGAAATAGAATGACAAACTGAAGAATAAACAAATAAACAGAGTATGTGCTATTTCTTTTTTGATTTTTATTCATTTTCTCGATAAAAGAAGACTCCAAATATTTCCAATTATTATTTTTTGCACAAAGGCAGATCCACAGCTTGTGTGTAAATTATAAAAGCAGCTTTATTCTCTGGTCTGATAATAAATGTTCAGTGTCCTTTGATGTGACCATAGGAAAACCTTGGCTTCCTCAGGGTTTTCTTCTTTTTTCCCCCAATTTTCTCTAATGAACAGTCAACACATAATTGTAGGAAACTGGCATATAACTGGCCAGGAAACTGGCATATAAGAAAGGCAACAGCAAGCCAGGAAGACATGAACTGTTTCTCCACTCAAGTTTAATTTCTGTAAACAATAAAGGAAGGATTGGTTACTTAAAAACCAAAACCCTAAACTGAGAAAGTTTCTCAGGATATCCCTTCCGTGAACTGATAAGAGCACAAGTTCTGTGTGTGATCACGAATATAATAAAAAAAGTAGTTGTGATTACTCCACCCTGATTTTGTCTCTGGATACTGAACTGTTTCTCAAGTGCATCTTGAAAGTGCAGAAATGGGCTGAAAAAAATGGGTCAGAAAGCATCCGGTTTATGTATAGCTGCCTTAAGGCAGTCAAAGGGCTCAGTATCCTAACCTTTTATTACAGTCAGTCAACTAAAAATCAGCTCTTGAACAAGCCCAGAGTTACAGTTAAAGAGATACTAACACCAGAAATTAAACCATTTTTATATCTTTCATAGTATTGGCTATGTTTGCTACTTAGAATTTTGCCATAAAGTATTTGCTCAAAGCTTTTACATAACCCATCTGTTTCACCATGCTTGTCTATGAGGGGGGCTGCCATATTTGTGCAGCAGGAGACCGTTAGCATTAGAAACTTTAACTGACAGACTGAGATGGAACAGTCAGGTTGGCAAAACAGTCATGTTTAGGAACATCAACTAAAAATGATTTACACAAATAAACATATCAACAAAAAACGGTCAACATGGCGCATATGTAACTTTTAATGTATAGTCATATTTTAAAAAGTAGTTTTATAGCGTCAGTATCACTTTAAAGGGACAATATCATCAAGAAGAAAGGGCTTATTTCTGCCTTAAAACAATGAGTTCCTTATGAAAAAGTTCAAGTCACTTTTGATCCCAAATTTAGCAGTGTATTTCTGGTTACTGAATCAACAAAAGCATTTGGCCTCACGACATTATGGCTTATGATGGAAATAAAGATTAAAGCCATTTTTTAAGCTAAAAGGTAGAAATAAAGATGAATGGCACCACAGAAAACATTACTTAAAAGACCAGCAACATAATTTTTTTTTAAAAAAAAAATTGTGTTTCTACTTAATGGAAAAAAAAACAGCAAGGCAGTTTTAACTTCCAATTTGCAAAGTCTTTATTAAGAAATTACTTACCGATTCTCTGCTTGCGCTACTCTTCAGAAACGGCACGATCCATCGTGCGACGCTTCTTTTCTCCTCCCTGCCTTCTATAGGAGATAGCCAGGGTGGAGAAGTTGAGCGCCGCACGATGGATCCTCGCCATTTCTGAAGAGGAGTGCAAGCAAAGAATCGGTAAGTCATTTCTTAATAAAGACTTTGTAAATGTACTTTCTGATACACAAAGACAAGAAAGGCCAATTAGAAATGAAAAGCTATGACATACTAATGATTTCTAGAGGTACAAGACTCTTTCCTTTTTACTGTTTAATATTCAAGACCATCTCCACTCAAGGTTTTGCTTTCAGCGTCTCCAGAGGAGGATAATAAGTTAATTGTTCAGCAACCTAGACAACAGGCCTAAGAAAAACATATTAAAACATATTTTACATTTCAATTTATAGATTCAAGCCTTAAAATGTTTAATTTAGTTAACAGAACATAAAAACAATGGTTAGTTACTTTAAAGGACAAAAAAACTACTATATGCCTGATCTGAAATGCTCTTTAAGGTTTCCCTTTTAAACTCATCCAGTTTTGCCTTGCTTATAAAATATCACCTCATTCTCGTTAGCTGGCAAAAATCTTTTAATCTGTCCGATCGACCAAACGACCAATGTCCATGGTACGAAAAATGTTGGGACTCTCCAGACACGGTCTGAAAATCGTACGAATCAAGGATTCATACGATTATATCTGCAAGTCTATGGCCACCTTTAAGGTTCCCATTCATCGGCCGACATAAGCTTCAAAGAGCCAGCTTATTGGGCAATTTATGGGGCCCTTTCTCAATCGATATCTAGCCGAAAGTCTGCAAAAAAAATGCAGGCCTAGAGCAGCAGAGCCAATGCTCTATGTACCCTGGTCCTATAGGGGTACCTCACCTTAAAATCTCATTTTTTTTTGGAACTTTTAGCTTTCCTTGTCCTTTAGGGCCATGGTACACTAGGAGCTAGGAAACACTAGTTGCCCGCAATAAATGTCCTCTTCTGAGGGTGACTAATCTCCTGTAAATGCTTTTCCTCTGGCGATAAAGTGAATTGCGGTCCTTCATTCTTCCGAAGTCGCCGGAATTGAAGAGACGGTATGAACAGAAAACAAGAACTATAAACAGAGGTATTTTTTTAAGGTAATGACACACCTGGAGGCTAAGGATGACGTTGTGCAAATTCATACAGAACATATAACGTTTTCAAATCCAGAACTGGGTGGTAACAAAATGGAAAAAAATCTAGTCCAAGAATGGAAAAATATAAGCCTATCATTCATCAATCATTTGTTTGTTTCAAATTGGCAATTGAAGCTTTTTCAAGTATTTACTCTTTCATTACATTTCTTTTCCACATTCAGTTTAAAGGGATCCTGTCATCGGAAAACATGTTTTTTTCAAAACGCATCAGTTAATAGTGCTACTCCAGCAGAATTCTGCACTGAAATCCATTTCTCAAAAGAGCAAACAGATTTTTTTATATTCAATTTTGAAATCTGACATGGGGCTAGACATTTTGTCAATTTCCCAGCTGCCCCTGGTCATGTGACTTGTGCCTGCACTTTAGGAGAGAAATACTTTCTGGCAGGCTGCTGTTTTTCCTTCTCAATGTAACTGAATGTGTCTCAGTGGGACATGGGTTTTTACTATTGAGTGCTGTTCTTAGATCTACCAGGCAGCTGTTATCTTGTGTTAGGGAGCTGCTATCTGATTACCTTCCAATTGTTCTGTTTGGCTGCTGGGGGGGGGGGAAAGGGAGGGGGTGATATCACTCTAACTTGCAGTACAGCAGTAAAGAGTGATTGAAGTTTATCAGAGTACAAGTCACATGACTTGGGGCAGCTGGGAAATTAACAATATGTCTAGCCCCATGTCAGATTTATCCCTTTAATAAATAAAACATGCTAACCATCTCTCAGCTGAGAAGTACCAATGTTACAGCCTTTTGAAGAGTAGTTTTACTTATGGGGGGGATGGGTTCAAACAGCAAAAACCACCAACACAAACTATCCTAAGGGACAGTTTTGCCTGCTGCTTTCTGTCACTGAATCTAAAATTACATTATGCTTGGTCAGTGGAGTGCAGGGAACTGTAATTGCGGGTGGTGATGTTAATGTGAAAAAAGGTATAGGTAGGACCAGAAAAAACCTAATAGCAAGTGTAGCTTGAAAGAATTTAAAAGAATTGCTTTTTGTTGCCATTAACCTACTTGCATAATTAGCAGTTTTCAACCAAAATTCCAAAGGGTAAGATAATTATAAAGATTTACAGTGAATAGTGCACCCCCTATTGTTTTGCTTCAGACAAAATCAACATTTTTGCAATCTGGACAAAACATTTATATTTGGAATTTGCATTTATATAGCAATTCTCCTATACCCTTTTTAGCTACATAGCAATCAGAGCTGATGAGCCAAGTAAATATAAAAATAGTAAAAAAAAATATAAAGGCAGCCTGACTGAAAAAAGTGCCCTGACTGAATAATCAAACACTGAAACTCCACAAGGCATAGTCCAATATAAAGCATTCTTGATTCACATTCCACCATGTACAGAAATAGCTCCTGATAGAAGACAGGATGTGGTAAAGGAAAAATATATTTTTTGCTTCTGAACACTGAGTATACAGCACTGATTCATAGGGATCCAATAGTTATTTTCCCTGATGGATTCAACAGTCTCAGAGTCTGAAATAATGGCTCAGTGGGAGCTGACAAGGGGCAAAAGCATGATGGCCCTAAAATAAATGCAGAGCAGTTCCAGTTCCTTACATTTCTATAAAGAAATGGTTTGAAGCTGCCCACACTGCTAGCTGGAGATCTATAGAAGTGCTGCAATGGAAAGCCTTTATACGCATTGCAATCATTTGGAACCTGGAGGTAGCAACAAAAAAAGTCACACAAAAGGCTGATTCTTTTTACAGCAGCATTCAAATATTAACAAGTATGTCACTTTTCTTTTTTCTTTCTTTTGCAAACTACTGAAGAAATAAATCAGGGTACCTACTCAGTCAATAACATTTAGGGGCATTGAATCTGAGAAGTGAGCCTGAAATTTAAAAGATCCTTCCCTGCTCACTAATTATGAAGTGAAATTACAATTACCACCAGTCGTGTACTTCTAGCACTGAATTACCCGGACGGATTACCCACTGCTGTTGTCTTATGGCAGGGTTGTCATATTTCACTCTCTGACATTAGAATTAGATAATAAATACAACTGAACTGTCTCCACAGCCCTACCAGAAAATGACAAGTGTCCATTAAAATACCATGGCTTCTAGACAACATGTCAAAATTGCAAAAGCTCTGCTAAAATGCAAATATTGTGCAAAAATATTGTGTAAAGGCATTTACCGACAATGATGGCCCTTTAAAGCTAATGCTCGCCTGTAAAGGAACAGTTCAATGTGTAAAAATAAAAACTGTGTAAATAGATAGGATGTGCAAAATAAAAAATGTTTCTAATATAGTTAGTTAGCCAAAAATATAATGTATAAAGGCTGACTGGATGTGTAACATAATAGCCAGAACACTACTTCTGGCATTTCAGCGCTCTATCTCTGAGCTAGACAGCAACTTGAAGGGGGGTCACATGGTACATGTCTGTTCAGCGAGTTTGCAATTGATCCTCAGCATTCAGCTCAGATGCAAAAGCAACAGATATGATCCATGTGGCCCCCCTCAAGTCTCTGATTGGTTACTGTCTGGTAACCAGGGTAACCAGTCAGTGGAAACCAAGAGAGTTGAAATGCAGGAAGTAGTGTTCTGGCTATTATGTTAGACATCCAGTCACTCCAGCCTTTATACATTACATTTTTGGCTAACTAACTATATTAGAAACATTTTTTATTTGCACAGTCTATTTTTTATTTTTACACTGAACAATTCCTTTCATTTAACTTTTAGTATGTTACAGAATTACTAATTCTAAGCAACTTTTTAATTGTCCTTCATGTTTTCTTTTTTTACGTTTTCAACTTTTTACCTTTTTCTTCTGTTTTCAGTTTTCAAATTGGGGTCATCCCATCTAAAAATAAATGCTCTGTAAGGCTACAAATGAATAGTTATTGCTACTTTATTTCTCTACTATTCATAATCCAGTATCTTATTCATATGATTCACATGATTGCTAGGGTAATTTGGACCCTAGCAACTGAATTGCTGCTGAATAAAAAGCTAAATAACTTAAAAAACACAAATAATAAAAAATGAAAACCAACTGCAAATTGTCTCAGAATATCATCCTCTACTTCAGATATTCAGTAAATTATATATCATGTTAAAGGGATACTGTCATGGGAAAAAAACATTTTTTCAAAATGAATCAGTTAATAGTTCTGCTCCAGCAGAATTCTGCATTGAAATCCATTTCTCAAAAGAGCAAACAGATTTTTTTATATTCAATTTTGAAATCTGACATGGGGCTAGACATTTTGTCAATTTCCCAGCTGCCCCATGTCATGTGACTTGTGCCTGCACTTCAGGAGAGAAATGGTTTTTGGCAGGCTGCTGTTTTTCCTTCTCAATGTAACTGAATGTGTCCCAGTGGGACATGGGTTTTTACTATTGAATGTTGTTCTTAGATCTACCAGGGAGCTGTTATCTTGTGTTAGAGAGCTGTTATCTGGTTACCTTCCCATCTGTTATTAAGCTGCTGGGGGGGAAAAGGGAGGGGATGATATCACTCCAACTTGCAGTACAGCAGTAAAGAGTGATTGAAGTTTATCAGAGCACAAGTCACATGACATGGGGCAGCTGGGAAATTGACAAAATGTCTAGCCCCATGTCAGATTTCAAAATTGAATATAAAAAAATCTGTTTGCTCTTTTGAGAAATGGATTTCAGTGCAGAATTCTGCTGGAGCAGCACTATTAACTGATTCATTTTGAAAAAAAATTTTTTTCCCATGACAGTATCCCTTTAAATACTGTTTTTATGAACAAATAAACACTTTTTATTTTGACAACATTATCCCTCTACAGAAACAAGTGAACCAGGCTAATTTTATGCTCAGACAACACCCTGTTTCACCTAGATCACACTCCCAGCTGAAAAGAAAATGGATGTCTGAGAAACCTATAAAGTCTTTGCTTGGAAATTTACCATATAGAAGGGCTAGGAGCTTAAACTGTAATAGCAGTTTCCTCGGACACTGGAGATACCAGTTTAACTACAAATGAGTGTCTCAGTTAAAGGAAAACTAAATCACCCACTATGTTAAGTCCCTACTAGCCCCCTCCCTGGCTCCCCTCTGCACAGTCTTACCCCAGAATTCTGTCCCCTCTTGAAATAGTGACCGCACTGCGGATAATTCCCCAGAAATAACGACTTTCCTCGATTACTTTCTATTTTCTGTCTGTTTTTCTAATATTGAAGTGTAAAGTGTAATTTTTTTACCTTCTAAAGCAGCTCTGTGAGGGGGGTTGCCGACTCTCTAAACTGTTCAAAATTGATATATTTATTGGATACATTTGTTATCTTTGTCCGTGCTGAGAAGAATCTCTGGGTTTCATTAAGAGGCCCACATAGCACAGAAACCCCTAATATAGAAACCCATCACAGTCACCGGTTTCTTCAAAAAGTATAAATAAATGCCATTTTCTATGCTGAAATTCAGTTGGTTAACAGTTTTTCTCTTTCTGCATCATTTGAAATCCTGGCAGGGAAGGAAGGACTAAAACACTGATGTTACAAATTGTAAAAACTTCTCCACAGCTTACAGACAGCATGCAGGAACTACATTACCCACAATATATTGCACTGTGATGTTCTGTTCCTTATTGAAATCATGTATGCTGGGAATTGTGGGGTTTGGAGGATGCAGGCTGAGGACAGGTGGATGTTGATACAAAGTAACAGTAGTCAGCCAGCTCAGCAAAGTAGTCAGCCAGCTCAGCAGGAGTGCAGGGGGCTAGACTTAGGGAACTGTCTGAAACCATTAAAAATCATTAAACGTCTGCATATTGTTTAATTGATGTATATTGCAAAGTTTCTTGAAATTATGTTTACTTTTCAAAAAGCTCAAGTTATGTTTTTGTGGAGTCCCCCTTTAAAGCCAGATACAATAGTTGATACTATTTCAGAGATGCTGCTGAAAAATGTATCAATTAATTGTATCAACTAAATGTAGCAAATTGTAACAGTTTAGATGCTCCTGGATCGCTGAGCTGCCAGACTGAAACACTTTGACTATCTTAGATTTTGGAAAAACGGTAAAAAATAAAAGATTGAAAGCATTTGAAAAAAAGTAATTATTTCTGGTGAGCAATCTGAAAACAACAGAACTGAAAAAGTGTTTGGAAGGTGAAAAACCTCTAAGGACAAGGGGCAATTTGAGGCACTTTGAGCGCTGCATTCGTAAAGGGACATTAACGTCAAAATAATTTTAGTTAATCCACCTCTAAACTGCTGTAATAATAGGTAAATCTTACTCCACCTTAGATTTTTTTTGGCTACTGTCACACAGGGCTGATTCATATTGCGTAAAAACACTGAGAATCAGGTAATCCATTGACCTCTGCTTGCTAATGTATCAATCAAGCTTTTTATTGTTTTCTGCAGTTTAAATTTATGTTCACAAACTGTCACAACATTCCTCTAAAACGCCAAAGAAATTGAATCATAAATTTAATCTCAAGATCTTGATAAAAGGCTGCTTACCAAAATCTCTTCCCCTTTAGCTTTAGCACACAGACAGATTTGGGGAGATTTAGTTGCCTGGCGACTAATTGCCTCTTCTTCGGGGTGACAATTTACCCGAATTGCATTCCACCTGCTAAAATGAAAAATCGCCTGCGGCAATGCACTCGCTGTGCTTCGATTTCCAAAGTCGCCCCCAAAGTTTCCTTGTGAGGCAACTTCGGGCGACTTCAGAAATCAAAGTGCCACAAGTGCATTGCCGCAGGCGGAAGGCAGTTCAGGGAGATTGTAGCCCCGAAGAAGAGGTGCTTAGTCGCCAGGCGACTAAATCTCCCCAAATCTGCCAGTGTGCTAAAGCCCAAAGCTGACTTGCAGTTTGGTGCACACATAGGAATAGGTCTGTTATGTGATCACCCCTTTTTTAGAAGCTGCAGCAGATCAGATCAACAAAAAGGGCAATAAAGCATTATGGATGAAACGGTTATCAAGATTTACATATTATTACACCAATTTAGGGTGGATTAAGGGGGTTGTTCCCCTTTGAGAACTTTTAGTATGATCTATAGAGTGATATTCTGAGACAATTTGCAATTGGATTTCATTTTTTATTATTGAAAGTTTTTGAGTTATTTAGCTTTTTATTCAGCAGCTCTTCAATTTGCATCTTAAGCAATCTGGTAACTAGGGTCCAATACCCTAGAAACCACACATTGATTTGAATAAGAGACTGCAATATGAATAGGAGAGGGCCTGAATAGAAGTATCAGTAATAAAAAGTAACAATAACAATACATTTGTAGCCTTACAGAGCATTTGTTTTTTAGAAGGGAGTCAGCAAAGCCCATTTCAAAGAGGCAAAGCGTCAGAAGAAGCCAAATAACTATAAAAAATAAATAATGAAAACCAGTTGAAAAGTTTCTTATATAACATAATAAAAGTTACCTTAAAGGTACACCACCCCTTTAAGTAACAGTCACCATTACAGTCTCTTCCAAACTTTTGTGCAGTCAACAATTCCAAGTGACCGTTATCTGACATAAAACTGCACCTGTGATTGCCAATTAGTAAATGAGGTGCAATTATAAGCATTTTGTCGTATGGCCCACTAAAGTGCTGTGTGGGTCCCTGTCCTTAAGCTGGTAGCACATGGGGTGCTTTTTAGCAAACCGAAAAGAGCCCATAATCACCTCCCTTCCGCCAACTTGAATAAAAAATGTTTAACAGTGCCAATGCTGTTGCTTTTTAGCCTGAAAACATTCTAGAGCTTTGATTGCATTGAATGAAAAACTTTCTGTGTACAATAATCTTAACACTTAGAAACCATATTACATTGTATGATTACACTTTTGTATACAGCAGCCTACCATTGTATTGTAGTGAATAGCTTACTATTTTGGCTTCAAATAGCCTGTTACTTTATAGAAATGTGCTGCACTGTCTAATTCACGTCAAAATGTAAGCTGTACCAGCAATAGCAGGAATTTTCTCAAAGGAACATACAAACTGATTCCGGAATCCACACAGGTGAACATAAAGAGCTCTATTCATTACTAGTACCAGTAGTTCAGTAGGGCAGTCTCATCTAGGACCAGAAAGGCCATGGCACCTTTCATAAATGACAAGGCAAAGAAGAGGAAAAAAAGCACAACGGCAGAACAGTGTTAGAAACATTTATAGAGCAGTTACTATGGTAACTAAAACCATTTGATAGCTTTTATATTTTTCACTGCATTGTTTTGAATAGGATAGTGGGCAGTGAAAATGCACTATATTAAAAATAAAGTTAGGTCCAAAATCAATTAATATTGTTTGGAAAAAAAACTTAGATATATCAATTAACACAATTCCTTTCTTGGCATATATTGTATAAGACTAGGGCCTAGCTACTAAGGGTCTGTACAAAGAAGGTTTGAGCATGTCAGAGCTACATTCTGCTATGGCCATTGGATCAGTGCTGGCCTACAGGCCCAAATTTGGACAGTTTGGTTGGTTTTTTAACATGCCACCTGGCCATGTATGGCAGGTTGGTGGCCATTTTAACATATTTGGAATTGTTTCGGACAATCTGCAGCTAATATATGAATTTTTGCCATGAATTTCACAGTTAGCCGATGACACCTTATACAAGTTGATGCCAATAGGACAGCCTATTACCGTTTAAAAGATAATGGCACATAATTATCTAAGTATGTACAACAATAAATTCATTTTAGTCAGGAGGCAACTATACGAATCCTGTTTTACAAACCATTTTTATCACAACCACCGATGCTACAGAAATACATACGAATAGCAAGAGCACTAATTAGTGTTGTTATTAACATGTATTTATAAAGGGCCAACACATGCCGCAGTGCTAATCCAGACCAAATTCTACTCTAAATATGAAAGGGGTTTTCAATACACTCTTGGTTGGTCACATCACTGTGATTTCTCTTCTGGTCCTGCAACTTAAGCTTGGCAAACAAAGATGAAATATAAGCTAGAGCACTGTTTACCCAGAAGATTGAACATTTTGCACTAAACGTGTAAATAAACACTGAATGCATTAGGCAAGCAGAGTTCTTATAAAAGACATTTGTGATAAAGGCAAATAGCACACTGTTGCCAGGATACAAAATATGATTTCTATTAAGCAATATCATAAATGTCTCTGTGAGATGTCAACTCATTTTTAAAGTTAAAATACTAGCAACAGTACACTGTTGCCATGATACAGATCATCCATCACTTCTTACCTCCAGGTGGCACAGATTATAAACAGATGGGTTACCTGGGCTCCTGAATAAGGGGCTTTGCCAAGAAGAATAACGGGGCCCCAATGAAAAAATTCACCTGTGGACACATGACCATGTCTCTGAACCACCCAGTCATGCTTCATTAAATCAAATCCCTGCCCATGAGCTACCCAATTTGTATACCCTCTCCTACAGACCCACCCTTGCACTCTCCACTGCCCACAAATTGCACTTTCTTGGGGCCCCTCTGCTACAAAGCCCCTAATTGCAGTACCCTCTGATGAACTAAACTTTTAAAGGGGCCTTAAAATTGACTTTTAGTATGACATAGACAGTGACGTTATGAGAAAATATGCGATTGCAATTTGTCTTCACTTTTTGAATTGGCTCAAAATATTTACAGCCAACACACAGCTTGGTAAGACCAAAATACCCAGGCACGTAATGGGTTAGTTTCCCACCCCCAGAAAAAGTGAATCACAGCAAATAGTGAAGCTTCAGCTTGCCAATTAAAACAACAATGTGAGATTGTCTTGAAGGAAAATCTAAATCTTAAAAATAGAATTTCTATATCTTGGACTTCTGTACCAGCCTTGGCCAACACAGCCCATATAAATCAAGATATGCCCCTTAGGAGAACCCCATCTTCTTTTCTGCTGATTCAAAGCACATGCCCTGGGGCTGCTGTCAGTTACATGAGCTTAGAGATCAACTCAAACTACAATAACTATATCATATATAATTTATAGTATGCACATTACTCAGTCATTTCATCTCCTCCATGTGGGCAGACATATTTGTGGCACCATTTCCTGTTTTTTTTTGGGGGGGGGGAGATTAATTAGAGTATGTGCACTGATTTTTCATTGCCATGACAAAGGCTCTTCATTATAGCGGGCGTTTGTGAAGATTTTCATTCATCCAAGTCATGGTATATCTGTAGAAATAAGTCTGCTAAAAATGTTTAAAAATCAGATAAATCCTTGTGGATTGTTCTTCTACTTAGCTGGAAAAAATAATGCAAAAAATTTGGTGCCGGAAAAGACTCAATAAAATCATGAAAAAATTTGAAACATCCGAATTTTTTGGATTTGATGCCCAAAAAACGCGGAAATTGAGTATTTTCTGATTTTTTTTCCCACAAAAAGTTTGTGTTTTATTAACACAAATTTGACCAAACTCCCATCCAGAATTCTACCTTATCAAAAAATAATGGAAATAAATTGGTGGCGGAAAAGACTCAATAAAATCATGAAAAAAATTGAAACAAACATTCTTCAGATTTGAAGCACATAAACTCGGAAATGGAGTATATTTTTTTTTCCTACAAAAAGTTTGCGTTTTCCCGTTTAAAACTCTGACCAGAAAAATTTGGGATTTATTAAATAACTCCCTAAACTGCAGCACAGAAAACAGTACATTTTGCATCAGAACTGTTTAATTATCAGAGGGGACCCCAAGAAAATGAAGGACACATCAAGTCCAGTTGATTTGACTTATTTCTACAGACATTATAGCTGAACATTGGTTTCTTTCATGATGCACTAAGCATTTTATACATTTTCAAAACACACACTATATCCAGGAAGCTCTAAATCACATATTATTTTAATTTTTAAAAGTGATTTCCTTTTTTCTCTGTAATACTTAAATTGCATGTTTTGCTTTGATTCTAACTAAGATACATTAATCCAGTTAAGTAGAACAATCCACAAGGATTTATCTGATTTTTAAACATTTTTAGCAGACTTAATCATCAGTAAATACTTTTATGGCAAAATGTTATGATAGATGTAAAAAAAAGTTTCAATTCAGGTGTCACTATATCTTTAAGGTGATTATTACCTAAAATTCGAAATGTTCTTATTATTTTATTAAATAACCCCCCCCAAATGGCAGCATAGAAAACAGTACATTTTGCATCAGAACTGTTTAATTAGCCAACTTGAAAGGAGAATTCAACCGTAAAGAAAAAAAAAAACCTACCCCCCTACCTTACATAGACCCCCCTCCCTCCAGCCTAGCTGCTAGGCCTGGCAAATGCCCCCAAGTCTTTACTTACCCCTTGTGCAGATTCTGTCCAGGAGAGTTCACGGCAGCCATCTTCTTCTCTTCGGTAAACTTCTGGAATAGAGCTGCATATCGGCGCATGTGCAGTTGAAGCAATTTTCTGTTTTGCATCAACTGCGCATGCCCCAAAAGTCACGGAAATTGCCGAAGCGCCACTCTCATTGCGAAGATTACCGTAGAGCCGGAAGATGGCTGCCGTGAACTCCGCTGGACTGAATCTGCACAGAGGGATAAGTAAAGACTTAGAGGCATTTGCCCGGGGTAGCAGCTAGGCTGGGGGGAGGGATCTATGTAGGGTAGGGGTTTTTTTACTTTACGGTTGAATTCTCCTTTAATGACGGATGTAACCTCGCTTTCTCCAAATGTTTTGGTGATTTCTGATGACCCTTAAACCTTAGCTTCCCAACAACAATCCAGAGGACGTTGAGAAATATGCAATGTCACAAAAGCATTCCATGGGGAGCTTCTGGGAAAAAATGGCTCTAGACCCTTTGGCCTGGTACATTAAGTTTTGTAGATAAAAAAAAAACAACATTTCTAGTCATGTTCATTATTTATTTAGTTTTTCTTTACAAAACAAATACCAATGGCTATATTCTTATCTCTTGTATTGTTCTTCATATCTAATGTTAACAGAAGAAACCCTGTGTCTTCCCTATAAGCAAACAACAGCTGACTTATGAATGTGGGGGGAAAAAAAAGCTACTTATACGTAGAGATATGGTCATCCCTTGAGAAGGAAAATGAACAAGCAAACAGCTGTCAAACCTTTTGCCTCCATGAGTGACTGACCCACAGAGTAATAGCATAGTCTTATAAACTGCCCAGCTGAGATCCACCCCCACCTTCATTCACTGTATAAGGGAAAAAGTCATACCTCACCAGTCATTAATTAAAGGACCTGGTGGTACAGTATGAAGTGCACAATGCCATGATGTAACTTTAACTTTCATGATAGCAGCTGCTTAGCATTAAAAACACACAAATGCTGCCCCAACCAAAATCATGGTTTTGTTCCATAATGAACCACAAAATAATGTACCTAGACACCACACTTGCTCCAAACACAACAATTATTATTTCTAGTATTTTTTAAACTAGCATGCATTCTTGAAGCAGTATATATTTATTAAAAAATATTACTTGACTCACAACTAAGACTAAAATGAGCAAAATGCTTGTGACCCTCTAGGGTGCATAATAGCAATCTTATAGTAACAACACTATTAGAAATGTTGCCATCATGACTGGTCACGGAGTCACATCTCTATGAGAGTTAAGTACACATTTATTGGATAGAATATGCTAAAATGATCACCTGCAAAATACCACTTAGGCCTGATCATAAAATAAACAAGTAACACCTAGTCTGAGCTCTAGCTCTGGTGTGGAGCTTACAGCTGAAACAGTGCATTGGGGCTGCTGAGGGCTGATTATGTGCTGCTGTGTGAACTGTTAAAGTGGTTGTTCGCCTTCCAAACACTTTTTCAATTCAGGCGTGATAGTTCAGAGGAAACAATTCACCATTTTTTGCATTTTACCCACTGTGTGGGGGCATTGTGCAAATAGGCACAGGCCCCAGCACTCTCAGCTCAGGGTTTTCAGAGTGAAAAAAAAACATGTAAACTCCCTTCCCTAACACATCACTGACAATGAGCAAATATGTGTCTGTCACAAACTTAAACGCCATTCTGAGGTGCAAGGTAGGAGTGTAAGGGGGCCTGTCCTTACTAACTTTAGTAAGACATATGTTATTTATTTCGAAGTCTTCTTATTTACTATGTATTTATTATTAAACGTGAGCTGCCAAGCTACTCACACTCGGATGCTATAAAATAAAAGATCACCCATTGACACCAAAGAGGAGGTGCCCCCAGTGTTCAAACACAAAATTGCTAAACCTTATAGCTGCATCTCTAGTATATACAGTGTTTAAAAATGAAGAACAAGATTAAGGACCCTGACACATGCTGTTTTGTTTCAGGTGCATACTCTCCTCTTTTACAATTAATCTTACTTTACTTAATATTGTCTAGAGTGGGCAACAAAACATCCAATGTTTCTTCCCAACGGCTTTAATGTAAATAACCAATGGGAAAAGATATGTCATATAATAGTCCAAAGCTGCCTCGCAAGGCAACTTCAGGCTACATTGGAAAGCAGTGGTGATGAATATTTTCCAACTAGCAACTATTGTCCAAAAATTGTTTGCATATCCAGTGGAAGAAACAATTTTTGCTGATGGAAATGAATCTTTGGATGTTTTGTCACCCATGCTAGAGAAGATTAAGTAAATTAAAGCAAATTACACAACATATTACAAATCCAGCCAAATTTCCCTCCCAGTTTGAGGTATAAAAATGAATACAATGCAGCTGAAAGTTAGGACAGGATTGGGTCTGCTTACTATTGCTATTTCATTATACATGTACTTGGAGGCTGTAAATACATGACTAGCTAAAACACGCAATACTCTCACCTTTGTGACTTATGAAAATTGTTTATGTGCCAATTTCCTGTGTCTTTCACAGGTATGTGCATTTTACAATGTTACCTTGACAAGAAATCTAAGAGCCGTTTGTGCAAAATGAGGGACAACCTTAACATTAACTTGTAGTATATTGTCAACATAGTAAAATAATGTGCAATTTGTTTTCATTTGGGGGGGGGGGTCGTGTTAACTTTTGTTCAGCAGCTCTCCAGTTCAGAATTTCATTTGTTGTATGGTTGCCAAGGTCCCATTAAGCCTAGCAACCATGGACAGACTGGAAAATAAACAGAAGAGCGGCTGAAAAGGAAGTACAATAACCTTGCTGGGCAGCAGCCTTTTTGGTTGCAGGAATTAGTCAGTCACACAGCATTTTAGATTGAAGCTGGAAAGCAGTAAATAATTAAAAAACTAAATTTAAAAAAGATTAAATTAAGAAGTTGCCAAGAATAGGCCATTTTATTAGACACTGAAGATAACTTAATGATGAACTACTCCTGTATGTAAAAGCCCTGAATATGCTTTCTGCTATGGGAACAAAGACACAGCAACAGCACACAAACAGCATGCAAATAACCATTTGAATCTGCCCTCAGCCAAGGATATTTCATTTTTTCCTCTGTCACGCAATGCAGATTTAGTTTAAAGCATTATCACAAGAAAAACCAATAGAAATTCTAGAACCTAAAGATATTTCACACTGCATTTGCATTTTGTTTTGCAGGCTCTGTAAATATTTCCTTCAATGCTTTTTTTTTGCTGCACTGTCAGAATAGCAGGCAGTGGCTGCTACTTGCGACTCCTACACACTGGCTTTGTTTCTTAATAAGCTGAGCATTCCAATTTTTTGGAACTTGGTAAGCAAATCTTTGAATTTCATTCTTCTAATTCATTTGAATTCTTCATTCAAGTGTATTCTACTAAGATTCAATGTTGTGTCATACAAAAGACAAGGTTGTAACAGTAACACAACGCATTCATCTGTATTCTGCCAGACACACATATGCAAAGTTCAAACTGGACCCATTACACTTTTAAGGAAAAAAACAGGCAGTGGACAAAGAAAAAAAATGGGATGTCGGAGTAATTATAGCTTACAGTTTAACATTTAATAAAAAAATAAAAAAAAACAGACAAGCATAATAACTCATTTACGCCTGCCACATTATGTAAAGAAAACATCTTAGGTGCTATTATGGTCTAATTGTTCTCTGTTTTTAAATGACTAGATTTTTTTACATTTTTGAATTCTGGACACTTGTACTAAATCACACCTTAACAAAGAAATATGTGAATGTCTGCATCACTTGGGTTAAAATTATGATTAGAGTGGAGGTGTGGGGATGTCGGGGGTTCGCTCCTACATATGTTTTGGACCTGTCATAAGTTGAAACGGTTTTGCGACATGGTCAGAGGTTGGGTTGAAAAGGTAACTATGATGGTAGTGCCTCTGGATCCCTTGGTGTATGTGCTGGGTAATAAAATCCCTACAATACGGCATCCCACACAAAAAATGGTTAATTGCATACTCACGGCGGCTAGGGGATTAATAGCAAAAAATTGGAAGGCATTGGCTACCCCATCAGAAAAGGAATTCCTGGACAGACTCAGATATGTTCGGAGGATGGATTATCTAACGGCACTCAAACATGATAAGGTAGATCAGTTTAATAAGATCTGGGGTAGCTGGGATGCTATTGAGGCCATGTCCCACTTTTGAGCTATTGCTGGGGAATGATGTAAACCGGTTTGAGGGGATGTCAAATAAAGTCAATGCAGATGCCTTGGTATGACGGTTGGGGGTATGATATGTCTGTATGATGGGGAAGGGCAGGATGGTGATTTGCCGGTATCACTGGGACAAATATTTTGAAGTCATGCATAGGAAAAGTTTTGTTTTCTATGGGTTTGTATTGCTGAATTTTATCTCAAGCTGTTTCTTTTGTAACTGAGGATAATGTCATGGCCCATTGAGGGCAAACTGTTTGATGTCTATGTGAAACTTGAAAAAATAATAAAAATTTTCTTACAAAAAAAAAAAAAAAAAAAAAAATTATGATTAGAGATGTCCAACCAATGACCCTCCAGCTTGAGAAACTCAATCACTGCCAGTTTCTAGTCAGTCTTCATTTTCATGGGTACTTATTTTTCATTCTTGGCTCTTTATCTCTTCATCAGCCATCTGGTTGCTAATGGAAAGTGACTGAAGAATAATTATACATAACTGTATATGTCACCTTCTATTCACTTTATGGTTGCTAGTATCACTTCCCTAGCAAACTGAAAACAATGTAAAATGAAGGGAGCAGAGGAACGACAGTAAAGGGAAATCATTAAAAATATGTCTATATCATGGTATGTAAAGTGAACTTACTGTTTAATTACTGCTGCAAATGTTCCTGTTTGTCCTGTGATAGTTTTGACTCGATTAGGGTCTGGCCACAAGGGCAGATTCGGGGAGATTAGTCGCCAGGCGACAAATCTCCTCTTCTTCGCGGCAACTAACCTCCCCGATCTGCCTTCCGCTGGCTAAAATGAAAATCGCCTGGGGGCAGGAACTCGGAGCACTTTGTTTTCCAAAGTCGCCCGTGATTGTCTTATGAGGAAACTCCGGGCGACTTTGGAAAACGAAGTGCTCCTAGTGCCTGCCCCCAGTCGATTTTCATTTTAGCCGGCGGAAGGCAGGTCAGGAATATTAATCGCCACGAAGTAGAGGATAGTAGTAGACATATGTTTAATGATTTCCCTTTACTGTCGTTCCTCTGCTCCCATCGTTTTACATTGCCTTCTGTTTACTAGGGAAGGGAGAATCAAGACCAGCTCCCCATACGTGAATCAACATCATTCTCAATATTACAGGTGAATGTATGGTGTCTTATTATAAACAAGTCTGCAACGAGCTGCCTGTAATTTTTGTCAATAAAAAATGCTTTTAAAAATCAACATGGAGAATTATCCTACAGAATACATTGTATTATTTTTAATGTTATTGCTCCATAACAAATCAGTATAGAAGACAAAGGACCTTCACAGGGCCAGAACATTGTAGGAATCTGAAATAGCAACATATTGACATAAGATGACTGAATCACAAAAGGAAAGCTCTATATTTATTGATGAAATCTGGCAATATGAGTATGGCAATTATTGTGGAAAAACATGGGATAAAAACCACTGTCAATCCAAGGGGGTTTATTCCAACAGAACAGTGGAGCAAAGCAAAGAAAAACAAAACGTGTAAGCACTGGAGTAGAATGATAACCATAGACACATGCACATGTTAATCATAATTGTCCGATTAGTGAAGAGCACCTCCTGCTTCCATGCCCTACAGAACCAATTCAATTAATCACCACCGCATAATTGATTGTCAAATACCAGGGTAGCTGCCAAAGGTTGACTCTAAATATTATTTACAACAATTTGGATTGAAACTGAGGACATGCTGATGTTATATGAGCCACTAGCCCAAATACATGGTTTAAAATTACAATACTGGTTAAGGCTTCACTAGCCAGCACAAAAACAATTCTGCAAGCCTTCTAAAGATGCATTTGATTCGAAGAGAACCAGTTTACTACTCTGATATTATTGTACTTATGTGCACATGTATTTGATATGTTACATGAAATTTGGAAATGGAATGGCGGTGCACTAAACAGAGTTGCCTCCTGTCAGCTGCAAATAAACTTTTGGTAAGTTTTCTACATAACGTAGCCCTTTCAACAAGTACAACTTTTTGAATTACTCACGAGCCAAGTGAACTGAAGTTGCACTAGTGTTGGCTAATTTGCATATGGCGAGAAGTTAAAGTTCAATGGACATATATGTTGCAGCAAATACATTACACTACACAAGCCCGGGAAACCTTATAAAATAAATTATAAAATAGAGTTGTTATATTGCCCTACACATGAGCCCAGTGAATAGTTTATGTGCCATATGTTAGGAAATGTAGGGGAGAAGCCGGTTACCCCCCCAAAAAAATTATGCTCTTTTGTAGCCTAGCACCCTGAAAAAGGAAAATGCCAGCGTTTTTTGAGACTTAGAAGTTTTTTTTGAGGAAGTCCTATCTACTCAATTGCCTGGTCTGAGGTGGTGAAGGCAAGGCTGGCGCAAGAGGCAACGTTCAGTCTGCAGCTTAGTGAATTTGCGTAGTTACGTCCATTCGCCAGAGCGCAAATTAGCCTGCCGTTAGGGAGTGAAGTACCGCTAGAGTCTGTCTCCTTCGTTAGCGAAGTTAGCAAAGCGGCGAAGTACCGCTGGCGAATTTTCCCCCGCGTTAGTCGCTTCACCCTTTAGTAAATTTGCCCCATTGACTTGATGTGGGACTGGGTTGAATTGTATATTAGGCCTGTGACTCCACTAGAAGGCTTACCCCACACAGTTAGATGTGATTGACAGGAAAGACACTTCACTGCTCAATAGTTTCACCCACAATACGATCTCCCACACTCCACATGCCAAGAAGTTCTGCAGCAGCTAGCAGTTGGATCATAACACACTATAAACTGCCCATGAGATGTGCAACCCACGTGTGACTAAATATGCTGAGTGGGAGCTGCACAACGCTTTCACTTATAGGAACATCAGCAGAGATAAATGCAGCCCACAACTCCCAGCCACTGCTCCATACCAGCCACTGCTCTGCCCCAGCCAACTGGGTGCCCACCCCCCAAGAATACAATCCCCGGCTCCACTTACCGAATACTCGCACCCATCCCTGCTGCTGGCACACCGACTCCATAAGGATCCTGTCCAGAATTCCCCCCGCTCCCCCGGGAGAGTCCAGATCCTCTGGGAGGGAATATCTGTCCTGGAAGAAGTCATGTCCGGATATTACCGAATCCCCGCTGGGGGATAAATCCATCATGAACATCGCAGGCCCGATCTAATGCTCTGCCCCGAGCTCCCCAGGGAGAGGAATCCGGGGCACGGACTGGTTCTGTAGGAGAGTCCCTAGCATAGAAACCCTACAGCTCTGCTGGGCGCAGGATGACAATACACGAGGTCACTTTACAGACAGCGTAGAGGTAAACGCCTCTCTCTCGCTCTCTATGTAGGGGATAGACGAGGTGGAAGCGACACGGTGCCTTTATATATAACCTCGTCACACGTCACTGAGCCCGTGTTCCGCAGCCCTAAGCGCCAAGTACACGTCGTCAAGGCAACCGGACTGCACGAGGCGGCGCTCGGGTCTCTTGGACCGGCTGCACTAGCCGCTGCTCGAAACTCCTAGCCTCCAGCATCAGCGGCATCCCTGGGAGATAGACACGAGCAATCAATCGCCAAAAACATACACCATGGGAGGAGTTTGTAGCTTAGGGAACCTATGGGAAAACTGGCAAATAGATAGCTAATAGCATCGATCAGGATGCGCAGTTTAGGGGCCCTCTTGTGGCCGGGATAAGTAATGGAATAACTAGTGTGAGGTGCAATAGCGTCTTGTCTGCTGCAACGAGGTGCAATGAGCCTATCACATACAGTGAATTCACAATTAAAGGGGTAGTTAAACTTCAATCTGAATTTAATATGTCATAACGTTTTCTATTCTTAGCAAAAGTCCATCTGCTCTTTATTAATGACGTTCCTTCCTTTTCCTGCTTTCATGCAAGAACTCCTGCTGCTGGAGGATGCACGACATGGGCAGCATTAAGTTTCGTACCCTTATCCAATCCAAATCACCCTTCTCCATTAAACACAATCTGGACACTCATGAATGGATTGTAAAAGGCCATACCCGCTTTTTATTACAAAATAATTTATCATATAATTGCAAATGTCCAATATCTTAATATCACAAACTGTCCAGCGGGATCCCCACCCATAGCGCTGAAGGCTGCTGCAATGGAGATCCCTTTGTAAATGGATATCCGCATTCTGAGGCTATTCCCCTTGTTGTCTTTTTCTTCTTTATAGTGGCCAATATCCCCCAAAACTCTCAGCCTCAGACCTACACATCTTCAGCCATGGGCGTTCTGGCATGAAACCTCATGCCGGACGCGCCCCCCAAAACCTGCAGCATGGCCCTTTCAATCCCTTCTGCTAAATTTATATTAAAGGGATCCTGTCATCGGAAAACATGTTTTTTTCAAAACACCTCAGTTAATAGTGCTGCTCCAGCAGACTTCTGCACTGAAATCCATTTCTCAAAAGAGCAAACCGATTTTTTTATATTCAATTTTGAAATCTGACATGGGGCTAGACATTTTGTCAATTTCCCAGCTGCCCCTGGTCATGTGACTTGTGCCTGCACTTTAGGAGAGAAATGCTTTCTGGCAGGCTGCCATTTTTCCTTCTCAATGTAACTGAATGTGTCTCAGTGGGACATGGGTTTTTACTATTGAGTGCTGTTCTTAGATCTACCAGGCAGCTGTTATCTTTTGTTAGGGAGCTGCTATCTGGTTACCTTCCCATTGTTCTTTTGTTTGGCTGCTGGGGGGGGAAAAGGGAGGGGGGTGATATCACTCTAACTTGCAGTACAGCAGTAAAGAGTGATTGAAGTTTATCAGAGCACAAGTCACATGACTGGGGGCAGCTGGGAAATTGACAATATGTCTAGCCCCATGTCAGATTTCAAAATTGAATCTAAAAAAATCAGTTTGCTCTTTTGAGAAATGGATTTCAGTGCAGAATTCTGCTGGAGCAGCACTATTAGCTGATTCATTTTGAAAAAATTGTTTATTCCCATGACAGTATCCCTTTAAAGATATCTATCCCCACCTAAGATAAATGCACCCCATCCTTACAGTAATTCCCTGGCATCCGGTCTTCCAGGTCCCTATGCCGTATCACTATGCCCCCCGAATGCCTTATCATCTCTGACCATACAAACACCACTCCCATAAAAAATGACCTTACCTTATCCACATCATGCTTTATAGCCCATACAAATCTCTTTGTGCCATGACCCCCATGTCATTACCACCACCATGAAGCACAAGTATACCTGGATGTTCTTCTACTGCTGCCAGAACCAGCACCTTGTCAATCACTACTGGCCACAACATCCCCCCAAATCCAAACCACTTGATGGATACTTGATCCTCTGGAAAGCCCAGCTGCATACCTGCCCTCCGAACTGCAGCACTCTGTGCTGCCCTGCGAATGTATGAATGGCCCAACAGCCAGACCACTCTCCTTCGCCCTTTCAGAAGAGATAAAACAAGATACCAACAACCTCATATAATATTGCATTAGTTATTCCTTCCCCAATTACCCCACACCTTGTGCCTATTATCTTATTCCACTAATGATGTACGTATGTAACTTTTGAATCTTCTGGACTCCCACCACCCTATCTTTCTTATTGTCTCTTCCCTCAATCCCGTTCTAGCCGCCTCCGTAGCCGCACCAATACAGAATGAGTGTGTACCATATTCTTCTGGGACCTTACCCAATTTTTCAAGGCCACATCTAAAAATTCTCAAAAATTGGAATCTGGATAACGGCACCCCATCCGCATTTATCAACAGTGGTCCATCCTTCTCCGGGTGCACCTTCAAGTATCGCTGAAGGCAACCTCTAGGGCAAATTATTCCCCCATCTAGTTCACCTAATTCAATCTTTTTCGTCTGCCCAACTTTTCAGTTTTTGAACTGTATAGCCATATTCACACTCCATGCTCCTCAATGGGGACATCCCCCATGCTTAACCCCCCTGGTTTGTTCTTACTTGGGCTCACCAATTCTCCAATTCAGAAAGCTCCAAAAAAGGCCAAAGAAAAAGCTGCCTGAAAAAGACTTAGCTCATATGGAGATTTTCCAATTCCCTCCACTACTTCCTGGAGCTTTCTCAAAATTTCTACTGTGACTGGCCTCCTGGTGTCTTTTCTTAAAGCTCCTCTTTTTTTCAAACCTTTCAGTACTTGTCTTACTTCAAAAGCCTTAGTGAAATCTTCGCAATCCCGAAGCTTGAACAGGAATGTCAAGGCCGCCAGCTCTCTCTCCAAATTCCTTACTGACTTACCCGTTTTCCACCTTCCAAAAAACCCACCAAAGTAATGCCTCCATTCTGTCCTCTGGTGAAAATGCCCCTCCTGACAATTCTGCTATGTGGTCCCATTCCTCCCAAACTCTTTGGTAAGTCACCCAAGTGGTTTCTGAAACCAATGTCCTCACCAGGCCACCAAGTCTCTTGTCCCGAGTTGCCACAGACCAGCCAGCATAGGGTTTCCTGCCCGATCTGCTTCTGGTGCAACCTGCCAAAAGCGCTCTCACTGGAAGCACGACAGTGCATCAGCTATTACATTCTGTTTTCCTGGTACATGTACCGACCTGAAACTCAAATTGATCTGCAGACACCACACTAGTACCAAGGCTCTCAATGATCTCACCACCTCGGGGGAGGTGGCCGACTGCCGATTGATTGCCTGCACCACACCCAAATTATCTGAATGAAATACTACTCGTCTGTTTGCCAGAACCAAGCTCCACAAATGTACTGCCACCAATATAGGAAACATTTCCAAGAAACACAGATTCTTCACTGTCCCTGACTGCACCCATTCCTCTGGCCACTGCTCCGCACACCACTGTCCCCCATAGTATGCTCCAAAACCTGCACTCCCGGATGCGTCAGTGAACAGCTGTATTTCATCACATGACACTTCCTTGCCCTGGAAAAGTACCTTCCCATCAAAGTTTTGAAAAAACTGTTTCCATACTTCCAAGTCCCCTTTTATCTCCCTGGATACCCTAATATGATGATGCTGTTCCTTCACCCCTGACATCGCCAACCCCAGACGGCGGCAAAATATCCTCCACATTGGAATAACCTTGCAGGGAAAGTTCAGTTTACCCAACAGTGATTGTAACTCCTTCAGTGTAGCCTTCTGCCACCCTTGTAACTTGCTGGTAACCTCGTAAGCCCAGCCACTGAGTCAATCTCCAAACCCAAAAAGCTCAGTTTAGTTGTTCGGACCCATCGTTTTGTCTGGTGCCAACGGAACCCCAGATTCCCCGGCCACCTCGTGCAACACTTTTAACAAAAATTCGCATTCCTCCGGGGCAGCTGGGCCAACGCACAGGAAATCATCCAAATAGTGTACTATCTTATTCAATCCTGTCTGCCTCTTCACCACCCATTCCAAAAAAAACACTGAACCATTCAAAATATGCACAGGAGATTGAATAGCCCACAGGGAGGCAAAGATCCACATAGATCTTCCCTTCGAAAGCACATCCAAGCAAATGATGGCATTCCGGATGGATAGGTAGTAGCCTGAATGCTTCCTCAATATCAACATTTGCCATCAGTGCTCCCCTGCCAGCCTCCTGTTCTTTTTCCAGTGCCCTGTCAAAAGATGTGTATGATACCGAGCAAAGTTCTGGGCTGATATCGTTCACTGATCCCCTTTTCGGGAATGATAAATGATGTATCAGTCTGAAGTTGCCCGGTTCTTTCTTGGGAATGACCCCTGATGGGGAAATCCACAAGCTTTTCAAAGGTGGTTTTGTGAATGGGCCTGCCATCCGACCCATCTCTGTCTCCCTGGCCAGCTTTTGTCGCACTACCCTGGGATTCTGATCAACCAACTTCAAATTGGCATGTATCTCCCCTTTTTCTCTTGTCTTGAAGGGTATCCTAAACCCAACTTGAAAACCCTCCTGCAGAAATTCTGCGTCTTCCCTCCTACCGTACAATTTTAACCAAGGAAGCATCACGCCTAGACTTTCTTGAAGCATTTACTGTAAGGGTGATTACCCCACATCCAGAGCATTTATATTGGAACTTGCATGTGCCGCCCCACTTACACTGCCCGTCATTATAGAGCCAACAGAACCTAAGTTTGTGACCCGCCGATGAAGAACCTAATTGTTCCCCACCATCAGTTTCATCCACAGTGTTATATTTATCTGGTCCCATCTCATCCTGGGGTTTGCTGCTAAACGCTTACGAAATTGCTCATCGTAGCACCACCATGCCAACCCCCCTTATACCCGAAAGGCCTCCCATATCCCTTCTAGGAAGCAGAACAACGCTGAGCATTTCTCTGGATGTGTCTCCCCAATGACACCCCCAATATACAAAATGCTCTAAGCCAGTTACCAAAGGTCTTGCGAATTTTCCTGTATTTTTTGGCCCTTTCCTCCTCCTCCTTTTTACTATCCTTTTTCCCATCCTCCTCCACCTCTACCACCTCCTCTAAAGGGAGCAGAGAAAATATTTCAACAAATCCTCCTTTCCAGATTTTTTCCTTAATCTCCTTCTTCAAATGTACCCCTAGTGGGCCCGCAAACAACACATACAGATTCTGCCTTGCAGACTCTGCCACTCCCCCCATGATAGCCTTCTTCTCCTGTTCCACATCTGACTTGTTCCCCACGCTTGATTCCCTGTGTGTCATCCCTGCTACATCCCCTGCCGTGACCATGGCTCCATTGGCCACCGGCTGCCCTAGCACCCCTCCTCCTATTGCTGCTCCAAATTCGGCTTCCCCTTGCCTTCTTTCCCATGCCCTTCTTACTCCTAAGTGAACACCTCACCTACCTTCCCAATTGGCTAGTAAATTTCTCAGACCCTCCACCAGTGTCTCCCCTCCTTTCTCCTTTCTCCTCTGTACCTGTTCCTGGCCCTTCCTGGGCCTGTATATGCTGCTCCATCAGTTTGTCCTGATAACTCTGCCGCGTCGTCTGCCAACATATGATGTGTTGCATTGCTTGATCTCTTAATTCTTTCTCCTTGTGCTGCTTCTGCCCGTGTCCGGGTATTGCCTCTCTTTTCTGGTTCCGATTCCCTGGTCCTGCATCTAGAAACACAACAGCAGCAAGCATCACTCTGTCCACCATTCCATCCCTTGTTCCTATGCTGAGGCCGTGTCTGTCCCAGGCCACCTGCCCCTCCTTGTGCAGCCCTATTTCATAAACGATCCCTAGACCTGTGGCATCTATCTCTGCTTTTTTCCTTAGAGCAACTCCTATCAGGCCTGTACCGTTGTTCCCTACTGTGGGCCCGTGATCGACCGTCTCTTCATGAGCCTCTGCTTGCTTGTCTGCTGCTTGGTTCCCTTTCCACCCTCCACCTGTCCCTGCTTCTGCTCCCAGAGCTCCCTCATGATGTGTATCTCCCTGGCAGGACTGACCAACATGGGCCTGCTGTGTTCCGGCCTAAGCCCGAGTCCATGTAACTCCTCTTGTGTCCTGTCTATTTCTCCCCTGGCTCCACCAATATGCCTGGCTCCATTCATTCCCCTCTGTGCCACGTGGCTCCTCCTCCTATCTGCCTTCGCAGTTCCTCCCCTACCCGGGACCCCTACTTGCCTGGGCCGCCCGGATGCCTGGTTTACTGCAGCTGCATTTGTTACAACTCCGGTCCTGTCTGCCGACATCCCCTCTGACTATGCTCTTCCCATGTCTGTATTTCGCCTTCCTCCTACTGATCCGTTCTGTCGACGTCTCCTGCCCTACTGATCCGCTCTGTCTACGTCTCCTGCTGCTGGGAGGACTGGGACTCAACCGTTCTGGCGGCCTTGTCCGCCTCAAAGATCTACTTTCAGCCCCTCTACTTGTCTCTCCTCCTCCTGTCGCCATATTACTTTCCTGGCTGCCTGATAGTAGTTCTTGTAGCTGCCATCTGAAGTGCTCACCATCCTGCCCAGAGAGTGTCTCCCTGATGTTTGATAACACATCCTGATCCACCATGCTGCAAATAACCTTGTTACTGTAAGCTTCTCCTTCTCTCAATCCCCTTTTATTCTCCCACAACTTCTGGACTACATTACCCACAATCCCCTGCTCCCATACTTCCGGTTCCGTTTCCTAACCCTGTCATGGCCCTGTCCCTCCATTCTTTCGGTCCCCAAGGGCCTGCTTTTTTATGAATGAACTACTCCTATTCTTCTTCCCAAGCCAGTGGCTGGTTTCTGGGGTAAATGGCACTGCTGACATTCCAAAATGGACATCTGTTAAACAAAAAGTTTAAGGAACTGAGAAAATCACAAAATTATACTAAATTATACTAAAAGTTAATTAAAAAGGTGAACTGTACTTTTAAAGGATAAGTAAACCTTTAAAATAAGTGAATGTAAAATTGATGAGGGGGCTATTCTAAGCACTTTTGTAATTTACATTCATTATTTATTTTCTTTTTATTCCAAGATATTAAGGGATACATGTGCTGTTAATATGAATGAATTTTGTTACCACAGCGCCACCTGCTGATCAGTTTCCCACCAGTCTGACCAACAAGTAGTCAAGAAACGGTTTTGCCAATAAAAGTACACAGAGGTCCCTATATTCTCACACGAGTCAACGGCATCTTACAGCAGACCCTCTAACATTTGAGCATCTTCTAGGCAAAAGGAGCTCCCCTATAAGATATTAAATCTAACTGTCAGCGAATATCTGACACCCAACTCCTGAATGAAGACAGAATGAGGAAAAATCTATGCTGAGAGAGGAAGAGATAAACTTAATTATTTCAGAAATGATGCAGAAGGTTTAATTGATTGTATTTAGCAAGTTTCTTATTTCAGTATGCTGAAGCTTATACTAAATTTTCATTTTTGTGAAAGGTCCCCTTTAATATCTGCATTATATCTTCATGAAACTATGGCTAAAACAGCAGTTTATATATAGCTGTCATGTGGTTACAGCTATAGCTATCGAAATTGGATTTTGCAATATCCTACAAAATCCTGTGCAGTTGAGCGCTGTTACATTACAAGATTTAGTGGGGCAGGTAAAATCTGACCCACAAAATCTGATCAAAATCTTCTGTGTAGTTTGGGTGTTGGTGGTTTGGCTTAGAATGTTGTGTGGTCCCAGATGTTTAGTATTTTGGGGCATTTCCACCATATGTGTAGCATAGTTCCATCTTTACTGCATCCCCTCATATTTGGCCCTTTATTAAGCCTTAAGCAATTTATGTGACCTTATGAATAATTATGCAATCGTACGGAATACATAATCATACAAACTGCTTAGTTAATTAATTAAATTAATGAATTCATTCTACTGTTTTATTAATGTTTTATTACAGAAGCTCCTTAAGAACAAGATGTTTGAACAGCGTATGTTTGAGTAGTCACTGCGGGACTTAGGAGTCCCCATGCTCAGCCATGAGGTCGACCCTGCACTGCAACCCCTCTCTCCCCACAGCGCATACCAGGTTGTGTGCCTAGTTTTCATTTTTTGCCGAGCAATCAGAGGCTGCGGGGAGGTCAGGGGGCATCAACAGAAGAATCAGATAAGCCGAAACAGATCAAGCATCCCAAGATTTGGGGGACAGGCTCAGATTCCAAAATGACTGTATATAGTGATAGTTATGTTTAAGATGATTACAGAGCATTTTCATTTCTTGGTGTAACTGATGAATCATAGTCAATAAAAGCATTTGGGCTATCAGCTAGGTGCAGTTCTGACCTATGAAAGTGTGCCAGTTTAAGTCAATAGCTGGTCGGTCTATTTGGGGCCATCCACGCTGGTGCTGGTGGTCACCCAGTTGGTAAAGACATTTCTAAACTGGAATTCCATGTGTCAAATTGCTTGGCTTCTTTTGTTGCTCCCACATGCTCACTGCTTCTTGTATTTTTGCTCCATTAATACCACTCTTTCTGTGGTTGAGTTCATAGTTGGTGAATGCATGCAGGCACAAAGATGCACAGTCACAGGATATTATGACCTTGAGCAGATTTTTCAAATACCAAGTATCAATGGATAACATGCACTCCTTTCCTTAGGCAACACTGTCCCCTGCTGGATAAACCAAAGAAATAGACTAAGAATAATCCATTTATGGCAGAATATTAAGGGGCCGATTCATCAAGGGTCGAATATCGAGGGTTAATTAACCCTCGATATTCGACTAGGAACTTAAATCCTTCGACTTCGAATATCATTATTCCTTCGATCGAACGATTAAATCCTTTGAATCGTTCGATTCGAAGGATTTTAATCCAACGATCGAAGGAATATCCTTCGATCAAAAAAACTTAGGCAAGCCTATGGGGACCTACCCCATAGGCTAACATTGACTTCGGTAGCTTTTAGCTGCCGAAGTAGGGGGTCGAAGTTTTTTTTAAAGAGGCAGTACTTCGACTATCGAATGGTCGAATAGTCGAACGATTTTTAGTTGGAATCCTTCGATTCGTAGTCGAAGGTCGAACTAGCCCATTCGATGGTCGAAGTAGCCCAAAAAACACTTCGAAATTCGAAGTTTTTTTACTTCGAATCCTTCACTCGAGCTTGATGAATCGGCCCCTAAGTGTTATACTTGCTGGTTCTCTGGTTCACTTGAATGAGGGAGTTTTTGATACTGGCATGGGACTGAGGATTACAGATAAATTATTTTGAATAGCATATTGCTCATGTGCAATGGAAGCAGTTTTGAATTGTATTTCCTGCATACATTTTAATAACTATACACCTATCATTAAACAAAAGGGAAATTCCAGCTTTCCTTTATATCTTCTTAGAGCAAGTTGGAAGTACGTGGGCAACTGGAAGGCTTAAAAAATTGGTGCTCATTTGCTCACAAAGGGAAAGGTGCAAAGGATAAATACATTATATGCACAAGTCACCAGAGGACAGATGTATATTGTATGTACAAGTACACCTGTTTTGTTCCTGCAATTCCCCTACAGTAAAATGCATGTAGCACCACCTTGCACTTCCGTATAGTTACAGTGCCACTCAGTCCTTTCTGCCTTTGGTTCCGAATCATGCATTGCTGCTCCTATTGATAATAATTTGGCTAGTAGCACACAGGGCTGTTCAGCGGATTTTCTCCACCTGTGAAAGTATGAATTTTTTTGGTTAAATCTGCTCTGTGTGTATTGTCATACACTGTTGCTGTGCCTGTCAGTAAGGAGTGGTAGCTTTTCTCTGCCTGTGTCCTATTCTTAGTTCTGCATATGTGATGTTTAGCACATTGTCCTATCCATTATTTCACATGTCTGTACATTCTGGATTAGTGCTTTGAAGGGTAACTAGGTTAGTATTGCTAACCTCACATAAAACACATTTAAAAAAAAACAGTTTTTTTTACATCAGACCTTCATCTAGTTGCAACATGGCAAAAAAGAAAGCTTTGGGAAAATTTCAGTAAATCTATATACACAATAAGCAGCCAGTTAGTTAAATAGGTAGTTTACCTTTGGGCCTATGACACATGGGCAGATTTGACGCCCGCAGCAAATCTGCACTACCTCTGAAATTCTGCTGAATATGCCTTTCTCTTCATTACCATGTGGATTGCCGCATGTAACAGGCAGCAATCCACATATTACTGAATATGTGTGCTGAATATTTTGTGGGAGATCAGTAGCATTGGTTTCCATTGTGTGACTTTATTTTTGAATGAACTTTTAGTATGATGCAGACAGTGATAATATGGTTGTATGGTCCAGTTTATTATAGCAAGCAGAGACTGAAATGTGTATAGGAGAGGGTTGATTAGAAAGATAAGTAACACAAAGTAACAGTAAATATTACACTGTGACCACATAGTGCTTTATGGCTGCCAGGGTCAGTGGCCCCCATTTAAAAGCTGTCAAGAGGCAGAAGGTTAAAGAACATAATTAATACTTAACAAAAAAAATAACAAATAAAGCCCAGTTCAAAAGTGTCTAATAGGATATTCAATAAGATAACAAATAAATAAATTTGGGAAAAAGGTCTGCTTGCTGGGACAGACCTAAACTCTGCGACATTCCACCAATCAAAACAGCCCCAAAGTTGGTATCGGTTAAGCCATGATGCCAACATCTATCGCCACATCTTTAAAAGGAGAAAGATAATTTTACTGTTTATAAAAAACCCACATAGTATTGTTACAAGAAACCCACTGGCGATACAGTGGGGATACTCATACACTTCGAAGCAAATGGCTCCAACTAAATATGGAGGCATCCTATACCTCAAAAGCATAAGGTGTAAAAATTCTACTGAGTAGGGCTATATTGTACAGTCCATCGGACACATAATGATCAGAACAGCTGTTATTTATTAGCAGAAGTGGATAAATATGGTACGGTATATACAATAATTAATATTTATGCACTAATTCTGATAACAAACTTTTCTTTACAGATGTTTTGCAGTGATTAGACTTCTGGGGGCATCACATTTTTCTTGGGAGGTGATACGTATGTAGCCTTGGATGACTATTTTGACAGGTCAGATAAATGCACATCGTATACACGAGCATGGGCTAAACCCTTACATTTACTTTGTGACTTCCTACATCTACAGGACACCTTCTGTCAGTTCTACCCGATTACAAAAGACTATAAATTGTATTCATCAGTAAACAATACTCATTCAAGGATAGATTACATATTTGTTTCCAAGGAGCTGCTGTTAAATTCAAACTCAGTAAAAATTAGAAATATAGATATCTCTGATCAACTGTTCCAGTCTCTATAACTAAATTCATTACACACTTGTTCTTTTAACTGGAGGTTTTGCCTAGGGGCACCCACTCATAAAATCTGGCCCTGCTTCCCAGTAACTTAGATCAAAGGAAATCAAATGGCCTACACACAATACGGAACATTTTAAAAGATGATAAAAATTTATTATACCCAAAGCTATAATGGAAAAATACCCCTTTAATCTAGATATTCATTTCTTCTGTAACAAATTCATAATTTCATTTCACAAATTAAAAAAAACAACTGATTGATAAGGGCAAACAAAGCCTACCAATTCACCTGTTGAAATAGGGTTGCCACCTTTTTCATTCAGGGAAAATGGGCAGGGGGCAGGGGCGGTGACATGTCATTAACTTCAATGGCCTGCCTGGATTTCCTAATTTAAAAAATTTGGACAGCAATTTTTACAGGGGCAGCCTTTCCAAAAACCAGACTCTCCAGGTGAAATCTGTACAGGTGGTAACCCTATGTGGAAAGATAAAACTGCTAAAAGGTCAACATATGCACTCTTTGTGGATTTCTGAGTCGTTCAGTGGGTTCAACTTCAGAGTAAGGCACCGCCAGGCCTTCCAAATATTCACAAATAGTTGATTGCACTCTGGAGAACCAATTTCCGTAGTTAAAAAGTTCTTTTTTTTTTTTTTTAGAAAATGCACAATATGTTTCGGATCTGGATGATCCTTCATCAGGTGATCATATACAAAGTGTACAAAACCCAAGTCCCATTTAAAAATTAACCAAATACAAACAAGTGTGTCCATTCCCCCATGTGGCTAGACACATTGGCATAAATTGTTACAAAATTCCTTATGGACCACTGCCATCTACTGGCCTGCTCCGGTAATGCACCAACAAAACTTACAATGAATTCTCAGCAGATGGTAGTCTCATACCTGCTGTGCAATATCAATGTAATTTGTTCAAAGTGTTCACATAATCCCTAGAAGCTGTAAAATAAAAGTTTTAATCAGATTTACAAGAAACATTTATAACTCTGTGCATCATTAAGTCCAAGTGGCTCAAGCGTATTTAGAGTATCTATCCACTTAGCCTCTTGCTGGAGCAGCAACTTTTTTCTATCACCCCCTCTACTTGGTAATAAGACTTCCTCTAGCACTTGTCATCTCAATCTGGCACTATTATGTTTGTTTTCAAAAAAGTGTTGGCCCACCGGTGTGTGTGTCTTTGTTTCATTTGGATTTTGTCCAAGGGACAAAAAGTTGCTGCTCCAGCAAGAGGCTGTGGATAGATAAATACGCTTGAGACACTTGGACTTAATGATGCACAGAGTTATAAATGTTTCTTGTAAAACTGATTAAAACCTTTATTATATAACAAATTATGTTGATATTGCACAGCAGGTAGGAGACTACAATCTGCTGAGAATGCATTGTAAGTTTTTTTGGTGCATTACCGGAGCAGGCCAGTAGATGGCAGTGGTCCATAAGGAATTTTATAACAATGTATACCAATGTATCTAGCCACATGGGGGAATGGACACACTTGTTTGTATTTGGTTAATTCTAAAAGGGACTTGGATTTTATACACTTTGTATATGAGCACCTGATGAAGGATCACCCAGATCCGAAACATGTTGTGCATTTTCTAAATAAAGTAACTTTTTAACTACGGAAATCGGTTCTCCAGAGTGCAATCAACTATTTGTAAAAGGTCAACATCTTACATTTATCAAGACCTCTGTCCATTACTCAACACAAATATGGAATCATTGACAATGTTTCCATAGCTCCTAGACATACCCAACCTAACTTTATCTCACAGAAGTATTATGTCCTTATTACCAGAAAGTAAGTATCAGGAGATGGCCCAGCAAATCTTACATAATTCTTACTTGACTCCAGAACGGAGATTTAAAATGGGTGTACTCCCTTCTGATAACTGCCTTAGATGTTCTACCCCGAAAGCAAACCTTTTGCATACCCTCTGGACATGCTGCAAAATTCAATCTTTCTGGACTGAAGTCATTACTTATTGGACACATATTGATAAAAAAATCTATTCAGGCACAAGTAACTTGGGCATTTTTTAGTGAACCTACTCCTAACAAAACCGGAAAGACAATTAATAAAAAGACTGGCAGCAGCACCCCTGGAAAACAATATTACACCAGTGGCTATGCCCTGATATTCCCTCTGTCACACGAATAAAACAGAAATTACATTGAATATTCCATATGGATTGTATAGAAGCGACAACTAGAGTAAAATTCACCAACATTTTCAAGACTTGGTCAACATATATACGTTCTCTCCCACTAAATCTCAAATTCTCCACTGTTTACACTTTTTAATCTACAACATGGTACAAAGCAGAAATTTTCCTCTTCTTTTGGAAACCCAAACTTATTTCAAAAACATAAATCAAGGAACCAATTTGCCGACAAGTATACACTCCAGGAACCATTGTACAAATATGATGCTGGCTTTGCATCCTTTGTAAGGCTGAAAACCCAGGACTGTTGACGGGAACTGATATGAGTAAAATATTATACATTTTTATTATGTTAATCTTTGTTTTGCAATGTATTCTAGTTCTTTATGTAAAATGAAAAATGTGAATTTTTTTGGAGACTACCATCTGCTGAGAATGCATTGTAAGTTTTTTTGGTGCATTACCGGAGCAGGCCAGTAGATGGCAGTGGTCCGTAAGGAATTTTATAACAATGTATACCAATGTGTCTAGCCACATGGGGGAATGGACACACTTGTTTGTATTTGGTTAATTCTAAAAGGGACTTGGATTTTATACACTTTGTATATGAGCACCTGATGAAGAATCACCCAGATCCGAAACATGTTGTGCATTTTCTAAATAAAGTAACTTTTTAACTACGGAAATCGGTTCTCCAGAGTGGATTGTAATTCACGAAAAAAGCCAAAGTCCCGAAGCGCTGAAAAGACCCGAAGTCACGAAAACAGCCGAAGCCGAAGTCCTGAATCGGCGCAAAGACCCGAAGTCACGAAAGGAGGCGAAGTTGAAGTACTGAAGCCATGAGTTCAATTCTACTGAACACCAGTTTGTGTATTTTTTTTTAATCCCCTGGCCACCAATTTATTATTTTAATATTCTATAGGCCCCTGCCACCAATCTTTTTGTAAAACATTTTTTTTTGGGGCCCCAATTTGTTTTTAACTTATAAGGGGGCCCCTGCCACCAGTTTTTTTTTATTTTTAGTTTTTTTTTTACATTTTTTTTGTTGGGGCCCCAATTTTTTTTAACTTGTAAGGGGCCCCTTGCCACCAATGTTTTTTTTTTTAATTTTTTTTTTTGGGGCCCCAATTTTTTATAAGGGGGCCCTGACCATCAATAGCTTTTTATAACTTATGGGGGGGGTTACTTTATTAGCGCTGATGTCTGTGTGGTCTTTTAACTGCGATGTGGAGTGGGCAGCATATGGGGTGGAGCTTGGTCGCCAGTGTGGGCGGGGCCCAGGGGGCCCCCCAAAAATTTTGTTGTACGGGGCCCTGTGATTTCTAATGGCGGCCCTGCCCGGCTCCCCCCTATAATTGCGCCCTAGGCAGCTGCCTCTTCTGCCTACCCCTAGTTCCGACCCCGATGGTATATATATTTTATTCCCTTCTAGCAGTTAAAATGCATGTATTGGGATCACTAAGAGGTGATTTGCCCAAGCAACAGAAAATACATTACATATATATACACTACAAGTGTGCACCTATACATATAATTTTACTTTACCTTCACAATTTTTACATCCTTACATTTTTTTAAGAAATGGGCGTTGGTTTGGGCAATCACTCTCTCTTAAAAGCCATAAGTCAGCGGCAGAGGAGGATTTAGCCTTCAGACTGAAACCAAGGTTCAGCAGACTTTTACTTCAATTAATGCTACTATGCAGAGAGGCACTAGATCCTTTTTATTATGACCAGAGGTAACAAGTTAGGGACCACCGTGTGGGATTTACCTTGACGTGGTATGGTGGCTCATCAACTTTATGATCATAACTTTGTAACAAAAAACCCTGTTTTGTAAACATATGCACTTGCATTTATACTGAATTATTTGTGAAACAGGGGACCAGGGAATGTGCATTGAAAAATAGCACTTCCCTTATACTTAAATATAAATTATACTTTAACTTAGCCTTTTGAGTGCTCCCACAACTCCCCAGTACAGCAAATACATTGACCCTGTCTCTTTATATTACTCACTAAACTCTAATCAGTTCTCAAATCTTCACTCAGAAAATGCATTTGGAGTAGTTGGAATGTGTATAACTCTAAGGTTATAAATGCATACTGTATATAGTGGTTTGTTGGCAAAATAGTACACACGTAGATTTGGCCCCATAGAGGGTACTCCCAAGGAGCCTTTGTCATATTGTAGCTGCACTAAAAGATACAAAACAGGTCATTTACATTTCCACAGGCACATGTGCTACAAGGGCACAAAGTGCATAAAATGGCTGAATGTGTGACCCCAACCATTTATAATGCAGTTTTTTCCCAAGATTGTACACCAACATTTTGTCCGGCTTTTATCACAGATGGCTGTCAATTTTATTTTAAGTAAATTGCATACATTTCCCTGGTTCTGTGTATAAATAGTGAATATCAATAAATGTGTAAACAGTCTGCACCTCATACAGCCATTCACAAATCCCTTATTGCTTTAGGTTTTTCAGAATGGCCTTGCACACACAGTGTAACATTAATGCTGCAATGGTTAACCCTTGGCATTAACATACATATTGTATTTAAAAGTGAACCTGACCTATGTGCTGTATATCTTTCGAAAACTTAAAGAATAAGATGTTTTAAAACATTTCCCTGTTTTGTTTTTTTTTTTAACTTTCCCCATTTTTCTGGCCCCTGAAAAACATAAAATGGAGTTCTACTGTAGTATAGTAGGTGCCAATGGGTAATCAAACATGCAGATATGCAAAACACAGCCTTGACAGCTCTAATACATGTAAGATTTGTTTGGGCTTTTTCACACCAAAATGTGTTCTGTCTGGAGTAAACCCAACACCCAAACCTCACCCATGTTCATTCCATATCTTCCCCCCACACTACGTAAAGTACAAGCCACCCTGCTACACCAGATTTTACCAACAATAAGATCACAGCCTGAAATGTATAACTTATAGGGCCACAATGTAATTTCTCCTACCGCACACCTGTAGTTCACCAATCCTGCAACTGGTGGTGCGTTTCTTCCGTTGACCCGTCCGAGTCCCTTAGCAACGATGAAGGGTGGGTGAGGGTGTTCCCCCCCGAAATGTTGAATGTTTGGTGGCTTAATAAAAGGGGATACTCCCCGACTGCATTAACCAGTGTGTGTGCGGATCCGTTTTCTATACACATTCGTAACTTATAGGGCCTCCAACACACAACATGGTTATCAAAGACGTACACATAAACATCTTATACATAGAAAATGTAGATATAATAACTTCCCAAAACAGGAGCAACAGGGAAGCTTTGAGCTTGCAGCACAACAAACCAGAAGACTCACATTCCACCAATGCGTTTTGCCCTTAACAATAACAAAACTGTGAAGAAAGTTAACTCCAGTGTTTTACCCCTTTTCCCTTTACTGTCCTAATCATGGTTACTTCTCTTAACCCTACATTTTCCCCTCATTAAGTGACTAAAGCCAATATGTATTAACATTTTCTACAACCTATTCTGGTCTGTGAAATAGTAATGCATTTGAATATAACCTGTGCCACAAAATGCAAAAAAAAAAAAATATGTTTATCTTAAAGCTAAATTTAAGCCCCAGCAGCAATGAATACAGATTATCATTCTAAAAATGTACTTTAATTTGATATAGCCATTAATGTTTAGACTAGAGTCCTGAAGCAGGTCATTTACCTACGGGTTTCTCACAAAAAGCCAGTAGCCTGCAGGTTGCAGGTAGAATTCGGGTCTGTGGGTTGGGTTGTGGGTCTAATCTATATTTCTTCTCTTCTCTTATATTATCTATATGTTACTCCTTTAAACATCTGTTTCTGTTTAATTGTGGTCAGAGGGATGCGGATTGAGCAGATTGGGTTGGGTAGCAGTTCCAAGCAGATGCCGTCTGGATCAGGTGTCCAGGTTTCAAAAATTGGTTCTGTGCAAGACTCTAGTTCAGATAAACTGTTTAATTTGAAAAACTACATATTTTCCTATGTGTTTGCATTATAAAGTTCTAATCTGAAAATTGGGCTAAGTTCACTGAACTCATTACCCCCTTCCTTTATAAACAGGACAATGTGTTCAGAGCTCCCTTTCAACATACAGTAACTCTCCTTTAGCAGCAGCCATTGAGTACCATACAATAAGGGGCTTCTTGGTGGACTGGTAATTAGTTTTATCAGCTCCTCTGAAGTTTTTTGGGGCCAGAAGTCACAGGAAGTACTAAGTAAATTGACATCATATTCACTTTAGTGACAAAAATAACAGAAACCATTGATATTTCTAAATTAAAGCAATAGACAAAAAGTATGCTCAGCACAAGCCCTATTCATTCAGCTAATGTTGAAAAGGAGTGTATACTGTCCCTTAAAGGACAAGGAAATTTAAACTAAAGAAATAGGCTAGAAATGTTGTACATTATGTTTTGGGCTTCCGTGCCAGCCTGAGACAACCAAAGTCCTTAAGCAGGAAAGATCTGTGCCTCCAAAAATGCCCCAGTAGCTCCCCATCTTCTTGTATGCTGCTTGACTGCACATGCTCTGTGCTGCTGTCACTTACTGAGTTTAGGGACTGACTCAAAATATACAGTACACATAGAATATAAATGTCACAGTATAAGGCTGATTAGTAATTAATACAGATAATTACTACATGGCAGCACATAAACCAGTGCAACTAGCATCAGAATTTAATAATCAGCCATGTAGCATCATCTTATATTACAGGCCAACCTAATTTTTTGCTTGATAATTTGCAACAACCCCTAAGCTTAGCTTCTCAGCCACTGCTCAGAGCCCATTGAGTATGTGAGTGTTGCAGACACTTTCCAAGATCATTGATGCTATTGAGAAGCTGAAACTTTAGGCTAGTGCAATAAGTTCAGTTTATAAAACATTGCATTTTTAGCCCTATTCATTTTTAATTTAGTGGCTGGATTGTTGCTGGTATGGTCTCTTGGAGGATCATTAAATAAGACCTGCGTTGACCTTTTCACTTAGTTCACAGACCCAAGTCACCAAACTGGAGTTGGAACAACAGGCTGAAATCTAAATATGAGAAGACCTGAACCAAGTAAATAACAAAAGGAAGTTAGCCTGCAGACCCGAAACTAGGGTTGGGCAGAAAATGCAACTGCCTTGACCTGACACAGTGCTGATATTTCCAAACAACTCTGAGTGTGCTGTGCCATGCTTGCCAGTGACCAATGCTTCTCTCTTTTCATTATCTCATTTATTTCATTCTCTTTTTCACTATCAATCCCTGTGCTTTGGTGTGTACATGGGGGTAACCCAGGAAGGCAATCTATACATTCACATATGCATGCATATTTCAAAGGAGTGGCTGCTGTAATATTCTAGACAGTGACTGTATATTGGGTCTGCACAATGACATTAGTGGGTTGAACTAAGAGAGACCCTCTGCTGAGAGATATCATCTTCTTATGACCCCCCCTAAACCTAGGGTAGCCCTCAGGTGATTATAAATATTTTCCTGAATACAAAAACACCTCCCTGCTACTGCTGGATGTTCCAGACTAAATCTGATGGAGGACAAGGGGGTGAGGGGTACCTGGTAGTGATGTGGGGGTTGAGAAAATCCGACCCTAACCGGCCGTGCACTCCTACTGTATTTATATACCTGTGATAAAAATCCGCTGCTGTGTAGCCATGGGGGAAGTTATTCAGTCTGAAAAAGGAGGACACAGGTCACGTAGCAGACAAGCTCTTTGCACTGTATTACTGTTCTTACAGCATTGTATCTCTCCTCCCTTTTCTGTTAAAATATACTCAAGTTTGCCTATTAACATTGGGAACTCTAGAACTGACACTGCCCTGAATATTGCAATTGCAGGGCTTCCACAGTGGGTTGCATCAGTAGCACTGGTGCTTATTAGGGTGGGGGAGGTGGTTTCTCACTGTTCGTGGATACACACAGTTCCGGGCGTGTGTGTTTTTTATTTTTACAGGAGTGGAATTACACAAATATTTAGACAAGTTAAAAAAAGCAGGTTATCCTAAAAAAAGTCTAATCTATAGTTTTCTTATATAACGAACCACTGCAGTAAATTGAATTGAAAAAAGAGACATAAAATAGTAGGTTAGTAACTGTAAAAAGGTTTAAAAGGGTGGTTCACCTTTAAGTTAACTTTTATTATGTTATATAATGGCCAATTCCAAGCAACTTTTATATTGGTTTTCATCATTTATTTTTTATAGGTTTTTTAGGGTAGAACTCCACGGGCGGAATGTTGGATGTTGTCGCTGCACTCATCTGACAATACATGACTGTCGGATGCGAACACTGCATGATGCGTCTTCATTCGACAGTCGGTATTGCATTGAAAGTCGCCCGTGGAGTTCTACCCTAAGCCTTCTTCTGCTCACTCTCCAGCTTTCAAATGGGGGTCACTGACCCCATCTACAAACAAATGGCCTGTTAGACTAAAAATGTATTGTTATTGCTACTTTCTATTCAGGTCCTCTCTTATTCCTATTCCAGTTTTTTTTATTCAAAACAAGGCATGGTTGCTGGAATAAATAGGACCCTAGCAACCAGCTTGCTGAAACTGCAGACTGGAGAGCTGCTGAATAAAAAAACACAAATAATAAAAAATGCAAACCAACTGCAAATTGTGTCAGACTCCTTTTGGTTTCTTTTAGCCCATCTCACCCTAACCAGGTTTGCTTCTCTGCCTCCTGATAGATTGTAACCTCTTCGAGACAGGGATCTCTTTCCAACTGGTTATTGCAACTCCTAGCAGTTAAAGGAATGCTTACTTGATATTGTTTGATGGAGTGTAAGATCTCCATATAGTGTAGGGTTTTTTCTGTTAAGGTATTTTGTATAAATCACCTCTTATATTGCTGGAGGATCGTTCGGTGGTGCTCGCTGGATGAACCACGGGTAATGGTGTCAGGTAAGTAAATACAATCACTTGGGGGTGCCTAACTTTTCACACCCCAAGAATGAAATGACTTTCCTTCTCCTTTAAACACAGTTTGACAATTCTGTTACAATGTAACAGATTTAATTTTCTCCTTTCCTTGTCCTTAAATTATGTATATTAGTCTAACTGTACCCCTGTTTGTGTTTATGCCTTGTAAAGCACTAAGTACATTTGTAGGTCTATATACTTAAATAAATACATTCCATATCAAATATGGAAGCAGTGTTGGGAGGCAGAAGATAGCAAGGGTCAATCAGACTGTTTTCAAGGTGCCAAATTACAAGATGACCTTGGATTAAGGATATTTAATTTTAAGACAATGTTCCTTTTCTTTAGTCAACATGGTCTTGAAGGACATACAAAACTGCAGTAAAGGGAACAGGTTGAGCAGGTTTACCTTGTAAAACCTTATAAATACTAACAATTCTGAGTCACACACACACATGTCGCCATCTCACATTAGTAACTAGATACACTGCTATGTATCAATGGGGAATAAGAAAAAATACTTAATAAAATGAAAAACAGCCAGTTAGCATGAGAAATAATTTTCACAATTCAGTTAAGGACAGGATATTTTCAGCAGGTAAGCCTGCGTGATTACCTGCTGAAAATATCAGTGCCTGCCGTACTCATTGAGAGTGGCACCAGCAGAATAGGAGGGAGGAGGGGTGGAGGTGCTGGATAAACATTCAGTTCTCTGCTGTCCCTCTTCATTTCCCAGTGTTGTAGCCTTATTAAGACACGCAAGATGCAACTTTGTCTATTCTGCTCCACGTGTATCAAATGAGGACCCTCAATACACGTTTCCAGATGACAGCTGCCCCATGGAACTTTCACCTGCTTTTATGAAAACCATGAAACCCAAACCGTGGGTACTGGGATCCCTGATGGTTTTCATGCTATTCCTGCTTCTGTTCTTGTAAGGGCCAACTATGTATCTTCTTAATGGCTGATTGGTGGATATTGTATTGGTATACTTTGTATGGGTGATTATTGTATTTATCTGCTGGACATATGTTGAAAAATGCAAACTAGTCCTGTTTTAGCAATCATTATATGTAATGTAATACTTTTACTATCTATGATGAGATTCCTAACGTACAGTCAAATTCTATATTTAAAAATGCGTGATTTATATTTAAAGTGATGATTGCGACATTTATCCATAGAAAAGTACTGCATCGTCAACCTGCAAAAAAAAAAAAAGGTTTTAAAGAAATTAAAATACAGCTATGGGTTCAGTTATCCAGAAACTTGTTATCCAGAAAGTTCTGAATTACAGAAAGGCCATCTTCTATAGACTGCATTTTATCCAAATTTTAAAATAAGTACCTTGTACTTTACATGATCTAGTAGATTTAAGGTATGAAGATCTGAAAGATCCATTAACCAGAAAACCACACATAGGGGCATATTTATCAAGGGTTGAAGTTCAAAGTTAACAAAACGTTGAACTTCGAATTCAAAAAGACCAACCGAATAGAGGTCGAAGGTTTTTGGGGGCCTACTTCGAATCATACTATCGAAGGAATAGCGCCTTTGATCTACTTCGATTCTAAGATTTTTTAACTTCGAAATTCGATCTCCCAAACTCCCACAATTGCCTCCATACAGGTTCTAGGAGGTCCCCCATAGGCTAAAACAGCACTTCGGGAAACTTTAGGTGGCGAATGGTCGAAGTAGAAGTTTTAAAGAGACAGTACATGATAAATTTCGATATTCAAAGTTTTTTTCAACTTCGAATCGAAGTTGGATTATTTGATGGTTGAAGTACACGAAAATTACTTCGAAATTTGAAGTTTTTAACTTCGAACCTTCACTTTGACCTTTGATATATCTGCCCCATAATGTAGGGTTTCCTTGCTCTGGTAAAACTGCTGAGTTTGCCTTCGAAACGCTACAATAGTTTATATAAATATGCTGCTGTGTAGCCATGGGGGTAGTTATTCAGTATGAAAAAAAGAAAATGCACAGGTTACATGGCAGATAAGGGCTTTACACTTTGCTATAGTTGTGGAAATTAGTATTGCACCTGTCCTTGCTTTTTTTTGTTTAAATATGATCGTTTCCATATTAACAGTAGGAAGCTGCCTCCAACCTAAATGCTGCAATTCCAGGCCTGCCACAGTGGTTTACATCTATTGGCACAGCAAATCTGCAGTAAAAGTATCACCCACCAATGACAGACACATGATATGACATACTGCAGAATTGCTGTGTACATTATACAGGTATGTTACCTGTTATCCAGAATGCTTGGGAACTGGGGTTACCACCCCAGCCAAGTATTTGGAAGGGCTGTCTGGGTGAAACCTTCCTGTATGGATCTCCAAATTAGGAAATCCGGACAGGACATTGAAAACAAGTTCTGTACCCACAGGTCTTTGGCAACTACTACTTTGACTACTAAAGAAGAATTTTTCATTTACTTACTGTTTTTTGTTAATATGTCTCATCTGATTTTCATAAAAAAAATTAGCAAATCAAAAAATTTACTTTATTTAACTTATTCTAATTATGACAAGCTTTTTGGCACCATTCAGTGCTTAATAGGGTGGGGGAGGTGGTTTCTCACTGTTTGTAGTATTGTAGATACATGTGCTACAGTGATCAGATATAACATTTAGCATTCAAAATTTGAATAGCATGTACGAAGAACAGGATCCTCACTTGCGAAAAGTGAAATAGAATAAATAAACATTCCATCTACCTTAATGCTTCTGTTCTTGAAAGTGCCACTTATTATAGTGGCCAATTGATTATTTAGTAACTGCCTTTGTGAAAAGGGTTAATGCTTCAAAAGTGATGGTTGGAGAATAATGAGAGTTTGTGCCGGCATGGTTTTAATGCATAATAGATCTTGCCAGACTAATTTAGTTTCCTTTTATGAGAAGGTGAACAGGAGCCTTGATTCTGGGATGGCAGTGGATGTGATTTACTTAGACTTTGCTAAAGCATTTGATACAGTGCCACACAGAAGGTTACTGGTTAAATTAAGGAATGTTGGCCTGGAACATAGTATTTGTACCTGGATAGAGAACTGGCTAAAAGATAGACTACAAAGAGTGGTGTTAATGGAAAATTTTTTAATTGGACCAGTGTTGTTAGTGGAGTACCGCAGGGCTCTGTACTAGGTCCCTTGCTTTTAAACTTGTTTATTAATGACCTGGAGGTGGGTATTGAAAATACTGTTTCTGTTTTTGCTGATGATACTAAATTGTGCAGAACTATAGGTTCCAGTGTCAGTGTGTTGAGAGTTTCCTTAATGGAGAAGGATCTGTGGGGTTTTGTGGATAACAAATTGTCTGGGCATTCTGGGCAGTGTCATTCTGTGGCCACTAAAGCAAAGAAAGTTCTGTCTTGCATAAAAACTGGCATTAACTCAAGGGATGAAAACATAATTGTGCCTCTTTATAGGTCCCTGGTAAGGCCTCATCTGGAGTATGCAGTGCAGTTTTGGACTCCAGTCCTTAAGATATCAATGAGCTGGAGAGAGTGCAGAGACGTTAGTGGGATGGAAGACAAATTACGAGGGTAGACTTTCAAGGTTGAAGTTGTTTTCTATGCAAAAAAGACGCTTGAAAGGGGACATGATTACACTTAACAAGTATATTAGAGGACATTATAGACAAATAGCAGTGGACCCCTTCAGACTAGAAGAAAATAACTTTCATTTGAAGCAGCATAGGTGGTTCTGGTTGTGGCTGTATGATGTTGTGATGGCTGATTCTGTCAACGCCCGTAAGAGTGGCTTGGTTGATTCTTGGACAAGCATAATATTCAAGGCTATGGTGATACTAAACTCTATAGTTAGCATAGGTATGGGTATATATAGTTTATGTGAGTGTATGGAGGGGTCCGTTTCTGTATGTATGAATCCTGGCTTTCATTTGGAGGGGTGGAAATTCATGGACTTCTGTGCAATATTTCTCTGCACACTATATAGTGTGGCATAGGTTGAAAATAGCATAGGATCATGGTCTTAAAAATGTAAAAACACAACTTCCTGCTTTTCAGCTCTCTAACACTGAGTTAGTCAGCAACTTTAAGGGGGCCCACATGAGACATAACTGTTCACTAAGTTTGCTTTTGAATCTGACCTGCATGCTGAGGATCAATTGCAGTTATGACCAATGCCCCCCCAAGTCACTGATTGGTTACTGCCTGGTAACCAATCAGAGGAAACCAAGAGAGTTGCAAAACAGGAAGTAGTGTTCTGTTATGTTAGACATCGAGTCACTCCAGTCTTCATATATTACATTTTTGGCTAACTAACTATATTAGAAACATTTTTTTATTCTGCACAGCCTATCTATTTACCCAATTTTTATACTAAACAATTCCTTTAAGCAAGGTATTATCAAAGTTGCCTCCTCTTGCTCTAGGGGGGCATGGTTTATTGGCATGCACAAAATGTGGCAGGGCTGTGCTTAGCCTATGCCCAATGCTTGGTCACCAATTGTTGTGAAATATATATTTTTATTTTTAGGAAAGAATATTGTGTATTTGTAATTTCTGAAAACTAAGTATGCAATTTCATTGAGTTATGGAATTATATTGGATTAACTAATTCAAATTGAACTTTCACTTTACTCACTCTATAGTGTACGAAAGAGGACTGGGGCCAACAGGGAAAAAAAATCTGATGATTTATGACTCAACGTTCTGACTTTTAGGGGTAGTTTTTACTAAAACGTAACTTTTTCTCAATATACTAAAAAATTTTTTGACCAAACTCCCAACCTGAATCCCCTTAATTTACCTCTACCTCTCTAAAAAATTGGTTTTGAGAAAAAGTTGTGACAAAATCGACTTTCTTCGAATTGATGCACGAAAACACGACTTTATCAAAATGTCGCCCTGACAATCTAACAGATTATCAAATGAAAACCAGCACAAACAGCCTGAAACGATTGTGAATACTGAAGGTAAAAGCCATGATCCAATTGTTAAAGGGACCGTCTGCCATTGACTTCTACATGATTTCAACAGGTTTTAGCGGAAGTATTTTTGGATTTGAATTTCTAGCAGCTTTAGAGCATCATAAATCTCAAAACATTTGAGTTCTTTTTCCTCTAAAAATTGCAAATTTTCCACTTTAAAGACTCAACCAGAAAAATTTGAGGTTTAATAAATAGGCCCCTAAAACTCTTGATTATGATTTTAAAAAGTTGAAATTCTGACTTGCAATTCTGACCTTAAAACTCATAATTTTAAAGTCACAATTGAGATTAAGGGGGTCATTTATCAAAATCCAAAAAATTCTCACTGTTTTTTGAAAACGACTCCGACCAAATCTGTACGGACCTCCCCCCTCCCATTTATCAATATATCTTCCTGAAAATTTCTTGTGTGGGAAAAAACTTGATAAAATCGTGAATTTCGGATTTGATGCCTGAAACCAACGACTTTTCTGGTTTTGACTCTAAAACCACAGAATCTTCAGATTATTGAATGAAACCCAGCACAGATCAGGATATCAATGGCACATTGACTTCTACAGTACATCAACTCGCAGGTCTGAGTAGGAGTACTTTTTTATTTATAAATGGAGTTAATCATCCCCATTTTAAAGCTGAAAAGAGTCAGAAGGAGGCAAATAATTCAAAAATTATAAAGAAATAAAAAATGAAGGCGAATTGTAAAATTGCTTAAATTCACTAAAAGTGAATCTAAAGGTGAACCACCCCTTTAAGTATCATAGAGACAAGAGGCAGGAGATCCCTGCTCTGCAGAGCTTACAGTTAAAGTTGGTATGTAACTTGCAGATACACGTCAACACACATATATGTGCATATGTATGGCAAATAAAAGCAGCTATATCATTAAAATGTTCATAGGGGCAAGGAAAGGCCATTTTTGAATAGGGATGCACTGAATCCAGGATTCGGTTCGGAATTCGGCCAGGATTCGGCCTTTTTGAACAGGATTCGGAGATTCCTTCTGCAAGGCCGAACCGAATCCTAATTTGCATATGCAAATTAGGGGCGGGGAGGGAAATCGCTTGACTTTGTCATAAAACAAGGAAGTAAAAAAAGTTTTCCCCTTCACACCACTAATTTGCATATGCAAATTAGAATTCGGTTCGGTATTCGGCCGAATCTTTCGTGAAGGATTCGGGGGTTCGGCCGAATCCAAAATAGTGAATTCGGTGCATCCCTATTTTTGAACCTGCAAAATAGTAAAATCAGGACTTCCTTTGCAGTGGAAACTATTCAGTTTGCTTTATTTCTTCTCTTCAAATAATAACTGATGTTAGTGATATGTTTTTACTCATGTCAGTGACTGGCTGTATTGTGCTATCTGGTTATTTGCATGAACTTGACAAATGACAGGTATGTACAGGACATGCCTCATGCTTCTTGCGTGTAAAACTTGTTACATAAATAGATTTAATCTTGGTTTCTATAAATCATAGAGTTTTTTAGTTGGATCAGACAGAAACCTGTTGCTTGCACTTTAATGATTTGTCAGCTGCCCATTTTAGCACTTTCTATAGGGCAAACCTGTACACTGTATTACAGCATCTTACTAGAAATGAAATGTATGTACTGTCGGTGATTGTTGAGTCTATTCAGACATTTTTTTTCCTTCCTGTGTTATTAGTATTCAGAACACACGGTATGTGTTTCCGGAAGACACCAACAATTATTTTATTGATGAAGAAAATCTAAAAATGGAAACAAAACAATGTGAAAGGAAACTGCTGCTGCGCCGGCCAGATATAAGGTACAGTGCCTCCAGTCTAGAACTTTTTTGTTTTGTTGTCATTTGGGTTCAGTCCGTATAAATCAGTGTACAAAAGTATTTTGTGAGTATTCAGTGCCTTTAAAAACAAATAGCTTTACAAACTTAATGGCAGCCTGTGTTCTGAATTTGAAAAACACTTTTTAAAGCTGATATACCTTCAACTGATTTGTTTTTACTGTCATTAAATTGTCATTTAAACATAGGGCCCCAGATTCCTTACTAAATAGGGATGTCTCCAATAGGCTTTCACCCAGCTGTTATTTTACTGGCCTGACGGTTAAAAATTATGCTTGATGTCAATGTTATTAATAAGGAAGGCAGAAAAAAATATTGGAAGCTATTCACAATGCTCCTTGCACCCATACACACTTCTAGCAACTTGTGACCAGAGCCAATGCAACTGCCCTACCTGCTCTGATGAAATGATAAATTCTTAAATTTCTTACAAGAAATGAAACAGGATTTCCTGAACATGCACATTTTTTGATCTTCGTCCCCTATAGGGCCTGCTGGAAAACCGGAAAAATAATCCCAGTGGGTCCCAGCACCAGTGGGCCCTCTTTGCATTCGGTCCTGCTGCTTTATTTTTTCATTGTAATCACTAGATAATTACAAGTAAAGTGCATGTTATGAAGGGAGACTTACATAAAGGAGGTACACACTCAGGATCACGTAGCACAGACTTTATTAACTGATCCCAAGAGAGACCATTAGCTGCTGACCACACGGTCTGTAACTACCAACAAGTACCGTATATCCTGCTAGTTCTTGCATCAGTTAAAACAGTGAGACCTCTAGTGGCCAGTTGTAATATATCATATTGCTACATCCTTTCTCTTTAAAGAACACAAAAAAATTAGAACAGCAAACATTGTTTATAACTGCATAACTTAAAATGTTATATTGTGGCCAGTCATACATAGTCCTTGAGATGAGCTGGCTTTCTGCACATTCTCCCAGCTCTTGACACAAATGTTGTATCCTTGGAAGAATGTGGTACTTCTGAGACATACAAATCTTTTGTGGGCTCTCCATTTTCTTGCTCCCCACTTGTTTGATCTGCTTCTTGTGGTATCTGTCCTTGAGAAACTGCTGTTGAAGTTTTTGTTGAAGGCCAAGTTAGATCTTCATCAAATAGTCTTTGTGGCTTCCTGTTATCAGGTTCTCCAGTCTTCTTTATATGCCTACGATTTCTTCTCAACACCTTTCCTTCCTCTGTTTGTACTAGGTAAGACCGATGTCCTAGGTTCTGCATGACTTTTGCCTTTTGCCAGTGTTTACTATATTTATCGAGTGGTTGAACCCAAACATTATCATTTTTCTGAAGAGTTGGTAGATCTCTTGCAGATTTGTTGTAGTACTTTGCTTGTCGATTCTGATTCAGTTTCAGTTTGGAATTGATGTCAACCACAAGTTTTGGTTTCAGCATTTGTTTAGTTATTGGTAAGAGAGTCTTTGTTCGTCTACTCATTAGTCTCTGAACTGGACTACTCTCCAAGCCTTGTGTGGGTGTATTTCTTAAATCCAGTAACATAAGATAGATGTCTGTACCTGCTTGTTTTGCTTTGCGCATCAGTTTCTTGGCCATTTTCACAGCAGATTCAGCTTTGCCATTGCTCTGAGGGTACCCTGGAGAGGAGGTATTGTGCTCAAATTCCCACTCTTTACTAAATTGTCTGAATTCCTGTGATGTGAACTGAGCTGCATTATCAGAAAATAGTACATCTGGAATGCCATGCCTTGAAAAGTGGGCTTTTAGCTTTTTGATTACCGTTTTTGATCTGGTGTCTTGTAGGTAGTCTACTTCCCAGAAATTGGAATAGTAATCAACTGTTATCAAGAACTCTTTGTCATTCCAAGTGAACAGATCAGTACCAACCTTTGACCATGGTCTGTCAGGGATTTCATGGGGTTGCAGTGTTTCCTTTGTCTGCTTGTCTCCACAAGATGCACATATTTCACAATGAGTTATGAACTTTTTAATTTGATCATTCATTCCAGGCCAGTATACACATTCCCGTGCCCTGCGTAGACATCCTTCTATGCCTACATGTGAGGTGTGTAATCTTTCCATGATGTCTCTTCTTAGACTCCCTAGTATGACCACTCTTTCTCCCTTGAATATTATGCCCTGATGTGTTGACAGTTCATCTCTGATGTGAAAAAAAGGAGAAATTTCAACAGGGGTATATTGTTTATACTTTGTCCAACCCTGTAAAATTGTAGTCTTTAGAATTTGCATTGTTGGATCTTGTTCTGTGCATGTTTGTATCTCTTTAAGCCTATCTTTACTCATCAGCAAGTATTCACAAATATTGATAGTTTCAATGTCCTTGTCACCTTCATGTGAGATAGGAAGGTAGGCCCTGCTAAGAGCATCTGCAATAAGTAAATCTTTGCCTGGACAGTAGCAGATGTCACAGTCATACTTTTGCAATCTGAGAAGCATGCACTGCAGTCTCTTTGGAGCATTTATTAAAGGCTTTCTTGTAATGGTCTCTAATGGCTTATGATCTGAATGCACTGTTACATGTCTTCCATAAGTGTACTGATGGAACTTTTCCATACCAAATACAACAGCTAAAAACATAACCCCGTTCTGTAGTTGTTAGCGCTCTACCTGCAAATGCTACAGGTTCTTTTTCCTGCATCAGTGTGGCTCCCATGCCATTTTCTGAGGCATCACATTGTATTATCACTGCTTGAGAAGGGTTATAGTATTTGAGCGTGGCAGCATCTGCAATAGCCTGTTTCACTGCATCAAAAGCTGTTTGTTGTGTGTCTGTCCACTCCCAGAGTGAATCTTTGTGTGTTAACTGTCTCAGTGGTTCACACATCTCTGACAAATGGCCACAGAATTTAGAGAGGTAATTAACCATACCTAGGAACCGTTGAACTCCCCTTACGTCTGTTGGGGCAGGCATGTCCTGAATTGCTCTGACTTTTTCTGGATCTACTTTTAGGCCACCTGATGTCAAAAGATGCCCTATATATGGTACTTCAGTCATTTTAAGCTTGAATTTTTCCAGATTGAGTTTAATGCCTTTTTGTCTACATCTTTCCAATAACTGAATTATTTTCAGATCGTGATCCCGGGTAGCAGATTCTAGGCTGTCACCTTCACCAACAATTAGTATGTCATCAGCTATTGTCTTAATACCTGAAAGTCCCTCTAGAGCTTGATTTAGCCTTTGCTGAAATACTTCTGCAGCTGGACTTATTCCCATGGGCATTCTGAGCCATCTATATCTCCCAAATGGGGTAGCAAAAGTTGTCAAGTAGCTTGATTTCTCATCTAGTTCCACATGCCAAAATCCATTTTTAACATCACATACTGAAAATATCCTGGCTTTTGATAAATCTGGAAGAATATCTTCTATTGTAGGCATTGGGTAATGATTCCTTTTCAGGGCTTTGTTAAGTGGTTTAGGATCTATACATATCCTTAGTTTACCTGATGGTTTCCTTACTATGACCAAGCTACTTATCCAGTCAGTGCTCTTTTGAACTGGTTCTATAATGTGTCTGTTGTGTAAATCCTGAAGTTCTTCTTTTAGTGGTTGCATCATAGCTACAGGCACTCTCCTTGTGGGTAGCCTGGATGGTTCTATGGCAGAATTAACCTCCAGTTTATACTTGCCTTCCAAGCACCCATCCCCTTTAAACAGGTCTGCATAGTGTGCTTGTATTATCTGTAAATCCAAATCACAGTCTAACTTTTCTGGAGAAATTTGGAGACTCGTAGAGCCCTTTAGAGCCATGATGTTGTGAAACTGCACTTTTATTAAGTCCATTGCCTGAACAGCTTTTACACCCAGTAGTGGAATATGATGGCCATTTTGTACAACTGTGAACTCCAGTCTGTAACTCTTTTTATTACATGGGTTACGAATTTTAAGTCTGCATTTACCCATAGGCTTCAGAATACTTTTGTTATACATCATAAGTACTTGGTCAGTGTGTTCTAGTTTAACATCGTTGTTAAGCAAATGGAAGGGAATAACATTGCAGCTTGCCCCACAGTCCAGCTGAAACTTAATGGGCTTACTATCTAGAAGAAATGTAGCAAAAAGTTGATTTGAATCTTTAAGCATTGGTGGATTAACCACATTTACACTTTCTGCCGCTGACTGTAGTTGCATCCACAGTATGTCCTCTGCACTGTCTGTGTCTGAGTCCTGTGTCACTGTGTTTACATATCTGTGCTGTGACTTTCTGCTCTGCCTACACTGGGCTGAGAAATGATTTCTTTTTCCACAGACCCTACATGTCTGACCATAAGCAGGACATTTCTCTTTGTCTCTTTCATGTCTTTTACCACAGTATTTACACAGTATTAAAGTTTCCTGGATTTTATATTTTATTTTCCTTTACCGGTTACTGCATGTACCATACTCTCAGATGGGCCCTCAATCATTTTCAGATTATCTTTTGTTATTTCAGATGCTCTGCAGATCTGGAGACATTTTTCCAGGCGCAAATCCTCTTCCCTAAGCAGTCTCTCTCTCAGATGTGAGTCTCTGATTCCACACACTATTCTGTCTCTTATGAGAGAGTCTGTTATATCCCCAAATTCACATGTGGATGCTAGTAGTTTCAGTTCTGTGGCATACATGTCAATATTTTCCCCAGGCTCCTGGTTCCTTGAAAAGAATGTGTATCTTTCCACAGTTTCATTCTTTTTTGGATCACAGTATTTATCAAATGCCTGGATTATATCTTTCAGAGAGAGACCGTCATCTCTGCCACTTGTTATGCATAAGGTCTGTGAGATTTCTCTGCCCTTTTCCCCAATCAAATAATGAAAGAGCTTTATTTTGCGGTTCTCATCACTGGGTGCTACAGTGAGATCCACATACAGGCCAAACTCCTCTTTCCAGTGTTTCCAAGCTTGTGACAGGTTGGAAGCATTTACATTAAGTCTCTCAGGGGGTTTCAGTCCACTCTCCATCTTGTAGGAATATTAGCAGTGATTGTTACTCACAGTCAGGACCGCCATCAGAAATCGCAGGGCCCCATACGACAAAATTTCCTGGGCCCCCTGGGCTGCACCCACTGCAAGCCCCACCTACAGGTCCGCCCTCCCCACCCCACAGGTCCGCCCCCACCTCACAGTAAAAAAACAAAAAAAATATTGGTGGCTAGGGTTCCCACATGTTAATAAAAAGATATTGGTGGTCAGGGCCCCCCATGAAAAAAAACATTTGTGGCCAGGGCCCCCCCCATTAAAAAAATATTGGTGGCTAGGACCCCATGACCCCACATGAGAAAAAAAATTGGTGGCCAGGGCCCCTTAAACGTCCATGCCTTCCAGAAGTCAGCAGCTCTCAGAAAGATGGGGGGCCCAGATAATCACGTAAGTGTGGCATGGCCAGGCCCCCCTTACCCTCAGGGCCCCCTACAACTCTCCCCCCTGTCCCCCCCTGATGGCTGCCCTGCTCACAGTTATAGCTGTAGCTCCAGTCACAGCCTCTGGATGCTGCTTTACTTTCACTTTCACTCCCAGTGATTTCAGTCAGCTTTTCACTCCAAGGTTTAGTTCCCTGCTGCCACCATGTTATGAAGGGAGACTTACATAAAGGAGGTACACACTCAGGATCACGTAGCACAGACTTTATTAACTGATCCCAAGAGAGACCATTAGCTGCTGACCACACGGTCTGTAACTACCAACAAGTATATCCTGCTAGTTCTTGCATAAGTTAAAACAGTGAGACCTCTAGTGGCCAGTTGTAATATATCATATTGCTACAGTGCAGACCTTAGTTTAGGGCTTGGTCGTTTCCACTTTCAATCTATCTGCCTCTGAACATGCTCCCCTCTATACTGAAAAAAAACTAGCCTCACACTCTGAAATGATGGTATTGTCTGAACTGGAAAGTGAAATTCTTCAAATTATATGAGGTACATAGATAGATAAAAAGTTTATTAATCCTGAGGGAAATTATTATGCTAGAATTTACTTGTTTAACATACAACCACATAAAAACACACATATTATACATAATTACATTATAATACATTACACATCATAAATAACTAAAACAAACACAATTATCTGCTTGAAAGAGAAGAATTAAAAACAGCAATAGCTGCAGGTAAAAAAGATCTCTTATAACGATCAGTAGTACATCTGGGTAAAATCAATCGATTACTAAAGGAGCTACAATATGACTCCAAACTTTCATGTAAAGGATGAGAATCATTTCTGAAAATACTCATCAATTTAGACAACATCTTCTTCTCTAAAACCATCTCTAAGGTCTCTAATTAGTTATGGGCGAATTTGCGCCATTTCGCTTCCCCGGAAAATTTGCAAATTTCCCGCGTAATTCACGAAACGGCGAAAAATTTGCGAAGCGGCGCCTGTTTTTGACGCTGGCGTCCGTTTTAGCGAAAAATTTTTTGGACGCCGTCAAATTTTTTCGGGTGAATTTATTCGCTGGCGGCAAATCTCGCAAATTTGCCGCAAATTCGCGCCTGGCGAATAAATTCGCTCATCTCTAATCTCATACCTAAAAGAGAACCTGCCCTCCTAATCAACTTATTAAGTCTATTAACATCAGCTCCCTTCAGTCGACTTCCCCAGCACACCACACCAAAAACATAACACTAGTTACCACAGAATGATAGAACTTTAGCATCATTTCCTTGCAAAAATTTAATGATCTTAATCTTCTAAGGAAAAATGGTCTACTCATGCCCTTCCTATAGAGTACCTCTGTGTTTTTGGCCCAGTCCAACCTATTATCAATAAAAATACCCAGGTATTTATATTCCTCTACCACATCTACAACAACCTAATTTTTACGGACTGATTGAAGATCAGTTCTCAACTTTCTAAAATCCACTTCTAACTCCTTAGTTTTGGCCACATTTAAATGTAGACACACCACCATACAAAACTATCAATTACACTATATTCAGCATCCTGTCCCCTTTGATACTGGCCGCAATTACAGAGTTGTCTGAAAACTTTTGTAGGTGACATAATTGTGAAGAATACCTAAAATCAGAATAAATAGTGTAAACAGAAAAGGAGATAAAACTGTCCCCTGTGGTACACCCTTACTACAAAGTACAGAGTCAGACATAATAACTGACTTTCTTACATATTGGGGGTTTACTGGTTAGATAATTAATGATCCAGGCCACTAAGTGAGCATGAACCGTAAATGTAACTCTAGTTCTTCTGGCTGCCTGCGAGTAGCGTTATGTAACAGAGGCAGTCACTGACATGGAACTGGATATACTTTTATAAGGACTATGTCCTCTTCCACCTTTGCTACTCTGATAACCTCTTTCCATCTCAAACTGAACTACTGTATAGTAATTCAACAGTGTCTAACTGAGCATTTGCCCACCATCCGCTACAACCTTTTTATATCTCCTGTTAACTGTCGCCACTTGGATTAAACCATACCTCCCAACTGTCCCTCTTTTGACAGCTCAACCTGCAGTCCCTCATTTGTACTGGAAAGTCCCTATTTTCTCTGCACTGAACAGCCAGAAAAAGAAACAAAGTTTCTCACTTAATTGGCTTTTAGCAGAGAGCCCAGAACAGCTAACAGGTGCAAATAAGATACTTTGTAACAATTTTGAGACACAAAAAAACAGTTTAGATAAGGAGAAATATTTTCAAACTTTCATAACCTGCCAAATTTGGTAAAATGAGCATGGTAATTAGGGGGTGTGGCCACCGAACAGGGCGTGGTCAAAACATTTCGCTGTTCTAAGTGCGAAAAAAATTTCTGTCCCTCTTTTTACTTCCAAAATGTTGGGAGGTATGTTAAACACATACCCAATTACCAGTCCATGGTCACTGTTTTCCAAAATGCCCTCTATCAGAATGAGGTCCAATGTCAGGCTGCACAATGTCTATCCTAACCCACACTTTTCAGTGTGCATATATTGTATATAGCTCGTAAAACACCCAGAGTTTGTACACCTGCAGAGTCACAGCCTTCTGAACTCAAAACAGCCATGAACACTTTCTTGTCTGCCTCACCGTTCATGTCTGTAATCCATCAATGGTCTTTCATGCCTCTTCAGTTTGTTATGTTTGCACTCTACAGACTCCGCTCAGCTCAATGAAGCATTCACAAGTGGAAGGGCAGCAGCCGCCTGCTGTTCTGCACCCACCTCTGGCTTTCTAGCTTCTGCCCCCCCCCAGTGTCCTCTGAAAAGTGTGTCACTCTTTTATGGCCTGCTGTTTCCATCACTGGCTTTTCAGCCCCCAAGTACTCAAAACATACGGTATCCATGGAGGTGTCTTCCTCAACTCTAGTAATAGTGTCCTCAGGCAATGCATTCGTAGGGCCATGACTAACATCTGCCCCAATGGCCCGAAGGGGGTTCTTACTTCCAGTCATACAAAGGAAGGAGTGCCTATAGGCATGAGGTGAATGGGGACAACATATTTAATGCCTGTGCCTCTGTACCCTGAGTCCCACTAACCAGAGAACCTCACTCCAGGAGCCCATCAAACACCAAAGTCACCTTTCAAGACTGTCCATCTTGCTCTATATATGTGGACCTGCAGAAGTATCTAAACAAAATATAAGGCTGTGCTTGAAATTTTAGATCACTCTTCATAGGCGGAGGGTGATTTTTTTCTTTGGGAAGGCCATACATGGTTGTTCACCTTAAAATTAAAATGAATTAATAATAATATCATTTAGACATTTATATTCTTAGATCATATTCAATTGGTCTTCATTATTTATTTTGTATGTTTTTTCAGTTATTTAGAGTTTTGTTCAGCAGCTCCCCAATTTGATATTTCAGCAGCAATCTGGTTGCTAAAGTCTTATTTGTAGCAACCAGGCAGTGGCTTAAACAAGAGATAGGAATAAGAGTAGTAGAGGGTCTGAATAGAAAGATGTGTAATAATAAGTAACAATTGCAATAAAATTTGAAGCTCACAGAGCAATTGTTATTAGGTGCTGGGGTCAGTGCCCCCCATTACAAAGCTAGAAAGAGGAAGGCAATTAATTCAAAAACGATTAAAAATTTATAATGAAGAAATGCAAAGCTGCTAGGAAAAGGACATTCTATAACATACTAAAAGTTAACTTAAAGGTGAAGCACCTCTTTAAAGCTATTATCAGATGTAGCTGATAAAACTTACACCCCCACCTCCTGTGGCTCTTTCTGATTTCACCATGCAGAAGTGTAGGTAGGAATGCTTTTCCACCACAAAAAATTAAGGGTGTAAATACACTCACAACTGCACATTGTTTCACATGAAAAGAAGTGGGCACTGACTCCATAGGCACATTGTATAAAATGATAAACAGTGGGTATGAAATGAATTACTAGTTACATGTATAATGGCCACAAAAAAAGAAAGGGTAAATGCAAAACACATACTATAGCAGAATAAATGAAATTCTAGCTTTACATAAACTAGCCTCACGCACCAGTTTCATGTACAAGGCCCAAATGCACCTTCCTTTTTAGATGTCTTTTGACCTCTCTCTCTTCAGTTCAGTTCCCTTATGAGCCTCTTTGATTTAGAATTCTGTTATTCCTCCATTTCTGTCACTCTCTACTCACTCCTCATTCTCTTCTTTCTTTCTTTTATATATGTCTTCATGTTGCTTATAGCCTACTTTTTCCTCCCACTCCGCTTGTTTCTCTTATGCCATGTTTTCACCTGTTTTTACCCCTTCAACCCCATTAACCCTTTTAGTGAAATATTTTTCCCAGTCATACAGTATCATATGGGCTTCCCTGAACAAACACACAAAATCAACAGAACAAAGAAAATAAGGAAAAACTACATGTGCAAACACGCCCTCAAGCAAAATATCCTTTATCAGGGAAAGGGTTAATTTAGGATTGGGACAAGGGGGACTGAGATACCATTGATATTAGGAGTTTAATTTCAGACAGCTAGTAAAGCAGTTTGATTTAAGATGATCAGACCTCAGTCCTCAAAACCTATACAGTATCTGTCCTTGGGGGGGGGGGGAGTTGTCCCTGTGTTTAACCAGTAAGGGAGAATTTTTTTCTCTCTCTCTCTCTCTCTCTCTCTCTCTCTCTCTCTCTCTCTCTCTCTCTCTCTCTCTCTCTCTCTCTCTTCCTTTGGCACTCCCTTTAGCTATAGTCACCAAGTATAATCACAGCAGAAAATGGATAATGAGCATATAATTTTTGAGTCTGATCTAAAACACATATGATATTTGCCAAGTATTGCTAACCTGTGCAGTTCATTTGTTTGCCAGACGGAAAGCTGCACTTCAAGTCATCTCTCCATGGCTCGCACCTATTGTATGGGACGGAACATATGACCTTCAGATTTTAAACAAACAGTTTAAGGGCAAAAGGATTGGACTGTTTGTGTTTGCAGTGAAAAAGTAAGTAAATAAGGAAGATATAAATTTGAATATCAGAAGGGCAGGAATATAAAATACTAAACAAAAAATGTGGGGTCCCTTAAGATGATATACCAGTCCAACCATGGAACTGATTTTACAAGTGTATGGAGGCAACATTTGGCTTGCGACCTTGGATGTTATATCTTTGTGCACTGTTCTTCTTTTTTATTTATATAATTATTTATATAGCACTTTTCCCCTGTAGGACACATATCTCTATTACAGCAAGCAAGCCAGCCATTGTAGGTGCACTAAATATGCTGGCACAATAGAACTTTAAGTGATTTGTTAAGGGCCACAAGCAGAATCAAACCAGTGCAAAGATCCCACACAAAATCACCTAACCTCTAGACCAGTAATCCCCAACCAGTTGCTCTGTACTCCCATTGATGTTGCTCCCAGTGGCCTCATAGTAAGTGCCCTGCATGTTAGCAGTCCACATGGGGCTATCAATTAGCCTATCACAGTCCTTATTTGGCATCCCCAAGATTGTTTTAATACTAAATATTTGCATTATGAACTAAAGAAGGTTCATATGGTTGTTCCCAAATGTTGCTTAGTAAAGGTGTAATTCTTTAAAGTCTGGAGTGCTGTGGAGCCTCTGGAGTTTTGAGACTGCGGTTGTAAATTGGCATGTGTTGGCACTCCCCCAGTGACTGCCTAGTTGTTAGACATAAAACTTTGCAGGAAACACTTTGGAGAACTAATAAAAAGAATGTACCATTTTACATTTTTTGATAAACAACTCATTAGAAAACAACAGCAAGACCCTATCTCTCTCTTGAAAGAGATATACATTAAATAATAAAATTCATAGTCTCTATTTAGACCTGTTGGATGGAGTGATTTCAATTTATTAATCCACCATACGTCCCTTCTTTTTAGTTTTTATAATCTTATGATATATTCTTATGGTTGGTATATACTGGTGTGTTTGAAATTTCTTGAGAAAGCAGGACCGAAACATTGGCAAAAAATAAATATTTTTCACTCATTCTTAAGTCCCGTGACTCGTGAGTGCTCCAGTTTTTTTTATACATAATGTATATGTATGTATATATGTGTATATATGTGTATGTATAGATACACACACACACACATATATATATAAATATATATATATTATATTGACATGCTAAACAGCATAATGTCAATTTTACTGCTAAAGATTTTCTGTTCTCTTTTTTTTTAGGTATATCCAATTTCTCCTCCCTTTTTTGAAATCAGCAGAGAAACATTTTATGGTTGGGTACAAAGTAACATATTATGTATTCACTGACAACACTGCCGCTGTACAGAAATTACGTTTGGGTGCTGGTCGCACTTTGAAGCTGTTGAAAGTTAAAGCTGATAATCGTTGGCAGGATATTTCGATGAGGCGTATGCAGATCCTGGTTAACTTGACCCTTGATCAGCTGCCAAAGGAGGTGGACTACTTGATGTGTGCCGACGTGGATATGGTGTTTAATGACCGTGTAGGGGTAGAGATACTAGGGGATCTGGTGGCCACTATACACCCTGGATTTTTCATTTCTCAAACCTATCAGTTTAGCTATGACCGAAATCCAGCATCAGCAGCCTATATACCATTTGGACAAGGGGATTTCTACTACATGGCAGCTTTTTATGGGGGGACAGTAAAAGAGATTAATAAACTTAGCACATTTTGTCATAAAGGCATTGTTTCCGACAAGCAAAAGAACATTGAAGCTAGGTGGCAAGAAGAATCTCACCTAAATAAGTATCTTTTATATAATAAACCCACTAAACTCCTGTCACCTGAATATATATGGGATACTACCTTAACTAATGGTGACCTGGTGAAAAGGAGGAGATTCCTGACTGTGCAGAAGAATCACAGTGAAGTCAGGAATTAAGACCCATAGCGGTGGAAGTGAAAAAGACAAAAATTGCCTTCCAGGAAACCACATTTTTACCAGCTCTACCTGCAACCCAATATGATGGTCACCATAAAACTGTTGCTTTTATGACTACAAAAGACTTTTGTTGAATAAAAAACAATGTTGCAGGTAGTGTAATCGCACAAGAATGTTGTCATACTCTGATTTAAATGTTTTATCTGAAGTGATTATCCTGTAGTTTTAGGCCAGTCTGTCATTGCACTTCATGGCAATAAGTTGGAACGAATACCCTTTCCAGTTTGGGTTATTGTAGCTTGGAAACATGGCCTTTGACTTCAATAGGGAACGATTTTGTTGTTGCTTGCCAAGCTTTAAATGTCTGGGTGACAAGACGCCTAGAATCAAACCATGTGCCATTACCTTAAAAAATGTACACTTAAAAGGTGTATATCTACTTCTAGGTATTTTAATTTATTTGAAATAATACAAGGGCTGGGTTCAGTGATATTGGAAATCTCTGAAAAAATTAATTTTCTAAGTTTTTTAGTAAACCGTTTTTACAATACTCTGTCTTAATGTTAAAGAAACATGAAAAGGACCGAGAACACAGCTAGAACAAAACAGGGCCTAGTGTCGTGAAATGATATTCCAAAGACTGGAAGTATACAAGGGGGTGGTGGTTTCTGGTCTATGGATGGGACCAAGATGGTGAATTACCCTACAAATCAGAACAGACCCATGAGCTATGTAAAGTATGTCTCTGAGCTGGAGGAAAACAGGTGTATATCCAAGATTAATTGAAACATCTTTAAAGGAACTACATTACCCCACATGGAGTCTGTGGGGTAATGTAATTCCTTTAAAGATGTTTCAATAAATATACTTTTTATACAGCATGACTATAGAGTAATTTTTGGTTTTTGTATGCATTACCTCTGTTTGGTCACAAGAGGTCTCTGTAATGCTTAGCATTACTTAATATTTTGTGCTATCCCCATGGCCAATACATACCATTATTTTTGTATAACTGCTCAAAAGATGAAAGTCGGCACTCCGGTAAGTTAAAAAGGTGGTTTTATTCCGACAGGTCATTGACCAACATCACCTGATGCGTTTCGGGAGTAACTCCCTTAATCATAGGCTATATGATAAGCCAATATTAAGGGAGTTACTCCCGAAACGCGTCAGGTGATGTTGGTCAGTGACCTGTCGTAATAAAACCACCTTTTTAACTTACCGGAGAGCCGCCTTTTCATCTTTTGAGCAATTATAATTTCAGTGGGGACGCTGATGGCAGAGCACCTGGATCACTACAACTAAAGAATGGAGCTACACGAATAAGGACACACAGGGGGTGAGTTTGGAGCGGCCTGTATTATTTTGGTACTGTATTATTTTTGTATATCCAAGATTGGCAGGGAAATGCAATGCCACGTCACCATCTTTCCCAGGTGCTTCAGGTGCAGGCAAAGGTACAGATTTATCCAAGTGTTAATTTAGTGCTTACCAGTACCACAGGAAAACTCCCCCACTCTCTATTCATTCCTATGGGATATTTAAAAGGTGTATTTATTAAATGGTGAACTCAACTTACATCTATTGATAAATATGCTTCTAAAAATCCCATAAGAATGAAGAGAGAGAGGCAGGTTTCCTGTGGCGAGTTTTTAATTTGACACTAACATAAATCTGTCCCTTAGACTTGCACATGATGCATAAATCCAAGAAAGTAAAAAACTGCACTACTTTAGTTAACACTAGTGATGAGTGAAATTTTTCGTTGTGAAAATGATGCCCATAGACTCTAATGCGTATACAAATTTTTGGCAAATCTAAATGGGTGGGATTCGCCCATCACTAGACACCATCCATCTTCATCTCATCAGGGAATATTTGTCCTGCCACTGTTCAACGCTCTGATTCCAGGCCATCTGATCTTAACTTTACAAGGATACAATAACTAGTACCCCTGCTTTGACTGAAGCTGTGCATAGTAGTGAAGAAGTGACAGGCATAGGGTAAGGCTGTAATTAATTACAGAGATACACCAGATGTAGGACTATAATGATCCATTCCTTTGTGCTGCACAAGACACGTATAGCTCACTATTTATAGAAACTTTAAAATATATGGCCTTTTTTAATTGCAGGGATATTCTATACAGTACTACTGTTTATTAGTTATGCAGGGATAAGCCACCATGTTTTTCGCACTGTGCCCAATGGGTGGATGCCTAAAGCGGTATTTGTGCTCCAATAAGGCCTCCATGAAAAGGAGTCATGTATTTATTGTCTGCCCATTGGCAAAAGCACAGGTATGTCCTGTCAGTCCTTGGTGAAGGAGAAGTAAGTGTTGTAATTTGATATTCCTTAATGATCTAGCAAAAAATGCAATGCTGTATAACAATGACATGACAGCAGGGACATGATATATCGTATAGTTTTTAACCACATCAATACAATGGCATCATGATGTGAGCAGGTCTCATCCAAACATGATGCAGTGCTATCCAACTTCCGTGTTATCGAGGGCAGGAATTTTTCTGGGCTTCATGGTGGAGGGCTAACTAAATATATTAGAAACATTTTTTTTGCACAGCCTATTTACACCGTTTTTATTTTTACATTTAACTGTTCCTTTAAGACCTACCCTTAAATCCATATGCCTCCTTCCATGTGGAAAACACAGCACCCCCAACACATGGTTAAACTCCTTAGGGGCCCCTAACAATGATTTTCAAATGCTAACAAACCCCCAGAACAAATACCAGGCTTATGTTTCACAGGCAGAGCAGGCACACACAGGCAGGGCACACACAGGCAGAGCAGGGCACACACAGGCAGAGTATGTCACACACACACACACACACACACAGGCAGAGCAGGGCACACACAGGCCGGGCACACACAGGCAGGGCACACACAGGCAGAGCAGGGAACACACAGGCAGAGCAGGGCACACACAGGCAGAGTATGTCACACACACACACACAGGCAGAGCAGGGCACACACAGGCCGGGCACACACAGGCAGGGCACACACAGGCAGAGCAGGGAACACACAGGCAGAGCAGGGCACACACAAGCAGAGTATGTCACACACAGGCAGAGTATGGCACAAACAGGTAGAGCAGGACACACACAGGCAGAGCAGGGCACACAAAGAGGGAGCATAGGGAAGGCAAAGTATGGCACACACAGGCAGAGTAGGCCAGGCCAAGATTATGGCACACACAGGGAGCATAGGGAAGGCAGAACAGAGCAGGAGACAGTTTCTACTGATAGATGTACTACATACAGTGACACAGTGCTGGTGCTCCATTAGCATTTTGAATAAGGTGTGAACAGGTGAACAATGTGGGCAGTTTCAGTCTGGGTCTCAGGTTGGAACAGAACAGGATTTAGGGGTGTCACATGTGTGAACAATACAGGTGATCACTGTCTGAATTTGATTAAACATTGCAGGGACCAGTTAATCTCTGTAGTGATACCTTTTAAATCTTAAACATGGTAAGTAGACACAAAAGGGGGGTGCGCATGCAGCCCGCAGGCTGCCAATTGGACAGCCCTGCTCCAGAGAATCATTGTTGTGTGATACCTCCCAACATTTGGAAAATAGAAAGATCTGCCGCAAATTTTTTTTGGCCACACCCATTTTAAAGACACACACCCTAAATACCACATCCATTTTACAAAATGTAGCAGATTATTGAAAGTTTGAACACATTTCTGGCAGTTTTAGGGTTCAGGTTTTATGTGTTATTACAGTTACTGTATGCTAATGAAGGTAAATTGCACTTTAAGCTGCAAGTCACCGTTTCCCCAAGAGACCTGCCTATCTTAAATAGTTACAATTGTTTCTTTGCTTATTGTTTGCGTAAATTGTTACAAATGTATCTAAGTGCAGCTGCCACATATTCTGGGCTCTCTGCCAAAAGCCTCTTATTACATTAAGTTTTAGAAACTTTGTATTTTTTTTCTGGCTTTTCAGTGCAGGAGATCAAAGAGAAAATCTGGACATTTCAGTAACAATCCAGGACTGCAGGTTGAACTGCCAAAATTGGACTCAACCAAGCCAAACGGAACAGTTGGGAGGTATGTTGTGTTAATTAATGGAGACACACTTGCCCACCACAGTGTAAGGGTACACAGGGCTCTTTGAGGAGCTGTAACTATCATGTTGTTTTAGTAGATCACATAACAGATCACATAACAGCCCCCCCCCCATAGTAGCAGTACTTTTCAGGTGACTGCAAAGAGCTCAGAGTTACTCTTCCTGGACTGACCATTGCTTCCTTCATACTATGCTTCTGTCTAGCCATTGTGCTCACCCAGAACTCTCATTCTGTTCCTCTCACACTAAGTCCTGGCAGTATCTGAGTAGTTGAGGGCCCCTCCCAAAGGTATAAGCAGAAGAGTGTGCTGTGACCGGGAGCTTGACGTTATTTTTGGGTATAGGGGGCCAATGGTGACGGTATCTTTGGACTAAACTTCACAGTAGATTTTGTCAGATGGTGTTGGACTGACAAAATACATGTAGTCGTGAGGGTCCAAAATATAAAGAGACTGACATAAATCTTTAGTGAAAACTACACTGAACATTTTCCATCTGACGTGACAAGACTGACTGAAATGAGAGCTGCATGCTGTGTCTTCATCTGCCAAGATTAAATCTGATGGTGTCTGACATATTGGTACATCCGAGTTCGACATATTGGTACAACCGAGTTCAGCATTAAAGCTTTCATGGTTTTTACACTTAATAAATCTTGAATGTTTAGAGCTTTTAGAAATATATGAAAACCACAAATTTTTAATGATTTGAGGAAAAAAAGCACAATTCCATTGTTAGTACCAGATAGGTCTGGACTGAGCGTCAAAATAGGCCCTGGCATTTCAGGTACACAGAGGCCCAATCAACCCACAAAGAGGCCCAAACAGCCCCCACCAGCCCACTAAATACTGACTTTCTATGGCACCTTATAGCAGCCCCTCTGGCATTTGCCAGAACCCACAGATTGCCAGTCCGGGCCTGGTACGTGAAATCCTAAATGTATATTTCTTGCAGTGAGGCTATTTTTCAGTTTGGGGTATTTTTAAGGTCCAGCTTCAAATATTTTGTGTCTTGAAAATAGCTGATTTGGCCTGTGTTGTAGGGGAAAGGTAGCAGAGGTGCAGGATACACACACAGAAGATGATACCCATACAACAATGTAATTTTTTCTGTTTAAGAAATCAAGCCAAAACACAGTAGATTCTGTACCTTATGATTATTCAATTTGTCCATAAGGTGTCAGCAAAGAACAACAAGAATTTTACATCTAGCTGTTAATATATATTTATACAGTCATAGAAAATATTTTAGGCCAGAAATGGGAAAGTATATTCATTATATATTAGTGTGCTTCATGTGGGGTTGAAGGAGGCTGGAAGGGTGGTATCATGGTGGCAGAGACTGGGCATCATTGGGGTAGGGATTAGGCATTACAGGGGGCTGGTTGTGGTGGGTGCGGAAAATGGGTTGGTTTTGTCAGGGATAGGTGGGGGTGCTGAGGAGGCAAAGGTAGGAAAGTTGAGTTTTTAAGGCAGGGGCTGATGCTGTGCAGACAGGAACAGGGTGATGAGAGCAAAGAGTCAGTCCAGGTGAGCAGCTAGCAGGCTTGCTCATCTGCGGCTATTGTTTTTTTACTTTTTAGGACGCTAATTGTCAACTTTGTCCTGGGTGTATTGCATTCATGTTGAAAGATTTTATGTGTTTTATTTCAATATCATGGTCATCACCATAAGATGTTCAAATTTGAAGCTTATCCACTACTTTAATAATTTTGGAATGAAGCAAATTTAACCCATTATTGGTATTGCATGGAACTTTATCCACCCTAGTTGATAAGGGGTTTGATTTTAAAGCATGTGCACTTGATCTGGTAATGATCATAAATGATAATTATTTTAGATTATTAATATATTTTGTATGTAATGCACTGGATTAATTAGTTGATACTATTTTCATAGTGTCGATTGTATCTGTATGATTTGATATATTTATAAATTGTTATTTTGATATACATGAAATTGTTACATTTAAACACATGAATATGTATTATATTGTTGCATTTCTTATAATTAAGGGGCACATTTACTAAGCTCGAGTGAAGGATTCCAATGAAAAAAACTTCGAATTTCGAAGTATTTTTTTTGGTACTTCGACCATCGAATAGGCTACTACGACCTTCGACTTCGATTCAAACTAAAAATCATTCGACTATCCAACCATTCGACCATTCGATAGTCGAAGTTCTGTCTCTTTAAAAAAAATGTGACTACATATTTCGGCAGTTTAAACCTACCGAGGTGCAATGTTAGCCTATGGGGACCTTCCCCAGCACTTTTCTAAGTTTTTTTTGATCCATGAAAAATCCTTTGATCGAAATCGTTCGAATCGTTCGGTTCGAAGGATTTTATCGAAGGATTTATACTTCGACCAATCAATCGAAGGATTTGCGCTAAATTTGATATTCGAAGTCGAAGGATTTAACTTCAAGGGTCGAATTCGAGGGTTAATTAACCCTCAAAATTCGACCCTTGATAAATGTGCCCCTAAGTGTTTAAGTACTCAGCAGTGAATATGTATTCACTGGTAATTTTTATATGCAGCACATTGCACTTTAACTTGCAGTTTAGTGGGCATAAAAAAAGGTAGTAAAATACACAATAATAGATTCAAAATATGAGACTCCCCACGAGTCCTTGTCTGTAGTTTGCAGATACAATAGTTACCAATTATAGAGATAAAAAAATGAAAGTCACAAAGTAACAAGAAAGATAGAAACAGCATAGCTAAAACCAGGTGAATTAAAGGAGTGGTTCACCTTCAAGTTTTAGTATATTATAGAATTGGCAATTATAAACAACTTTTTAATTGACCTTCATTATTTATTTTTTTATAGTTTTTGAATTAATTGCCTTCTTCTTCTGACTCTCTCCAGCTTTCAAATGGGGGCAACTGACCATTTAAATGCTCTGAAAGGCTACAAATATATTGTTATTGCTACTTTTTATTGCTTATCTTTCTATTCTGGCCCATCTCATTCAAATCAATGCATGGTTGCTAGGGTATTTTGGACCCAAGCAACAAAACCGCTGAAATTGCAAACGGAAGAGCTGCTGATTAAAAAGCTAAATAACTCAAACAATAAAAAATTAAAACCAATTGCAAATTGTCTCAGAATATGACTAGGGATGTAGCGAACCGCCGATAATGTGTTCGCGAACGCCGTTCGCGAACACCGCCAAAAAAATCCGAACAGTTCGCGAACAGTTCGCGAACTTCGAACATCCGAAAATCGTTCGATTCGAACGATCGAAGGATTTTAATCGTTCGATCGAACGATTTTCGTTCGAATCGAACGAAAATCATTCGATTTTAGCGACCGAATGGTCGAATGGTCGAACGATTTTGACGCGAACGTCGCGCGACGTTCGCGTCAAAATCGTTCGTTGGTTTTAATTTTTTATTGTTTGAGTTATTTAGCTTTTTAATCAGCAGCTCTTCCGTTTGCAATTTCAGCGGTTTTGTTGCTTGGGTCCAAAATACCCTAGCAACCATGCATTGATTTGAATGAGATGGGCCAGAATAGAAAGATAAGCAATAAAAAGTAGCAATAACAATATATTTGTAGCCTTTCAGAGCATTTAAATGGTCAGTTGCCCCCATTTGAAAGCTGGAGAGAGTCAGAAGAAGAAGGCAATTAATTCAAAAACTATAAAAAAATAAATAATGAAGGTCAATTAAAAAGTTTGCCGCAGAACAGTCCGCGACATCCCTAAATATGACTCTCTCTTGACGCTGGTGTCAAGTCAGATGCGCTGGAAATAAGGTAAGAAATAGAAATGTCAGATAAAGTCAGAGCGTGCATCTGACATGGCGACTGTCGGATGCAGGCGCTGCATGCAGCATTTGCATCCGACAGTCATATCATATGCACGTTGCAACTGCATATTCCGAAAACTAACCTTATCTTCGTTGCATCCGACTTGACACTAGCGTTTCATCGTGTGGCGTCGGATCGGACCTAAACCGCCCATGTTGTTCTACCATAAGAGTTAATTTACAATTTGCTGCTTCTGCCCCGTTTATAATACTTAAAATAATATATGTGGTATCTATTCTTTCGTACTGTTTTTTTTAATGAAAATCATACAACTTTATAAACATTTGTAGGTTTATTTATGAAAATTTGCATCTGTGAGTTTTTTTAAGTAGAAAAAACCCTAAAACTCACCAAACTTGAATGTGAGTTTATTTATAAAAAAAACTAAAAAAATGTCAAGTTTTGAAAACTTGATCAACAAAAAAATGTGAAAAAAACTTGAACTCAGTAAAATCACATTCTACTACTGGGCTCAAACCAGGGTGGGGACTTGCCAAAATGGGAGACATTTATCTCATGACAGAGCTCTGTGTTTTACCATTTGGTGACACTGACACACCTAAATAAGATATATTATGTTGTCAGAGTGTGGTTCATTTCATTTTAGGTTTTCAAGGACAAAATGTTGAGAAATTACTGTACTAGTGAAACATATGATACCTGCCATGAAACAGTTTGCCAGCTACCAGTTCACACATTTCTATATAGTAGTAACATGCCTCTTTAAGGTACAAAGTTCACTCATCTTATCCATTATCCAGAGCATATACTGTATATAAGGGCTTGTTTATGCCTGCGCTTTTCCATGCAGCGAGTTGTGTCTAAAACCACTTTTAAAGGTAGAGATGGGATCAAGACCTGGGGTTTTCAGGATAAGGGATGTTTCTGTAATTTGGATCTCCATACCTTAAGTCTACTAAAAAAATATTTAAACATTAATTAAACTCAATAGGATTGTTTTGCTGCTACTAACAAGTAGTTATTTTTTAGTTGTCATTATTTTTTTAGCATTTCAATTATTTGATTAAAACTGAGTCTGTGGGCAATGGCCCACTGGATAACAGGCTTCTGGATAATTAATCTGAAGGGGAAATTGGTCAAGTGGTTCAATCACTGGCATTATAATCAGGTGTAAGTGTGGAAGGAAATTGAAATGGATATTTGCCGCACCTTCTTACCTAATGCCTGTCCCTAGGGAGGTCCCTTGGCCGAGAGTCTAGGCACCTCGGTATAGATGTGCTGACTACTCCTATATATAAAGAACTAATTCGATGCTCAAGGGAGAGACAAAAAGCGGAGTACGTGGCGTCGCTAATGGTAACCTTGTATTAATAATGTGTCTTTCAGTCTTGAAGTGATCAACTATTCATCATGATTGTACAAAATAAATACTGTGATTTTTGTGAGCGTTTCCTTTGTATTCATTGAGTGGAAAATAAAGTGGAAATCTTGTGAATTCATGGTGAATTAAAATTATTAAAGTGCATGGTGCTTATTGTGAGCATAGAAACGTGCCAGAACCCACGACTTTGACTCCAATTTCGAAACCAGATAAAAAATAACTTTTATTTACTCCTTTAAAATTCATGGACTGTGAGAGGGAATTCATTGATGAAACCACTAAAAACAATTAAAAGAAAGGGTGGAGATTCGATCCAGTATATGAGTGAGATAGGGGTGACAGTGTAAAATTCATTAGACTGTTCCCATATGGATCTTACATCACCAGTTTCCCTATAATAGCTGAATGGTGATTGGGGGTACCCTGAGGACTTGATTGGCGATAGGCAGTGATATCCAGAGAGGGTGGGTGCGAAAACTCGCTCAGGAAAAAAGGTTTAATAGTGGAGCGGTTCAGTATAGTATCCTTGAGCGCAGCAAAAGCCAATAGTATTGCAGGTAAGTTAGAACATATGGCCCCTCTGTTAGAAGGATGAGCTGGTCAGCCACTGTACAGTATGGTGTGCACGGCGTTTTTAACTAACACTGTGTCCTCTCAGAGGCACCTATGATGTTTGGCCTATTCTCTAGACACTGAAAAGGCAACACCTACTGACAAGTCGGCTAGACACTGCCCATAAGGAATCTGCACCTCCACGTGATGGTTGTACCCTCCGTTCTCCCCCCTATATAAATTCTCTGTCCCACCGCAAGCTGCCTTTAGATTCCTCTTCTACCCCTGTCTAAGGCCGATAAATGAGCGGCGGAGCTACAGTGCCTGACGCACGTTTTGCCGATTATAGGCTTTTTCAAAGGCAAATGGCGGCGTATTCTCGCGATATTTGAATCCTCACGAGCACGCCGATTGGTTTACTGGTGTCATGTGGTCAACGGACGTCACTTCGCCTATGTCAGATGAAAGAGACACCACGTGATCGTGAAACAGTCTTCTCCTACATATCAAATAAAGCACATTGTAGCTAACCTAATCTCAATTTTTATTGTTACAATTTTCACCAATGACATACATAATAGTAACATATTCACAGATTTGAGTGTGTATCTGTCAGTAACGTAACAATTCACCATAATCACAGTTTTTAACAGTATTTAACTGTTTATATATTATATAATATTTGATACTGTATGGAAAAGACAAATTTATATTTTATTTTATTTTATTTCATTTTTAGTGGGGAGACTTACTTATCTTAAATATACATGACGGATCATTAAGACTGATTGTTGTTTCTATGAACCTATGTAAGTGTGCAATGACAGACTCTCATTCAGACCATGAGGATTGAGAGTATTAAGTTCATATATCCACCTACTTTCTATTGAAAGAAGTCTGTGATCTAAATCCCCCCTTCTAATTCCCAGAGATACTTTCTCGAGAACTGATACGGTTAAGCCATCCGGCAATCCGTTATGATAAAGGTAGAAATGTTTTCCCAAGGGACTGACTTTTTTGGGTTTATGCAGTTCTCTCTTTGCGATGGATGAACCTGAGAGTTGGGTCTCAAGTAATACTCTCTGCGTGGATTTGATACTGGTTATGTGTTCAGAAATCCTTTTGTTTAATAATGATCTCTTTGTTTTGCCTACATAGTGTGCAGGGACAAGTGATCATATATATCACTGCAGTGGTTCGACAGTTACTCCACTGTTTAAGAGAGTGCTTCTTACCAAATCTGTCTTCAACCTCTTTGGTATTATGTATATAAGGGCAGATATTGCAAGAACCACATGGGTAGGTACCCCACTCTTGTATTGATCTTTTCCCTTTTTTATTGTTAAAGTGACTTCGAACCAATAGATTTTGTAGATTGGGAGCCCGTCTTGAAGTCATTTGTGGAAATCTTTGAATATATTTACTCAAGGCAGAGTCAACATGTAAAATATGCCAGTGTTTATTCAAAATGGATCTGATCCCATTCCACTGTTTGCAGTATGTAGTGACAAATCTCACGCTTTCACAGTTCATCTTTTTTTCTTTTGGACATAAAGTTTGTGACCTAGATATGGAGTAAGATCTTTTTTGTCCCTCCCTTATTGATCTGTTACTGTAACCTCGTTTTTTCAGTCTCTTAGTTAACTCACAAGCTCTTCTCCTGAAAGTGGAGTCATCAGAGCAATTTCTCCTAACCCTTAAAAATTCACCAATTGGTATGGCTTTTTTCACATTACTTGCATGGTGGCTGGAGAAGTGTAGTGTTGAGTTGGTAGCGGTTTCTTTCCTGAACATGTCCGTTTGCAAGAGACCATTATCATCTTTGATGATGGTTATATCCAAGAAGTCTATCTTAATGGGATCAGCTACATATGCCCCTAAATTTTAACTTACCCCTTGGTGCAGATTCATGGCATCGGAGTTCTTCTTCTGTCTTCATTGGGTCTTCTTCTGGCGCTTCTGCAATTTTCGTGACTTTCGGCGCATGCGCAGTTGACAAAAACCCAAAAACTGCTCCAATTGCACATTACTTCCCGATGAAGACCCAAGAGAAGCAGATGGCTGCCGTGAACTCTGGTGCCGTGAAGGGGTAAGTAAAAAATAAGGGGCATTTGCCCGGGGTAGCAGCTAGGCTGGGGGGAGGAGAGATGGGGTCTATGTAGGGTAGGGGGTAGGGGTTTTTAATAAGGGGTTTACTTCTCCTTTAAAAACACAGATCTGTGGAAGTGTATCATGAACTAAGTAAATTTATGAGAAGATCCAAAAGTCACACATCTGGCTGATAAAGGTCACAAAACTATTTCTAAAGAGTTATCAGGTCACTGCCAGTCAGACTGTGTACAGATAAAGGCAATTCAACAGTATTGTTGCCCTCCTCAAAAATAGTTGGCCAACTAAGATCACACCGAGAGCAAGATGTTTATTGCTTCAGGAATAAAACCCAGACTAACATCTAAGGAACTAAAGGCCTATCTTGCATTGATTGGTGAATATAATGTATGGTCAGTTCACCATCAGGAGAATAGCAGAAACATTGGTGTGAATGGCAGGGTTGCAACGAGACAGCTACTAATATCTACTGCTACTATGCCTGTATGCAGTTTGCTCAAGATCCCACAGATAACTGAGAAGATTTTCGGTGGATGGATGGAGAGCAAAGTAAAATGCTTTGGCTTAAATAAAAAGCTTTTTGTTTGGTGAAAGGCAAACATTGAAACATAGGTTTGTCAGTATCATATCTGTGAAGGTTCTCTTTCATCCAGGTCAGGGTATATTTATAGTAATAAGTCAATTCAGCTGGACTTGCTTTATTTTCTTTTTTCTTGAAGACATTTCACTAGTCATCCAAATAGCTTTCTCAATTCAGAACATTCTTAATTGAGAAAGCCATCTGAATTGACTTATTACTGTAAATATGTCAGTATCATGGTGTGTGGCTGCTTTGTTGCCTTTGAATATGGGCATTAATGGTTAAAGCTGGAAAGGGGCGATTCACCTTTAGGTTAACATTTAGTATGTTATTGAATGGCTAATTCTAAGCAACTTTTCAATTGGTCTTCATTTTTTGTAGATTTTGTATTATTTGCCTTTTTCTTCTGACTCTTCCTAGTTTTCAAATGGGGTCACTGACCCCATCTAAAAAAACAAATGCTTTGTAAGGCTACACATTTATTGTTACTGCTACCTTTTATTACTCATCTTTCTATTCTGCTCACTTGTTCAAATCAATGCATGGTTGCTAAGGTAATTTGGGTCCTAGCAATCAGACTGCTGAAACTAGAGAGCTGCTGAATAAAAAGCTAAATAGCTCAAACACTACAAATAATAAAAAATGGAAACCAATTGCAAATTGTCTCAGAATATCATTCTCTACACCATACTAAATGTTAAAGGAGAACAACCCCTTTAATGTTGAAATGAGTTTTGAAATCCTGACATTACTCCTATAGAAATGTTTTGGAAGGAACTGAAGTGTGTAGTTCATATGAGGAAGCCTACCAACATCCCTGAGCTGAAGCTGTTCTTCAAGGAGGAATGGATCATCCAAGCAGATTACCAGAAATGTTTAGCTGCAGTTATTGCTGCCCAAGGGAGGGTGAACTAGGAATTGAAAATCAAAGGTTTGCATACTTTTGCAGATCATTTTGTGCATCATTTTCCTTAATACATGAACAAGTAGAATTTTTATTTCATTAGGTTTCTATTATCTAGTTTCATGATTGCACGGGAAGCATATAACACTTAGGTCATATTTATGCAGAAATAATACATTCAAAGGGGTTCACAAGATTTCAAGCACCAATATAGCATACACTCCGCTAATAACAACACCCCCACTAATTACCAGTAGAATAAAGAGACTTTGTCAATTATATGTTGTCTTTGATTCTTTCCTTGCCTCTTTCCTGCCCACCTACAATCTCTTCCATTGGTCTCAAATTATCTGTGATACCTATAAAGCTGCCAAGACAGGGTTACAGCAAAATATGTGACATGACCGAGACTCAGAAACAGCTGGTTATTCAGCTTTAAGGCTCTTGCTTTAGCACTCAGATTGGCAGTTACTACAATTATTGTAGGTTGCTGACAGACAGGTACCTGGAAATGGAATGATTTTCTGCTTTCCTAGCATAAGAGCATGAGTGCAAACCTAAAAGCATACCTGCCATACTAATTGCTTGAAACCTTCCAGATCTGTACAAACATTTTCTCCTCTTAATCTCTTGAAATATTATTCTGCCCATTTTTCTGCTCTTCTCTGTATGACATTGTGTGTGCGTGTTTGATCCTAAAAATGACTACAGTACAGCCACAATCTGAATCCTACTGGAAATGACAAAGCCTTTCAGCATCAGTTGAATTCTATGAATAAAAAACATCTATGGGCTATATACTAAAAAGTGCAAAGGTGGCTACAGATCTATTCAACTATAGCAACAAATCCACAGCTAGCATTTATTTGTCACCTGTTTAAAAGCAAACATCTTATTGATTGCTATGGGTTACTGCTGTTGACAGACTGTACCCTGCACTGTGTACCTATAAAAGAGAAAGCTAAGTAATGAAAAGTAACAATAGCAATAAAAGAGTTGCGTCATAGAGCACATGTTTTTTGGCTGCTGGGGTCAGTGACTCCCATTTGAAATTTGGAAAGAGACAGAAGAGAAGGGCAAAGAATAATAAAAATGAAGACCAATTGAAAAGTTGCTAAGAATAGGTCATTCTATAACAGACTTATAAGTTAACCTGAAGGTGAACCCCCCTTTAATAAACATTTTATTTTGGGCTTTTGTGTATTATGTGTTAGTTTTCCGTTGAGAAGGTGCAAGCAATGTGTGTTCATCTTGTCCTCTATGTTTATAGTAGCAATCATTTACACACCATCTGCAATTATAGTTCCCTATCCAATTGGTGAGAGGTGCAGTTTTTTTAGATAACCTGGACAGACTAGATACTGTATGCTAAATCTGTTTCATCATAGGGATTCAGAGTATATTGACCTTCAGAGATGTGATGCATATAAAAATTATACATTGCTCCAGTATGAACTATAATACAGTATTTAGTTGTGAGTTATTTTTTATGATTTCTATTTACCAAGATCTTAAAAAAAAAAATAAAAAAAAAATAAAAAAAACAAACACATTAAGACCATTGCTACCTTATGTGAAAATAGTGGCAGAACTACCAGGGGTGCAATTGCACCAGAGCCCGCACCGCCTCCGGCCCTGCCAGAGCCTCAGCAGTGAGCAAATCTGCTGCAAACCCTGTGTCTGGAGGGGGTGGCGTTGGGCTGCACGTCTTGCATTCGGGGCCCTGTCAGTCATAGTTACATTACTGAAAATAGAAATAAAGGCTTCAGCACAAATTAAAAAGGGTACTGATTTCAAGCCACAGTACAGTGTGAAGCATGGTAGCTCAAGTATTGTAATATGGGGATGTTTCTCATACTATATTGGTGAGCCTATTTATCACATACCAGGGATCATGGATCAGTATCAATACATCAAAATACTTGTAGAGGTCATGTTGCCTTATGCAGAAGAGGAAATGTCCTTGAACTGGGTGTTTCAACAAGACAACAACCCCAAACACACCAGTAAACGAGCAACTTCTTGGTTCCAGACCAACAAGATTGACGTTATGGAGTGGCCAGCTCAATCCCCAGACCTTAATCCAATAGAAAACTTGTGGGTGACATAAAAAATGCTGTTTCTGAGGCAAAACTAAGAAATACAGAAGAATTGTGAAATGTAACAGGTGCCAGAAGTTGGTCGACTCCATGTAACACAGATGTGCAGCAGTTCTCAGAAACACTGCTTATACAACTAAATATTAGGTCAGTGATTCAAAGGAAAGCAAAATCTTGAAAAAATTTTCAGTTTATAGTAAATGTTTCAATTTGTAAAGAAGAATGCAGACACTGCTATTTTTTGGAACAGCCTAATATTTTCTTTTCTTCCCTTTCTTTAAAGGATTGCTGGCAACCTTTATATATATATATATCCATAAAAAGAAACCAGCAACTACAGGGTGTTATTGAAAAATCAAAAAAAGTGTATTAAAGAAAAGCATGTATAGCCAACGTGACGTTTCGGTCCCTATTGGGACCTTTATCAAGGCAACCACACCTGTAATTAGCCAATCAACTAATTACATCAAACCAGTGTAACACATAAAGGAAATAGCAACAACGTGATTGGTGCACCTTAAATGTCATCATATAATAGTGCAAATATGCATATTACGAAATATTACTAAAAACATTTTTAGGATGTTTAGGCTAAAGTGTCATGTGCAAATATCATATATATATATATTAGTAGTGTAAAATACAAAAACACCAGTAGTAAAATTACTTTAAAAACATTAATAAGCATATATAACTAAGTTAGCCATAACGGTATTCTTTGATGCTAATTCCATATCTGGGAACAACCAGACCGAATACGTTTGCCCCTACAATTTCGGAAAAAATTTTGACAACATAATTTTAACTTTGTTAGGCCGCTAACAACAACATCCAAAAGTGTAATATACATATTCATAGTTAGGGGGGCGTATGTTAGTTTGGCAACAAAACATATTCCTGGAATATGTTCCCAAAAGCAAGAATGATAATCCATACACAACCATATCACCACCAATATACAGGCACCTAATAATCACCTAGGGAGGAAACAATTTTATTGTAAAGCACTATTCAATCCCCGAGGGTAGACACAATCCAATTCAAAAGTCCAATATGCCTCCCTCCACAGTAAAAAATTATCCACATATCATCTCCTCGTGGTAGATCCTGTATACTGTCTATGGGCATACACTTGAAAGATGAGGCTGGATGTTTGGCATGCAACCAATGCTGTGCCACGGGTTGTTTCGAAATATCTTGTTTATATACAGTATATACTGTACATGCAGACACAAATCTATATATATATATATATATATATATATATATATATATATATATATATATATATATATATATATAGAATGTGATGCTAGTGTCACATACAGTATGTCATTTTCCCACCAGTGTAAATAAATTCTGCTGCCTTCTGATGATTTTATATTGAAAATGGATACTTAAGTGCTTTTCCACCAAATCTCCCTGTGTTTGCATTAATAGTGAATTCCGTGCCTGTCAATGCATACTAAAAACAGGGCTGAAGGCAGAGGATTGCTATTTTCTCTGCTGGTGTAAATAAGAAAACACCACGTGTGACTAGACCAGTCTAACTCTGGTGTGGTATGGATACCAATAACTTTAGTATAAGTACTGCAGTGCTTCACTGTAAACTAATAAAAAGAATGTATTCTGGGCTAGACTTTAATGCTCCATGCTGTTCTCTGCTCTGCAGGGAAGATCTATATAAAGTGGGCATTATCAAGTTTTGCCAGCAAAATGTGAGTCAGTGAACAGTTAAAAAATGAAAGCAGATACTGAATTGGCTGCTGTGGGTATAGGGTCGGACTGGGGGGCCCGGGGCCCACCGGGACTGCTGTCCAGGGCCCCCCTCCGGCCCCCCGCAGCCCTACAAAAATGCGTCTGCCCAGCAACACCGCCGCTTGGCGCGCATGCGCAACAGCATGCGCAGGCGGCGCTGCGCATCGCTGGAAATTTTTTTTTTCCCGTGATTGGAAATATTTAGAGACGGGTTCTGGCCCGGCGGGGGCCCACGAGGGTCGGGGCCCACCGGGTTTTTTCCCGGTTTCCCGCCGGGCCAGTCCGACACTGTGTGGGTAATGCAGTTTAGCACTTACAGTAAGTTAGTGAATGAGCTTAAGCTTTTTTTTTGTAACTTATGTTTTATTTGCAATTTTTTCAGTAAATAAAGCACTTTGTGGTACATACAAACATCAAAGTAATGCATATGTCACAGGTTAGTGCAAAACAACATAAAGAAAAAGAAAATAAAAAGGGGCTCCAATAGGACCAAAAGACATTGTAGTGCAACAGGCATTTGCATCGGTTATGTGGAAGGCAGGCATAATCTTGGGCTATGATGAACTGCATACATATTGGGGAACAAAATGAGCAATGAGGAGGTGGGCTCAGGCGTGGAGATAGAGCCAGTTATAAGACCAAAGGGACATGGGCATCATGGTGTAATATGGGAAGGACTGCACAAGGGTCTCAATGATTGCTACGAGGCCAAACCACTAAGTTCCCACAACGACCAGACCTTGAGGTAGTAATCCATGCTGTTTTGCATATAGGCAATGTTTGACTCAAATATTCTGTTGCTGTTAACTCTCCGGATGATTTCGGGCTTAGTTGGCGGTGTTGGATCCTTCCATCTGGAGGCAATTGCTAGGCGAGTAGCCGTTAAGATCTGATTCATTAGAGCCTGACCACTTCTACGTAATTTGGGGATGGGTTTACCAAGCAGGAGAACAATCGGATCCAATGGGACAGGATGGGCTATTATCCGGCTAATGAGATCTGCTACCTCTTTCCAGAGCTGTTGTACGGAGGGACAGTCCCAAAAAATGTGTGGGAGCGTGCCTTGGGCCCCACAATTCCTCCAGCAAGTGGGAGGGTGATTTGGAAACAGTTTGTGCAAGCGGTCCGGGTGTAGTACCAGAAGGTTAGAATTTTAAAGATGCTCTCCTTTTGACGGACACAGGAGACCATTCGCCTAGCATTATCCCAAATAAGGGACCAATCTTCAGCTGTCAATGGATGTGGTAATGCCTGATCCCACTTGTCCATGAATTTGTGTCTCAGTTGTGTAGGACCTGAGGGAATGGCAAGTAGTTGCAAATAGCAAATAGCCGACCGTTGCTAGCAGTTCAAAAGCCGTAAGGCGGTTTGCTTTGGCATAAGCGATGTAGAGTCCCAAAAAATTTCGAATTTGGAAGTATTCGAAAAGTCTGATGGGTGTCTGTGGAAACTTTTCCTGGATCGTTTGGAGAGGCAGGATCTCATGCGTGAGGGGATTGAGCAGGTCCCGGATCATAAAAAAGTGAAAATTGGACCATTTTGTGTAAAAGGAAGATTCCATCCCAGGGGGAAATGCAGGGTTTCGTAGAAACGTGGTCAGGGTCGACTTGGAAGAACTTAGGTTGTGTTTGAGCCTAGTTGTACGCCATATTGAGCAGGTGAGTTGGGTTGCAGAAAGTGCAGAGGTAGGAATCTGAGCAAAGTCTGAGTGGTCCCAAATACAAGCATTTAAATGAAAATCATTTATCAAGACATTTTCAATATGACCCCAACAGGTGTGCGAGGACCAGCTAGACCAGGCCAGTAGCTGTCTTAGGTGTGCAGCCTCATAATGTTTTTGTAGGTCCGGGATGCCCAAACCTCCCTGTCTAAGTGGTCTCAGCAAGACAGATTTAGCAACTCTGTGGCCTCGGTGAGCCCAGATAAAGTTATGGAATTGAGATTGGATAGCCTTAAATGTAGCTGGTGAGATAGCCACTGGGAGAGTCTCAAATAAGTACATATATTTAGGCAAAATAGACATCTTTAAAGCTGCTACTCTACCCAGCCAGGAAATGGTGTATTTGGACCAGTTTTCCAGCAAACTCTTTGTATGTTGTATAAGGGGTTTGAAATTCAGGTTATATTTCTGACTCAAGTCAGCTGGGATCTGGGTGCCTAAGTAGGTGATAGAGCAATCTTTCCATGAGCTTAAGCTTTTTAGCCTTCAGATAAAATATGGAAAGCAGGTGTGCACCGAATCCAGAATTCAGTTCAGGATGCAGACAAATCCAGCCAATTTTGGCAGAATTTGGAATAAACTAAGTATTTAACAGTATAGTTCTGCACAACTATAAGCAACACTTTTGTGTTCACAAATGATGCAATCTTTAAAAATTGTTCTCAAATGTTAATATGCAGACTATGGGTTGGATTTGGTTTGCTTATAAGATTTTATGCATATCTTAGTCAATTCCAAAAACGACTGACCATTAGTATTAAAAACATACAGGTGGTTACCTTTTCTCTGGGTCCCGACCTAGTGCAGCAACAGCCGTGGGACAAAGGCCCCTAGTTTAACCAAAAAAATTATTTCATTTTGTCTGCTTGACAAACAATGTCTTCTTATTTGATATAAACTGTACAGCCATAGGATCTATTACCCACAATAGGAATCTTTCTGTAATTTGATCACCATACTTACACAAAAATCAATAAAGCATTAAATAAACACAGTAGGATTTTTTTGCCACCAATACGGATTCATGTAGCTGTTTTAAAAATACAGAGAAAAAGGAAGTCAGTTTTAGAAATGAGAATTGTTTGCTTAAAATTGGCTGCATTGGAGATAGCCTTCGCATAAGTTTGAACTTTCTGGATAACAGGTTTCTGGATATGGGATTCTATATATAGGTATATATAGGTAAATAGGTAATTGAAGAGGGCACCTGCAGTGAATGCAGATCAGTCTTTATTTAATCAAGCCATTAATCTGTTCTTTGCACAATGTTCTAAAACTTTGCATTTCTTCTTTAGTGAATTATTGAGTCAGAACTTCTGCTACATGACTGTAAAAATGAAAAGTACCAAAGAGAGGAACATGAGGCCAACCTCATCAGCTTAAGTGAAGACCAGAAACTGATACCACACTACTTCCTAGCTGATCTTTTAACTGGGGAAGCACCATCTGCTGCAGAGACCTATTCAAAAGCTGTGGAGAAAAAAGCTGCTGTTGTTTGGCTGGAAAAAAGCAAGTTATTTTACTAGTTACACAGTTTACCTTATCATTCAACTGCTGACACAAAGACATTCGATACTCTGTTAAACTGTTTCTTTCTAATAAATGTTACCTTTATTTCTTTCCTTTTATCAAATTGACCTATATAGGGCCCTCCAATCATTATAATCGTGTTTTTTTAATTATCCATAAATAGCATCTGCCTATTTCAGTTACTAGAATTGTGATTTCTGCCATTAAATAGGAATCTGAGCTAATGCAGAGATCCTGAAAATGTAAACATGAAATTATTAACAGAGATGACAATATTCATTCAATCCAATGGGTGCATCGGGTTTAATCTCATTTAGGGCTCTTACACATGAGCGTTCCGACCTGCGCTCCCCTGCGTTCCGTTTTTTGGCGTTCAGCCGCAGGGGAGCGCAGGAATAGACGCAAGTCATTATTTGAAATGGGGCTGTACTCACTCAGGCGCGTGTAGGCGCCGAACGCAGGAAAAATGCAGCATGTTGCGTCTGAACCTGCGTTCGGCGCCTACACGCAACAGTTTTTCCTCCTCAATGTATGATACTCATATTACCCCCTTGTTTTAATTGTGGTTCTATGAGTCTCTCGGAAGTAATTCAAACACACCAGCTACGTATAAGCAAAGGTTTATTACATACATAGAATGAAGAAGATATATATTACCGAATGAGTATAAGAGCAAAGCACCTTCAATCTGCAACCAAGACTGGGAGATCCCGGAACAGTCAGCAGATAGAATCCCTCAAACGGAGCACGGAAGGTCCTGTGGCGGCACGCGTCAACCCCACAAGTGAGATCTCAACTGACCAAATGGTGACCCCAGTTTATATATGCTTTCAAACAGTAAGCTCATTGAGAAGCTTAGTCAATAACTCATAATAAGCTCATTTAGTGGTTTAGTCAATAACTCATAATGATTTGGTTAATAACAGATCTTGCTTCCCATGCTCTCATCAGGATCTGGCCAGACTCCCAACAAGCACATCCGAAACAGAGATCTTATCTTAGCTAGCTGGTAGCTGAATAGAATATTGTGCCCCTATCTATAATAAAGAAGAGTCTGATAAGGGCTTCAGAAATCATAAGCATATTAGATAATACATATAAGTATTAAGTCATTGAGTTGTTAGTTCACATGACTTCTCTTGCACAAAGCTTCATTATACAGAATTATAGATTATAAGTGTATACTATGTGTATACTATGATACAAAGCTTTGTTATACACAATTATACGTTATAAATCTGTCTTTTTACACTATTTTGGGCTCAACATACGACATCGGGTTCAACAGTAGAACAGTTCTTTGTGTTATAGTTTTATATAGTTCTTTATCAAAGTATTGCGATGAGCTATTGGGTTTAATCAGAGTATTACCATGAGCCATTATTGAAAAAACTCCTATTAATGCTCCCCTCTACTCCCCTCACTGCATTTTCCAATCTATTTCTATTCTTTTTTCTCTCTTTCCTTTCTTATATGACTACCACTTATTATTGTTTACTGGTTTTCCCAAGGCTTTTATGAAAATTTCCTAGCACAATACTTTGTAAACAAAACCTGTACTACAACTTTGTAATATTTGCATGGCAGTGCTTGGATTTATAAATAAAAGTTTAAAAAAAATAAAATAAAAAGGAGCTGGCAGGAGGAGCGAGCAAGTTACAAGGGGCAGCAAAACATGGCATCTTGTAACTTTAAGAGCACTAGTGCAGAGATCGCTATTGTGTTCATTGCATTAGCGATGCTGTCCTCCTTTGACCCACTCTGACACTGATTTTTAAGGGCGGAGCAGGAGAGGGGAGCCGCATCAGGATTGCCCTTGCCCATAAGGGGCTGGCGGGGGGAGCAAGTGTTAAGGAGCTTGTGGGGGAGCAAGAGGGTAACTGGGGCCCCTTAGGGGGTGTGGGGGGCCCCTGGAACAGCAGCACCGGTGGGCCACGAACACCCAGTCCGACGCTGCAAAGGACCTACCAGAGAACCTGGTATCATGGAACCTCCAGCTGGACCCCTAAAACCCTTCTTTTTTTGAGAAAAACCCAGGTACCGCCATTTTTGAGAGGTTCATTGTTCAAATGTAACCAATTTAATACAGCAAAGAGGGCACTGTTTTTTGCCCACTGTTTTTTGTTCACTAAAGTTAATGGGAAACATTTCATACATAGACATATCACAGCAACCAGATTGGCTGCTTCGAAAAGACACATTCAGAACTTATTCTACGTGGGAAACTTTATTTGACCTGTGTGTTTTGTTTGATGTGTTATTGCTGGAACAACTGCGTAAAAGCATAGAGCAATACAGTGGATAAAGACAGAGGATAGAGCAGAAAGAAAGACAGTGTGTAGGTGGAACATTCCTATTTCCATACTGTTTACAGCTCAGTCTATGTGGTTGTTTCTGAGAAACGACCCCTGCAAGCTCTAAATAATTAACAGCCTTCCTGGATTCTCCAATTTATCTGTGGCAATAAATTTGGCCTCAGTCATTTTCATGACCCTATCACCGACTCTGAAACTAATTGTTTCCTATCTTTCACACTGCTGGGACTAAATGAAGCACAAACCGAACCAGGAAAGGCAGAAAAGAGTTAATGCTCTGTACTCTTGAAAAGGCCCATTAAAGGAACAGTCCAGTGTAAAAATAAAAACTGGGTAAATCAATCTGTGAATAGTCTGTGCAAAATAAAAAATGTTTCTAATATAGTTAGTTAGGCAATAATGTAATGTATAAAGGCTGGAGTGAATGGATGTCTAATATAACACTCAGAATCCAACTTCCTGCTTTTCATTGGGGACTACTATTCCTGTGCTTCATCCAATGTGGTATTCATGATTACATGTACAAGGTGCTCTACAGGAGTCATATACTTTGGAGAAGCAGGGCAAAACTACACACAAGGATGAATCATCACATACATAAGCTCAAGACATTTTAACAACCCACCCTAATTCATTTTATTATCGGATCTTTCCATAATTTGGATCTTCATACGTTAAGTCTAGTAGAAAATCATTTAAACATTAAATAACACCAATAGGCTGGTTTTGCTTCCAATAAGTATTAATTATACAGGTATGGGATCTGTTGTCCGGAAACCCGTTATCCAGAAAGATCCGAATTACGGAAAGGCTGTCTCCCATAGACTCCATTTTATTAATCCAAATTTTTAAAATTATTTCCTTTTTCTCTGTAATAATGAAACAGTAACTTATACCTGATTCAAATTAAGATATAATTAATCATTATTGGAGCCACAGCCAGCTTATTGGGTTAATTTAATGTTTACATGATTTTCAAGTAGACTTAAGGTATAAACATGCAAATTACGGAAAGATCCTGAGCATTCTGGTTAGCAGGTCTGATACCTGTATCTTAGTTTGGATCAAGTACGAGTAACTGTTTTATTATTACAGAGAAAAGGGAAATCATTTTTATAAATTTGGATTATTTAGGTAAAATGGAGTCTATGGGAGACAACCTTTCCGTAATCCAGAGCTTTCTGGATAATAGGTTTCCGACAAGCATATCCTGCACCTGTATTTGTTTGTTTGTTCATTTGGTTTTATAGTTTTTGAGTTTAGTCGTGGTTTCAAAGACCTCTAAAACCACTAAAATCTCACCTTTAATAAATAAACCCCCACAAGTCCAAATTGATTAAAAATGTTCCAATAGAATCAGTGCAGCTCCCATTGACTTCTATAGGACCTCAACAGCTTCTACTTTGCTTAGTTTTATATCAGTTTTTTGTGTTTCTTGCACTTAATAAATAGAATAGAGACTCGAATGTTAGTAAATAGGCCCCTTATTGGTGGTCCAGAATCAGCTCAGTTTGGCCATGGCACACAAATTAAGAAGAGTCCTGTGAATGGTTTGAGCAGGATTTGCCTTTCCTTGAGGTATGAAGAGTCATTAGGTTAATTGAATATACAGACAACACCAAAAAACGTATCTGCATATCCAATACATTACACCCCAGAATTTTGTATCTGTGCTGATGCGGGGGGGCTGATCTAAACTGATAGGCTCACTTACACTTGCAGACATTCCAGAGGGACAGCGGAAAAGTGCTGGGATATAAAGTGAGAGAGAACTGCTGTGGGAAAGCTGCCAAAGTGAAGCATAAAGTGTTAAATAATTCAAAAATAGATTAAAAAAGAAATTAAACTACAAAAGTGCTCAGAAGAACACTCTGATCATATTTACCTTAATTCCTCCAGGGGCTAATTAACTATTAAAAAAATTGTTAAAAAATCAAGAATGCTTTTATTATTTTATTCAAATATTTCATTCAAATGTAAAAAAAAAATCAGAAGTTTACAGGCCAAAGACACAGGATATCATACAGTCAAGCACTTGTATCTGACATTATTATAAGTCATTAGATACGACTCAAAGCATCATGGCAATATTTAACCGCTACATCTTCATGGCAATTTGAAAACAATAAGCAAATTTGTATACAATTTAGTTCATCGTGACAGTGTTATTGTACCAGCCTATTCAATTCAAAATAAAAACAATAAGGCAATGTGTATATTAATCATGACATTATGACACCAATGTAGCAGGACTTTCATGTGAATCTGTCACATGGCAGCTTTCTCCATTTAAAGGAGAAGGAAAGGTATTTACTTGGGGGTGCCAAAAGATAGGCACCCCCGAGTGATCGCATTAACTTACCTGAAACTCCGGCTCCTATTAGGAGAAAACTGCACCGGCCCGGGATTCTTCCAGCAAGCAACACAGAGTCATCGTCGTCCTGCTTCTTCTTTTTGTCGCGGCTGCCCATGCGAAAGGCCGATCTTTGAAAAAGCCAGCTATTTCGTGCTGCGCATGTGCCTGCCCTGGGAAATTTGAAGAAATGATTGAAAATGATTGCTCCATGGTGCTCGCTGGAAGAATCCCAGGTGGTGCAGTTTTCTCCTAATAGAAGTGCCTTGGAAACTCAAGCTTCATTACATTATGCAATTAAAATTCATGATAGCTTATTTGTTAAACAAGGTCAAAACTTTGAAGTGCTAATAATATGCACATTTTTTGCCCACAATGCAACATTATTTCCCACAATTCCAGGAAACTTCGAAAGAGGCTGGCACAAGCCTGGACCCACGAAGTAGTGAAACCGGAGTCAGATTGTAATAGTGAAAGGGTTAAAAGGGCTTACATTTTATTTTTAATAATTAAGAACCAAGGCCTGCTGTGTTTCGTGTCTACCAGGGACACTGCTTGTGCCAGCCTCTTTTGAAGTTTCCTGGTATTTGCTCCCCTTGCTGAAGGTCTGGGGCGTGTGAACCCAGGCCCACCATATACAGCGGTAAGCTCAAACAACGCATCTAAACCTAGCACATACTGGTTACATAATTGTATAGTTTCCCACAATTCCAGCCAGAAGCCAGTGCAAAGATTGGTGACAGATAAAAGTGGTGTAAAGGTTTGTGCTTAAATTGCTTACATGTGGTGCTACTTGTGCCTGCTATGTAAGGCCCTGCACATGGACAGGACATGCACTAATATGCACTTCAGTTGAGTGCAAGTCAAATCGATTCAATAGATACCCCAGTTCTAATACAAAACCCTTGCTAACTTATCAGCTTCCTCTGACATGACTACTTGAACTGTTAAGCTGTGATATCAGGCTTGTAAGTGGGGCAAAGACCCAGTAGACTGGAGACACTTTTTACATGTGTTTTCATCTTCATACCCTATTTCACTTCAGCAGGTAAATTCTGATGAAGAGGGAGCCAATTTTTAGTTTCAGTTCTTAAAATATTTTTAAACCCATATCCTGTAAAAACTGTGAAGTGTCAGTATCATTTTAAACTCAGGGGGTAACAAGAAACACTGGGCACAATGGCAGTATCAATCTTGTTCCAGCCACAAACCTGCAGCCACTCAGTTTAGAGTCCTGCGCAAAACCAATTTGTTAAACACGACCCGCAACCCGCATGTGGACCTGCAACCAGCATACCTACCTGCTTGGACCCACTACCCCGACCCGCAAGTACCTTCTCCGCAACCCGATCCGCTGGCCATCAAGAAACAGGAAGTGATGTCATTATAAACCGGAAGTGCCATCATCAGAAGTAGGTGTGATCAGAAAAAAGGAGCAAAACAGGAAGTGCTTTCATTGTAAACCGGAAGCAACATCATTAGAAGTAGGCGTGATCAGAAGAAAAGGAGTAAAACTCGCTATTGAGAAGACCAGCGACCCAGAGAACCGCCGACCCGCCTCTATACCCGTACCCGAAACTTCTACCTGCAACCCGCAGGTTTTTGTGGGTAACCCGAACTGCTGCAGGACTCTAACTCAGTCTGCACCTTCCCTTAATCATATCAGGTTTAATATTTCCCAATAGCAGATACTAACAGAAAAACTGAAGTCCCTCCAGGGCACTATTTGGGAAGGCAGAAGCTGGGTGGCATGAAAGTGCAAACTAGTATAAAGGCAATGGCATAGGAATGCAGATCCAATTCAAGCCTTTTTCAAACAGACCAAATTGGACTCACTCTTACAAGATTATATAGGCTTATAGTAGAAATATCAAAGGGATGATGGAAACAGTCCCAGACTTGGCACATTCTCACATTTTCCACAAAGGAAAGAAAGAGTGATACCTTACAGTGGTGTAACTATATGTTACTGGGCCCCACAGCAAAAACATTTTAGGGCCCCAAAAATTTTCCGAGGTTGTCCTGATTTACCAATATATATTAAAAACACTAATTAATTAGGGCCTCTTGGGGCCCCAATACATCCTGGGGCCCCTTGCAGCTGCAGAGACTGCTGCCTCTGATACCTTATTTTACAAGCAGAATGAAAGAGATTGACAGGATTATCAAATAAAATTAAGACAAGAAAAGGTTATAAGATTGGCAATTACCTGAAAGGAAAATAGTTTGAAAGTGCAAGCCATTACTTTTGAGACAATTGATTGGTTATTGACTGCACAGGAAAATCATTGAAAAACCATTACTTCCATGAGGTGAAATTGACCAGACATTAGTTGCAGATTAATTCAGCCATTCAGGATGTATTGCTTTTCAATTCCTCCATAGTAGTATAGTTAGAAATTCTGCAACTCTTATTGTTACTGCTTGTTAGGTTCACCAGCACGTTTGCACAGAACGACCCCCTGCAAACTCTCTTCCAGTTTATGGCAGGGAGGATACCAAAGGCAACTTCGGTAAGACTAGTAATTTCATGTTGCAGTACACCAGCTGATTTATCTTCAAAAACCAAGCAGTTCTCATTATAATAATAAAAACAACAACAACAGGTTTTTAATAAGTGACAGAACTGTGGGGATCCCAAATGGGGAAAGTGGAGGCCTTTCCATTGGGACATTCAGAAACCACCTGCCATTCCATTATAACGAGGGAGACAATTTAGGTAAAAGGTTTGGCGCATACATTTATGATTTCAGGAAATTGCTGAATACTGTTTTAATAATATTAAAATATATTTAGTCCTAATTGAAATAGCACAAATGTGCATTGTATTAATTAAAGTTGAAGAGGCCGTGAGAGGGAGTCCAGCTGACCAAATGGGAATCATACCGAGACATAGGGTCCGTTTACTAAAGTGCGTTAAAAATATTCGCACAATATATAGACAGAATTTTCGCCAAATATGTTATCGCCAGTTTACTAACATGCGGTAAATATAAATTTGCGAATATTCTTGCGCAAGAATAATTGTTCGCCAGTTATCGCATTCGCTGAAAATAACGCTACGTACACATTAACGCATGGTTTACTAAACAGCGAAATGTGCTAAAGACAAAATTAACGCCAGAATATTCGCAAACTTTTACCGCCACCTATGTAGTGGCGTAAAAGTATTTTTTTCGCCAGAAAATTCTCAAGGGGCAGGAAATATCCCATAATACTGTTTTTTTTTTACCCATCATTCTTTGCTGACAGGAGAGAGATCTGTAGCTTTTGCTGGCAGGATGTTTGGCTTCTGCTTCTATCTGTTGCAACAGCAGCAGTTTCAGCTCAGAGTCGTATTATTGGCAGCGGGCATCACAGTCCAAGGATTCGTCAGCCTCTACACTTTTTTGGTTTCATTGTGATTGGCTACATTAAACTGTGCATTTGTATGAAGCAAAGTGATTGACTGGTATCATTTCTTGTTCCTATGATTCTATTGGCAGAAGGGTTTATATGATGCAGACATGTTTGATTGGTGTTACTCTGGTGATGTTGTTGGATGGTATAATCATCAGTCAATAAAGTTTATGAGTTTTGAAGATGCATTTCTGGCCATAAATGTCACAGTAAAAATTGCCATAATAACCGCCATAAAACAAGACTATTCTATAGCATAAATATTCGCAAAAACTTAATTTTTCGCCAGAAAATTCGCAACTCGCTAAAATTACCGCTAACGTAAGCTGGTTCCTTAACGTAGTTACCGCAAGTGATCGCAATGACTTCTGAGCGCATCGCTGTTTAGTAAACTTAGTCGCTGCGAATATTCTGGCGTAAAAATATTCTCGGCGATAACATGCGGAAACTTAAAGTCAGATTTACCGCACTTTAGTAAACGGACCCCTGACCTCTAAATGTATACGGGAGTATAATGCTTCCAAGTAATTGATCCTTTCTGTTAAAATGAATTGAATAAATGCTACATTAACCAAGGTGAGGTCAGTTTACAAGCTATAAAGTGATTAGGTAACCTGCACTCTCTAGAAAAGGCAAGTAGTTATTTGCTTCTGAAAGAGCTTTGTGTTTTGGTTGAAGATTGGGATACCAGTATTTAAGGTTGATTTGCCTCTGTTTGTAGCATAGTACGGTCAGCCCCATATTATCAGTGAAATTGGTGGGTAAGAGGCAGCATTTTTTATGTGTAAAGTACCTCTACTAATATGTTTCTCCAGCAGTTATGCTACAAGTTAACCTGGGTTGGCTCATTGTCTTGTAAATACAGGTTTGAAGCAATATTATGATTATTCAGAATCAAGGCATTATGGCAGTATCATCTGACAATTTTTTTCTGTTCAATATTCAGTTCACAAAGGCTTTACAGAGGCTGGTCACTGCTGCTACAAGACAACTGGAATTATGGCCATAAATATGAAAATTCAGATCATTTTGTTTTGTTGAGAAGCAGCCACTAGTGCTGCCCTTGGATCATTTTACTTCTTCTTCAATTCATCTTCTATGTATTTATTGTATGCATCATTCTCTCTCTCTCTCTCTCTCTCTCTCTCTCTCTCTCTCTCTCTCTCTCTCTCTCTTTATATATATATATATATATATATATATATATATATATATATATATATATATATATATATATATATAGAACATGGTGCTCTAAAGGACCACCTTTGCAAGCTTGGTAGATACATCTAGCTCACTTTAATTGTTAATCTCTTTACATCTTGCTAATCAGCCTTTCCTTTTATACATTAAGGTACAGATTTATCAAGGGTCAAAGTGAAAATCCGAAGTAAAAAAATTTGAATTTCAAGCTATTTTTTGTGTATCAATCAAATAAAGGATGAGGAGAGCACTCAAGAAGCAGGAACTGCTGTTATCAGAGTTTTTAATGCAAGACTACATACATTACACACGAAATGTTTCAGGCCTTGCGTGCCCTTTCTACACTTGAGAATGTATGTAGTCTGGATTGATGCATTCTTACAAGTAAAAATATCGAAGGCAGAGCGTTAGAGCAAACCCCTTAATTTAAGCTATTTTTTGTGTACTTCGACTAGGGAATAGTCTAAAACCGGGCAAATTGCTGTTTTAGCCTATTGGGGACCTCCTAGAACCTATTTGGAATCAATTCGTGGACTTGAAAATTCAAAGTTTTTTTTTAATCAAATTCCATCGAATACGATGTTACTTCGATTCCTATGATCCGAATTCGAACGGAAACGGCCTATTCACTTGCGGAAAAAACGTAGATTTTTTTTATAAGTTTCGGTTGGTCATTTTTTATTCGAATTTAAAAGTTATGGGAGTTCAAAAAACTCCCATTGCTTCGAAATTCAACCCTTGATAAATCTGTCCCTAACTGTTCCGTCAAGGTAAAAAGTTCCTCTTTTTCTCTCCGCTTTTAGTCGTCCGTGCTTTCAGTTTATGGTTATCATTGGCTCATCCTATCATCTGTCATATTGTGTATGTGCCTGCACTGAAATTGGCCTTCTAATATATGATCACCCAGTGCTTACTGCACTGTGCTTTCAGCACAATCATACAGAATAATTACAGTAATATGAGTCTCCTGACGTGCAACTGAAAGCTCGATAATGGGCTAGTAAACATGACTTGATTTATATAGACACACTGCTTTATGTTGTTTTCACACAGGCTTTTGCTCTCACACAGGCACCTCTGATATCAAACTCACTGTTCATTTTTGGTTGGGGGATATGGGTTTCTATTTTACACTGGAAATGCCCAAGGCGGCAGCTCAAGCTTGCACCTCTGTATCTAGTACAGACAGTAGTAGAAAAATAAATATTTTTATTGACTGATTTATATGATTGAAAGTGAAGCTTTTAAAGTATATAGTATTATGCAGCAAATTGCGATTGACCCTGGCATTTATACACTATGACTCCAGAAGAAATAATATGAGGCTGTGTTACCGCCGGCATCTTTTCATTAGTTTTGCTTTGTGGTCTTTTTCTTTTGATGTGTATGCTTTTTGTATATTTTCTGCTCATTTTAGGAATCTCCTTTAATATTGAAATTGTACAACCTATTTCTACACTATTTATCCTCTCTGTAGATGATAATTATGATATCATAATTATGTTTGTCAAATTCTGTAGGAAAGCATGCTGGAGTACACTATTGAACAGGGAAAATAATTTGCGAAACTAAAGAAAAAATGTATAAAATTAAAAATATAAAAAACTAAAACATAAATTAAAGTGAATGGAGAGTATTTTAGAACACTGTATTTCAGTTCTGACCTTGGGACACTGGCTATCGTAACACATTAGATTCTTGCAATAATATCTATATTTACACAATATTGAAAATGTGGATTTATGCAGTATTTACCCATCATCACAATACAATCTTTTGAAAATATGTACTGTATGTGTACTGCATGTCTCAATGAAGGAGAAGTTTGAAAAACAGCTGCATAGGATCTCCTTATACTTACAAACCATTAGAGGGCAATGCTTAGCTATATATTTATACTTCTAGTGGATGTCTCATTCCCATGTTTGTCATAGATTGTTTCTTTTCTCTCTTTCTCGTTTCTTCTAGTTTCAACAATCTTTTTATCTCCCCCCCCCTTATGATCTGTCTGTATGACCTCCATTTCCCCCTAAGTATGGCTTTGCGATCACTGCACTTCACATTCCATTTTCCGCCAGACTTTTTCAGAAGTTTTCCAGCTCACGGAGCATCCAGTGCACCAAAATTGTGGAATATTGGCAATGCTCGAGAAACTCCTTTCTTTCAGGTAGAAACTAAAATAGCCATCTTAAAGGGCAACTAAAACCCGCAGCAACATTTGATGTGTTGATTGTCCATAAGTCACAGCACTACTAAGAACATCTGAAGTACATCTGGCTTGTTATATGTACTATAAACGCACATATCATCTATCTATCTTTCTCTCTAGATACATGTACAAGTCCACAGAGCAAGGCAGTAACAGTGCAAGGACATACCATATAGGCATTCGAGGGCCTGTGCCTAGGGCAGCAGATTTATGGGGGTGGCACTTGCGTGCCTATATGGTAAATATGCCCCTGATACGTCTTCATTAAATTCACTGATGGAGGATGGGGGGCAGTGGGTGCCTTGCAGGCAGCAATCTAAAAGAAGTGATGTAGTACTTACATGCCTAGAGCAGCACCAGACCAAAATACAGCCCTGTAACAGTGGAGTAGCAATGGTATGCCTAAATCAATGCTGCAGATTCTGTGGTCATAGAATTACTGTCCTAAGGTTGCTATAACTTATAGTTCCCTTATGGTATCCCCAACAGTGACCATATCGTTATGGTGGCCATACACTGGAACCCTGTAATGAGTAGAGTCAGTATATTCTTTCTGATAACCCATTGCAATTAGTCATCATCCTAAAGCAAGTTCAGAATTTTTGCGCAGTGTATTGTTGGCCATGACAAGTACTAATCGCCATATTTTGAGCACCCCCGCCGGTGTCACATTCATTATGGCATCTTGAAGTACAAGAGTGTATAGAGGTATGGGAGATTCACAATGAAATAATTCAACTTTGGCTCCCACACACCCTTTGCTAATTAGTAGAATGATATCTGGTGCACAAAGGTAGAGGATCGGCCGCCTCTCAAACAGTCTAGCAGAAAAAATCCCAAGGCACACAGGATAAATGCAAGCAAGCAGCCTTGCATGTTTATTGCGAAGTGCAACGTTTCGGGGTCACGCATGCTTAAGAAAGGGGCGTGACCCCGAAACGTTGCACTTCGCAATAAACACGCAAGGCTGCTTGCTTGCATTTATCTTGTGTGCCTTGGGATTTTTTCTGCTAGATTCACAATGTAAGACAATATCTGTGCAACCTGCTGTTGCGGAGTGTTGGAAAATGTAGCAGGTTTCTCTTGCAATTGCTTATATTACAGATTATATACATAATAAGGAACAAACCTATTAGCATTCCTTCAGTTATGTGCCCTTTTATTGCAAAATAACCCATATAAACTATCAAATAAGACTGTATTTTTAAGAAACATAAAGAGGCCAGGTACATTCGGGATAAGATACATTTTTAAAGTATCTTTTTATAGATGCCACATGAGGTTTCTTTAGAGATGAAATAAGAAATAAAGTGCTGTTCCTAAGCGAACATCTAACATTTAGAAAGGCTGATCTGTTTTAAAGAAATGTGCTTACCCCCCTGGGTTTATTACTCTCTTATTTTTCTTACTCTGTTTCCCTGCAGGTGTATAAATTACTTTATGCTGCTTGACTAATGGATTATGGTCTGACATCTCTAGTTCTGCACTACTGTGAGTGTGTTACCTTTGCAGTCCTGGCACACTCTGGATCTGTGGTACAGATATCAGACCTAATCAAGGTGAATCAGATGCTTACCGTGCAAGATATGGATAAGATTATATTGACAATTGGACTTTCTGCTACAGGTCATTCAAATTACTTTGTAATCAACTAATGCACCGTACAAGAAATGGTAATCCTTAATTTCAGAATAATGTGCTGAAATAGGACATTAGGAAACCAACTTATTTTAGACTGTTTTAGATTGTTCAAAAGAATCAAGTGAATCAGTACTAGAGCTTCACTGAATCTTCCACAAAATATTTCCCCGGGCCTAGGGCGGCATGCTGCCCAGCTGCATCCCTAAGAAGCACTGGGGACTCAAAGCTCCCCAGTGCTCCGGTGCTTGAAAATGCGCTCGTTCGTGTACGCGGGGCCGGCGCTAGGACCATGTAGGCTGGGGAGGAGGGGGTAGGGGGGTAGGATTTTTTTTCATTAAGGGTTTGTTTCTCCTTTAATGTGAGGAAACTGAGGACTGTAAGTTAGTGTACATAATGGTGGACCTGAAGCCATTCTCTTAAGTCTATATGAATGTTTGGCCAATAATGAGCTGCGTGAAGTTTTCATAGCCCATTTAAAAGCTATTGTAAGGGAACACAGACTATATCCTCGAGAAAGCAACCTGTCTATCAAATTACATGATTCTCTTAGAAAATGTTTTCTTGTAGAACAGCGCCTAAAGCAAACGGAGAGAACAAAAAAACAGGGGCATAATATGGTGTAGTATTTTCAATTTGTTAGAACACCCTGTGGTGAAAAAAAATTAAAAAATAAAAATCAAAAAGCTTTTTAATTGTGTACGTTTCCCTTTAAAGAGGTCTTCCTTTCCCAAAGTGTGTACAAGCAAAATTGGTGTTTTCTGAGTCCTTCACCAAGCTTTAGTAAAACTGCCTACTTACAAGATAGTGGCAGTTTTATCACATGTAGTTTTAGTTTCCTGTATTCTCCTCTCCTCTGTCAGTCACCATTAGGCTCCCAGATAGGAATACAAAAGGTACATAGTGCAATAGCGTTTTATTAAAAACATTTTTTTTTTAAAAACATTAAAAGATTTTACACTCACATCTGTTTGTAAGGTTTTGTCACATATAAGCAAGTCCTTTGGAGATATCACCAGCTGTAGTACAAAGGAGGATGTTGTCTTCCTTTGTACTACAGCTGGAGATATCTCCAAAGGAGATATCGTTTAACATCAAATATAGTTTCGAATAGATTGAATTTTTTGGAAGGGCAAAAAGAAAAACCTTTTTCAAGGAGGTTCAGTTCATTAGTTTTTAGTATTGTGGATGAAAGATTTAATACCGTCTGCTCCTCTTATTTTTCAGGGAAAGGATTTGTTGGATCTTCCTCTTCTGATCTGTCATCTGTTGTTTTCATGTTCGTTCCTGGGTCACATCCTTGTTTCTCTTTGTGAGGAATATAAGGTCTTGTTTACTAAACGTCCCAGGAAAAGACCTCCAAAGCCCTGGTTTCCCATGAAAAGAAAGATGGAGAGGGCGAGCCAGCAGCACAATCAAATTCATCAGTGGAGTCAAAATCTCCACTGGAAAAACATTTTTGTGAACCCTTATTTTCCAAAATGGAGTGGTTAGGAGTGCTAGTAGATTTATAATGATTTCTAGGTATATAACGAGGAGATTCTGAGGGTGTTATTTACTAAGCTCCGAATACCCAAAATTCCCCGAAATCCGATAAATTTGTGATTTTTTTGTGTTATAACAGGCTTAAAAAAGAATCACAAATTTTCCGGAATTTATTAAACCCAGAGGGCTAAAAAGCCCAAATATAAAAACACGGCATCTCAAACCTGTCAAGGTTGCATAAAAGTCAATGGGAACCGTCCCATTGATTTTTGGTTGTGTCGGGGGTTTGGGCAATTTCAGGATGTTTTCGTAGCTTTCGGATGAAAACTCCAAAAAATTAAATAAATTACTACGTTTTTAAAGGGAGTGCTGGTCTGAAGATTACCATGCACCCCTCCATTTGCAGCAGCCTTGGAGTGAGGATACTCATTGGAATGTATATATATATATATATATATATATATATATATATATATATATATATATATATATATATATAAGGTTTTCTGGGCTTGTGTAGTGTAATGTTTGTTGCAACATATACGTCCATTAAACTTTAACTTCCCGCCGTATGTAAATTAGGCAACGCGAGTGCAACTTCACTTTGCTTGGCGCAGTAACACTAGTGTAAGTTCGCCAGCATTAGGCGCCCTGGACTCAACTTCGGATTTTAGTGAATTAGTGTTGTCCTGGCAAATATAAGTGTTGCACTGTGAGCGAAGACGTCGCTGGCAAATTTTTTGAGGTTAGTAAATTTTCCCCTTTATCTGTTTTACACATTTAAATAGCAAGTCCTTTATTTGTTATTCTGATTGATTCTGAATATCATCTGCTGGAAAACACGGAAAGATTATAAATAATCTTAGTGTTGGACTGAAATTTGATTCTTGTAGTACCTATAAACTTAAATGTTCCTTCTATCTCTCCAAGAGCAGGCTACACTGATTAATGTATATGATAAAAAACCAACAAATGTTTTTCCTAACATCAAGGTCATTGGAAATACTGCACTAAATATACCATATTTATGAGGACTGAATACACCTTTGACATGATCACGGTTCCTTAGATTTTCTAGCTTTGAATATTTTGAAACTTCCCACCTCTTTCTAAAAAAATGTTTCAGTCTTGTACAGTACTGGAACAGGCCCTTACCTTAAAGGAACAATAACACTAAAAAAAGGAAAGTGCTTTAAAGGAATGACAATATAGTGTACTGTTGCCCTGCACTGGCACAACTTGTGTGTTTGCTCCAGAAACACAACTATAGTTTATAAAAACAAGCTGCTGTGTAGCCATGGGGGCAGCCACTCAAGCACAGGATAAAACAGTAGATAATACATACGTTCTGAAGAATCCCATTGTGTACTATAGAGCTTATCTGTTATCGGCGGTGTAACCTGTCTTTTCTCCTTTTTAAACTTTGAATGGCTATACACATGGCTACACAGCAGCTTCTTTTTATAAACTATAAAAGATGTTCTGATGTACTGTAAATACACTAGTTGTACCAATACAGGGCAACACTACATTATATTTTCATTACTTTAAAATGCTTACATGTTTTGGTGTTACTGTTCCTTTAAGCACTCTTGAACTATAACTAAAGCAGGTAGACAAATACATAAGTACATAGCCCAGCATTCAGCACTGTTTTAATCTTTGGAAAACAGTTTTCAGTATTATTACATATTATGCATTTTATGCAATGTAACAAAAAAAAAACAAACAGTACCTGGTTATTTAGGCTTCTTGACCCCACTTGAGCTGTGAAGAGCAAATACAACCTCCACAGATGCAACAAACAATATGGGGGTTATTTATCAAAGTCAGATTTTTCAACTACAGACTCAAATCCGCTCAGGTTTTTTACGATTATTTATTATTACATTTTTCCGAAAATTTGCTTTGCGGGAAAAAAAAAATCAGATTTTCAAGATTTTATAGAGTTTTCACCCGAAAACTCCGATTTCTTATGCTTTTTTGCCCGAAAACTTCAGGGTATTGCACAAAACCCAGCGCACATCAAAAAATCATTGGGACTTCTCCCATTGACTTATATGCAACCTCGACAGGTCTGTGATGCCGGATTTTCTGATTCAGACTTTTCCATCCTCAGGGTTTAATAAATTCTGAATATTTCAAGATTTTATAAAGTCCCAATTCGGAGTTTAGTAAATAACCCCTACATGTTTTCTAAATCAGACCGAGATCATTCTATATTTTAGTCCACCAGGCCAAATAATCGTTGGCTTCCAAAGACCTATATTCTCTATATAGGTTTATATAATGTAGCATAAGCGTATATTATACCCCCTTGTCTCCTCTTTTTAAGCTTCACAATCATTTCAGTAGTAAAGAATTGGTACAAATTGGCACACATTTTTAATTCTAGTGTAGAAGTAGAGATATGTGTACTGTAGGTGTTGCATTTACAGTATGTTTGCAAATCACTCAGAGCGTAAATGTAGGATCATCTGCCTTTAATAGAGTTGGGGCCAGAAGCCTTAATAGTAAGACAATTTTTTCACCCTACAGAATGTTTTAGTTGCATTTATTATACTCCACAATTACATTCTGTGATCTGTGTTAATAAGCATGTCAGGTTCCTCACCATCCCTCTGCTCTTTCACAGTATTCCAACCTTTATTATTGGTGATTTCTGGCACCATTATCCTCCTTACAATAGCTAGTGGGGTCTACCATCAAGATTAATGCACAAGCAAATGCTATGTAATTGTCTTTATGTCCTTCTAAACCTTTATTAACACTTGAACTCTATCCAGTCACCTGGAACTTGTACAGGCAAACAAACAAGCAGAAACACACACACACACACAAATATTAATGTACTGAGAATACGATAAATATATTTTATTGCCAAACATTTAGTGGATGCTTTTTTATCTCCCTCTTATTTTCCCTTTTTTATTTTTAGTAAAATAGAGCGGTAGCCTCTATTCTTATGGACGTATAATTTAGCTACAGGAGTTTTAGATTTGGTTAAGCATCTATGTTTTGTACGGTCTAATGAAAACACTAACATAAGTACTCCTGTAATTGACGGCAGGTGTATAGATGCCAAGATGCAAAATACTTAAAGTACATGGAAAAAAACACAAAAAGAAACCACAGCAAACCAAAACTGTAATTGTAAAGTATGAAATATCTGGAGTGCTGGAATAGAGATGTCTTAAAGATTATATACATGGTATAAGAATATATACTGTACATGTATATGAAAAAAATGTTTGAAAGCTGCACTCCCTTAGATACATACAATGAAGGTGGTCCACACTCCAAATATCCAAATTCCATAAGTTACACCAACGAAATTGTCTTAAGACCAGCGCCCCCTTTTAAAAAACCTTTTAACCTTTCATTATCAATTTATTGTACCAGAGTCCAATGTTTCAGCCCATTTCTATGATTATATATATATCAGTATATAGTATAGCAGCAGTATATACTGTAAATGCTGTAGGTGCAGCACAATTGCAGCAAGGGCATTGCCTCTTTGCAACCACTGGAATTCCAGGGAAAAAATGCTGCATTGTGGGAAAAATGTGGCAATTACGCAACCACAGCAAAACTGGAATTCTGGGAAAAAATGCTGCGATGTGGAAAAAATTTGACAGCGTTCAAAATTGCAGTTTGCTCACTGCTCTTCTGGACATATACGTGCCCTCTTGTCTTTAATAGAAATGGAATGTTGGTGCTATATTTACCAGTACTTTCACTGCATTTATGTCCAAGAAGAGATTTGGCTCATTATTGCATGAATTACCTAAACAGAATGCAATAGCTTGAAAGCACAGTTCTTTTAATAATGTTGATTAATTCACCATGTGTGCAGCACTGCATAATGTGTTGGCATTCTGTGAATAAAATGTAATAATTGCTTGGCATGTTAAAACCAATTGGGTTGGTATGTTTCTTTAGGACACTAATATTATAATAGTTTATGTTCTTTATCCTGTGCTGATGCCTGTTCAGCTTTAATAAACACCATTATCAGCTAATCTTACTAGCCTGCTCACAGGAATTAATACAGCATTTAGATTTTCAAAGCTTATTCTGACTGGTTTTAAATAGAATCCAACTCCATAAAATTCAATATTTGCTATAATAAATTCCACAATCATTTTAAGCTGGTTGGTTCTGAAAAATTGCCCTTCTGTAAAACAACCCCCTTCTGTTGCTATAATACAAATGCCAGCATGTCTTCACATACTGTACATGTCGCAGTGTCATGGTAAGAATGGTTGTTCCAAAACACCTGAAGAGCAATTGTTTGAAGGTCACTGCAGTTAGGATCTTTAAAAGGTAATCGTAGTGGGATTTTATTCAGCAGTTTATGACTACAAATATACAGTTGTTAAGCAAAAAAGTGCTGATGGTCACGTTGTGACAGTGTCCGACATAAGGCTGCAGATTGCAGGTTTTACTTTTGTACTATGTGAAAGTAACTGCATGGCTCATGTTTATTGTGCTTTCTTTTTCACGATTTGTAGAAAAGGCAATGGGGCAAATTTACGAAAGGGCGAAGTGATTAACGTTAGCGAAATCCGCCAGCGTACCGTCACTTCGCTAGCAAAGGAGATAGACTCTATCGCTACTTCGCACTCTTACGCCAGGCGAAGTTTCGCTCTGGCGAAAGAGCGTTACTTTGCAAATTCACTAAGATGCGCACTTTACTGAATGGTACCTGTTCCGCCAGACTTGCCTTCGCCAGCTCAGACCAGGTGAAGTGCAATGAAATGTATAGGGCTTCTTCAATTTTTTTGCAGAAAAATTTTCTAAGTCCCAAAAAACGCTGGCGTCTTTAGTTTTTTCAGGGTGATAAGCTGCAAAAGTCTGGGTAAAAGTTTTGGGTACTCGGGCTCCCCCATACATTTCCTAACATATGGAACATAAACTATACAGTGGACACATGTGCAGGGCAATATAACTACTCTATTTCATTTTCCTAAGGTTTCCCTGGGCTTGTGTAGTGTAATGTATGTTGGCTGCAACATATACGTCCATTCAACTTTAACTTTTCGCCATATGCAAATGAGTCAACGCTAGCGCAACTTCGCCTCGATTGGCGCAGTAACGCTAGTTCAACTTCGCCAGAGTTCGTCGCCCTGGACACAACGTTGTCCTGGCGCATCTACTCCTGGTGAAGTGTTTCGATGTGAGCGAAGCCGTCGCTGGCGAATTTAAGGAGGTTAGTGAATTTGCCCCAATGTCTTTGGAAATAACACATCCTTTTTACTAACTTGACAGCATCTAGTTAAAGGGGTTGTTAATCTAAAGATGCATTTCTAATGAAGTAAAATGTAATTCTATACAGCTTTCCTATACAGTTATGGGACCTGTTATCCAGAATGCTCGGGACCTGGGGTTTTCCGGATAACAGATCTTTCCGTAATTTGGGTCTTCATGCCTTCAGTCTACTAGAAATTCATTTAAACATTAAGGGGCTGATTCACTAAGGGTCGAATATCGAGGGTTAATTAACCCTCGATATTCGACTGGGAATTAAAATTCTTCGACTTCGAATATCGAAGTCGAAGGATTTAGCGCAGATAGTATGATCGAACGATCAAAGGATTATTCCTTCGATCGAACGATAAAATCCTTCGAATCGAACGATTCGAAGGATTTAAATCCAATGATCGAAGGAATATCCTTCGATCAAAAAAAGTTAGGCAAGCCTATGGGGACCTTCCCCATAGGCTAACATTGACTTCGGTAGCTTTTAGAAGTTTTTTTTAAAGAGACAGTACTTCGACTATCGAATGGTCGAATAGTCGAACGATTTTTACTTCGAATCCTTCGATAGTCGTAGTCGAAGGTCGAAGTAGCCCATTCGATGGTCGAAGTAGCCCAAAAAAACTTCGAAATTCGAAGTTTTTTTACTTTGAATCCTTCACTCGAAGTTAGTGAATCGGCCCCTAAATAAACCCAATAGGCTAGTTTTGCTTCCAATAAGGATTAATTATATCTCAGTTGGGATCAAGTACAAGGTACTGTTTTATTATTACAGAGAAAAAGGAAATCATTTTTAAAAATTTGGATTATATGGATAAAATGGAGTCTATGGGAGACAGCCGTTCCCTAATTCGGAGCTTTCTAGATATCGGATTTCCGGATAAGGGATCCTATACCTGTATACAGAATGGGACCTGTTATGCAAAATGCTGGGGACCTGGAGATTTCTGGATAAGGGATATTTCGTAATTTTTATGCCTTAAAGAGATATTGACACCAGAAATTAAACTCTTTTTTACATCTATCATAATATTGCCTTTGCAAGCAACTTATAACTTTGCAAAAAAGTATTTGCACAAAGCTCTTACATTACCTGTCTGATGCCCCATGTTCATGTATGAGGAGGGGGGGGGGCATATTTGTGCAGCAGGAGTCTGTTAGCATTAGAATCTCTAACTGACAGGCTGAGATGGGACAGTCAGGTTGGCAAAACAGTCAGGTTTAGAAACTTCAACTAACAATTACTTACAAAAACAAACCCCTCAGCAGAAATGATCAACATGACATATAGGTAACTTTTAATGTACATTCATATTTTAAAATGTAGTTTTTTAGTGTGAGTATCACTTTAAGTCTACTAAAAAACTATTTAAACATTAAATAAACCCAGTAGGATTGTTTTGCCTCAGTAAGACTTAATTACAGAAATACCTGGATACCTGTTCTTGGAGGACTGTGATTGAACAATTTTCTGTGGAGACTGGTTTCCTATATCAGTAGGCAGCAGAAGCAAAAAGACAGCTCATACAAAAGCAGCTCACACAAAGGGGGAAAAATCTTTTCTCCATATCTTTTAAATGGGTTTTGCAAGCAAAACTGCATGTTACAGCTAAGCTAATGCATTTGAAATAACCTAGAGTTAGTGGGTAACAATAATGATTCAAAAATAAGTCTTTTGTGTTTTCCCCCTCTAGGGTCTTCAGAACCAGTGTGCCTTTTACATTGTTAGAAGAACCATAATAAATCACAGCCAGTTTGGGGTCTTAGAATCTGTTAATAACAGAAGCAGAAAGTACTACAAGAAGACCAGGGACTGCAGGTGAAAATGTGGCAGTGGAGGAAGCCACAGCCAGAAGTATATTGAATGTCTTAAAAAGGATTTGTGAGCAGACCGAGCAAGATCAATAGACTGGGCTATGTTTCAAGCAGGGACAAATGTGTTATAGTGCTTAGCTTGAAAAAGATAACCAGCAATCATGCCACATATTACTACCTAATCAATGCAGAGATCATAAAGAAAGAAAAATGTTTTATTTGAATATTTAAAGGGGCTTAGTATTTTTAATGATTTAACTTTCTCCTCTGCAGCTCTGCTGTTTGGAATTTAAACTGGTATCTGGTCTTTAGTGTCCCACATTCCTTTATTAATTCTATCCAGTAATCAGGAGAGCTCTTATAAGAGTTGATTACTGTACATTAAATATCTGCTTGTCTAGAAAGGCTTTAGCCTGTGGCAGAAATTGAAATTACAGTTTAGTAACATCTGAGAGACTTTGCTGTCTTACAATATATCCTTCCACATATCAGTAAGGTGGACATAACTCAAACTAATTTATAACATGACGGCATAGTGGGGAGAATTACCAACTTGCAGTGCTTCCAGCCAGTCCAAGAAGTAACAGCAGGCACTCAGGCCAAGTAAATGATAAGTGCACTTTTATTTTTAAACATAAGTAAGATTTGGGGGCAGATTTATCAAGGGTCGAAGTGAATTTGAGGGAATTTTCGAAGTTAAAAAATTCGAAATTCAAAGTAATTTTTTGGATACTTCGACCATCGAATAGGATACGAAGACTTCGAATTTACTTCAAATTCGATTCGAAATTAAAATAGTTTTAATATTCGACCATTCAATAATCAAAGTACTGTCTCTTTAAAAAACTTTGACTTCAATACTTCACCAAATTAAACCTGCTGAATTGCTATGTTAGCCTATGGGGACCTTCTAAAAATGTTTCCAAGTCTTAACACATTAAATTAAAATCTTTCGAAAGATCGAAGAAATCCTTTGAATCTTTCTAATCTAATGATTTTAATTCGATCGAACGATTGCCAGATTTGATGAAAAAACTTCGAATTCGATATTCGTATTCGAAGTATTTAAATTCGATGGTCGAATTTCGAAGTATTTTCAACTTTGAAATTCGACCCTTGATAAATCTTCCCCTAAGAGTAGCCTTAGTCATTTCATGTACATAGCAACTCCAGGGCTGTGGAATATACTATATGAAATATTTATATCAATAATTCCCATAAAATCGCAGTTCTGATATAATTATATGTATGGGATATATTGTCTGGGATCCTTGGGACATGGGGCTTTGCAGAATAGGGTTTCTTCTGTATTTATAATCATTTTCCATTATTTATATAGTGTGAAACAGAGATTGTGCATCATTCACATCAGTACAATCTAAGGTCCCTGTTGCCATCACACACATTTGGGAATCATAAGGAATCAGTTAAACTGCCTGTATGTATTTGGGGTGTGGGAGGGGACTGGAGCAGTGGGAGGAAAGCCACAAATCCATGGGAAGAACATACCAATTTCAAGCAAGGGTGCCTTGGCAGAAAAGTGGAACCTAGGACCTGCAAGGCAGCACCATTCTTTAACTCAGGCAAGTTAAAGGTAATGTTTTATTCTTTTAGAAAAAAAAGAAATCAACCAAAAAGAATTGTTACTATAAATAGGGCATCCCTGTATTATGGAGCTCTCTGGATAATGTATTTTCAGGTAAAAGATTTAATACCTATAAAGGATAGTATAATATATATATATATACATTAATAATGCAGTTTGATTGTTGTCCTTTGTGGTTTTCTGCGCACTTATTTATTTTAACAGCCTGCAAACACAAAAACAGTAGTTTTCTGTTGTTCCCTAGAGTTTATTGTAACAGTTGTAACATTCTTTGAACTTCCCTGAAACAATATCCAAAGGTTGCAGGGATATATGTTTCCCCACTCATGACAATAACACACTGTATACATTTTTTATACTGTGATGTTTGAAACAGAATATTAGCAATTGTTGAAGCTTTCATGAACAGGCACAGATATGTGTTTCAAAGGTTTTGTATCAAGAAGATTCTACAATGGATAGAGTCAATTTTATTTCTCTTCAGTCTGAGTAACAGATGGGGAACATTTCGACTGCAAGCAGGTCAGTCAGACAACTGTTACATGTTCTATGAGATAAGTGCAAAATGCATTGTTTAACAAACTTATTTGAACTTAAAAATATAAGAATTTGTTGATATCTCAAAGAGATTATTTTGGCGCTAATAGAAAAATATAGAAAATATGTATTAAAAACAGGTATCTTCAGCCCGAGGGCCTCAAGATATATATCAAATCTGGGGTTGTATTATAACAAGAATTAGAAATAAGCTAATTTTGCAATTTCAATGGGAAATGTAATATTTGTCACATTCAATATGTCTGTTTTGCAAATTAAATGACAGTTTAACTGGCAGGATAGCTGTACAATTCTTGCTATAAAGAAAAGGCCTTTTATGTTTCACCACGCCTATTTATATATTTATGGATTCCCATGAAAATATATGGCATTATTTTTCCAGACCTAAATATTGAACAATATTAAATTTGACATAGTGTTGAAGTGGATGCTGTAATACTACCCTATGCGCACACACATCACACACTATATATATATATATATATATAGTCCAGAGGTTCTTAACGCACACCGTAATGCATGATTCTGAGTCGATACCTGGGTGCTATCTTCAAGGGCAAAATTATCCAAATGTCGAACGAAAAAAAGATGCACACCAGGGTTTGTGTACAAAAGATTAAAAATCCATGTTTATTAAATTACATTAAAAAATTCGGCCAACGTTTCGGTCTGCTCCTAAGACCTTTATCAAGACCATATTTTTAGTACATCCACCATGTTTAAATAGCTAAAAACATGTGACTCACCCAATTGTGCACACCCCCGCAATCATGTGACTGTGAAGAATCCAACACCAGATAAAAAAACAGGTATGTGTGATTACTGCAAAATATAAAAAACTTTTGTTACTTAAAAGTTGATACAGAGTAAAACAAAACATACAGACAAATCAATGTGGAAACTTTTTTCAGAGCTTGATGGCAACTGTAACTTATGAGTCATATTTAGCGCTGATTTAAAAAGCATAGGAATGAACAATATTCATTCAATCCTGAAGGGGCAACAGTGTTTAGTTTGCGGATCCAAAAGGTTTCACGCTGCAATAGCAGTCTAGATCTATCTCCACCTCGCTTCAGGGGTGGGATATGGTCGATGGCAATAAATCTAAATGTGGGCAATCTATGACCTTTTTCTAAAAAATGTTTCGCCACAGGTTTGGTGGTATGGCCGTCTCTGAATGCTGTACTGATGGCAGAACGATGCCCATCCATCCGTAGCCGCAATGTTTGGTCTGTTTTGCCTACGTAGGATAACCCGCAGGGACACGTGATCAAATATATCACGTGAGTGGTGGTACATGAAATGTGGTGTCTGATATTTAATCGTTTGCCAGTTTGGGGATGGAGAAATGATGTGCCCGGGCTCATGTATCTACAGGATGTACAGTTTGGACATCTAAAGCAACCGGGTTTCAGTGTACTCAACCAACCCCCTGGTTTTTTTGAATAGCACATTGTCGGATCACTCTTGACCAACAAGTCTCTTAGGTTTGTACCCCCGTTTGTAAGACAACATTGGGGGTCCTGTTACCACTTGTCTTAAAGATTTATCAGCCTCAATGATTTTCCACTGATCACGTAAAAAATTGCTGGCCATATCAGTGCATGTGTTATAAGTGGTAGTAAAGGTAAGTCTAGGTTCCTTTTGTGGTGGCTCACCTATATCCGCAATCCTTTGTCTGGCGGTAGAAAGGGCCTGATGTAGCAACCTATCCGGATAGCCACGCTCACTGAAGCGGAGCCACATCTCCCCAAGTTGACATTCAGCAATATGTTTATCAGAATTGTTTCTCAGTACCCTACAGAATTGGGAAATCGGAAGGGATTTTTTCATTGGGGGTGGATGGCAACTCTCAAAATGGAGGAGTGTATTCTTGTCCGTCGGTTTTCTAAAGAGAGTAAAATCCAATTTATTGTTGTACAGTTTCAATTCAATATCCAGAAATTGAATTGTATTGGGATGTATTGTGTAAGTGAATCTTACCGGACTATCCAGTGCATTAAGATCATTAACCATTTCAATGAATTCATCATGGGACCCACGCCAGATGATTAGCATATCATCTGGATGATTAGCATATCATCTGACGGTTTTCCGAAAAGATGTTTCTCTTTAAACGCTATATCGATGATATGCTAATCATCTGGCGTGGGTCCCATGATGAATTCATTGAAATGGTTAATGATCTTAATGCACTGGATAGTCCGGTAAGATTCACTTACACAATACATCCCAATACAATTCAATTTCTGGATATTGAATTGAAACTGTACAACAATAAATTGGATTTTACTCTCTTTAGAAAACCGACGGACAAGAATACACTCCTCCATTTTGAGAGTTGCCATCCACCCCCAATGAAAAAATCCCTTCCGATTTCCCAATTCTGTAGGGTACTGAGAAACAATTCTGATAAACATATTGCTGAATGTCAACTTGGGGAGATGTGGCTCCGCTTCAGTGAGCGTGGATATCCGGATAGGTTGCTACATCAGGCCCTTTCTACCGCCAGACAAAGGATTGCGGATATAGGTGAGCCACCACAAAAGGAACCTAGACTTACCTTTACTACCACTTATAACACATGCACTGATATGGCCAGCAATTTTTTACGTGATCAGTGGAAAATCATTGAGGCTGATAAATCTTTAAGACAAGTGGTAACAGGACCCCCAATGTTGTCTTACAAACGGGGTACAAACCTAAGAGACTTGTTGGTCAAGAGTGATCCGACAATGTGCTATTCAAAAAAACCAGGGGGTTGGTTGAGTACACTGAAACCCGGTTGCTTTAGATGTCCAAACTGTACATCCTGTAGATACATGAGCCCGGGCACATCATTTCTCCATCCCCAAACTGGCAAACGATTAAATATCAGACACCACATTTCATGTACCACCACTCACGTGATATATTTGATCACGTGTCCCTGCGGGTTATCCTACGTAGGCAAAACAGACCAAACATTGCGGCTACGGATGGATGGGCATCGTTCTGCCATCAGTACAGCATTCAGAGACGGCCATACCACCAAACCTGTGGCGAAACATTTTTTAGAAAAAGGTCATAGATTGCCCACATTTAGATTTATTGCCATCGACCATATCCCACCCCTGAAGCGAGGTGGAGATAGATCTAGACTGCTATTGCAGCGTGAAACCTTTTGGATCCGCAAACTAAACACTGTTGCCCCTTCAGGATTGAATGAATATTGTTCATTCCTATGCTTTTTAAATCAGCGCTAAATATGACTCATAAGTTACAGTTGCCATCAAGCTCTGAAAAAAGTTTCCACATTGATTTGTCTGTATGTTTTGTTTTACTCTGTATCAACTTTTAAGTAACAAAAGTTTTTTATATTTTGCAGTAATCACACATACCTGTTTTTTTATCTGGTGTTGGATTCTTCACAGTCACATGATTGCGGGGGTGTGCACAATTGGGTGAGTCACATGTTTTTAGCTATTTAAACATGGTGGATGTACTAAAATATGGTCTTGATAAAGGTCTTAGGAGCAGACCGAAACGTTGGCCGAATTTTTTAATGTAATTTAATAAACATGGATTTTTAATCTTTTGTACACAAACCCTGGTGTGCATCTTTTTTTCGTTCGACATTTGGATAATTTTGCCCTTGAAGATAGCACCCAGGTATCGACTCAGAATCATGCATTACGGTGTGCGTTAAGAACCTCTGGACTATATATAATTCAATACCTTGGCAAGGTATTCTTTTCAGCACCCGATTTAAATTTGTTGTATAACTATTATTTTTGACTTTTTTGATTTTTTTTCACGTATACTCAACATAAAATACTGCTAAAGACAAGTACTCCTGATTGTAAAATGGAGGACTACCCAGATCAAGCATGCTTCACTACAGATTATGCGGAAACATGGCACATCACAGAAGCTGATGCGGATCGTGTCCTGTGGCAACAAAGCCATACTGATGTTCCATTCAAAATAAGTAACAAAGATATCGGTTTGGAATGGGAACGCCTGAAGAAACGGGAGACAGATTTGGACTTACATGGCCTATTTTTGTCTGACTACTACCGGTCTAAACGAATACCTTGTGGGTTCCGTATACACAATACCCCGACGATTGGCAGGACAAACCCCGACTTCTGTAAGAAGTGGATTGGGGTGTTAAACAGATGCTCGTTCGATTTGATGATCCTGGTTGTAGAGGAAGTGTCCGGCGAGCTGACCAAGGTGCGCAAATCATTAGCTGCGTTTGAAACTGAACACGCCAACCTGCTGAAGAGCGTGACTGACTGTGAACTGATGATCCGGATCGGTGAAAAGGTGGAGGCCTACAAACAGGATCTCCTGCGTTTCAAACGCGAGAAGCTCCGCCGAGTGAACGAGGATTATGCGACACATCGGGTATACAGATGGCTCAGTGGAGAGCGCCAGCCGCCACAATACTACACACGCCAGAGGAGAACACCGCGCTGGAAGCTAAACAAACCGGCGGGGTCGGTGGATGTGAGCTCCGGTGATTCGGAGGGCGATGACAGCACGTTGCCAACAGCTTCACAAGTGGGCCTAGCACAGGCCGATCGCACCACACGCCCGGTAGCTCCCATTTTTTTAGACACCGCGACTCAGATGACGGATCGCCCACCAACAGGTCGCGGTCGTACAAGAAGTGCCGCACGCGGAGGGGCAACAAGAGGCAGAGGTCGGCACAGGGACTAGAATTGCCGATCTTTAATTTATCCCAACACTCGCTGACGGCATCGGAGCTACACCTTCTACGAAGAGGTTTGTCATTTGTTCCCTCTTGCCATTTTGATCACTTCAATTGGGAAATTGATTGTTTCAAATTTTGCCGCACACTTTCTCTTAAAGAGTACTTTAAAGATTCAACAAGTAATCCCATTCCGACTACAACGTTAAAGTTGAAAAGCCAATTTACCCCTCCATTGACTAACCCCACTATAAAGCTGTACAAACAAGGAATTGAAATGTTTGATAACACACGGGGTACCATGAATGTACGGAAAGACAATATTACTAGGGCTGAACGTGAGGCCATCAAGACTCTAATGGCCGACACTAACATTGTGATACGGCCTGCGGACAAGGGTGGGGGCATAGTTATTATGAATTACAAGGACTACCGTCTTGAAATTATGAATCAGCTATCTGACCCTGTGGTATACAAACAGTTAACCGGTGATCCGGTCAATAAGTTTAAAGCTAAAGTTGATGCTGTGATTGATAAGTCCATAGATGTGAAGCTAATAGATAACACCCTGGGGGATTTTTTGAAACAAAATTTCCCCAAATGCCCAGTGCTATACACGCTACCCAAGGTACATAAGAGCTTATCCTCGCCCCCTGGCCGCCCGATAGTCTCTGGTCGCGACTCGCTACTACATCCAATAGGGATCTACCTGGATAGTTTATTACAACCGGTTGTCTGTGCCACCCCTACTTACTTACGTGACACACCTCACCTTTTGAATTGTATTAAAAATGTATCTTTCACACAGGATGTGCCATACCTGTTGGCAACTATGGATGTGGTAAGCCTATATACCATCATTCCCCATATGGCGGGTCTAGCTGCTATTGAACATGCTCTTTCGGAGTCGACAATTTACAGTGGTCCACCTATTCCTTTTGTATTAGAATTACTTGAATTGTCATTAACCCTTAATTATTTCCGTTTTGAAAATAATTTTTATTTACAAACATCTGGGACAGCAATGGGGGCAGCCATGGCGCCCGCATATGCTAATTTGTTCATGCACCATTATGAGCAACGCCATATAGTTCCACGGTTTTCCGAAAAGATGTTTCTCTTTAAACGCTATATCGATGATATGCTAATCATCTGGCGTGGGTCCCATGATGAATTCATTGAAATGGTTAATGATCTTAATGCACTGGATAGTCCGGTAAGATTCACTTACACAATACATCCCAATACAATTCAATTTCTGGATATTGAATTGAAACTGTACAACAATAAATTGGATTTTACTCTCTTTAGAAAACCGACGGACAAGAATACACTCCTCCATTTTGAGAGTTGCCATCCACCCCCAATGAAAAAATCCCTTCCGATTTCCCAATTCTGTAGGGTACTGAGAAACAATTCTGATAAACATATTGCTGAATGTCAACTTGGGGAGATGTGGCTCCGCTTCAGTGAGCGTGGCTATCCGGATAGGTTGCTACATCAGGCCCTTTCTACCGCCAGACAAAGGATTGCGGATATAGGTGAGCCACCACAAAAGGAACCTAGACTTACCTTTACTACCACTTATAACACATGCACTGATATGGCCAGCAATTTTTTACGTGATCAGTGGAAAATCATTGAGGCTGATAAATCTTTAAGACAAGTGGTAACAGGACCCCCAATGTTGTCTTACAAACGGGGTACAAACCTAAGAGACTTGTTGGTCAAGAGTGATCCGACAATGTGCTATTCAAAAAAACCAGGGGGTTGGTTGAGTACACTGAAACCCGGTTGCTTTAGATGTCCAAACTGTACATCCTGTAGATACATGAGCCCGGGCACATCATTTCTCCATCCCCAAACTGGCAAACGATTAAATATCAGACACCACATTTCATGTACCACCACTCACGTGATATATTTGATCACGTGTCCCTGCGGGTTATCCTACGTAGGCAAAACAGACCAAACATTGCGGCTACGGATGGATGGGCATCGTTCTGCCATCAGTACAGCATTCAGAGACGGCCATACCACCAAACCTGTGGCGAAACATTTTTTAGAAAAAGGTCATAGATTGCCCACATTTAGATTTATTGCCATCGACCATATCCCACCCCTGAAGCGAGGTGGAGATAGATCTAGACTGCTATTGCAGCGTGAAACCTTTTGGATCCGCAAACTAAACACTGTTGCCCCTTCAGGATTGAATGAATATTGTTCATTCCTATGCTTTTTAAATCAGCGCTAAATATGACTCATAAGTTACAGTTGCCATCAAGCTCTGAAAAAAGTTTCCACATTGATTTGTCTGTATGTTTTGTTTTACTCTGTATCAACTTTTAAGTAACAAAAGTTTTTTATATTTTGCAGTAATCACACATACCTGTTTTTTTATCTGGTGTTGGATTCTTCACAGTCACATGATTGCGGGGGTGTGCACAATTGGGTGAGTCACATGTTTTTAGCTATTTAAACATGGTGGATGTACTAAAAATATGGTCTTGATAAAGGTCTTAGGAGCAGACCGAAACGTTGGCCGAATTTTTAATGTAATTTAATAAACATGGATTTTTAATCTTTTGTACACAAACCCTGGTGTGCATCTTTTTTTCGTTCGACATTTATATATATATATATATATATATATATATATATATATATATATACATATATATATATAAATATATATATTTCTAACTGCTGGCGGGCTACTTTCTGCCAATTTTGCGGCACCGTGCCAGAGGTTATGCAGTCCTTGAATATTAAATATAACAGTCTGGCTATTTCTTCTAATTTTCTAAGTATATATACCATCTGGACTCTAGTCTTCATTCATGTTAAAGAGGAAATTCACTCAAAAACTGGCTTTTTTTAAAGCTGGCTTTAAAGCTGTTTAAAATAGTGTCTGCCTGGCTCTTTACTTTCTCTGCACTTCTGGTTTTGACTCTTGAAACAATGTAGCAGAAGCTAGCCGATTAAAGGAGCTGTATACAACAGGAGGTCAATGATAAGCAGCGCCGGATTTGTTTGCCAGCCGCCCCTAGGCCACGCAGTCCGACCAGACGGCCGCGCGGTTCGACCAGGCTGCCACGCGGTCCTAGCGGCCGCCTACACTTTCCCTTCCCAGCGCGCTGGCGAAAAAGTGCCAGCGCAGCAGGTGTAATTAAATGGGGACGCACACGTCCCCATAATGCGGCTAGGCGGCATGCCGCCCCAGGCCCGGGCTTATGTGGCCTCGCCACAAATCCGGGCCTGATGATAAGTGTTTGAGCTGAACATACTTTTGGCATCTAAATAGGGCAAACAAGGAGACGGAACCTACTCCATCTCCATCTAAGGCACTTGAGAGGTAGATAACACAATTAGCATTAAAGGGATACTGTCATGGGAAAAAAATTTTTTCAAAATGAATCAGTTAATAGTGCTGCTCCAGCAGAATTCTGCACTGAAATCCATTTCTCAAAAGAGCAAACAGATTTTTTTATATTCAATTTTGAAATCTGACATGGGGCTAGACATTTTGTCAATTTCCCAGCTGCCCCATGTCATGTGACTTGTGTCTGCACTTCAGGAGAGAAATGCTTTCTGGCAGGCTGCTGTTTTTCCTTCTCAATGTAACTGAATGTGTCTCAGTGAGACATGGGTTTTTACTATAGAGTGTTGTTCTTAGATCTACCAGAAAGCTGTTATCTTGTGTTAGGGAGCTGCTATCTGGTTACCTTCCCATTGTTCTTTTGTTTGGCTGCTGGGGGGGGGGAAGGGAAGGGGTGATATCACTGCAACTTGCAGTACAGCAGTAAAGAGTGATTGAAGTTTATCAGAGCACAAGTCACATGACCAGGGGCATCTGGGAAATTGACAAAATGTCTAGCCCCATGTCAGATTTCAAAATTGAATATAAAAAAATCTGTTTGCTTTTTTGAGAAATGGATTTCAGTGCAGAATTCTGCTGGAGCAGCACTATTAACTGATTCATTTTGAAAAATTATTTTTTTCCCATGACAGTATCCCTTTAAGTACTGTAACGCCTTACCTTCACCCTCTGTTGTGACTGTTTAATTGTCAGGAATCCATTTTTCCTGGTTGTCTAATTATCTACCTTGCAAAGAACAAATATGGAGTAACTTCAATTTCCCAGTTTGCCCTGTTTAGCTCAATAAATAACAAATGATGTAGATTTTTGTGATTAAAATAACAGGCAAAAAGTATATGCAACACAAACCCTATTCATAACACTTCTGGAAATAAGGCAGTATGCTGCCCCAGACCAGAGAAGAACAGGTTATCTTCTACCTTATTTAATCAACAAATATGATATATCTCTGGGCCCATTTTTAATTCTCTGTACTGAACCGTACAAACAATTACATCTTTCTGTTACCATTTTGCTGTCTGATATGTGGCCTGCAACATTGCATTACATTTCTTCAGTTAAAATGGAAACTTAAGCCTTGTTTCTTTTTTGTTTTTCCCTTGTTATATATACAGTACTTACATGGACAAGTGATGAAATGTACCACATACACAGAGCAACAATTAATATAGATATCTCTTTTAGACATTTACCCCAACTGGAACATTTTGGAAGCAGTTTTCTGCTAATCTAAATGCATAATTTTGCCAAATTCACTTCATTGAACAATTCCATCTTGCTTTTACAAATCGTCCACTTCGTTTATGTTTAATACAGCTGGCATAATGGGCACTATCCACATGTAATAAACACTTCCTCTCAGTACTTTTTCTATAGAGCTTGCTTTCAGTTTTACCATCCTTAATGAATAAAGTGACATCTGGTTCATTTATTTTAATTAAATTAATCTCAGCAGTAAACTGAGATTCCAGTCATTAAGGTTAATAGTCCTAATGAAAGTCTTCCACTTATGCCATATTGCCCTTCTAGATAAACAATAAATCATCTATAAATGTGGGCTAAAGTATTATCTTTAACACTTGGTTCTTCCATAAAGCCATACAAATGGTGGCTCAGATTCTTTCTGTCCTGTAACTGTTTTGGAGATAATTTGTTCTCAAAGAAAAAACATTTGTGGTTATATAATTAATGCCCAGAACTAAAAATTCTTGTAACTTCTTTGGGAACTCCCTGGGAATAATTTGTTTATACTGCACTGCTTCAATAAAAGTCTACAAACTCAGATACATACTTTCAAAGAATTTATGTATTCTATAATTGGCCTTCCAGAGGTACTTTCATTAGATAAAAGGTTGGAATGTAATAAAAGCCGCAAATGGAAAGACAATTTGCACAAATAAGAATAAAATTTTGAATTTCGCAATGTTACATTCTTCCCTAAACTGTTATTACATTGCAAATTTAATTGCGTACTTTTAAGAAGTGCTTGAAGGTGTTGTTATCTTTTGGAGCAAACAACTTTTTCAGTAAGAGCTTTTATTACATTCACTGCGCACTGGTGGAAACAATGACATTCGCTAACCTTCTTCCATTGTTCTGGAAGTGGTTGCTAAAAAGTTTCCGGGTTCACAGAAGAAAATTTGTTTGTGTAAAGACATACCTTTTTGCATTGTGAATATTTTTTCTGTTACCTACTTTTATTACATTACCATAAGAATTTTAGATAAATTGTAATATAAAACGTTGCTTGCATTACATTATTTAGTTAATTGAATTACCAGTCTTCTGTCATTGTCTCTTCCTTTTCCTCCACTAACATATCGCCAAATTCTTTAAAAGATTAATGGGCATATAATCCAACAGTTTATAGCTAGAAAATCCTCATTATGATCATAAGCTTCTTGAATACAGTCAAGTTAATTTTGTGCCACTATTCCGACCATCAGTTGCTGTGATGACCAGTGGCCAAAGCATATAGAAAGTGACCATCAGAGGGTTACAATGTGATCTCCCTGCAATAGGTCTTGAGGTTTGGTGTAGAAAGCACCACCGATTACTAGGCTGGCACAAAAAGGCTTAAATGAAAGTAGGCACTGGCACATCAAGGCAAGCTAGGAGAAAGTCCAAGGCAAGGCATAGCAAGGGCAAATAAAGCATAAGTCTATTACAGACAGGTCAAGACTGGCAAAGGTGCAGGAACAGCAAGGAAGTGTCCTGTAAGATTGGTATGACAATGAAGAGACAGAGAGCTTGAGTGGTCTTTAAAAGGTTAGAATTTCAAGCCAAAGGTGCGATACCAGGTACGGGATTCTGTGGTGTTTAGAAGGCATGCTCTGGTTCTTTGTGCAGATGTGGCATCATGAAACCATGCTGACTCTGTGACGTTATCACGGAGTACAATCCTCACACTTTGTTTTTTAATATTAGGATCACCATGCATTAACCTGTGTGGGAAAACTGCCAGAAGTTGTGATTGGATCAGCATAGTTTTCATTTGTGTGCACCTTATAACAGGAAGGATGCAGATTGATTACTACCAAAAAATCAGCTGCTGTATGGTAGGGTAACATGTTAAATCACTTTCCCACTCCTCGATTCTGTTATTATATAACCAAGTCATAAAAATATCATCTAAGAGTGATAGTACCCACTCATCATAAATGTTTTGGGGCTTTTTTCGTATTCTGTAGCAGAAGCCAGCTGGTAACAGACCTGTGGAGAAGCTTGGAAGGCATTGTGCAAATTGGAGGCATGTCTGGCTTCTGCTACATTGTTTATGGGTTAGTCCACACGAGGAGATTCGGGGAGATTTAGTCACCTGGCGACTAATCGGCACTTCTTCTGGGCGACAATCTCCCTGAACTGCCTTTGCGTGTCTTCCCATCTGCTATAATGAAAAGTCACCTGCGTCACGAGGAAACTTCGGGCGACTTCGGAAAATGAAGCGCCGTGTGTGCTTTAGTGCAGATGACTTTTCAGTATAGTGGGTGGGAAGACACGAAGGGCAGTTCGGGGAGATTGAGGCGACTAAATCTCCTCCAATCTCCTCGTGTGGACTAACCCTTAATAGTCAGAATCAGCAGAGTGGAAAGGGATAAGCAAACTTTTAATATTGTTCTAAAAATAACAATGTTATCTATGTGCTGTTTTCAAGTTGACATGAGAAACTAGAGTCTAAAAGAACTTTACTGCATCTCTATTGTCATTTCCTGCTTTACAAAACAAGTATGTAAGTGAATGCAGTATGAGTACCAAAAGAATATGTTACCCTAGAAACCATTGCTGCCTTAGTTAATACTTAAAAAACCCATTTATATTAATTTTTGGAATTGGGATATACAGAAAAAAGGAATATTACAAAATACTCCTTAATAATATTAGACTGTATTTTTTCAGTAGTTTCATTTTAAACAGCCATTACCATGGTTACCAGTGATCTAGAAACAGCCAAGGACAACGACTATTGTTCATTTCTAACACAACGTGACCTTTTGGGAGCTCTTGACACAGAAGACCACAAATTACACCTTCATATTATGTGCCCACATTAACTCTGAATTACATTTAAAGAGATGAATAAAGGGCTTTCCAGTTGGTCCTCAATGGTATTATTGTGTACTTACATAAAATGCTGTCTATCTGCTTCCTTAGAGTCCCTACTTGTACACTGGTTTCTCAATGCTGCAAAATGATTACATTGTGAAGGCTTTCAGGATTGACTTTATGATGGAACAGTAAGATACTGTTTTCTGACGCTTGCTTTGTTAGGAGAATATGATTCACTGGTCTTTGCACCTCCCAGAGTTCACTTCTTCAGTTTACAAAACACCAAGGGTTTTTTTTTTTAAAGAGTGAAGTTAGAGATCGCCACAGTCCACTAGAGTGAAATTTCGCCACTCTCCATTCATTTCCAGGGGATTTTTTTTTCAATGGTTGAAAGTTCACTATTTGATAAATATGAATTTAAAAGTCCCATAGAAATGAATGGAAAGAGGTGGTATTTCTCGCAAGTGGACTGTGTCGATCTCTAACTTCACTCTTTGATAAATATACCCCAAGTGTGCTACTCCTTTATCCATCTCATTGCTTACAAATAACCAGTACAATCATCAAAAATATTTCTAACCTCATACTTATTTCCTGCCATCAGGCTTCTCTCCCTTGCTCTGTGGTTTCCTTGATCTATTGTTAACAAAACCCCTGCTGTTATTGGAGTTGCTCTTGCCCATTATGGACTCGCCTTCATTTCTGCCTCATGTTCTGGTGGATGAGTTGCCCACATTATCTTTCCACTTACATATACTTGTACTTTCATTCTTCTGTTATAGCCGCAAAGTTCATTTCCCCACTGCGCAGGGGAAATTGTTGCTACCTCGGAAATTGTAGCAGATTACTTTGCAGATTCAGAGCAGAGCAATGTGCATTCTATTGTGAATCTATTTTTAATTAAGGAGCATAGTGAGATCAAAATGTTCTGGCCATGGAGTTTTCCAGCACTAGGCCAGCATGAGATGTTTTAAAGAAAAGGGCTGTAAGAAGCATTACGTGTCAGTTCTGTGATTCACCCCTTAAGGCTTATACTTTAGAACTTTTATGTTATGTTGATATGTATGATGATCTTTAAGGTAAGAAAGCACTATACACATGACGGGGCACCTCTATAAAAATAAATAATACAAAGAGAATTACAGTGTTTTATTTAGAAGTACATGTTGTAGCAGTGCACCAGCAAGCATTTGCTTCTGGAATGTAGTCTTTCCCTAATTTTTTAAGTCTCTGTGCACAGAGTGCGCTTTTACCTTAATTTTTTCCTGAAAAATAAAGGCTCATCTCATTTTACAACTACTGCACCTGGGGGAACAGGAATTAATGCCTAAAAGTGGGAGCCCTACATCAAAGTAAATGTTATTCTAGTTTGCTTACCTTTCATTGGTTTCAGTTGTTGCCAAGACTGTGAAATCACTATTTGTTTGTCCCTTTCCATTCTCTGAATTTCTAATTCTGACTGTTCAAATAACGTAGCAGAAGCCAGCTGGTCACAGACCTGTGGAGAAGCATGGAAGGCATTGTGCAAATTGGAGGCATGTCTGGTGTCTGCTACATTGTTTTAATAGTCAGAATCAGCAGAGTGGAAAGGGATAAGCAAACTACTTTGAATTATAACTACATTTGCAAAAACCTATAAAACCACTACATTTACATTTATTTTAAGGACATTTAGAATTTAATTTTCTTTCATGATCCAGAAAAAAATCCCTTTTGACAGGAGTATTTTATTTATTGGACTGAAATACCAAACACAGTAACCTTAAGCTCTCACCATTTTCATTGAATTGTAGTTCTTAGTAATTGTTGAATTATGAATTTAGCATTCTTGTTTTAGTGTGCTCGAGTGAAAAAAACAAACAAACATTCAGAAGTAATTGTAAATATCACAAGTGTTTTTATTTATGCAGTACCAGATTTTACAAGCAATAGGTGGTGTTTGTTGAAGGGCATATTTAAGACTTTTTGGCATACTGTAGTATTGGACCAGTTCATTAAACTGTGATCAGTGATGTCAGTGATCCACAGTAGATCTTGAGCTGGAGACCAGAAGATCACAGCAGCAGCAGAGCATTGCCCACAAACAACTCCATTAGGGTATCCTCTTAAGTGGACATATTATTGATCAGATGAAGACATCATGTAAAATATAATCTTTAGGGTGCGGTGTTATGGAAGACTGTGTTAGAATATTAAATATAAATTAAACATTGGTTTATTACCAGTGGAATCTCTATTGAGCCATTTGTGACACTGGGTTGAACTCCTGTACTTTCTCTTTTCCATTTCTGTGCTCTTCTTACCATGCTGATTATATTTCCTTTTATTCACTAACCCGAGCACTGTTCTGTGTTAGGCTTCATGCTCAACTCTATTTTTAGATGTAATTGCTATCTCATTAAGTGACTAGATTGGAGCAGAGCAAGAGATGATAATGGTTTCTAATAAAAAGCCAAGTAGGCTGGAGTTTGTTAGTCAAGTGTAAAGCATTTAGTGAGACAGTCACACATTTTGACTTTATTCACACTTTTGTGCTTTTGACCTTCATCATTGTTACATTGTTGCCCCTGTTGCCTGTGTTTCATAACAACCAATTTTCCCTAGAGATCACAAAACTGCAGTAAAGGTCACAGACCCTCCTATACCAGTTGATTAATAAAGGAAGGAGCGAGTCTCATCAATAATTTATAACTGTGATCCCCAGAGAGAGCTGCTAGCAGACAGCATCCAGATTGGATCAAGTCTCATTACCTGCAGCTTGGTGTGAGATGCTCTTCAAAAGTCTTGCCCAGACTGAGGCCTCTGTGTTTTTGCAGGAACCAAATAAAGTTTGACCTGGGCAAGGCTCCCAAATTAACTCCATGCATTTCAGAACACACTAATCTTATTTTAGCAAGCATATGTTTCAGACTAAAGGTGGCCATAGATGTTATGATTTTTCTCTCTCCAACAACCAATTATTGTGCGATCCTACAAATCCATCAAATTATAACGAGGTTAGTGGGCACTGAATGATCATGCAGCTAACAATTTTTCGTCTGACATTAGAAAATTTTCATTGTTCACAGTGACATGTATCCATTGTCCAATTGTTTGCAGGGCCAAGCAGGCAGCTACCTATTGTATCCCTAGCTTCAACTAGATGTTATATCTTCAAATGGTCTTTTTAGTTGATGGACTAGTTATACTTTTAAAAATTGTTTAAGATAAGCTTACGATAAAGAAAAATCTTTTAAAAATCTTAACGTCTATGGCCACCTTTAGTGGACAATGCAATGCCGGTGCTTCGTCCCCACCTAACCCAAGACCTTTCAGGGTCCTGAGCTAGGGTAATGGGGTGGACAAAATTATGCCAGTTTATTTTTTGCTGGCAAAGTCAAAATGAGGCACCAAGCATTGCCTAGCCAAGCTACAGAATACCATTTAAATGTAAAATACAGAAAAACTATGAGCATCCACTGAAATGCAGTATGATTGGTTGGATTGTTAGTAAAAAGTAATTGTGTAAAATGCAGTCATGCTTAAAATGTGAAAATGTTTAATCAAGCTTTGTCTGTGCGTTTTTTTTCCTGCACTTTTTGTTGATGTCACTGGTTTACAGCAACAGTACTTCCTCTTTCTTGGTGGTCAGCAGGTCACAGATCGGGTTGCGGATAAGGCAGCTGTGGGATGGGTAGAGGGTCCAAGCCGGTGAAAATGTGGGTTCTTAGTCTGGGTCAGGTTTCAAAAATTGGTTCCATGCAGGACTCTACTATGTACACAATTTACACTTACAAAGTATTCCTGTATTCAGCATTGATTATCACACTTTTGCTAAATAATACAAGGTTTACACTATTTATTGATGCAGGCTCTTTAGAGGCAAGTCAGGTTATACTGAACACTCAGATGTTTATAAGACACATGTAGCCTTGCCATAATCAATAGGATAAATTTTCCATTATGTAATGTCTCCAAAATGGAGATTGGCCAGCTCTGTTTAAAAGCTAAGGAAGTCATGTTGCAGCTTGTTTAGGAGCAGCAAGCATATGTCCACAATATCTTAGAAGCTTAAGCAACTTTACCTTCTAAAATTGTCTTGACAACAAATAACAGCCACAGAAAACAGGTTCTGAAGTTGACAGGAATGTCTTTCTTTTTCATATGATGTAAGTAAGATGAATAGGTAGCTTTGCTGTCCTGTATATGACATGCATCATGATGGAACTTCAGGTATTACAGGCTGATTAAGCTTTTTATATTTATATATTTTAAAAAAGCATGAAAAAATGGATCATCCAGGTCCCTTCTTAAAAATGCCACAAAAGATCTACAGAAAATGGTTCATCCAGTCTTCTGAAAGAATACCGTATGCAATTTTACACATATTTCCTCTCAAGGTCATCTCTAAATGTATGAACATGTTCTTTCAATTGCCACATTTTAGCATTTTTATGGTGTGCTTCTATAAACATCCAATTTTACTGCAGTGCCCATTTCTATCAAGAAGGATTGGGACTGTGTCAGAGAGCTTCACCGTTTCTATGGAAGAAGATGGTGGGGAGAAACAAACAGAGGACCAAGCAGTATCCAAGGAATCTAATGACAAAAAGACAGTGCTTTAATGTGCACTAAAAGAGGAAGTATATCTCTGTTTATAAAGGTATGGGACCTGTTATCCAAAATAATCAGGACCTGGGGTTTTCCGGATACATATTTTTCTGTAATTTGGATCTTCATACCTTACGTCTACTAGAAAATTATGTAAACATTAAATAAACCCAATTGGCTGGTTTTGCTTCCAATAAGGATTAATTATATCTGGATTGTGTACATGGTACTGTTTTAATATTGCAGAGAAAAAGGAAACAATTTTTAAAAATGTGGTTTATTTGGATAAAATGGAGTATGTGGGAGATGGGCTTTCTATAATTCAGAACTTTCTGGGTAATGGCTTTTAGGATTACAATTCCCATGCCTGTATATGTATCTTTTACCTTATCTAGCTAATTCCATAATCTGGTGTCATATTCAATAGGTTTATGTAATTCAGATAAATAATGTTCCAAGTGCCTTGATCCTCTGCATTCAGTTACCTTTCTGCTTTGGGCTAAATTAACATTGATTACATTTCCCTGGAGTTTGCCTTTGTTCTGTTTGCGGCACAGTGTTTGTGATTAAATTTTAAATAGCTTTGTGTATGTTACAATACAGGCAAACATCAACACTGAGAGGGGAGATGCTACTTGGATAAATCTTTAAATTCATTTGTAATGTTCTCTGTTAAATGGAATGGGTTCTTTTATTCCAAACAAGCTCACAGGGAATCATTAATCAAAGACTATACAATCGTTTTAAAAACAGCACAAAACCAGCAGCAGACACATTGTTTTATTTGGGAGTTCATTTTTCCCCCGTAGAAGGATTTCACTAAGTAAATCTAGCTGTCACTGGTGCAGTCTTATTTTTCCACTCAAGCATCATTCTTCCCCATACTGTTTAGATCAGAGGCTCCAGTGTGTGTGTTCCTCCAACCATTGTTCTTCTAGCAGCCACTTGGACATTGGTGTTTCAGAGAATTCCTCTGATGCTGACTGACTGCACAATTTGGAAATAGGCAGTGAACCATTTAGGAACTCGAAAGGATTCCAGTACAGTCTCTGCAATGCTTTCTTTTTTATAGTTTCCTGTACAGATGTGGGATTCGGAAACCCTTTATCTGGAAAGTAACGAATTACAAAAAAGTCGTCTCCTATAGACTCCATTTTAATCAAATTCAGTAATTCACAATTTTAAAAATTATTTTTCTTTCTATTAAGAAAACAGTACCTTATGAGTGATCTCAACTAAGATATAATTAATCCTTATTGGAGGCAAAGCAATCCTCAAATATTTTCAGTAGTTTTAAAAAAAAGGATAAGGGAATACCTAATACGTATTGTTAATAACATGTACAGTATGATTATTAAATCTTGTACCAACAAATAACCAAGAAATCCCTTTCTACTGAACCAGGGCTCTAGCTTTGGGTGGTTCCGTTCACAGCCATCATAAGAAATGACAAGTCCAGCAAAAGTATCTGAAAGCAAACCTTAGGTAAGAACGCTTAAACATTCTCTAGAAATCCTACTGTACATGTTCAAACATCCATATTGCTTAGCACAGCAAAAGGAAATAAAATAAATTGTGTTGGTACTTTCTTTGTCTTTGACAGGTTAGAGCTTGTAGTTGGTTGTATTTCATTTTAAAACATGAGTATTCATAAGCATGCATTTATGAACTTGTTTTTTTTGTAAGTTGGGCAGATGTACTATTGCAACCATGAAAGTGCTGGAAATGAGACCTAGGCCTCTGCATCCACTTACGTTCATAAAACAATACTTGTTATGGTTGCTAACAGAGGAAGTTCATGTAAATAAACAGTATGTTATAGATTTGGGTGCATAAAAAACAGGTGTACTGGCAAACATTGGTTAAAAAAAGGTTGGGGACCCTTGTTATAGGTTGTACTATTCGAAGTAGCCATTTAACTAGTCTTTATTTGTATTTTCTGTATGTTTCTGCCTCTTTCCATCCTGCATCTGTTTGTTGGGGTCACTTCATGGCAACCAAAAAAATAATAGACTGTGAGTTCTATAGGCTATTGTAAAGCTTGGTTTGTAGTACTCCTCTTTCTGTTCAGGACCACTGCTTCTCATCTTCCATCCTTATGTCATTAAGTCATTGAGCTCTTATTTAGGACAGGCATTAATACTAGGGCTCCCTATTGTCCTGCACCCTGTATTTCATATATTATGTTGCAAATAGAGCACAAATTCGTCAAAGTATTGTGAATAGCATTTGGGTTGTTGCAACTTTGGGTCAATGCATTGCCAAGCTGGAAACAACTTAGTTAACCTACATGTTTTAGTGTGTACCACATTGTGGGTGCCTGCATTTATGCTGGAATTTTGGGAAATAATGCAGTGTGGGTTAAAAATGGCAAAGTGTGTGCAATTTTACCACCTTACATTTTGTCCTGGATTCATAAATGATCTCTTATTTCCTGTGGCAGTACTGTCCCTGTCACGTTTGTCCATGATAGCTCCTGTACATTAAGGGGCAGATTTATCAAAGGTCGGAGTGAAAAATAGAATTGAAAAAATTCAAATTTCAAGCAAATTTTTGTGTTCTTCAACTAGGGAATAGTCCAAATTCGACTCGGATTTGAAAAAAAATCAAAAATCCGAATATCGAAACTGCCTCTTTAGAAATTTGACTACGACCATTCACCATCTAAAACCTGCCGAATTGCTGTTTTAGTCTATGGGGAGCTCCTAGAACCTATCTGCAGTCAATTGTTGGACTTTGAAAAATCAAAGTTTTCTTTAAAAAAAACTTTGATTCGAATTCGATTGAATGCGCTATCACTTTGATTCGTACAAATCGAATTCGATCAAATATGTACTATTTGCCCTTCGACTTTTTTAATACATTTCGGTTTGTCTTTTTTTATTCAAATTTCAAAGTTATGGGAGTTCCCATTACATCAAAATTCGACCCTTGATAAATCTGTCCCTAAGTTGCTTAAAAAAGCCTTTCCATTAACAGTCCTATACAGCTATTTGACTGCTTAAAGCAGTTGAACACAATTCTGTCAAATAGTCACGTTGGTTTATAATAAATCAATAAATATTTCTTAAAAAGTAATACATTTGGTGAAGCAGCAGGTGAATAAAACATTCACTACAATTAAACTGATTTTATCATGATGACAGTTCAGTTAAAGAAGGCAACACTGTAGTAGCTATGCATTCCAAGGGTTGGGCTTGGATATAATTAGTGGGTACTCTCCAAGAAAACACTGGCACTCAAAGGCAGGTAACGGCAGGGTTATACCCTTGTGTATTTATTCTGCAAACGTGCGACGTTTCGGGGTCAGACCCCTTTGTCAAGCATGCTTGACAAAGGGAGAATAAATACGCAAGGGTATGTGTGGGCTCATTCCAGGCCATGACTAAAACTTGAAACATTAATGTGTGCTAAAAACAAAGCTGGCTTTGCCCTCCCAGATTATTATTTGGCTGCACGATTGTCCCACCTCGCTACCTGGGTGGAAGGTTCGCACCATAGAGTGCTGCACTCGCTTTTGGCTCAGTTGACTGGCTTTCCTGATAACCCAATAAGTTGGATCCTAGGAAATTCTGTTACTAAATCTCAGGCATTACTCTCCCCTCCCATCGGATCCCTACGTAGGGTGTGGAAAATGGCAAACACTCTTCTTAATTCTCCTGCCACTGACCCACTTACACCGTTATGGAACAACCGAGATTACCCCCCTCCTGTTAAAACTAGGCTCGATGAGTCTCTGGTTGGACCGTGGCGTGAATACGTTAGGTGATGTGTGGCTTGATGGCAAACTAATTTCTTTTGCGCAATTAAAGGACCAATTTCAGGTCCCACATACCCAATGGCTGACCTTTCACAAGCTCAGCCGTGCTCTCAATGCCACACACAAAAACCACGACTTATCGCTGTCCACGCACCCCCTTTTGCTGTACATTAAGATAGGGCATACGAAAAGTCTGGTCACAGTGCTATATGCTAAGTTGCTACAAGAAGTGCACAAAAACAACCTAGATGGGCTACGGTCAAAATGGGCGGTAGATGTGGGCACCATCATGGATGAGGAGTGGCAGGAAGCGCAGGAATCCCCTCAGTTAGTATCCCCCAACCATAGATTACGGCTAATTCAACTGTATATTCTCCAGAGGGCTTACTACACCCCTGTCAGACTTCATTATATTAATGCCAGCACCCCGGATGTTTGCACTAGATGTGCTTTGGAAAAGGGGACTTTGTTGCACATGCTATGGAGCTGTACTAAGCTCTCTACATACTGGAGGAAAATTCTCGACACATTAGATGCGGTGCTCCAGGTGACTATTACCAGGTCGCCAAAGGTGTGCATCCTGGCTATAATTCAAGACTTGATGCTGACTCATCATCAGTCGTTTTTCCTTCTTGAGGCCTTACTACTAGCTAAAAGGTTAATTACTCAGAATTGGAGAGCGGTGGCTCCTCCTACCTTCTCTTCCTGGAAAGCAATAATGCAGGATACCTGTAACACTGAATGCTTAATGTACCTATAAAGGGGAGTCCCCATCAAATTTCAAAAAATTTGGGGGCCCTGAACCGACCTTTACCCCCAACACCCAAGACAACTTCTAGCAGTTTAAACTATCAGGTTTCAGGGAAGGTGAAAGATGTAATAATACAGATGTGAACTGTTGTGCCTAGTAGTGATGGCGGCACGTTATATTTTCTGCAATGTTTTTTGTCTATGACATGTAACTTGTGATACACTGTTCTTCCTTGTTTTGACTTTATTTTGTAAACTGCTATTTTTATACACTCATTAACCCTTTGCCTGCCAAGCACGTACACCGTACGTTCTGGCAGGCAAGGGCTTTAATTGCCAAGCACGTACATTGTACGTCCTTGCAGTTTTACATGCTGTACTCTGCATCAGCGGCTTTAGCCGCCTCTGCAGAGGTTTAGCAGCATTGACAGCCCCCTGGGCAACGAGGCTGGGGGGCTGTCATGTCGGTCCTGCGACAGGATTGTTGCAGGGCCGACCTAAAAGAGGCAGACACAGCAAATCGCGTGTCTGCCTTGCTGCTCTGCTTCCTCCTGCTCACCTCGTGTTCCAGCGACGCCCACACACTTCCTGCTTGCTGTGAATCTGCAGATCTGCTTCTCTCTCTTCTCCAGCTCTCAGATCAGCCAAAAACGGTAAGTGGCCTTTATTTTACACACTTACATACACCTACCTACATTATACACACATACACACATATTTTAGTAAGAAAACAAAAAAAACGTTTTTTTAATTTTTCATTTTCCACTTATATGCACTTATATGCATTTATATACACTTATATGGACTTATATACACACTTATACACACTTATACACTGTCACACAATTCTTGGAAGTGTACACACATGTATACACATATTATTTTTTTTACTTTTTCATTTCACCAATTTGTGTTTTTTTTACCCATAAAAACTGTTTATTTCAGCAGCGTGACTATTGGATAATCGATTTCGGCCACTAATTATGCTGTCGGTGCAGTTATTTTGTTATTTCATTGATTTGCACAATTTTTGTGGTTTTATTGCAATTTTATCCCTGCATTATTGTTCCTTATGTATCTTTAGTATAGTTTTGCTGTTTGGTGCTTTGGTATATTATTTTACTTAGATTGATCCGTCAGAATATATGCTTTCCAAAAATATATGGTTTTCTGGGGTCTTTTTACAGTTTGGGGGTCTTACGGCACATAACGCACAGTTGGGGTTCTCTTTTCAGCAGCTTAGTTGGCCAGCGTGAAAATTCATATGCACATTTTTCATTTGGGGCCGTACACACCATATACTTTGGTAAATCTATGCATATTGGGCATCAAACTATTCAGTAGACCTCTGATGTCCATATTTGGGGTGATTTTTCTTTGTACGTAAAACATTGTGTGAGATAAATGTGGCATACTTCAAAATTTTTAGGCGATTTTCAGAAATGTAAAAATCTCTATGTTTATAAAAGTTTTGCAGTTTGGTACTTTGCTGTAGAAAGACGTCTTTATCTTGGTTGTTTTCGTCAGAATGTGTACTTTCCAAAAACATATGGTTTTGGGGGGTCTTTGCTGTTAGGAGGGTCTTGAGGCACATAATATGAAGTCAAGGGTCTATGTTTACAGAAGGCGAATCGGCAGCAGAGAAAACTCATATTCACTATTTACATTTGGGGTCCGCACATGCCAGCTGCCTTGGTATATCAATGCATATTAGGCATAAAACTCTTCAGTAGACCCTTGGCATCAGTATTTATGATGTTTTACAATTGTATGTAAGAAGTTGGGTGAGATAAATGCGGCCAATTGCAATATTTTTAGGCGATTTTCAGAAATGTAAAAACCGTTTTTTATCGCCAAATTTAAGGCTTGCGACTTGGTACTTTGGAGTACAAAGACATGCATACCCAATTTGGATTCACAGGAATGTGTAATTTCCAAAAATATATGGTTTTCTGGGGCGAACAAACTTTTTTCTACCTTTGCCCCCCCCCCCAAAACGATGTAAATGTGTTGATTTTGCAGTACCTGAAATTACAGACTATATGGGGGTCTTCCTTTTGGGGCCCCTATATGCCACGTGCTTGGGTACACCTATACATATTGGGCATCAAACTGTTCAGAGGACCCTAGGCTTTCATATTTGGGGTGATATCTCTTGATACCTAAAAGTATGTGGGTAATACGATGCTGCAGGGTAGAAATTTTGAGGTGATTTTTGGAAATGTCGCCAAAATCATCAAATTTAGGAATGGTTTGCGGCTTGGTACTTTGGAGTACAAAGACATGCATACCCAATTTAGATTCGTGGGAATGTGTACTTTCCGAAAATATATGGTTTTCTGGAGTGAACTTAATTTTTCCTACATTTGCCCCCTCAAAACGATGTAAATGTGTTGATTTTGCAGTATCTGAAATGACAGACCATATGGGGGTCTTCCTTTTGGGGCCCCTATATGCCACGTGCTTGGGTACACCTATACATATTGGGCATCAAACTGTTCAGAGGACCCTAGGCTTTCATATTTGGGGTGATTTATCTTGATACCTAAAAGTATGTGGGAAATACGATGCTGCAGGTTGGAAATTTTGAGGTGATTTTTGGAAATGTCACCAAAATCACCAAATTTAGGAATGATTTGCGGCATTGTACTTTGGAGAACAAAGACTTGCATACCCAATTTAGATTCGTGGGAATGTGTACTTTCCGAAAATATATGGTTTTCTTGGGTGAACTTACTTTTTTCTACTTTTGCCCCCCCCCAAAACGATGTAAATGTGTTGATTTTGCAGTACCTGAAATGACCGACCATATGGGGGGGTCTTCATTTTAGGGCCCCTATATGCCACGTGCTTGGGTACACCTATACACATTTGGCATAAAACTGTTCAGAGGACCCTAGGCTTTCATATTTGGGGTGATTTGTCTTGATACCTAAAAGTATGTGGGTAATACAATGCTGCAGGGTGGAAATTTTGAGGTGATTTTTGGAAATGTCACCAAAATCACCAAATTTAGGAATGGTTTGTGGCTTGTTACTTTGGAGTAGAAAGACATGCATACCCAATTTGGATTCAGGGGAATATGTACTTTACGAAAATATATGGTTTTCTGGGGTGAACGTACTTTTTTCTACCTTTGGCCCCCCCCCAAAAAATGTAAATGTGTTGATTTTGCAGTATCTGAAATGACAGACCAAATGGGGGTCTTCCTTTTGGGGCCCCTGTATGCCACGTGCTTGGGTACACCTATACATATTGGGCATCAAACTGTTCAGAGGACCCTAGGCTTTCATATTTGGGGTGATATCTCTTGATACCTAAAAGTATGTGGGTAATACGATGCTGCAGGGTATAAATTTTGAGGTGATTTTTGGAAATATCACCAAAATCACCAAATTTAGGAATGGTTTGCGGCTTTTTACTTTGGAGTACAAAGACATGCATACCCAATTTAGATTCGTGGGAATGTGTACTTTCCGAAAATATATGGTTTTCTGGGGTGAACTTACTTTTTTCTACTTTTGACCCCCCCAAAACGATGTAAATGTGTTGATTTTGCAGTACCTGAAATGACAGACCATATGGGGGTCTTCCTTTTGGGGCCCCTGTAGGCCACGTGCTTGGGTACACCTATACATATTGGGCATCAAACTGTTCAGAGGACCCTAGGCTTTCATATTTGGGGTGATTTCTCTTGATACCTAAAAGTATGTGGGTAATACGATGCTGCAGGGTAGAAATTTTGAGGTGATTTTTGGAAATATCACCAAAATCACCAAATTTAGGAATGGTTTGCGGCTTGGTACTTTGTAGTACAAAGACATGCATACCCAATTTAGATTCGTGGGAATGTGTACTTTCCGAAAATATATGGTTTTCTGGGGTGAACTTATTTTTTTTACTTTTACCCCACCCCAAAACGATGCAAATGTGTTGATTTTGCAGTATCTGGAATTACAGAACTGATAGCTCAAATGAGGTGTCTACATTTTAGGGCCCCTATATGTCACATGCTTGGGTACACCTATACATATTGGGCATCAAACTGTTCAGTGGACTCCAGGCTTTGATATTTGGGGTGTTTTACATTGATACCTAATGATGTGTGGGAGATACGATTCTGTAGATTGGAAGCTTTGAGGTCATTTTTCAAAAAATTCACCAATTTCTATAAAACATTATAACTTTAGGAAACAATTGCAACTTGGTAGTTTGGAGTACAACGATATGCCCCAGGAAGGGCCCTTAAAGTGAAAGAGTGCAAAATATCTAAAAACTGCTTGGCAGTAGATGTTCGCATCTAGGACAAAACGGCTGGCAGGGAATGGGTTAAACTACCCGAATTTAAAAAAAAAAAAATACGCAAGGGTATAACCCTGCCATTACCTGCCTTTGAGTGCCAGTGTTTTCTTGGAGAGTCTGCTTAGGAGGGTGCCGATCCCTCCAACACCGTGCACCAGGCGCTGAACTACTGAAGGCCAGGGTTGTGCCAGCGGGCTACAACACATTATAATTAGTGGGTACCCACAATTATATTTTTACTTGTCCTTTCACAGATGAGTATAACTATAATTATATTTTTAAAAGACCCTTTTTGGTGAGAAGCGTTGGATTGCATTGGCCAGGTTACAATTTTCCAACATGACAGCAACATAGAAATGAATTCTTACAAAAGGCTTTATACTGTATGATGATATTTCAATGAGTTGTGACTATTGGTTTCAAACTTTCAACGGCCCTCATCACAATATAAAATGTAAAAAAGTCAAATAATTGAAAACAAGTTTAAAGATGTTTAAAACGTATGGCAAATTGCTAGCACACCATGGGGTAGTTTTACTAAAGGGCGAAGTGACGCTGGAGAAGATTCGCCAGTGTTACCGTTTTCAGGGACTTCGGCAATTTACTAACGTGAGCAGGCGTTACTTCGCTAACGAAGGAGATAGACGCTAGCAGTGATTCACACTCTATCACCAGGCGAATTTTTCCTCTGGCGAATGGACGTTACTCCGTAAATTCACTAAGATGCGGATTTTACTGAACGTTACCTCTTTCGCCAGACTTGCCCTCGCCAGCTCAGAACAGGCGAAGAGCACTGGACTGCATAGATCTTCCTCATTCTTCTGTTACTTACATCATATTTTTTAGTGGAAAAAGTCAGAAAAACGCTGGCGTCTTTACCTTTTTTCAGAGTGGTAGCCTGCAAAAGTCCTTAAATTTTTTTTGGGTAACCGGGTTCCCCCATACATTTTCTAACATATGGAACATAAACTATACAGTGGGCTCATGTGTAGGGCATTATAATGACTCTATTTTCTTTGTTAAGGTTCCCTGGACTTGTGTAATGTATTTGCTGCAACATATATGTCCATTCAACTTTAAATTTCCTGTCATATGCAAATTATCCTGAGCGAAGACCTCTAACGAAGTTGTGGTAGGTTGAATTGAATGCTAGCGCATCTTTGCTTTGATTTGCTCACATTGCCAAAGTAACACTAGTGAAAATTTGCATTTTCTGAGCAAATAATTTCTTCTATTTTAGCACCCAGCCTATATAAATTTGTACCAACCTTCTTTCTTTAGAAAGGACTTAGAAATCATCCTGACATTATGGGGCCCATATTATGTAAAAACTCTAAATATTCTTAAATGTTAGGTTAGGTGAAAAAAAACATGAAAACTTTTAATGGAAAATGTTGCCAAGTAAAAGTTGTCGAGGTGCTATAGAAGTCAATGGGAGCTGTGTTGATCTTATTGGACCACTTTTAATCCGTTTAGATTTTTGAGATTTTTTTATTCATTAGAAGTAGTCCAAAAAAATTGAATTTTTAGAGCTTTTCTTGGAATTCATATTTTTACAGCATCATTCAGAGCTTATTTTCTCTCAATTTTTATACTTGGATCTTTTAATTAATGCAATGGCAATCGTGGTTTTAGAGTTTGTGAGTTTCCAAAAACTCTAAAACCACTAAAATCCGACCTGCAATAAATAAGCCCCCAGGAGGCTATTGAAATCACTACAATTTTGAGTACTATAATATATTCTGATAGACTGATTAATTTTTAGGTCTTCAGGGAAAAATGGGACTGTAGGCAATTCTAGTATAGAGAAATCAGTAGTGATACAAACACAAAAATGAAATAAAAAGTCTTATTGCAAGCTTTGCTGAATTAAAGAATATATTACATTTATTACACAAGATATTTATTGAACAATTTTGGAAAAAGGCAACTTGCAAGAATGCTGTTTCATATTTAATATTTATATTCAGTGTTCAAAGTAATTGTGGGAGAGACCTTAAGTTTTTGTGTTCTGACAGTTGCTATAGAAAAATGCAAAAACTCAGCTGCATAACAACAAAGCTATAAAAATATGATACGTGCTCCAGGCACCTCACCCACACAACATGAATTCATAAATCTTAGAAATATATAATACAAGATACCCATGATGCGAAGGCCTCTTCCATCATAAATTATAGAAAGACTCCAAGCGATTTGGTTTGTGCAGTGATCGAAGCAAATTCAGTCAGAAATAACTGTCCATATTCATATTGGGCTAGATGGGTCTGATTGATTTCATTTCTATATCTGCATTTCCACCTAACTGTATCTGCAACACTACCTACTTGTACATCACTTGGAATAGAGCCTGTGTATTTCATTTTACATTTGAGTTCATCACACACCTAGCTCATCTAGCCATTAGATATCTCTATAGTGTTCATTAGAGAAGTTTAGGAGGACATTTGTTCTACTTATGTTTTGTTCTTAGATGCTACAAGCAGAAGAAGCACTCATAAGCAGTATACGAAAAACATTCTACCCTGTTGCACAGAATTTGCTGGGTTCTATGTGAAAGTGGCAGTTATGTGGTAAACTAGCAATATTGTGTTCCAACCTATGGCTCTTTCACCTGCGTGTGCACTTTCTTCTTTAGTTAGTTATTATGGAACATTTTCTATTTATCTAAAATGTTCACATATGTCCTAATATATTTTTTTAAATAACTTTATCAATGGCTGAATTGTTTTCTTGATAACACTTTGCATTTCTTATGCTTTTTGTGTTTATATTACTGTTTAAAATGCTTTTTGGGAAAATCTCCAGAATAGAATCATTTTTACCGGTTTGGCTCATTTTGCAACTGCTTTTTAGCTTTGAGCAGTTTATTTAACCATGGTAGAGAGTCATGAAAATCTATAGCAAAGTCCTGCAAAATTGATTGTAGTTCCACTACTGTATCCACGCAACACATCCATGACGTCCTAGAATCTAAAGTATCTGTACAAATAATTCAGTTGAATTATTCACTGCATTTTGAAAGGCTTAGATCAAAATTCTTCCAAACTAGGCACCTGTTTTGTTTAGAACACATTGATCATAATAAACCAGCTTTATAAATATTTCTCAAGCACAAGTACAGTTTTCTTTGATGTGATGTGCAGAACTTTATCTTTTGACATTTTCTATGTTGATGCTGACATGTAGAAAAATTGACTCCCTGACATACTAGATCCTGTGGGAGGTAAAATAATGACAGCCTCTTCACATACAATATAGTCCTGCCCTTTTATCTAAGCACATTTAAGGAATTCTCATACAGTATACTCTACTTCTTGTAGTCTTAAAAGGTATTGAAGAGCCACAGAACAACAATAGCACTTCAGTATCATCAGAAAGCCAAGGTCATCTGGAGAACATGGTAAGATTTCAGTTTGATGCTGTGAGGTTTAGCCATTAAGAGGATTACATTTACAGCTATTATTTTTTATTAATTTAGATGGGTCCAACACATTCTTCATCTGTTCTTGACTGGCTAGCAAATCATCCCTCGGGAATTATACCCTTGTATAATCATTTGCAGGTAATACTGTATGTTGTGTTATGAACTATGTAGCCCTAACATTCAGAGCAGTTTACAGATCTGTCCCACCCTGTAGGGCTAATTACTGAGCACAAATGCATTGTGCAAATTTTAGACACAAGTTGCCATGTTTTTTCCCCACAATGCAGCATATTCTCCCTGCAGCTACTGCCATTTTCAAGGTGGCGGTTGCTTCAAGGGTTCTCCAGCATCAAAAGCACACTTGCACACAATACAGAGAAGGAAGCAGGATAAACACAGCAATGCCATATGCACATATGCAGAAGTGCAAGAAGGCTTTGAATGCAAGTACTTTTATTGAATGGTGTCCATTCACATCAATTGTGTCAATATATTGGTGCCATTTTAGCATTGCTGGGTCGAAAATGAGCCCTTATAATCCTGAATTCAGCAAACAATTCTTCTCCTTAAACACCTACATTATCACAAATTCAAGTTTTTGCTAGAATTGTACCTTCTCTGGAATTCCTTTCCATGTTCAATCAGACTCTCATCCAATATTTCATCATGTCAGTATAGGCTATTGTGATACTAAAATACAATTAATATAGAAAATGGTACAGTATGTGCAGTTTATGTGAGGGGTTGGTGTGAGAGTATGTAGGTATGGATGCTGGGTTTCATTTGCGGTTGAACTTGACAAACTTTTTTCAACCCAACTTAACTATGTAACTATGTTACTAAATCAGTGAACCCACTTTTATGTTTTTGGACTGTGTGAATATACCAGAGAAGTCAAAAAAAAAAGTGCACAGATCGGAATTGAATTCAGAATCCCATTGCTCCAAGCTACCAACACAATTCAGTGTGCCAACATGCTGCCCATTGATAGATCCAGATTTAATATATTAGTCTTGCACTTGCATGTTAAAAAGATTATTAATCAAAGACCACAATAAAACTTTTCTACACATTTGCATTGTGCAAATTTTAGACACAAGTTGCCATGTTTTTCCCCCACAATGCAGCATATTCTCCCTGCAGCTACTGCCATTTTCAAGGTGGCGGTTGCTTCAAGGGTTCTCCAGCATCAAAAGCACACTTGAACACAATACAGAGAAGGAAGCAGGATAAACACAGCAATGCCATATGCACATATGCAGAAGTGCAAGAAGGCTTTGAATGCAAGTACTTTTATTGAATGGTGTCCATTCACATCAAGTCATGTTTAAAGCATACTACTAACTTCTTGCTTCATAGGTTATTAAAGTGCATATTATTATTATTATTATTATTATTGATAACAAGTATTTCTAAAGCACCAACATATTCCAGGGCTCTTTACTATAAATTGTTGTATACATTGAATTTATTGCAGATTACATACAAAAATGCAAACTGATAACCGAGGGTCCTGTAAAAAAAAAAAGAGCTTACAATCTACATCTTTAAGTCATACACCACTTTTAATTAAGATCAATTCACTTTTGCTACTTTTAACACCTATTTCATTGTATGTGCTTATAATACCTTTTAGATCATAGGGTGCAAATGTAGACTGAGCTTAGGAAAACCTCTCTGAAACTCTCTGAGCACATCAAAAGCCCAGAATTGCATTTTGCTTGTTGACACACATCTATTCAGCTAAAATGTATTATTTAGTCATAAATGTTATAACTATACTGTGCGCTGGGATTATTGCTATTATTACATGCTACTGAATCATATTCCTAAAGTGAAACCTATCACTCTCTTATTTTAGTATATAGTACAACAGATCAAGGTAAACAAATAATCAAAAACAAGCACATTCAAGCAAATGCTTGATAAAAACAATTTACCTTAGAATTAACTTCTTAAAGGAGTTGTAAACCCATTATTAAAAAAACCCCTACCCCCCTACCATACATAAACCCCCGTCCCTCCTTCCCCCCAGCCTAGCTGCTACCCTGGGCAAACGCCCCTAACTTTTTACTTACTCTTCTGTGCCGATTCACGGCATCGGAGTTCATAGCAGCCATCTAATTCTCTTCGGTCTTCATCGGGAAGTAAGTTCCGTATCAGGGCATGCACAGTTGTAGCAGTCTTCGGATGCGCCGAAAGTCACAAAAATTGCCAAAGTGCCAGAAGAAGACCCAATGAAGACAGAAGAAGAAGATGGCGCCCATGAACTCTGATGCGGTAAGTCTGCACTGAGGGGTAAGTAAAAAGTTAGGGGCATTTGCCTGGGGTAGCAGCTAGCCTAGGAGGGAGGGGGGTCTATGTAGGGTATGGGGTAGGGTTTTTTTACTTCTCCGTTAAGCATGTCACACATAGACCAGTCCTTGCTATAACCAGCATATAAAGGGTTGGCCAAATTGCCCTCACTGGTGTAGGGGTGGCCACTTGTTCTGACAATGCCAGTTGCAGAAATTAACCCACCTGATTTTGATGATAAACTTTGGTGCATTCACAGATAGGTTATTCTGTTTGAAGAACCCATATATAGATCATGAGTAACAGTTTCATTGATAATTACCAGCATGTATGTAGTGTTAGTTATTGGAGGGCAACAGCTACCAACACTAAAGGACAGCTAAACAACCATGGAGATCCTTGCCTTATGCAGTTTCTTGATATCACCTTCTGCAACTGTAGTATGTGGTTGTTAAATATTTACATTTTATTGTATTTGTTATGATTTATGTTCTATGCATTTTTATACATTTCCCTTTTCTCTAAAAGAGATAGCATGTCACATAGATGAACATATCTACAATAAATATGTCTTGGAAACTAATCCTGGGGTTTACAAAACATATTGTTATTTAAGCGCTGCAAACTAAATTGCAGTTAAAAGATACACAGTTCTTGCTTAATTAATTAATTTAAATTTTTTGCTGGAAAAAAAGCAAAGAGTGATTTAAAATGAGGATTACATTTGTGCCATGATAGCAGTCTTACAAATGCTAATCAACACATGACTAGCTGTGCAAACATAATTAAGAATTCAACAAAAAAGCAATCACACTAGATTAATTGAACAATAATCTTTTAGTTTACATAAAACAGGGGGTTTGGGGGTGGGAGAGCATTGGAAACTTATCACTGTCAATCACAAGGGCCATTAATCACTGACAGGGATCACCTCAGACTAGGAAGTAAAATGGCTGTCTAAGCAACACATGGAAATTTTATCCTAACAAAATGAAATTCACGATGCCTTTTTTATTAAACTCATAACTCTTGCAATCAGTGGACTTCTTCAGTGTGTTTTGTTTTGTTCCGCTCATGACTCATAAGAGCTAGTGGTGTCATGGAAGTTATTAAAATTAAACATAGTGCTTTCTTCCAATGTTATTAATGATTGTACATGAATAATATGAAAATGTGTAAAATTTAGCCAATAACTATAGTATTTTTGGACACCGTGGACCGAAATATTCCACTAATGCAAAATGTTAAAAAACACATACACATATACATATACACGTATCACTTAAGTTTAAGGTGTATGTTTTAGGACACCAGTCCAATATATGATTAACTTTAAAACCAGGCAATCAGTGGAGATACAGCCATTGTATAGGGGACCCTCCTATTTACTTTTAATATTAAATAGCTTGGAAATACTTTTCTCAGTCTGGAGACCTTAGAAAATGGATTAAAACAGAGAAGGTTCTTAATAATTGGTGTATGCCAGGCTTAAATTATTTTAAATACCAGTAGACTGTCCTGCTTGATTGCAATTATTCAGATTAAAGAAAGAAGCAGAATTTTGCTGGGGTGGGTATAATTTTCATCTACACCCGATGTAGCATAACATTTCAAGCAGACAAAAGCAGTGTTTAGTTTTATCAGATTCACAGATGAGACTTATAGATCTAATATTGTTTAACCCATATTTTAAACGCACCCAGCAGCACAATGCATCACCAGTGCATATCACTCAACCCTTCACATTGTATACCCAGGGCCTGTTTCTCCTTATTCTTCTTCAGCCTACTGCATCTTCCTGGTATCATATGGAATCCACAATTCCATGCAGGGTACTGCATCCTCAGTGCTGCCATGCATTAAATCAAAATGAAATGATCATAGTTTCCAATTTCCAAACAGTATTACAATGAACATTGTCTCAATGCCTCCTTACCCTAATGTAACACTAATGTGAATCAGTATTTTATTATATACAGCCCTAATGCTGATGTAATGGACAGGTATGGGATCTGTTATCCTGAATTACTAGAAGGCTGTCTCCTACAGATTCTATTTTATCTAAATAATCATAATTTTTTTCTCTGTAATAATAAAACAAAATTGTACTTTATTCCAACTAAGATATAATTAATCCTTATTGGAAACAATATCAACCAATTTGTTTTATTTAATGTTTAGATGATTTTCTAGTAGACTAAGGAAAAACTCCAAGTCCCAAGCATTCTGGATAACAGGTCCCATACCTGTATTTACATTTTTTGGAGCGGAGGCAATAGTTAACTCTTTATGTAATTTTCACAAATGGTTTTTTCCTCCTCTGGCATTTGTGATAATGTTTATAATATGTTATTTGGCTTACTCTTCAACTTGTATTATTATTCACATGAACAAAATAACCCCTTAAATAGCTTTACTTAACCAGAAATTCTTTAATATGATATTGTATGACTTGTTTAGTGAGATGGTGGACAAATTGTACTTATCAAATTGTTTAAGAATTGGACTATAACTGTAACCTGTGTGGACCAGAGAGGACTACATCAACGGCTCAATTTGTTTCTTGTTCAGTGTGGGGTTTACAGCTGCCTGACATATGTGGCTCATGTTTTGCAAATCATCAATTAGACCCCATAAATTCATACAGTACATATGCCATTAAACTGCCCTACTGACTGGAGTGACAATGTTGGATGGTGGTTTCAGCCACAGTACAAGCAGTGATTGATTGGTTGCTATAAGTAACTGCAGTTGTCCTGAAGAGGACACTTTAGGGCAGGAATTTCCTGTTTCCTTAACCTCGTTACGTACCACAAAAAAAATTATTAGTAGACCATATGTCCCTACTTCTCTAATAGCTCTGAAATTATTTTGAAATGTGCTGTTTAGGGTGGGTCACCAATTACATTTCCTAGTTCAATAGACAGTAGTAGTGATAAGATACATGTGATCAGAATCAAACTCAATGAGTTCCAACCAGAAAAGGTTAAAAAAAAGGTATTCTACAAATACATATCACTATGCATAATGAACATTATATAGCAAAGTGATTTCAAGTCTTGTTTACAATGAAATACCATTTGTTCTAGCCAAAGAATAACACTCAATAGCAACTTTCTAAATTACATATCTTTCATCTCAAATAATAGTACATTTCTTGGGACTACAGTATTTATTAAAAGTTGTATCATGAGAATGAGAAATCTTATGCTAAAATGTGTTTATCCTACTTACTGCAATTTTTCTGATATAACTTTAATCCTTGCACCAGTGTTTCTCTTCTGTAGCACTTGGGTGTCTTAAAGGAATCAGAGACTTGAGGGGGGGCCACATGGGTCATATCTGTTGCTTTTGAATCTGAGCTGAATGCTGAGGATCAATTGCAAACTCACTGAACAGAAATGTACCATGTGACCCCCCCTTCAAGTCACTGACTAACTCAGAGTTATAGAGCTGAAAAGCAGGAAGTTGGATTCTGGCTGTTTTATTAGACATCTGTTCACTCCAGTCTTTATACATTACATTTTTGGCTAACTAACTATATTAGAAACATTTTTTTATTTTGCACAGTCTATCTATTTACGCAGTTTTAATTTTCACACTGAACTATTCCTTTAATGCTTGAGAAAATGGATGCACAAAATAAAAATGAAGAGATTGTTCGTTTTTGAGTTTTCTCATTGTTCCCTTTTTTCCAACATTTTTGCAATTGTTGCCAGTGACCACACTGTGCACCACTTCACCAGATGCAAATTCGTTACCACTACGCTAATTCACTAAATTGCAAAGTTGCGTCCTAGGCGCCGAACGCTGGTGACTTTTCACTAGCGATACCTCTTCAGTGTGAGTGTAATGTTTACGTAAATAGAATGCACAGTCATATGGAATGTATAGATAATCAGAATGCTGAAGTAGACAGATTGTGCTGGAGAGTGCTCTTCTGAGCACTTTTGTAATTTATATTTGTAATTTATATAATTTATGTCTTTTTACATTTTATGATACAGGTATGGGACCTGTTATCCAGAATGTTTGGGAGCCTGGGTTTTCAGCTGCAATATACAGATGAAGCCACTTGGATTTGTGAGTTAAATGCGTCATGACTCAGAGTTAATTGAAGAAACTGTGTTATCTAAAGTTATCTTAACTCATTTAATGCATTTAACCTTTTCATTAGCATACCAAAGCACCATTGTTCACAATGGTGAATGCTTTAATTAGATGGGATGTTGTGTCACAGTTTTCTGTGTTAAATGAGATAAATGGGATATCTGTGTTTAGTTATTCTGTGTCAAACAGACCAACCAAAGTGGCTGCATCTGTACAGTATTTATGAATACCGTGGTAAGTAAAATGTTAAGGCAAGGATACATTTAGAGGCATAGTTATTAAAAATCTAAATTTCCAATTTCACTTGAAACTTGCCAGACTCAAATGTGTGCTTATTTATTTGTAATTAACTTGATTGATAAACAAACATGAAAAACACAGCAAAACTGCATTCTACTCATCATTTTCAATAGGTTTGCTAACTTTGAAAAAAAGTTGAAAAAACTTAAATTTTTAAATATTTGACTGTTTTTATTCTTAGGTGTAAATTATTTTGGATAAATGTACTTTGACCAATTAATCAATAGAGGAACTACTGCATTGGGTTAAAATTAGGGGTATTTCTTATCTTCCAGGTGCATCATTCAAAATGTTTCATATTTATATCATACAAAATATTTGCTGCAGTGACATTTCCCACAATTGCTTCCAGAATGCTGTTTGCACAACACTGAGCAAGAGTTTGGCAGGCTCATGCTGTATATACCCAGTATTGAGTCAAACTAGAGTTTGTCTATTTGTTGGCAGGAGAAGGGTGGTAGGAGCTGGATGGAACAATGTCTGTCCTATATTAAGTTTTTCAGTGTATTTATAACTTTTTAGCAATGGGCCATAGCATGTTTTGGTGTGTTTTTTTCATCTGTGGGATGTGTGATTTCCTATATTTTCCAAAATGTCCACATGCCATTGTCTTAAAGGAAAATTATACCCCCAAAATGAACACTTAAGCAACAGATAGTTAACATCATATTAAGTGACATATTAAAGAATTTTACCAAACTGGAATATATATTTAAGTAAATCTTGCCACCATTTTGTGATGGTCTGTGTGCTGCCTCAGAAATCACCTGACCAGAAATACTACAACTCTAACTGTACCAGGAAGAAGTGTGGAAGCAAAAGTCAGAACTATGGGGGCCGTTTACTAAAGTGCCGTAAATTTGACTTTAAGTTTCCACATGTTATCGCTAAGAATAATTTTCAGCCAGAATATTCACAGCGACTAAGTTCACAGCGACTATGATTAAGGGATTGTATCCCGAAACGCGTAGGGCCGTTTGATCCCTGCATGAGCTTGCAATAAAGATCTTTCTTCCCTCTTCAAGTGGAGTGCCGTCCATTCCTTTGGCACAGTTATAGTAAATATATATATATGGATATATAAATATATCTATCTATCTATCTATATATATCTATCTATCTAAATATATATATATATAGATATATATATATATGCATTATTATTATTATTTATGCATTAAATCTAAGCAGTTTATACCATAATTGAAGAAGGAGTCAAAGTTATACATATTCTTTCAGATACTTACACAGATATAGCCAAGCAATGCAAAATAAGAGACTCTTTATAAATCACTTCATTACACGTTAATGAGACAATTGTATCCTTTAGATTTATGAAAAATGTTAAATCCATAAAATGAAAGTCAACTTTTTCTTCTAATGCCTGTTGAAGTACTGATTTAGTATTCCATATGCTCCTAGAGTCTTCTCAAAGGATATTCTGGCTTTATAACAAGATCTTTTTATTCACAGAAAAGAAATATCAGCTCATTGCTTTGTAAAAGTGTTTTGGGGATTCATGATGCTGTTCTGAAGACCCATTGCATTACTGTCTCTAGAATTGCTTGATAACTCACCACACAGGGGAAGAGGCCCAGGTGCACCGCCCTGAGCCCTCAGCACGGGGAGCGGACAAACCGTAAAGAACCTTTGAAACAGGCATTAAATAAAGGCAATCTTCCACCAGGCAGATAAATTCAAAGTGCAGAATTTACTGTGTCTACAGCCTTACGCGTTTCATGATAAACACTTAATCATAGGCCTATTTATGATTTATCTCCCTGGTGGAAGATTGCCTTTATTGAGTGTCTGCTCCAAAGGTTCTTTTTGTAAGTGTATGATCCCCTAGTTGGTGCTGTAATTTTTGGCAAGATTAGCCATTTGGACATCCTTCAGTTATCATGTATGGGCTGTAGTGATTCACGGCAAATTTGTGCATTGACGATTTAGACACCGCCAATGATTAACGGACGCCCATTGACTTTAATGGGCTCTGGTGTCAAGTTTGCCGACCATTTTGACACAGACGAATTGTAGCCGGCGTCAAAAAACATGTTTCGCTAATTTTCCGCCCGTTTTCGCCCATCACTAATGGGCTGGTTTGGTTACACACTACTTGAATTGCTCCTAAAAGAAGACAACTAATAAGAGGAATTAACTATCCCTAAAGCTAGCAAAAAGGTTACATTATTGGTTGTCTAAATAGTGTAATCTTATACTCACTATGCTTTCCTGTAAGGTGCATTGCAATACAGGAGCAGCCCTGACTGCAATGTAATACTGCCTTCCCAATGACTCCAATGCATTTCGGTTAAATGTTGGGATTTTGCAGTTTGATGTAGATAAACCAATATCACAAATCCACTCAAATATTTTGTTGTGGGAAAAAACTCTCATACAATTCATGTTGTTTCATTTAAGAAATAACTTGCATGAAAATTTGATTACAATTACATGGTCCCAAAAAAAATGTATTACACTCACCAAGGTTTGGAAGAGACTTAGGTGCACCTCCCTGAACCTTCATCTAAGGGAGTGTATCAAAACGATATTGTTGTAGAGCAGGCACTCAAAGAGCAGTCTTCCCAACAGACGTGTAAAAGTTCAAAAAGTTTATTAGGTACACGTGGAAGTAGCCTTGCGCATTTCGTGTTTCACGAGCAGTCGCTTATGATTACTTGTTTGGGAAACACTTAAGGCTACTTCCATGTGTATCTAATAAACTTTTTGACTTTTACACGTCTGTTGGGAAGACTGCTCTTTGAGTGCCTGCTCTACAACAATACAGATTTGATTACAATTAACTTCTACATTCATATGAAAAAGTTTGGGAACCCCTCTCAGCCTGCATAATAATTTGAGTATAATAACTCACTTTTAGTACTAGGGAGATTTCTGAACAAAGATTTTTAGTGAAGCAGTCTTCAGTTGTATGCAATTAAATCAAAACTGCCTGTGCAAAAATTTGGGTACCCTTGTAATTTTGCTAATTAGAATGCATGTAACTGCTCATTACTGATTACTGGCAATGCCAAATAGGTTGGATTAGCTTGTTAAGCCTTGCGCTTCATAGGCAGGTGTGTCCAGTCATGAGAAATGGTATTTAAGGTGGCCAATTGCAAGTTTTGCTTCTGTTTGACTCTCCTCTGAAGAGTGACAGCATGGGATCCTTAAAGCAACTCTCAAAAGATCTGAAAACAAGGATTGTTCAGTATCATGGTTTAGAGGAAGGCTACAAAAAGCTATCCCAGAGGTTTAAACTTTCAGTTTTAAATGTAAGGAATGTAATCAGGAAAATCTATGGGATGATTTGAAGCGGGCTGTAGATGCTCAGCAGCCATCAAATTTAACTGAACTGGAGATTTTGTATGGACGAATGGTAAAAAATACCAATAATAATAACTGTATGTGTGTGTTAAATAAAATTATGACTCCTGCACTTACTTCCTTGGTATACTTTACATGTAAGGGTTTTTCCCTGATTTTAAGTTTTCCACTTAATTTTACATATATTTTCCCTTGTCCCCTGAAAAACTAAAAATTGGGTTCTACTGTACTTGCAAAATAATACATCTAGTTTCATACTGCCATATATTGAAACCTTTGTGAGTAAGCTACCATCAGAAACCTTGGGGAACCCAGAGCCTTGATTTGTTTGTGAAAGGCACACTAACAAACTGTCTAAAAAATTTGAATTGTGCATATTTTTCAGATTTGCCGCCCGAAAACTCAGAATTTTTCCACAAATTATATCCAGTGCAGATCATGATATCTTCCACTTGTAAAAGGGGCATCTGCCGTTAACTTCTACATGACCTCAACAGGTTTAAGATGGTGTATTTTCGGATTCAAACTATCGTTTTGCCACCAATAAGGATTAATTGTATCTTAGCTAGGATCAAGTACAACGTACATTTTTTTTTATTACTGAGCAAAGGGAAATCGTTTTTAAAAATTATACTTATTTTATTCAAATGGAGTCTATGGGAGATGGCCTTCCCGTAATTTGAAGCTTTCTGGATAATGGGCTTCTGGATTAGCTTTGATGTGGCCACAAAATGCTCTTAATATAGGATTCATTAACAGCAAGTCAATAGCAAGTACAATATAAAAAGTAAGGCATTAAGACAGACGTTCGTTAAAGGAGAAGAAAAGCCTTTTCACACTTGGGGGTGCCAAATGTTAGGCACCTCCAAGTGAATGTATTTACTTACCTGAAACCCCAGGCTGGTGCTCCTATCAGCAGAAAACTATACTGGCCCAGGGTTATTCCAGCGAGCACCAAGGATTCTTCTTTCTTATCGCAGCTACGCATGCGCATTCGAGCGAAAAGACAAACTTTTACTAAAAAGTCAGCAATTTCATTTTACTGCGCATGCATCTGCCCCGGGAAATTTGAAGAAAGAAGCTGGAAGAGGATCGCTTCCTGGTGCTCACTGGAATAACCCCAGGCCGGTGCAGTTTTCTGCTGATGGTTTCAGTTAAGTAAAAACATTCATTTGGGGGTGCCTAACATATGGCACCCCCAAGTGGTAAACGACTTCCTTCCTTCTACTTTAGGGCAGGAGTACATGGCCGATTCCACTGCGATCCGACATAATGCGTAAAATTGCAGGCGTCACGTCAGATGCGACGGAAATAAGGCAAGTAAATCAATTGTCGGATCGTGTCGCACGTTGATGCAACGAGACTGTCGGATGCAGACGCTGCATGCTGAGTCTGCATCCGACAGTCGCGTCGCATCAACAATGCGCCATGATCCGACACTGGCATTACTTACCTTAATTTCGTCGCATCCAACGTGACGCCTGCGATTTTGCGCAGTGAGTCGGATTGCGGTGGAATCGCCCATGTACTCCTGCCCTTAAGGTAGAAGTTATTTCCATGGCTCCTTATGCCTTTATTCCCTGCACTTTGCAGTTGGCATCTAATATAGCACAGACGAAGCAACCAGCATTTTGGTGCATACTTAACAAGGAGTGAGCATATACACAAGTTCCTTTGTAAATAACATAATCAAAGGCACATTTTTGGTCAGAAATTGCGACATTTGTCTAAGCAGTTTTTTTTATCAGTGAAATAGCATCTATATAATATCTACTGCATTTGCAGTTTAGCAGTTATGCCTGGGAATGCAGTTCCATTTCTGTACATACTTTTTATGTATAATAATAATAATAATCTTCTATTCTATCACCAAAGATAGTCAGACTGCCAGCAAGTCTGATATTTCCCCATCAGCTGTACCCATTATCTTATCTGATTCCCTCAAGCAGTACCTTGCTGTTCTTAACCTCCCCCACTTTCTGATTTTTCTAGTTGTGCCTGTATGTGCCAACAGCTGTAATAACCTTCATTGTATGTTTATAACAAACCTCTTAATAATATATATTGGTACAATTCACTGCAATGGCTCTCTGTTCTTTCCCAATAGCTCATATTTATTTATTAATGGGGCAAGGCAATGGTAATATTACCCCATTCCATGCCTAAGGGGTCTTACACATAAATGTTTTAATATGCTTTCAAATGCATGCTGAGCGTGAAAAAAGCAGTGTAGGGCTCACGGGGCTCATACAGATAGGGAGTTTTTTCCTGCACTTGCATTCAGTTTTAGGAGTCCGTTTACTAAAGTGTGGTAAATCTGACTTTAATTTTCCGCATGTTATCGCTGAGAATATTTTTACGCAAGAATATTCGCAGCGACTAATTTTACTAAACAGCGATGCGCTCAGAAGTCATTGCGATCACTTGCAGTAACTACGTTAACGAACCAGCTTACGTTTGCAGTAATTTTAGCAAGTTGCGAAATTTCTGGCGACAAATTACGTTTTTGCGAATATTTATGCTATAAAATAGTCTTGTTTTATGGCGGTTATTATAGCAATTTTTACTGTGACATTTATGGCCAGAAATGTATCTATAAACTCATAAACTTTATTGACTGATGATTATACCATCCAACAACATCACCAGAGTAACACCAATCAAACATTTATGCATCATATAAACCCTTCTGCCAATAGAATCATAAGAACAAGAAATGATACCAGTCAATCTCTTTGCTTCATAGAAATGCACAGTTTAATGTAGCCAAACACAATGAAACCAAAAAAGTGTAGAGGCTGACGAATCCTTGGACTGTGATGCCCGCTGCCAATAATACGACTCTGAGCTGAAACTGCTGCTGTTGCAGCAGATAGAAGCAGAAGCCAAATCATCCTGTCAGCAATAGCAAAGAATGATGGGTAAAAAACCCCAATATTATGGGATATTTCCTGCCCCTTGAGAATTTTCTGGCAAAAAAAATACTTTACCGCAGGTTAGTAAACTGGCGATAACATATTTGGCGAAAATTCTGTCTATATATTGTGCAAATATTTTTAACGCACTTTAGTAAACTGACCCCTTAATGTGTTGTACCATAGGAGAGCGCAGGACAAAATGCATTCTCTGATTTCTTTCAGTCCTGTACGCACATGGACACGTAAGTATGGAACACATGAAGAACTGCTTGCAACTGTGTTTGGCACTCACATGTGCCTGTGTAAGTAAAGCCTACTTTAAAATAATATAATGTGTTTCTTCCTGTGTTGGAATGCAGTAAAGGAGAACTAAACTCCCCAATAATGAAAACCACTACCCTACATAGTCCCCTCTCCCTGCTCCCCCCCCTCATTGGTGATTATCCCTGAAAGTGCCCCTAATTCATTACTCAAGTATAGGTGCAGAGTAAGTGAAGCGGAGCTCATGGGCGTCATATTTGGGCTCTTTGTTATTCTTTGGGTCCTCTTCCTTGACTTCGCCAATTTCCGGCACATTTGGTGCATACGCAGTTCCTACAAGCCGGAAGCCTGCTCCAACTACGTATGCACCAATACAGCGTTCACTTCCAGAAGAATACAGAAAAGCCAGAAGATGGCACCCATGAGTTTCGCTGCGCTTGCTCTGCACCTATATGTGAGTAATGAATTAGGGGCACTTTTAGGAGTAATCCCCTACACGGGGGGGCTATGTAGGGTAGGGGTTTTTGTTATTGGTGGGTTTAGCTCTCCTTTAAAACTAAAAGCAGGGGAGCACAGAAAAAAAGCGCATGCGTCTTATAGACACGTTAAACACACATCAAGCGCATAAAAAATCCAAGAACCCTAACAAAACCCGACAGTGGGGGCATTAGTTGTTGTAGCAGAAGTAGAAGCTTCAGACTAGCTGGGTCTGATTAATCTCACGTGTCTAATTTAGAAGGTTTTGAACACTAGCTGGTCAGTTTGACATGGAGGGCAGTGAACTACAGTAAATGCATGTGTGTGGCCTGAACGGTGGTTGGTGGAAACATTTTGTTTTTGTTATGTTTTTTTAAACTATTCTGTTTAAACTGTTTATGTAATGAGATACTGCATTTATTTTACCTTCATACTGCTGCTGGTGTTAAAATGAAAGCCATTTTTTTCTTTAAAGACTTGGTATCCTGGTTATTACTTACAGTTGCCTGCTTGTGCTACTGTGCTCTCAGACCAGATGCTATATTTGGTTATTTAGTAGCTCATTTCCAGTAAGGATCCAACTACAGTAAGCTGAGAGAATGGTATAGCTAGCATCTATCTGCTAGCATTTAAAGCTGTGACAAGCGTATACAAGCATGTTAGTGGACTGTTGGCCCCTAAGAGTGTGGAACAAGTTTATTAACCAATTGTGCTGGTCGTTCCCTCCCATTATGTTGCTATTCCAGGTAGTAGGTTGGAGTATGCAGGAAGTTGTAGTTCATCACCATTTGGGTAATGTATGGTTAGTGACACAATTAATATCCCTTGTAAACTTTACAGGGCTCCAAATGGTTTTAAAAAGGAAGAAATTAGCCTTATCATGAATTAGAAAGTAACTTTCAATTATATATGGATATTACAAAAAACACATTTTAAATGAACTCCAGTGGAATACTGATTTATTTTTTATTTTTTTTTTAGAAAAAAGTGTATTACCATTGATTAAATTTAATGACTCTTAAGCACTGAACTGAGACTCAGAGTGTCACATTCCGATGTTCTTCATCACTAATCTTTTCATTACTGTTTTTTTTAAATGTTTTGATATGGGAAATGCTATTAGCAAATTGGTTAAACAATCCATGTCATGCCAGATGGGCCCTAATTAGCCACTCAAAGATGTATGCTCTTGGCATTACAAATGCCTATATGGGCTTCAAGCTAATCATTAAAACTAAATTTATGCCTTAAATGTGTTAAGCATCTGGTATCATTGGCTCTTTAGCTGTTGATGAACTGCATCTCCCTGACACACACACCACACACAAGGACTATCTGGTAATGCTTTCCTTTGCAGTTCAGCAGTACCTGGATAGCCAATGGTCGCTGGTTCTTGGTTTTCAGAAAACATTTGACATTTCCATTTACTGCTAGTTGATTAGCTGGATGCATGACATATTAACCTATATGCACCTATTGTCCACATATGCCATTTTTGGTCTGCCTTACATTTTTATCACCATTATAGTTAGGAAATAACTTGCCACAATTGTCTTAGAATATAACTTGTCCTCTAGAGGCCAAATTATTACAAAAGGGTTTGTCTGCTCTCACACAATACATTCTAAACAAAAAATCTGCCAGATAAAGAGAACCCCTTGTTGCATTTATTTTCCTAAATAAACCTTAACTCATAATTTTCCTATTTATTTCAGTGTTTGAGCTAAGAATCTTTTAGGAGGTAGTGTTTTTTAAACAGCTTCTGTGGGTTATGCTTTGTTTCTTTTCCAAGTGTTTCAAAAAGACGTTAGACTGGACAAAAATGTTGAATTTGGTGGACCTGTGCATTTTTAACCTCATTTACCCTATATTTATGGTGTACAGAATCTGTCTTTAGGATGCACCAGAGACATTTGATAATGTATTTGATAATGAATGGGGACAACTGTGCTACTCTGCATTTGGGCAATCAAAAGAGATCTTCTCATCTTGACTATTGCCTGTAAATGAATCTATAGTAGTTTATCAAATGGATATTTCTCTTTAGAAGAACCTTTTAGTATTGTATACTGGTTTATATGTTAATTATGAGATTTATAATAAAAACTGAGCAATCCATTTAAAAAGTAAACTAAAAGATAGACGCTACATTTGCTAGCTAGGTAAGAAATAATGTATCTTTGTTTATAATACTGGTTTTGGCTTTCTTGGAACAGATTATTTTAGCTCAAAAATGTTTCTTTTTTGGGATATTTACCCCCATTTCTTTATGTAGTGAAATGTAGTAGAGTTCCACCACAAGGGAATCTAGGTTGAAATACTTGTACTACACACTAGATGGGTTTAAATAACACACGTTACAGAGTGGGTAGGGATAGCATGGGTACACCTGATTGACTCCCCAGCGCCCCTGTGATTACAGTGCTGTTGAACGCACATAATGAAAATAGAATCTCTACTTATGATGCAATTTGACTACCGTGGGTAACATAAATCTTTAGAGTTCGGACTCATTCCTAGCTGTTCTTCATGGTTTATTTTCTCTAAATTTGAAACATGAGGATATTATACAAAGATGGGGCAGTCCTGGTTGTGAAGTATGCGACCGACCTTTTTTTCCCCCCTCCCTTCCCCACCCCCCCTTTTTTTTATCTCCCTCTCTCCTTTTATATTTGGAAACCTTCGGTATGTTTGATTTTTTTTTTCTTCTATGTTATTTTAAAACATGTTGTATCTCGGAAATTTGTTTTTGCACATCCACGTTTCCGATATTGCTGATTGACAGAATGTTTAATTTAACTATGGTGACCTTGCTTTTTGATGTAAAAGGTACAATGTATATACAGTACTACATTCTGTGTTGTCTTAAGCATATTTGATTTTCATCAATAAAAGACGTCAAAAAAAAAAAAAACCTCTTTCACAAAACTGTAGTAAAAGGTAAAGTCACTGCTTATTTTCTTGTTTTTTTGGCCTTTTTAAGGTATCCCAACTCCCCTGACTTCTTTTCTAATAACATTATCATTCTGCTTTAATCTGGCCTCCAGAAAAGTTTTGCTGGTATTCGTGATACTAAAATATGATTGCAAGGTGATATTTTATAATAGATGTCCTGTTACCCAGTGCCCAATAGAAACCAGTTATGAGATTACTGGGGAGTACTAGGAAGGAAGGAGAAGCTGGAGTGCTGAATCTGGAGTTAATTGTATCTGTATAATACCCACAACTCTTGTATCTGTAATATCCCTGCAACCTATACTGTACCTTGAGTGTCTTGTGGCTACCCAACCCATTGGGGGGAATTCACAAAAGTGTCGGGAACGAAAAAATGTCTTTAAAATGTCGTAGAAAGTGTCGTAGCAACAGCCGACAAATTCACAGAGCATTTCTCCGCCAATTTTCCGACATGTGCGACACTTTTGAATTAGTGTCGTTACAAGTGGGTGTGTTTTTTTCTGTGCCACTTTTCCCGCCATTTTTATGAATTACTCGTAAACTCATTTTTTTTACCGACAATTTTTCAGACACTTTAGGCTCTCCAAAATGAAAATGTCAGACAAATTGTCGTTTAAAAAGTCTTGGTAAATGTCGTTTGTACGATGAAAAGATATACGACATTTTAGAAAATTGTCAGACTTACGAGACATTCAGAGATGGTAACATCTGCCTTTGTGAATTTGCCGTTCATACGACATTTTACAAATTTGTCGACCGCCACTTCTGGGTTACTTTCTTTACCGACACTTTTGTGAATTCCCCCCATTGTGTTACTGTACAGTGGAGACCTACTTATTTCACAGGATAAATCCCGCGCACAGCCAAAATTATATGTTCTCTGGAAATTAAATGAAAATATTTGTAAACAATGTGATATACAGTATTTAATGGATTTAACCATGCTCAGCTCTAACTCTAGCAGCTGCCTTTCTGCTTTTTTTTTCATAGCAGTGACATATCTTTTTTCCCTTGACGTGTCAGGTTATCTCTTAGACAAGAGCTAACACCAGATCACACACCTCAGGGGAGAAGAGACTTTTGGATGGAGAATAAGCAGAGAAGAAACATAATGAAAACATGAATGCTGCAGAAAGAAGAGGCCGTTCCAACAAGAGGTCATGCCCTTAACCTAGATAATCGAAAGCTACTGGGATTTGTGAGAGGTAAATAGCTTTCCTACGGTCACTGTATAACACTAGCGTAATAGTGCCATAGAGTAATTGGGAACATCTTTCAACTTGCGGCTTAAAAACATTGTGTAAAATTAAAAAGGTACAGAATGTTTCTCCCTGTTTAAGCAGTATAATCAAAATTACATTGAATAAGTAGAAAGAAGAAAACAGGAATCACATATGGATAGACTGCGAAAGGGTAAAAAAAAATTGATAAATATAAACTATATATATTATAATATCATATAGACCTAAGTTGGCAGTATTACAACTGAAATTTGCATTCCTTATCTCAAATTGATCTAAAAAGATTTAGTATATCCTGCCTGTGAGCTATACTTCCAATGTTTCACTTGTGACATAATGAAACACCTGTTTAGAAAAAATTTGGAGGAAAAACAGTAGCAAATTACAACTATAGCGAAAGTAAAATTTACATCTAAAATAATGTTTCTATAAGAATGTCTCCCACCTGCTTTGGATTTGATTTGTATGTATATATTTATAAAGCGCTACTTGTGAAGGCCTTGATTTACAGTACTTTCCTATAAGAAACCTGGTCTCTGTGGGACTCGGATGAAAGTGACAGACAGAGTTTTTCAGATCAGCAGTGTTTGGGCATATCTGAGAGCAACCAAGTTGTGGTCATATGGGCATACTGAGCCCCATAGTTTCTGAAGGCAGACAGGGGAAGCAAATAAATGTCAAATAAATACGAAATAGATAAAGAATACAAACAAGCAACATTCCCATCTTTCGCAGAGCTGAAGTTTTGCACAAATGAAGAAGTGGAATAAACAGGCAAAAGCCTCACCTCGCAAATCAGCTCAGGATGGACAGGAAAGTCACAACCTTGTCATGCTGGAAAAAAAATGGTCTCTTTTCTTTCCTAAGCACAATTTGGGCTGACACTCAGCACAAGTCTATGGATTTTTAATTACTGCAATAATGTTTCATTAATACCTAATTAAAATGAAAAGAACTGACAGCTGACAAATGGGGAATAGTTCTGTTTCTTTTAAAAAGCATACCATTGTATGAAGTATAAATAGATTTAATACTCCTATTTTGTAAATTCTATCCTTATAAATGGTGCTTAGTGATGTCCTCAGTTATAATTGGTGCTTGAATTCATTTTGCTTTTATGCGGTTGTGGTGCTCCACGGTGATTTATAATATCCTTATATTTTACAATAGGGGGTATAGTTATAGTTTTATGATAATAAATGAAAAGTTATGCTCACAGTGAGTGCTCCTTATGTTTAAGACAAACCTTGGTGCCTCCAAAAACATACAGTCAGGTTAGTTGGTTGTATGTGGACATGATCCATTTTAAGCTCCACTGGCATAGGGGATAATGTAAAGCCCCATGGAATATGTGGGGATTAGGAGGGTAAGTATCCATGGGTAGCCCTGCTATAAAAAAAAACCCATAAATTAAATGGTTGATCAATTGCTCTAATACAAAAAACATTTCTAACCTCATGAGATAAAGGCCTACCAGACTAACTTTTCAGATGCTCTATTGGCCTGTACCATTAGTTGAGGATAATATACTTAGCCAACAGGTGCCCTTTAAATTGTGCCAACCATGGCAGATTTTAAGACACATACACTTGAGCTCTGATGATCAGTCAGCGGTCAGACATTCTGACAGATGCACTCGACTTAATAATAGGCCCAGCTGTGTTGATCCTGAGATTGTGCATTTCTGGTGAGGTTTCTGGCCTGTGCTTGAAAACCTCTTATGATAGCTCAACAAGCTGATATTTTTTTCTATTGCTGAGTAAAGCTGGATGGATTCATTGGGCTTTAGTTTTGTCCTTAATGTGAACTATTGGAAAATGCATATGCGCTTTAGAAACTTGATGCCACTTAATTTGGAAACATAGAACAGTATTGAAAGTCTATAACAATGTCGGGGCTATTTGCACTTGCAAATGACTTTCATCATTAAAATCCTCTACACAGGAGTTACTTAGACTCCTGTATAGTTGCTCTTGTTTCCACTTAGTCCTTCTTGCCCTCCGTTCTGAATCGGGCACTACTGCGCCTATTGACACAGGGCATTCAGGGAACCCTGGATTGACTGCTTGGTCAGGAGGTGGCAGTATCTAAAGAATCAGGCAAAGACATCACTTGCATATCTCATGGTAACAATTCACCTTTGTTTATAGCTTTTTGTATTTAAATCTAACATTAAATATGATTTCTTTGCAGAATGCATCAATTTGCCCTAATACTGTATGTAGTGCACAATATCAGTTTATACAGTGTACATAACTCTTTGCAAAATTATTACCCAGGGGAAATATTGCAGCAAACACCGAGCATAAAAGCAGACAGTAGATAATAATGTAAGACGAAGCAAAGATTGTGCTCTAGGGGATATATACATTATCATCTGCTGCATCAGCTTTGCCTACTTTAATCTCCTCTCTTACTGTACAGTCGTCAGTGTGAGAACAAATCATTCCGTGCAACACACATACCTTAGAGTGGGTCGGACAATGAATTTCTAAGACACTCCCTACAATGTCCTGCACAGTGGGACATGGACTCAGATCCAATTTTTGCTTGCTTAAGGTACTAGTGTTAGATTAACACCCACTTTATGCAGAGCTTTAAATGTTTTGGGTTTATTCCTTTTAATTCTTCTGCTTATTTATAAACTTTGCACAGAATGATTTACGCAGTGAATATACGTATAATACGTGCCCTGTATGTGTTTATAGTGGCGTATTTAATGTGCAAATATAATTGTGAATGTTTATTGGTACTGCCATTGTCCTTAAAAGTTGTTTTTAAATACAGCATTCCAAACATAGATGTGCACACAAATTTGGTGGCGAAAAAAAATATTTGATAAGGCAGTTTTGCAAATGTGAATTTATATTTGCAAAATAACTGTCACTTTATTCATGCACAGTGGCCCCACTCACACACACATACAGTAGTTTGTGAGCTATTTGTGTACAATGCACTTCTCAACGTTCTTCACAAGAATCGGAAAGGCGGGAACAGCAGTGCATTATTTAAGCATTTGGGTATAACATGCGTGAAAGAACCATATGTGGAAAACATATGCCTTAAACAAAATTTATGTAGTATATATACACCACATTTTTGATCAGAATAACGTGATAGCTTGGTCTTTAATCTCAGTTCTGTATATGGACAGAAACATCAAGCTAATAGCTCATCAAATACTGCAGAATTATCCCAATCATTTTTATTTGTAGCACCAGAAAGTTGTTACACAGCACTTTACATACATTTTCACCAATACAATAATTTAACAAACACGTGTTCCACATCCTAAAATAGGATCAGAGGGCCCTGCTCACAAGAGCTTACAATCTAAAAGCAGACTTTACCCCTTTTTCATATTTTTTTTAGCAGAATTCATATAACACAGAGCCACACATTTTTTTTTAGTGCTAGATGCATAATATGCATGTGTGTAAGTGATGTGCATTTGTCCAGTTTAGGAATAAAGAAGACATATTTTATTGATTATTGCTGCCTTTTTTTATTACTGTACTATGCTTAGCAGGGTTTAGCTTGCCAATAAAGTCCTCTTCATCTTGCTGAAATAACAGTCACAATAGTGTCACTTTTATGTTCCAGTGGCAGTCAATCATCTGATATGCACTGTGCATTAAATAAGTATATGACTTTGAAGCTGTTAAAGCTATAAGGGTCTTGAAGAAAATGTGTTTTCAGGCAGTTTATTTATTGATGAGATGAATATTATTTATTACTAATCTTTTTATATATATATATATATATATATATATATATATATATATATATATATATATATATATATTTTTTTTTTGTTTTTATCTAGTGTTTCTCTGCTTGGTAGAGGGCATTGTAATTTGGCTAAGATGAGTTTGAATGAACTGCTTAATGGGGTTGTTCACCTTCCAAACACTTTCCATGTTTTTCCAAAATAGTTAATATTCCTGTCTCTGGTGTCTCAGTCTGGCAGCTAAGTGATCCAGGTGCAGATTCTGCTTTTTTTGCTACAGTAGTTGATACATTTCTCAGCAGCATCTGGGGAATATCAGCAACAAAGTTAAGAGGTGATATTTATAATACAAGTGTATTTTGACTTACACCAGCACCTCAAAGCTGGTGTAACTCATGAAGTAAAGGTAGTGAGTTGTATCAAGGGGTGCAATTTATAGAATTATTACACCACAATTTTGTTCCACTTCATATTCAAATCTGAGATGGAAAAAGGTCAGTTTCAGGCAGAGAAGAGATTCTCAAGTAAAGATTGGTGCAACATTGTCATATACACAGCCGTGTACAGCAGAATTTTCATATTCATTACAAAACTAAATACATTTACATGATTTTATACAATGCAGCAGGGTGTTATATGATAATGTGTGGAGTATTTAACTCCATTCTTTTCTACACAGCTTGGTAAATATAACCCAAATGTATACTGGTACAGTATGTTAGAATTGGCCATTTAAACAGTGTCTGGGATTTCTAATTCCTTTTTATGTATCTGTATATCACTGTGTTCTTCTGTAAAGCATGTTTAATATTGGAGCCATATATTTTAATGAAAGAATGTTAATTTAGTTGCACTGTTGCGGTAGCTATACACCAGAGTACTGAAATACTATTGTTTTGTTCGGCAGGAGAACCACAACTGCTGTGGATTTGAAAATCCATAAGTGGTCACTTAAAGCCAGTTTAAAGAGAACTGACCCTGTACAATAGAGTGCTAAGAGGATTCTGTGGTTTTAGTGAAAAAAAAGAAATTATAGATAAAGTGGTGGTTGGAAAGATCAATTTTAGATTGCACTCTGCTAAAAATGTGCCGTGAGTGAAAGTGAATGGAAAATACGGGAACTAGGGATGCACTGAACCCACTTTTTTGGATTCGGCTGAACCCCCGAATCCTTCACGAAAGATTTGGCCGAATACCGAACTGAATCCGAACCCTAATTTGCATATGTAAATTAGTGGTGGATTTTTTACTTCCTTGTTTTCTGACAAAAAGTCACACAATTTCCCTCCCCGCCCCTAAATTGCATATGCAAATTAGGATTCGGATTCGGTTCGGCCGGGCAGAAGGATTCGGCCGAATCCGAATCCTGCTGGAAAAAGGCAGAATCCTAGCCGAATCCCGAACCGAATCCTGGATTCGGTGCATCCCTAACGGGAACTCAATTACACTCTGAAATTACACAATGCATTCACAGCTCAGATTTTGTTCCACTTCATATTCAAATCTGAGATGGAAAAAGGTCAGTTTCAGGCAGAGAAGAGATTCTCAAGTAAAGATTGGTGCAACATTGTCATATACACAGCCGTGTACAGCAGAATTTTCATATTCATTACAAAACTAAATACATTTACATGATTTTATACAATGCAGCAGGGTGTTATATGATAATGTGTGGAGTATTTAACTCCATTCTTTTCTACACAGCTTGGTAAATATAACCCAAATGTATACTGGTATGTTAGAATTGGCCATTTAAACAGTGTCTGGGATTTCTAATTCCTTTTTATGTATCTGTATATCACTGTGTTCTTCTGTAAAGCATGTTTTTTTAGTGAAAAAAAAGAAATTATAGATAAAGTGGTGGTTGGAAAGATCAATTTTAGATTGCACTCTGCTAAAAATGTGCCGTGAGTGAAAGTGAATGGAAAATACGGGAACTAGGGATGCACTGAACCCACTTTTTTGGATTCGGCTGAACCCCCGAATCCTTCACGAAAGATTTGGCCGAATACCGAACTGAATCCGAACCCTAATTTGCATATGTAAATTAGTGGTGGATTTTTTACTTCCTTGTTTTCTGACAAAAAGTCACACAATTTCCCTCCCCGCCCCTAAATTGCATATGCAAATTAGGATTCGGATTCGGTTCGGCCGGGCAGAAGGATTCGGCCGAATCCGAATCCTGCTGGAAAAAGGCAGAATCCTAGCCGAATCCCGAACCGAATCCTGGATTCGGTGCATCCCTAACGGGAACTCAATTACACTCTGAAATTACACAATGCATTCACAGCTCAGATACAAAGAGTTGGTGGCTCTTTCAGACTCTAAGCTTGGTTGTATAAAGTAGCAAACTCTTCATGTAAAGATATGGTAGTCAGTCAATCTGGTCAGTTTGGCCAGACATTTTGTCTGTGGAACCCCAATATTAACCACTTCTTTTTTATATAATTTCTGTATTTCCAACCCCAGTTTTCCTTTGTGATCACCATTGAATCCTTTCAATAATTTTTTGTCCCACCCATCCTGTGAAATTAACTTTTAAAGCAGGGGCCCCCAACCTTTTTTTTTTTTAACCTGTGAGCCACAATTAAATGTAAAAAGTGTTGGGGAGTAACACAAGCATGATTGGCTTTTGGTAGCCCTATGTGGACTGAAAGCAGTACATTGGGTTTTTATGCAATGAAAACTTCTAAAACAGGCATTAAAATGAAGCACCTGCTTCGAGGCCTCTGGTGTGGTGAGTATCATGTTGCTCATGAGCCTGTGGTTGGGGATCCCTGCCCTACACAATAACTAGTTTTTACATCTACCTTCATGCATCATGTCAATTTTATCTCAACCATAACTTGCCTCCAAGCCTGGAATTCAAAAATTCTTTGAGGCCATTGGGAGCAACATCCAGGGGATAAGAGAGCAACATGTTTCTCTTGAGATACTGGTTGGGAATCACCCTTTTAAAGAAAGATATGAGCAGATTAAGACTATTGAGTCTTATTCGGGTCAGTAAATGGATTCAATAGATCTATTTGAAGTTGATCTTTTAAGTGATATTAATTATTTCTAGCATAAAGCTAAACACATTTAAGCAGCAAATTCTGCCTACTTTTAGATGATCACTGCTTTTTAGCAAATAGTAATAATCTCTATACACATTGGGCCATTATCTAAGGCAGTTATCTGTATCCCTTGCTCTTTTGTAGATTATTGTTGCCACTGTTACCCAGGTTAGAGCGCTCTAGATCCAATATAGCATTATTTCTGTTTGGAATATCTGCGGTCTCTGCCATTAAATCTTCTTGCAGCAAATTAAAAGCCCTCTCTTAAAGGAAAACTATTCCCCCAAAATGAATACTTGAGCAACAGATAATTCTAACTGTAACAGGAAGAAGTGTGGGAGTAAAATACAGAACTCTGTCTGTTAATTGACTCATGTGACCTAACATACATGTTTTACTTGGTTTGTTTGTGTTCACAGTGAATCCTAGGATCCCAGAGGGCAACCCTTACTTTTTAAAATGACAATTTTCTATGATTACCCAATGGCACTTTCTACTAAAAAAGTATATTATTATGAAAATGGTTTATTTACATGAAACAGGGTTTTACATATGAGCTGTTTTATGCAATATTGCTTTATAGAGACCTACATTGTGTGGGGGGTATAGTTTCCCTTGGAACATTCACCTTAAGGGCTACTACTGACGATAGTCCTATGTATTCTATTTAAGAGATATGCTTACAACCATGTACAGTATTGTCCAGTGTAACAAGTGTGAGAGCAGTTACCTTTTACATTTTATTGCAATTTTTAGCAATTGTTATGCATTTTTGTCAATTACTTGTTTTGCTCATACAACTGTAGCTGCACAGTGTAGCATCCTGGATGGATTTCTATACAGTCTGCAATAGATCCACTCTACATAAACAGATATCTACAGTAGGTTCCTGGTTCATCACGTCATAATCCTTCATTATCCTTGATTCTTGAAGTAAGTATAATCTGCTCACCTGTTTTTAATCTAGCCACAACTGCTTTGAGTTAACTATCAATTTCCCAATATAATCCCCAGCTCAGAACTGACTGGTGAAGTCCAAGTGTTCATGCACCTGAGTGCTCTGTTTCTTTTTCCTTGTTTGGTGATTACTATATTCTGGTTCTTCATTCCTACCATTCACTGCTCCACTCTCTTGTATTTAATCTTGTGGTTTTGACCATAGTCTGTTCCTGTCTGAATTTGATCCACACTTCTTTATTTGGTAGTTTTTCTGGTTCTGACCAGACTGTCTGACTACACCTAGCTCTTTCCTTCTTGGCACCTTCCTGGAGTTTTACATTTGACTCCCTGCTTGCCGCAGTGGGAGTCTTTAGATTTTTATGCAGTAAGACCTGGCAGCACTCAAATAGCTGAGTACCAGACCCAAAGTCAAAGGCTGCTGTTATAGGCAGAAGGGCCTATAAATTCCTTAAAATTAAGCTGTGAATATGATATTAATAGTTGTAAGTTACTGCAAAACAAGCATACTGCCTGCTTTTTATGCTGAGGGCAATGGGATATTTAGTGAAATGGAATATACAGATATGTGGAATGTTTAGAAAATCTATGGATTACGAAAAGGTATTGTAAGGCACAGATTGGGAAAGTAGTGAATGGGATATTACACTGCTCCAGGTTTTTCATTTATACATGGCAAGGGACACAGGTTTATGTATAATTGGCCTCAGTTGTCTTATGCTGGATGGAAGTCTGGTTTCTGGATAGTGAGAAGGTGTCTGGGAGAAGAAGCTGGAACCTCTAAGGTACCATGCCTTATTTAGGTTGGAGGAAAACCATATGCACATCCCACAGGAGCAAGGATCCTGTCAGGGACTTAATCACCAGGGATCTCAGGACTCTTGTCTGCCTTAAAGGTAGTCATAGACGTGCAGATTTACCTTCATATTGGACAAACGATCGTTCAGTGCTGATCTCCGGACCTACCACTAACCAGATCAAATAAAGTAGTAAAAGAACAGATCAGGCGATGTTCTGCCCCTGACAGCAATCGTACAAAAGTTATATCCGACAAAAGCTGGTGACAGTCTCCCACTGATATCGTCAGATCGGCAATACATGCAGAGATATTATCAGTAGCCAACAGAAATTTTTTAACCTGTCCGATCAACTGACTGATCTCCATCTCAGGAAAAATATTGGGACACTAAAATCGTACGAAACAGAGATTTGTACAATCAAATGTTGGTGTCTATGGCCAGCTTAACTCTACCAATACCAATTTGAGCAAAATCCCCACATTATGAACAGATAAATAAAAACATTTTGTTATTCTGAACATTCAATTTTACTAAACATTCTATCTGCTATACTATTTTTCCTTTTCAACAATTTACATTTGTCCAAACATTCTGTTTCCTAGAATATGAGTTAAAAAACAAACAAAAAAACAGTGGTTGGTGAAAGGCATTGTGAATAAAGAATGTTTAGTGAAGTAGAATGTACATAAAACGCTTAGTAAACATCCTCTTTACAGTATATGAACATTTTGTTTAAATGCCATTCATCTGAATGTTTCATTTAACTTCTTTATTTTTTAAGAACATAAAACAATAACAACATTTTCTTTATCTGAGCACACTGTTTTGATAAGTGCATATTGTTTATCTGAAGATTTCAATCATAAATGTTTTACTTTTTGTACATAAGCATTTAACCAAACATTTAATTTATCTCAACATTCCATTTCACTGAACATTCTGTTTACTTCAGCATTTCTTTCACTAACACGGCTTCCCTAACACTCCATTCATTTGAACATTCAATTTCACCAATCATTTTATTTTCTAAACACTCCATAAATCTCAACAGTACTTTTTATGAAATACTCCTACCTGAAATATGACCATTCCTTTAAACTTTTCAGTCTTTATTTTTGTGTGGGAAATCATGTTTTCTCAATATTCAATTTAGCTGAACAGCTAATTTCACTATACTTTCCATTAACCTAAAAATGTACTGTGCTGCAAATACAGTAACTGAATAAGTCCAACAGGCAGAGCTGAGTCATGCCTGCCAGGCGCCTTAGGCAACCTGGCTGGTCTCAGCGCCCAATAGGTGCAAGCGCGCGTCAAAAAGGATGCGTGTGCGCAAAGACACCACACTCACTGGCCAGAGTGGTGAGAGGAGATTGGCAGAGAAGGTACGTGCCTGGCGCCCCCCAGCTTTGCACCCTAGGCACATGCCTACTCTGCATACCCCTAGTTTTGGCCCTGCCAACAGGAACTCTAACAACAATAAGGTGGAGCTAGTATTAGAGAATGCAACTTTAAGGGGATTATTTATCAAAATCTGAAATTTTCTCCCTATTTTCTGAAAACCATCCCGATTAAATCCGCACTAACTTTGCCCCCTATTTATCAATAAATTTTCCTGAAAATTCCTTGTGCACGAAAAGACTTTAGACTTTAAAAGTCCAACCAGAAAAAATCTAACTTTACTAAATAACCCCCTAAATGAGCGATTTTATGAATATTTTGCACTCTTTCACTTTAGGGGCCCTTCCTGGTGAGGTTTTTTAGTTTACCCAGGAAAACAAAATATCTTTTTTTTAAGGACAACCTAAGCATTCAATATATAGTAGAATTTTGGTGTAATTCCACTTCTGTAAAATATATAGGCTTCTAAGGGGCCGATTCACTAAGCTCGAGTGAAGGATTCGAATGAAAAAAATTCGAATTTCGAAGTATTTTTTGGGTACTTCGACCATCGAATTGGTTAAATTCGTTTGAATTCGAACGAAATCGAACGAAAAATCGTTCGACTATTCGACCATTCGATAGTCGAAGTACTTTCCCTTTAAAAAAAACTTAGACCCCCTACTTCGGCAGATAAAACCTACCGAAGTCAATGTTAGCCTATGGGGAAGGTCCCCATAGGCTTGCTAAACTTTTTTTGATCGAAGGATTTTCCTTCGATCGTTGGATTAAAATCCTTCGAATCGTTCGATTCGAAGGATTTAATCGTTCGATTCGAAGGATTTAATCGTTCGATCGAACGAAAAATCCTTTGATCGATCGAACGAACGTTTAGCGCTAAATCCTTCGACTTCGATATTCGAAGTCGAAGGATTTCAATTCGAGGGTCGAATTTCGAAGTATTTTTAACTTCGAAATTCGACCCTTAGTGAATCTGCCCCCAAGTGTCTAAAAGTGAAGAAAAAAAAAAAATATTTCTCATACTACATATATCCAAAACACTATTTATTGTATGCACAAGAACACACTAGATTGAATGTGCCAAAACCAAATATATTTAGTTTTAATGAGATTTCTCACTTGTATAGGTCAAAAACTGCAAGCAGTACACTATCAAATGTCTAAACCACTGCTCTTCAAAACAGCATACTTACGATTTCAGGGCCAAACATTCCACTATTAGTAGGTGTACCCTAGAGAACTACACATTATTGGAAAGACCAGATTCTGAGGAATCCAAAATAGGTAAATGTATATTTGTAATTGAAACTACCAAGTTGCAATTCTTTCTCAAATTTATAATTTGTTTTAAAAAATTTACTTCAAAAGTCCCAGTTTATAGCATCATACTGTATCTTCCAGATATTATTATGTAACAAGATAAAACACCCTAATTCTGTGTGACGCCCAATATGCATAGGTTTTAGCATTTATACAGCATATAGGGGCCCTGAAACGAAGACACCCCATAGGATCAATATGAAAATTGTGAAAAAAAACAGAATTGTATGATTTTCTTCAGATTTGACACCCGAAAACTCCATTTTGTTCTGATAATCAACTGAAAACCACAAAATATTCTGATTATTGTATCAAACCCAGTGCAAATCTGGATATCTTACAGTTGTAAAATGGACATCTGACATTGGCACCTACATGACCTCGGCAGGTTTGAGATAGAGTTTTTTTTTAATTTAGACTTATAGCAGAGTGGGGATATAATAAATCTTTAAAATTATATAAAATATTATATAAACCCAATACGCTGGTTTTGTTTCCAATAAGGATCACTTATATCTTAGTTTGGCTCAAGTACAAAGAAAAAGAAAATAATTTTTAAACATTTCCGATTATTTGATTATTATGGAGTCTATAGGAGACATCCTTTCCCTAATTTAGATCTTTCTGGATAACGGGTTTCGGGATAACAGATCCCATACCTGTATATACAATTTTTTTACAGCCAATTTACATTCAAAAACAACCATTATACCTTAAAGGCTTTATTATGCCACAACCTTTAATAATATAAAATAGACATGGTAATAATAAAAGCAAGGACAACATATGAACTCAGATGTGAATGCTTTTTCACAATAAACCTCTTATCAAAAAAATAATAAAGAAGCCAAAACAAGGATTCAAACAAAGAAAAACACAATTTTCCAGTATGGACAAGTGGTTTAATATTTTTACTACAGGAAAAAGAACATATTTATTAACAACATCAATTCAGCGCTTTCAAGAAAAACAAGAATGCAGCAGCAGCCACACATCATTGCTTTTAGGCATCAAAAGTTTTCATTTCCGTAATAAAATCTCACACTTTTCCATGGGAACAACAACTTCTTTCACAAACGCATAACTGTGCTTGTGAAGAGTCACTTTACCCTCACTTAGGAATATATTTTTGCTGGCAAACTCATAAGTGTTTGATTTTTCTATAAAAGAATGTTTTTTTTTGCCTAGCTAGTCTTTCCCAGGCTTAGATTCTCAGAAAACAGCGCATTCGAGAAATGACGTTCAATTTCCCTTCTTAATATCAGAGATAACATTAGTATTGGCAAAGCAGAAAGATGTTAACTAAAAGTCTCTTATGTGATTATATTATATTTCAGCTTTTTTAATGAGTTTTTATTAAGGCTCGCCATACAGCAAACTTCAGTAATTTGACCAAAATATCTTTCACAACCCTTACAAAGTCCATGAATGGACTACAAAACTGTTATTTGAATGACTAAGTGGGTTATTTATCAAGGTCCGAATTTATCTCAATATCGGCTGCTACAAACTCCTATCTAACTCGCTCGGGTTTTTAACGCTTATTTATTACTATTAGCTTATAATTATTATCACATCTCTCTTCTTCTTTTGACTCTCTTCACTCTAATATCTCAGCCATCTCATGTCCTAATATGGCTACCTCTGTCTACTATAGTACTCTCACCACTGCCCTAAATGAGCTTGCTCCTATAAAAACTAAACGTTCTAAACCCAAACCAATTCAACCTTGGCATACTGCTCATACAAAAGCGCTCCAAAGACACTCACGTGCACTTGAGCATCGCTGGCGCAAATCCCGTTCAGAATCAGACTTTTGGAGCTACAAATCTGCCCTGCGCTCCTTTAACACCAGCCTCTTCCAAGCCAAACAAACATACTTTACTTCACTCATTAACTCCCTTTCTAAAAAACCAGCACAACTTTTCTCCACCTTTAACACTCTCCTTTCCCCTTCTCCACCCCCTCCATGCACATCTGTCTCTGCTCAAGATATTGCTGAGCACTTCAAAAACAAAATTGACACTATCAGAAGGGACATTACACCACATAACCCCCCTAGACTTCCACCACCCTCCCTCCACACTCCCCAGTCTCTCTTTTCTCCTTCACCCCTGTCACTGAGGAGGAAGTCTCAAAGCTTCTGGCCTCTTCTCACCTTACCACCTGCCCGCTTGATCCAATTCCCTCAAAACTTCTCCGCAATACCAATCCTTGTCTAATCAAAGCCTTAACTCACCTATTTAATCTTTCGCTCTCAACTGGACTGTTTCCTTCTCAACTAAAACATGCTCTTGTCACCCAACAGATTCTGAAAAAACCCTCTCTTGATCCCTCCAATCTTGACAACCTCCGAACTATCTCTCTGCTACCTTTCATCTCTAAACTACTTGAGCACCTAGTCTACAAACGACTAACCTCATTCCTCTCTGACAATAACCTGCTGGACCCCCTACAATCTGGTTTTAAGCCACAACACTCCACGGAAACTGCCCTGACTCGACTAACTAATGACCTTTTAACCGCTAAAGCCAACAATCATTTCTCACTACTAATACTGCTTGATCTCTCAGCCGCATTTGACACTGTAGATCACCCTCTCCTCCTCCAGTCCCTCCAGTCACTTGGCCTTCATGACACAGCCCTGTCCTGGTTCTCTTCTTACATCACCAATCGTTCCTTAAGTGTCTCCTACAATGGAGTATCATCTTCTCCACTACCTCTTTCTGTTGGAGTTTAGGGATGTAGCGAACGTCGGAAAAAAAGTTCGCGAACATATTCGCGAACTTGCGCAAAAATGCGAGCGGTTCGCGAACGGTTCGCGAACCCCATAGACTTCAATGGGAAGGCGAACTTTAACATCTAGAAAAGACATTTCTGGCCAGAAAAATGATTTTAAAGTTGTTTAAAGGGTGCAACGACCTGGACAGTGGCATGCCAGAGGGGGATCAAGGGCAAAAATGTATCTGAAAAATCTGCCTGTGTGTGCTTGGAAGAGATAGTGTAGGGGGAGAGCTGTTAGTGATTTCAGGGACAGATGATAGTAAGTTTGCTGGCTAGTAATCTGCTTGATACTGCTCTGTATTGGAGGGACAGAAGTCTGCAGGGATTTGAGGGACATTTTAGCTTAGGTAGCTTTGCTGGCTAGTAATCTACTGTTCTCTTTAAACAACTGCCATACGTTGACCTTGTAGGCATTGTTTGCCCAGTTTTTTTGGACGCAGCCACTGAAGCACAGTTGCCATAAAAAATATGCCATATAAATGCTGAAAATAGTAATTTTTCGCCATACGTTGACCTTGTAGACATTGTTTGCCCAGTTTTTTTGGTTGCAGCCACTGAAGCACAGTTGCCAGAAAAAATATGCCATATAAATGCTGAAAATAGTCATTTTTTGCCATACGTTGACCTTGTAGGCATTGTTTGCCCAGTTTTTTTGGTCGCAGCCACTGAAGCACAGTTGCCAGAAAAAAATATGCCATATAAATGCTGAAAATAGTAATTTTTTGCCATATACGTTGAGTCAACGTATGGCAAAAAATGACTATTTTCAGCATTTATATGGCATATTTTTTCTGGCCTCTGTGCTTCAGTGGCTGCGGCCAAAAAAACTGGGCAAAAATGCCTACAGGGCAAATAATGCCTAAAAGGTCAACTTATACACTACTACAGCGATGGATACGGATTACGTAAAATATATTATGGCTGCTTGAAAAAAGTCACTCCGGTGTTTTTTCTGGAGACGGTAATATTATGGATATTTAGACAGAATGTGAACAAGGTCACACAGCTAGATGGCAGTTGGTTGAATAACACACTGGGCAAAAAATGCCTACAGGGCAAATAATGCCTAAAAGGTCAACTTATACACTACTACAGCGGTAGTAAAATAAAAAAAAGTAAAATAAAAAAAAAATGAATATTAAAAAAAAAAAATTAAAGTTGGTGCTGCTGAACTACTAGGAGCAGCAGATTAGCACACCAGTCCCACTCCCCAACACTGCTAGACTAATAGCACTGGGCTCTTATAGTAGTAGTAGTAGTAGTAGTAGTAAAACAACAAAAAAATAAATAAAAGCAGTCCTTACAAGGACTACTGTTATTGCAGCAGTCAGCAGATGAGATCAGAAGCAGGACAGCTGCCCACTGCAGCTACATACAGAGCACTGCAGTAGAAGGTAGATTACTAGCCAGCAAAGCTACCTAAGCTTAAATGTCCCTCAAACCCCTGCAGACTTCTGTCCCTCCAATAACAGAGCAGTATCAAAACGATTACTAGCCAGCAAACTTTCAACTGTCCCTGAAATCACTAACAGGCAGCAGCTCTCTCCCTACACTATCTCTTCAGCACACACAGGCAGAGTGAAAAAACGCTGCAGGGCTTCGGTTTTTATAGGGAAGGGGAGTGGTCCAGGGGAGAGCTTCCTGATTGGCTGCCATGTACCTGCTGGTCTGGGGTGAGAGGGCAAAAAAAAGCGCCAACAATGGCGAACCCAAAATGGCGAACGTCGCGCGACGTTCGCGAACTTCCGGCGAGCGCGAACACCCGATGTTCGCGCGAACAAGTTCGCCGGCGAACAGTTCGCGACATCTCTATTGGAGTTCCTCAAGGCTCTGTCCTGGGACCATTACTATTCTCCCTCTATACTTCCTCCCTTGGCAAATTAATAAATTCGTATGGTTTCCACTACCACCTCTATGCTGACGATACTCAGATCTATCTCTCATCTCCTGATCTCAACCCAGAACTCCTAACTCGCGTCTTCTCCTGCCTGTCCGCTATCTCTACCTGGATGTCGCAACGCTACCTTAAATTAAACCTCTCTAAAACTGAAATGGTTCTCTTTCCTCCAACTAACACCAGTAACATCCCGGAAGTATCCATCATAGTTAACAATTCCAATATCACCCCCTCTCCCCAGGCCCGGTGCCATGGGGTTATCCTAGATTCTGCCCTGTCATTCACTCCTCATATCCAGTCACTTATTAAATCATGTCACTTCCACCTAAGGAACATATCCAAAATACGATCATTTATCACCCAAGACGCTGCCAAAATTCTTATTCACGCTCTCATCATATCACGTCTAGACTACTGTAACTGTCTTTTAATTGGCCTCCCCCTCCAGAGACTGTCACCTCTCCAGTCCATAATGAACACTGCTGCGAGGCTCATTCACCTCAGCATCCGCTCCTCCTCTGCCTCGCCATTCTGTCAATCCCTGCACTGGCTTCCATTACCTTACGGAAATCAAATTCAAATTAATGACACTGACTTTCAAAGCACTTCATAACTCTGCCCCACCCTACATCTCTGAACTCATCTCTATATACTCACCCACTCGCTTACTACGCTCCTCTACTGACCTACTACTCAACTCTTCTCTCATTACCTCCTCACATGCTCGCATTAAAGACTTTGCAAGGGCTGCACCCCTCCTCTGGAACGCTCTCCCACGGTCTGTCCGACTTTCTCCCAACCTTTCTGCTTTCAAGAAATCTCTGAAAACGCACTTCTTTCGAGAAGCCTACCCTCACTCTGCTTAACTACCAAACGCAACATCACATACAATACCACATTTCTCACCCACTTAATTCGATCTTGCCCACTCCCACACCTTGTGTATTACTCCCTTCCCTTTAGACTGTATGCCTGTGCATAGGGCCTTCCTCACCTTTTTGTACCTGTATTGATTGTGATGTTTGTTACTCCATATATTCTATGTATGTAATTCATGTGATGTAGTTGTATAATCACATTTACTTTACAGTGCTACGCAATATGTTGGCGCTATATAAATACATGTTAATAATAATAATAATTATTACATTTTCCCAAAAATCTACTTTGTGGGAAAAGCTCAGATTTTCACATTTTTTTCGTGAATTCTCCCGAAATCTCAGAATTTTTCGGAGTTTTCACCCGAAGGCTCCGAAAACATTGTGAAATTGCCCTACCCCCGACACAACCAAAAATCAACGGGACTGTTCCCATTGACTTTTGTGCAACCTCGACAGGTTTGAGATACTGTGTTTTTATATTCAGGCTTTTTAGCACCACTCAAGACCACTTCTAGTTATGCATGCATGGGGTTCCTCTTCAGCTCTTTCCTAACCAAAACAAATATTAAAGGGCACCAATCAAAACTAAAATAATTTACTAAGTAAATACATTAGGTGAAAGTTCAAGAAATTCAATTTTTAAAACAGTTAGAATTGTTTGTTTAATGTAAATCATCATCTCATCTGCAAGATCTCCACTGCAGTTCTAGCTGAGGCAGGCATCTTGGATTTCACTGGCTCCTCCTACCTATATCTTCCCAGTCAACTGTAGCTCTGAAATCTCGCACATGCTCAGTAGAAATTCCTTGTTGCCTATCAACCCTTCTAAGCTATTTTCAAATCAACCAAATCTATATGTTAGCTGCTGTTCAGTAGTGCTGCCACCTGCTGGAAGTTAGTGTGTGCCCTTCATTTGCATAATAACATCACCAGCAGGGGACAAGATAGGGAAATCTCCTGATACTTCTAGTGGTGGAGTTTACTAAAGCTAGGCATTCTGGGTAGAATACTCAAGGCAGTGCTACAATCTGAGCATGCTCCTGAAATTTGCATGTTATAGTCTCTGTTATAGTCTCAGTATGGACTCCCTCAGTGAAAGAACCCATTTGACAAAGTAAGAGATTTTTTAAAACCTGCAGTTTTTTTTCAAAAAACTATATATGTAGTTTGATTAAACGTATTTATGTTGTACTGGTCAAATTGTTAATATGTGTTTGATTTTGGCTCTGATAGGTGCCCTTTAATGTTTCTCCCATAAAGATCTCTGGTTTACTGATTATTTCTATCTGTTACATTGTACAGTAATATTTTTTAGCGTGTGCTTATTGTTAGCATCAATTATATAATGCAATAACATATCCGTAGAGATATTTGGCGGGAAGGCAATCAGAGAGCTTCATTTTCTGAAGTCGCCCAAAGTTTCCTCGTGAGGCAACCTTGGGCGGCTTCGGAAAACGAAGCGCTCTGAGTGCAATCCCGCCGGCGATTTACATTCTAGCCGGTGGGAAGGCAGTTCGGGGAGATTAGTCGCCCCCAAAGAAGAGGAGATTTGTCATTGGGTGACTAACTCCAATCTGACCATGTGTCTCTGCCCTTAAAGAGTTGGCGACTGCTTTAAAAGGTGAAACATGAAACTTTACACTTCAATATTAAAAAAATGGTCACAAATAGAAAATAGAAAGTAATTGGAAAAAGTCTTTATTTGTGGTGGTGAACTATCTGAAACCAACTAAACTGAAAAAAACATATTTGACTGTGAACATCTCCTTTAATTCACAAATTGGAAATTTCATCAAGCCTCCATGTCCCAAATCTTACATTTGTCAGCAAACAGAAATGAGAATTCATAGCTCTGTACATAAAATAAAAATAGAATTGAGAATGGTACACATGTTAACTTCTGGATTATGTGCCCTAAATTGCTCAAAGGTCAAATGTTTTCTATTTATATTTTTTATCTTGTGTTGTGTTTTGGGTCTTTTTCTTGCCTAAAATTTTCAGGAGCTCATAGCCATTCAAGCCATTCATTTAAACCAATCATTGATCGTTTCAGTGAAGAGCGTAAATATCTTTTTATCATTTCTCAAAAAGAATCCTCAAGCATTGTCGAGAATGCTTACATAGTTGTGTAAGTTCAAGCAACAAATTATAAATGCCCAGAACACAACATTTTCAAAACTTATCAACATTCCTCACATGAAAAAAATGAGCATGAACATATTTAATAAATGTAGACCTTATGTTAAAAAACGTCAACAACAGCCCAACAGCTCTAAATTCTGCAATATAAACCCTAACTTCCAAATGTTAAATTCTTTCTAAATTCCTGCATTTTACACTCTTGAACAATCAGAATTCAGGACATCAGCTATTTTATTGGCAAGAATACTTAAATCTTTTAGTAAGTTCAAGCAACAAAAAACTTACACACAATTGAGAATCACATTGTGCAAATGTTAAATGTTTTGATAAACTGTGAAAATCAAAAATGTTAGCGATAATTCCAATTGACTTCTGGCTTTTACTTGACAAGTTTTTTCTGGGAACTTTTTTTTTTCTTTAATACATCCAAACTTTTACAAGGTGTCTGAAAATACTTGTACATATTTTTTGGATTTGCATTTTTTGCTGAATTTTATTCTTGAATAAATTAAAACCTGCTCAACTTTTGATAAATTACCCCCTAGAATCTGAAATTTTGAATTTATTTTTTTGGTAAGTAAACCTTGCCACCTAAAGCTTTATGAACTTTTTGTTTCTTTAAAATCCATTCAGCAGCAAGCCAAAATAATAATTATAGAAAATATGAGTAGGTTCAGGAACTGACTTATGCTTTCTGTAACCAATTACTTAAACCCAGAAACTATGCTCCAGTAGGTTAAAACTTGGAATTTGCATTTAAATAAATTAATTTGGAACTTTCTTGCAGCTTATTATATATCAGAAAGCTAAACTATAATATTCAGAGTTCGTAATTTAAAGTTTACAATTAGGAATGCAGGTCTTTTTAAAATGTATACTCAGAAATCAATACCAAGAATAAGAAACCCCATTCTGGCACTTTTATTTGCATCTTAGAACTTGCAAATGCAATTTGCAACTTTACAAATTAGTTTCCATATTCAATGTTGCAACTCAGGTTCTATGTTCTATGTTCTATTCATTTCATTTTCTAAATGACAAATTAAAAGTTTTATTTCTAAGATTTAAGTACTAAATCTCAAACTGCAATTTACAACTCTTAGGGGCAGATTTATCAAGGGTCAAATTTCGAAGTCCAAAAATTTCGAAATTCAACCATGAAATTGGAAAATTTCGAATTTGAATATCGAATTCGACGTTTTTTCACCTAATTTGGCAATCCTAAGATTGAATAAAAATCGCTCGATCAAACGATTAAATCCTTCGAATCGAACGATTCAAACGATGTTAGCGTACGATCAAATCATTTTTATTTGATGTGTAAAGACTAATAGGCTAACATAGCAATTCGGCAGGTTTAATTTGGCGAAGTATTGAATTTGAAGTTTTTTTTAAAGAGACAGTACTTCGATTATCGAATGGTTGAAACAATTTTTTAATTCAGATGTTCTACATTGCAAACTATAGTTCATGAATTCTAATTATTTTCATAAATTAGCCAAAGATTCATCTCAGACTATAGAACTTATTTGCAAGTGTAATATGAAACTTTGGTAACAAGCTGCCAAGTTCCCCCCCCCCCCACAATGCCAGATGGATTGCAGCTGAGTGCATCCTTGCATTCCACAAAATTGTGTCTGAGACATCAAAATGAACACATCTTGTGAGCATACAGTCATGAATTGGGTGCAAATTCTGACTTCAATTTTGGTAGTGGATAAAGCATCACTTCTGTTGTGTAGTGTAATTCTTGGAATGCAAATTGATTATATTAATGCAAAGCTGTGAGGGAACCTTGAAGCTAGGGTTACCACCTTCCAAAAACTGGGCTGTCTGGGTGAAAACCGCCTGTCCAGATTTCCAAATTAGGAAATGTCGTACAGGACATTGAAGTTAATCACATGTTGATCAGCCAATCACCACTGATCACAATGTCATCAGCTCTCCCCTGATGTCATCAGCCCCTCTTAGATGTCACCAGCCCCACCCCCCAACACTGGCCCAACATCATCCACCCCCTACCCGAATTCACTGAATTGAGAAGGTGGCAACCCTACTTGAAGCTACCACCACATTCAGGGTGGTGGTAGCTCCAGGCTTCCCCAGTATCAATAAACATACTTGTGCATTGTTTTTCACAAGAATAGATGCTCGTTCCAAATATGTGAAAGTGCAAGATGTGGAGAGCACACATTGGCTGATGTGCCAAGAGGGTGTGCTGGGCCACCAAAGCATCAGGCACTGAATATGTATAGTAGAACAGAAAGATTATGACTACATGATTAGAATATTTACATCGTACATCTACATTTATCAATACCCACTATGGACATTTTTGGCCAAATGTTTAGCTGGTGTGAATTTCAGATCCTTGGGTAATTCTGAGCCTGGAAGTAAAGTCTATAGGAAACAGTGACCCATTATCTGTATTTAAAAGAAGGGTAGACTTGACTCCATCTACTGCCTTGAAGCAGCGGCACAGTTCAGAAAAGACCTTTAATTTTCTTTCACAACCACACCCTGTCCACTTGGAAGTCTAATAGTCAACACATTTGTTGACCATTTCCTCCAACCACTGGTGCAACAGGTCTCCACATATATCAAAGACATGGGGGACTTCTTGGTCAAACTGAAACAGAGTCATCCTTTACCTGTGAACACCAAACTAGCCACAATGGAAGTCACATCTCTATATACAGTTATTCACACCATTGATGGCATTAACTGCATGAAGTCATCATGTGCCTGGACAATAAGAGATCTCCTACTGAATTTCTAATTGAACTCTTGGAGTTGTGTTTGACATTACATTTTTTCAATTACTATCTGTAATTAAGCGGTACCAGTATGGGTTCTAATTTTGCCTTTTCATTTACAAATTTATACTTTTTTTATTACTTTGAACAATCACATATTCTATCAACATTTAACAATAAGATTGACAATGGAGTTCCACACAATGGATAACATACTGAATTCTTTAAATCCTGCTATTAAATTTACAGACACTATCAGCAGTACCATTATTACTTTTCTGAATTGAAAACTCAGAGGTAATAGAGACTACTACACACTACACGGATACTGATAGGAATACACTGCAGGTCCTGCCATCCACCACACCTATTAAAAAGTATTTCTTATTCACAGATGGTCCGTATGGTCAGGAATAATACAAAACAGACAACTACAGGTCCAACTTCAGGATTTAATTGACAGATTTATCTAGCTGGGTTATCCATTAAGTGAATTACTACATTACAAGGAACGTGCACTTCCACAAACACAGGACGCACTTCTGTTCAAATCATCATCATCTCCTAGAAACAACAGGCACAGGCTGACTTTTTTCTGTACTTACACTAGGGAACTAGGGACAATGACCATAGACTTCAATGGGAGAAAATAAAATGTCGCCCATAAACCAAATTTGCACAGATGGCAATTTATCGAAGCGAAACAGGTTAAATTCACCCATCCCTAGTCAGTACTACAGTCGGACAGAACACTATCCCCTGTGTTCAGGGTAGCATACAAGTGGGGACGAAATTTAAGAGACTGCTTAGTTAAAACGGATCCACAACATTGCTACCTTTATGAACCACCAAAGTCATGGCTTTGAAAAACAATATTGGGCTACTACAAGTGTACAGAGTGCATTACTTGCTGCTAAATGTTCACAGGTCCCTCATTTAACCACACACACAGGGTAACCCATTTTCATTAAACATTGTGTTACCTGCACAACTGACTATATCATCTACTTTTTAAAATACCCTTGTGGACTTATGTATATTGGTAAAACCTTCACTAACTTTAGGGGCAGAATGGCAAACCATCTTTCTGTCATTTAATGAGCTCTGGTTACAGGCAAAGCAGATACTTCAGTAGCTGAACATTTTCTTCAGTACCAACATAACCTGTCCAGCCTAAGATGCATTATCCTAGATCAGGGGTCCCCAACCTTTTTTACCCGTAAGCCACATTCAAATGTAAAAAGAGTTGGGGAGCAACACAGTCATGAAAAAGTCCCTTGGGGTGCCAAATAAGGACTGTGATTGGCTATTTGGTAGCCCCTATGTGGACTAGCAGCCTACAAGAGGCTCTACTTGACACTATACTTAGTTTTTGTGCAATTAAAACGTGCTTCCAAGCCTGGAATTCAAAAATAAGCACCTGCTTTGAGGACACTGAGAGCAACATCCAAGGGGTTGGAGAGCAACATGTTGCCCATGAGCTACTGGTTGGGGATCACTGTCCTAGATCAAGAGGAGGCAACCAAGAGAGACTTTTATGCCAGCAAGAACTGAAATGGATACATAGACTCCGGCCCATTAGCTCCAATGGACTAAATGGACTCTTTTCCTATATCCCGTTTTTTTAATTTTGTTTTCTGCTCTTTGTCATAATACTAATATGCTTGGGTTGGATTTATATGTGGGTAACCTGAGACTGTCTATGGTTATTGCTCTATAGCTTTTTAGAGATACTGCCATTTTTCGTTTTTTTCTGTGTTTATATGATACCATTCAAATGGTGTGTAGTCTTTTCTTTTTCCAAACTGGTGACTGCTTTATGGACAATACTTCCTACAATCCCCTGTGTACCATGGTTTGGTTAGCTGAATTTATATATTTGAGCATTACTTTGGACAGGCCAGGTTGCTAACCTCTGGCTGTATAATAAAAACACTAATGATAGTGAAACACCTCTTGACAACACCCCTGGTGTCAAATTTGTACCTTCTTACCAACTTCCAATGCAGATCCTGAGTCCACTTTGCAAGGTGAAAGGGTACTGGGAATTTCTTCTCCTCGCAGTGCCTCCACCTAATGGGATCCGGGATTATACCTGCGGTTGGCCGTATAAGAAAAAAAACTTCCAACACACACTATATTGTACAACAAATATAACTTTATGCAAAATTTAAAGGCAAAGTACATCTTCATTTATATCAACATAAATGACCCACTACCCAGGGAACCTGTGGCAGTCCATTCTGGCACCTCCTTGCCAGACAAAGTCCCGCACTATTCCCTTTGGCAGACAAAGAGTCTCAGTCCCTTTTCCCCAAAGAGTACCAGTGTCCCCAGGTAGCGCTACCTGCCCAAATACTTTTCCAGTTGGACAAGGTATTTGCTCCCACTTGGCAGGTACACAAAAAAACTGTATCACAACAGGAAACCCACTGGACCCTTTTCTTTTTCTACCCTCCCTCACCCTTGGGATTCACACAGATAGGTAGGCTCACACAGAGCTGGAACAGGCATCTACAGCGATGAAGTCCTTTTAACAAAGCACCTGCAGCTTGTTTTATCTTCAGGGTATTGCTCCAAACACTATCAACAGCGTGAGCATGATAAACTCCCTTTATTCCTTACAGCACAGCTCCCAGCACTGTCTATTGCGCGAGCACTCAGAAATCCTCCTCTGCAGAACTACAGCTCCCAGCACTCTCCATAGCGCAAGCACACAAGATGTCCATCCAAGCTCCAAACTGGTATGGTTGAACTTACCAGGCTTTGGAGTACCCTGCAACAGCCCCTTACATCTTTGCAGCAGTTCTGTCAACCCTCTCTCTGTGAAAGTGAAAGCAGGAATCCTCCTGTGAGCACATGTATATGTATATATTCAAAAGTGGTGCAGCAGCGACACCTTGAGACATCCTCTGGAATCTGCCAGAAATGCTGCACAGGGACACGGGCTCCTGAAGTAATATGATGCACTCAGGAATCTTACATTCTCATAGAAGTGAGTGCCAGTAAATTTGACTGTGGTATATATATATATATATATATATATATATATATATATATATATATATATATATATATATATATATATATGTATATATCTATAGCAGGTCTTAGCAGTAAGAAAAAGTGTTTATTTAGAAAACAAAATCGGCTAACGTTTTGGCAAACACTCAAGCCTTTATCAAAGTGATAAAGGCTTGCGTGTTTGCCGAAACGTTGGCCAATTTTGTTTTCTAAATAAACACTTTTTCTTACTGCTAAGACCTGAGAGTGCGAGCTTTCTTCCTGCTATACCGAAAATGTGGCTTATTGCACCCAGGCAATTTTTGACTGCTATACTAGTTGTGCCAGCTTCCAGACTGCTTTATATGTATATAAATATATATACACTCTTTCAGCTTTCCGCACAAAGTTCATTAGAAATTTAAAAAAGGCCAATGTTTTGGTCTCCTTCTAAGACCGTAATCAGGATATACATATAGACAAATACAAGAGTCCTCTGCACTCAACCCATTATCAATATATTTAAGACATTGCGACATTTTGTGCATACAGCTACTAAAAAATGCCTTACCCTTTAAACAAAACAGGGATTGTTTGTCCATATATTGCAATATATTTAAGCTGGCCAACTACGTCAAAGTCATCCCATATCTGGCCAGTCCTACGCTTAATTTTCATCTGATTCATTAAGAATTCTATTGCTTCATTATACATTTTACAAAGGGACTAAGTTTTACCTGCAGCTTACTTGCTGATTTTAATGTAAAACTCCTAAACTTGGCTGCCCTTTTATTAGACACCAGTGGGATCACCTGACTATAGCTGGGAAGGGTGGGAGCTACAACATGGAGCTGGTCACTGCTCCTGTATAACTCTAACAAACAAGGGAAAGTTGTGCTCACCACTAATTTTTAAAACCATTAGGCCTGAGGTGCAATGAGGCTGTGACCACAAAATACATATAGACAAATACAAGCGGTACAATTCTACACTCATCCCATTATCAATATATTTAAGACATTGAGACATTTTGTGCATACAGCTACCAAAAAATGCCTTACCCTTTAAACAAAACAGGGATTGTTTGTCCATATATTGCAATATATTTAAGTTGGCCAACTACGTCAAAGTCATCCCATATCTGGGCAGTTCCTACACTCAAATTGCATTTGAGCTTTTTTATATCCTTATATTTTACAATATACCTTCATAATATTTAACTTTATTCACTATATAATTGTGTTATACTTGTTTTACATGATATTATAAAGAATACATGTAGATACATTATCTTATACAATTAAGCTGCCGACTTCCTGTAGCCGGTACACAATTTTAATCGCATAGGTCTGCAACTTAGGTACAGCAGCCCATTGTAAAACATTTGTGATGACTACCTGCAGTTTAACAGCAGAGCGCATACATTGGGAAATGTACAGAAGCAGAACTTGCACATTCCAACTGAATGGAAAAAGTTGCATACTCTCTAAAACTGTGCTGTATATTATACATATCCAAATATAACAGGGAAAATTAGGGCAATGGTATATGGTGGGTGCTCAAGGCTTGCCAAAAATGTCAAAATATCTTTATCATGGAGTAAATAAAGAAAGCAAACATCAGCCTACCATTAAACAGTATTCACAGTAAGTCTCCACAATGTGTATTTTCTCTTCATTGTATAATTGCCATGAGGTTACTGGCAGCCTTCACTTGTAGGCATGTAGTACTTTTTGATTGGCTTTTTTTTAATTACAGAAAACAGCATTTTTGTTAAATGTCTGCAGGCCCTGCATTATTAAGTGCGTGGCAAATCCATATACGGAATTTCTTAGAAGTGCAAATGCAGTTTTCATTGATAATGCTTTCTTTTACTTTATTATGATATCAATATGGGGCATAGTTCAATTTGTCTGAATATCCCGATGCTATCAGCTGATTAAATGCTACAGTTTAAAATAACTCAATGTCCCTGGCCATCCATTACGGTGGTGCTAATAGATTGGTGTATAAAATCAGGTGTATGACTCTAGATAGCCTGATTATTGCCTGATTCTTTTTTGGGAGTTATCTAATTACACATAAGGGCAGATTTATTAGAGAGAAAGATGCAAATTGATCATGGCAAAAAAACAAATCTGTTTTCTCCTGCACATTGATTTTTCTCTGTTTATCAATTTTTCTTGCATTTTCTTGCTGGCAATTTTCTACTAAAATATAAGAACATAAAACCAAGCAAACCAATGTTTATCTTTCTACCAAGACACATATTTGAGAATACTCAATAGATGTTGAAAATAATCAATTTTCTTTGCCATTAAAGACAAGTTAACATACACATTAACCGTTAAGCGCCTCAGGAAAAATAGAAGTGCCAAGAACAAAAAATATATTGCATATTTCAAGCAATGTTTTTCCACCATTGAGTCTAACAGTCTGCAACAAACATTGTCGTTTGAAGGCATCCATTAACTTCCTCCAAATATAGACACATCAATGTACAGGAATGTGTAACATCAAATATAAGTTATTCTGCTGCTGAGGGATCCAGTATTTCTTTCTCTTAACCCAAGTTTGTAAGAGATCATTGTCACTACCATCTGTCTCAAGCAATGACTATTGTTGGAGCCACCATTAGAAGGTTTTTATGGTGTACAATACATCTTCAGTAAAGACATTCAAAATAAAACCTTCATATTATAAGCTCTAATGAATAGTCTTCAGCAGTCTTATATTGTACAGTGCTACAGTACATGTTTAAGCTTTAGAAAGATTTACAAATATCAGTAAAAAGAAGGAAAGGAGAAGCATAAAAAAGCTACTGATAGTACTTTACCTATTTTGCAGGCTGCTGCAGTAGGAGAAAGTGTAAACCAACTGTACACTTAAGCTCTGAGGCAGTTCATAGTTTGTTTATTAGAGACTGCCTAGGAACCCACATAAAATGTAAAGTTTGGTGATACCTTTTATTGTCTAACTGAATAAGTAACAATTGAAATCTTTTGGAACACACAGGCCCCTTTATCAGGTATTTTGCCAGACGAAGGGGCCTGTGTGTTCGTAAAGCTTGCAATTGTTACATTTTCAATTAGGCAATAAAAGGTATCACTAAACTATAAAATCTTTAAACTAGGAACCCACAATCACTTACAGTGTTGGACTGGCCCACTGGGATACCAGGAAAACTCCCAGTGGGCCCATGTGCCAGTGGGCCCTTTTGCTTCTAACTATGTGGCCAATTTCCTGGTCATTCCTTATTTCTTTATGGGAAAAATGCTTAATAATGGAAGAATAGACTAAGTAAATATAAAAGACTCGGAGAATAAAGATGTTGAGTGAGGAGAAGAGGAATAATAGTTTGGAAAGTGGGCCCACTGTCTAAGGTTTTCTGGTGGGCCCCTGGCATCCCAGTCCGATACTGATCACTTATGTCTAGGGAACTACACCAAATGTGAAATCTACCTTTCTGGAAATTCCTGGAATTATCATCAGATCCCTAAAGTCTCCAAAAAAAAGCAATATAGTGCAGGGGTAACAAAGGCCATAATGCAGGTTAAGATTAAGGCAGTAGTTGCTTCCTTCTTACTGAAAAGAAGGACCAAAAATAAGCATGTGCTGCTGTTTAGCACAAGGAGGAACGATTATATGTGCGTTATAAATTGTTAAACAATTAATTTGGTTTTGAAAAAAAAAAGTCAGTTCAACCCTTCCCAATGAACCCCGCTGCACATACAGTTTATACTCAATATACAGTACATACAGACCTGTCTATACACTTAGACATAAGACAATACCTATACCTATACTAAACTAACTGTAGAACTCCATAGCCTTGGATATTATGCTTGTAAGAAGTCATCCAGACCTTTCATCCAAGGAATTAATAGAATCAGCCATCATCACATCATCACCTGGCAGGGCATTCTGCAAGCTCACTGTCCTCATCGCAAAGAACCACCCACAATGCTTCAGATTAAAGAGCTGTTCCTTAAGTCTAAAGGGGTTGCATCTGATAATCAGGTCTCATTTGATTCATTGGGGGTTTTAACCTTAAAAACAAGCAAGTTGCAGGTAACAGACCCCTGTGTAAAATGTATACTGAAGCAGTAACATTTTTAATAAATTACTTGTGAGTGAGTGTAGGACTGGCCAGGCCAGGGATGGCTTTGACATAAATGGCCACCTTGAATGTATTGAAATATATTGACAAACAACCTCTGTTTTGTTTAAAGGGCATTTCAGTAGCTTAATGCACAAAATGTCTCAATTTCCTTAATATATAGATAATAGGATGAGTGCAGTGAAACTCTTGTTTTTGTTCTAATGTACTTGTAAATAGTAATCATGTGCATTTTCTCCAGAGAAAACAACTCCTACCTTAATAGTCCTTTCTTGTAGTTTAATCCTTCCCTCCCATTTACTAATGTAGTTGCACGTGTTTGCACTCTCTCGAGTTCATTAATATCCTTCTTAAGTACTGGGGCCCAAAACCGCACTGCATCCTCAAGGCATTGCCTTAATAGTGATTGATAAGAAGGCAAAATGCGTTCATGCTTCAAGTTTATGCCCTTTTTAATGGGCTCGCAGTTGATATTATATACCAAAATGAATAACCTTGATTTTATCAATATTTAGCCTTGTTTGCCAGGTTGCTACGAGTTCTCCAATTATGTTAACATTCTCTGCAACCCGGCAACATCTTGCATGCAACTTATAATTTTACACAATTTATGCATGAATTATGTGCCTAAATGTGTGTTGGTAAAAACACTGTACATTAATCACAGTAAAATGGTGAGTGTACGTGTAAACTGCAGCTTATTAACTATCAACTGGCATAGTTATTAAAATTATGTAAGTTACACAAGTGCTTATGTAATAACTATGATTAATTTTATGATCATTTTACATCCTTGACTGCTGATTTTGCCTTTCTTGACTGAATTTGAAATTGACTAGCATGCAACCAAAAGATCACCAGTTTAAAGAATTGCTAAAAATAATGTTGACATATTGATAAGGCAAAAGAAAAATGAAATGTCAGGACAGTGAGCTTTAAGCCACACCACATGGAAAATATGGTTGGCCAGAGGCTGCATCATGCCATTTATACATTTCGTAGCTGACCATTTTGCACATGATCCTTGCGTGAGTCCATTACTGACCTGGGTGCCAAAATTTGTATTATGCAGATTAGGCTAACCACAGAGGTGGTTTTGGAGGCGGTAATATACTTTACTATTTTGCAAATCACAATAGTAGTGTCAGCATGGTATTATCCTGCCAGACTAATTTAATTGCCTTTTATGGGAAGGTGAGCAGGAACCTTGACTATGGGAAGGCAGTGGATGTGTACCTAGACTTTGCTAAAGCATTTGAAACACTACCACACAGAAGGTTACTGATTAACTGATCCTGAACAGTCCTACACCCAATTTTCAACTGTCCCTTGCTTGTTATAGTTTACAGTATTTAAGGTTTTGTTTGCCTTCACCTAAACATTCTGTCTTGTGTTCTTTGCATTTATAAACCTTGACATTTTAGATGAAGCATGTCCGCATTACTTTTTGGTAATGTATTTTTAGTTTTGATAAACAAGCTGATATACTGTATTGTACTCACATCACATGTAATCAGTGTACCCGTGTATCAAACCTGTTTGCCATAGTGGTCAAAATAATTGCAAACAGAACATTTTTTGACAGAAGAACATTAATCTAAAACAAATCCAATCTCTCTTTTTTTCCAGTGTTGAAATCTATTGCTAACCCAATCAGCTGCACATATGGACAATGTGTGATAGATGGCTGAATAGGGATATTCTATTTCTAATGATCCATGTACTGTATGTCTTCCAAACCTTTTGACAAGAAAATATTAAATGTTAACCAAAGCTAAAATAATTACTGACAATATTTCGAAATAATGACCACAAACCATATATGTAGATTAGAGAGAACAGTCCCTTCTCTCTGGGACCAAAAGTAAACATACAGTTTGGTTACCTAAAGACTACACAGAACATGAGTGCAGTCAGTGCATCAGCTGACCAGACAGAACATTCAACAAAGAGGAATACTGGAGACCAGGCCAAATTGCAAAAAATGTGTCAGATAAAGGGGATCAATTAAAATGATTTTAAGTCACACACTCTAGGAAGCTAGACCATTCTTATCTAAGACAGTGGCAAGTAGCAAGGGTAAATGAAAACAAGACATGTCTGCTGATACTTGAGGTTTATGTATCAGAGAGACTGTAGAGTGTGTGCCAATGATTGTATAGAAAATTGCTCAAAGTTGATTCCAGTGTTACTGTAGGGAATATAAAAAATTCAGCAGCAAAGTATGATGTACAGCTTGCTGCTTTGTATGCTACAATTATAAAGATTATAGAAGATACAGAAAGAGGCCAATAACCTCCTGTTTTAAGGAATTATGCAAAACCTCAGATGATGAAGTTATCATTGGAAATGATGGTCGTAGACTCTTAAAGTGGTTATGAGTCATGTAGATATAAAGCAAGAGTAAATTAAAGTGAAACTGACAAATGGAAGCAACTTTTTGTTATTAGATGAGCTCAGTTGCCTGCAGTATATGTTTCCCTTAGATTTTATTATTTTTATTTCTACAGCACAAAATGTCAGGTTTTTCTTCCATTTGTTCTTCCAGTGTTTTCATTTCTCTTAACAGCATAACTTCTTTTTCTTTTTTTTTCTTTCCCTTTGCGGTAAACTACTTGTCCTTATTAAAATATCTGTAGAAAAGAAGAACATTTTATTGCCTCATATCAATATCATTTCATCCTTCTTATTGCTCATATATTGAATAAATATGTTGAAGCTAAAAGGTCTAAGCACATTTTTTAGTTATTCTGTTATAGCTCTGTGTTGTTTTTTTTCCTGTTCATGTATTTCTGGTTTATTATTTCAACAACTTTTTGATACATAGTTGTTTTTTTCCTTTGTTTCATTGTACAGCAGAATATTTTGAAGCAATGTAGCATTTAGGGCAAATACAAAACGTGACACACAAATGTAAATGAGTACAAATGGTATTGTGTCCCTGCTAAACATTTCCGGCACATGGGTATTATGTGTAATTAGATGCCTCATTAATTCACTGAAACTATTGTCCAGAATGCTGTTCCATGTTTCCATAAATCAATACTTCTCTAAGTCGAAAGGAGGTACATTGAATAAAGTATTTCCCTTGAGTGTTGTTCTTATAAGTATATTTCCCACGTGGTTAATTTCTAAGATTCTTTTTTTATACCATTTATGCACACAAATACAGCCTGTTGTTCTGTTCTGATTTTAATATGAATAAATACCCCATTTTTTGGGAATGGATATAAACATGAAAATACCGAGTGCTAAGTTTGCCCAGGAGCAGTAAACTATAGCAACTTTACATTTTCAGTAAATGCTACCTGCTGATTGGTTGCTATAGATTACTGCATCTGAGCAAACTTAGTGCCTTTTATTACATAACGCCATATACTGTATATCTATATCTAATGTTTATCTCCTTTCATTTAAAGTCAGTGGCTAGACAATAATAAAGATGAACAAACCAGTTGTAATTCTTTTACCCAAGACATTTGTTTGGCATTTGGCTTTTGACTAGTGATGAACGAATCTGTCTCGTTCTTCACTGACTAATTTCCGAAACTGGGGCGAAATATGGAAAACTGCAAAAGTGGCGATAGGCTGCACTTTTTTTGGACAAAATAAACTGAAGTCAATGTTTTTTTTGTGGCATCTTTTTTTTCACACAAAATACATTTGCGCTGATGGGAGTTTTTACACAGTTTTTGCTCTAGTTAAAGGTCCAGGCATATTTATGGCACAAATTGTCAACTGTCCCTTCAAAATATGTATGAAGCAGCAATCTCTCTTCAATCACATTGAAAATATAAAGGGAAACCATTACCTATAGAATGTATATCTTGAAAACATTACTGGAGTTATTTGCAAAATCACTTGCATTAAAAGTGCAAGGGCTTCTAGTGGGTGGCATGGGATTTTCTATTAAATCCAACAAGACTTGTTTGGAGAAATACAACACTAAAAGTGATTGTTAGGCTGTGCTTGCTCCATGTTAAATAAATCCCATGAGGGATTGTACATGTATTAAACAATCCATCTTGGTTTGAATGCACAGTTTTTTATTTGTCAAATATCATTCAATTTATCATTGTCAAAGATTACATTATAATACACATTTCTAACAATGTTGTATTACATTGTTTAAGCTATTTTAAAACTTAGTAAGTTTACTACATCACTTGTGCTTTTCATTTTGTGTGTCTATTGTGTGAGTACACATCAGTAAAATACATGAGGATGGCATTTTCAAAAGGCATAGAGAAGAAATGCACAACATAGGACCATGTATGATATTTCAAATCTCTCTTTATATAATCAAAAAGTGCAGTGACAACAATAGGAAAATAAATAACCCCTTCCTTAGAAATCATATTGAGTTACTTGTATAACCTGTGCATAAAAGAGGCAATACATTGCAAATCAGGGAAGCAGAAATTAAAAGAGCGCTTTAAAGGCATTTGGTCCATATATTTTAAAATAATAGAAACCAACAAGAGAATGTTTATTTTGAATTGTATTGATTCTGGGGGAAATTATTTTGTATTGTAATAGAAGCTTAGTTGCCAACACTCAGTAACTCTCAATACCTTGACATATCAAATGGAAGTCGAGTAGAGACATTTTAATTTTAATTCCAATTTTAATTTCAATTTTAATTTTAGTTTTCATTTCCATTCTAACCTTAAACGTTAATTTCATTTCAGGTTAGTTCCACTTTGATTTTTCTTGCATTTACTGTGTTTTGTGTAATTGATATCACTTGATTTCAGTTAATTGTTTGTATTACCATGTTTACGTAACTACATAGTTAAATTGTTCAACTGTGCTGTAATCTGAGAGAAACTTACTGTAAAGTAACCAGCTGTTTATATTTACGGTTAAAACTTAATAAAAAGAGATAGACCATGACAACAATAGGTACAATACAAATATATTACACAATACATATCACAGTTCCCCCCCCCCCAGTCCTACAAAAGATACAAAAAAGCAAATCAGACACATTGGGCAAATGAAAAAAATTCCAACGTTTCTGAGCTAAGTCCTTTATCAAAGGTATTCTAAATAACATTAATAACTGGGTAGTTATTTGCCCATATGTGTAATCCCTAGCAAGATATTGGTGTCTCCAGATGGGAGACTTGGTTTGGTCTGTTTGCTTTCAACCCTTTTACTGAAAAAAACCCTACCCCCTACCCTACGTAGACCCACCTTTATTCTCCCCCCTGCATCTGCAAGCCAATGGTTCAATGTGGCATTGCATTTCTAGATAACTGTACCTTCCTGGAGCTAGGTTACATTCTGGATCGCCAACCTTCTGGATACTCTTATATCTGCCAATTCCTTGTGGATATAACAGTAAATATTCCTTTTTTTGTCAACAGCAATACAATGACAACTGATGAGGCTACTGTCTTAAGCCAATATATACCTACTCATTAGCTTCTGTCAGGACCCTGAGGAGGGTTACTCAGCCCCTACATCGTTATGTCTTATAGGCACTGGGCAAGAACTGGTATGTACATTGTAGAACTAAGGAATAAATTACCAAAACTAGAAACTAAGACCACAACTTACAGTAGTCATAGTCTATAAACTGCAGGTCTTAACAGGATGGAAGCTCAAATAGCCCAAGCCAAGTCTCCCATTTGGAGACACTGGTATCTGCTAGGGATTACACATTTAGGCAAATAATAATATAGATACGCCATTCTTATAGAAACTTTGGAAGTGACAATCACCTAAGACAGCTCCCTCACAGATAGCTTCAGGGAGACAAGGAGAAAACATATGCTTATGAGGGAAGTAAGCATACATATATAGGTAACTGTCCTTAGACAAGTAAACCTTCATGTAATTTGTCTAAAAGGGATAATTATTTATACATGGTCATTACATAGTAAACCAATGGGTAAACCTCTCAGGTTCTTTGGTATGTAAACCACCTTCAATATAGTTCAAAGAAAAGACACTAAGATGAAGGCATAACCTTAATGAGGAGAATCACAAAAACCGATGCTCTCAACAGCAAAGAACAGAAACGTAAAAAAATGCAATTTCAAATCATGACAGTGTTTTCAACCCTTAATATAGAAAATCTTTTTGCAGACCTGTCCCTAACAGCAAGAATTAGGAATGCCTGGGAACTGCAGAATCAACAGGTATTTCTAATTAGAATAGTCAAGTAAGGTAATCAGTTATTATTGAAGAGAAGGAACTCGGACAAATGCATTTGTGTATACACTCCAGTGGTAAATTGCTAGGTAAGTTAGCACATAATAATCAAACCCCCAGTTCCTTGGTAGACTAACCAGCAGACTCAAGTGCTTTCTTGTTGTAACTGTAGTAATTCTGGAAATAGATGTAGCATCAAATAAGATGCTATATTACCACCATACAGTACATGTATTTTTTCAGCCTTGTCTCACTGATTCCAAGAACCTTGGAAATTCGAATGCAGACTACAAAATGTCTACCTGGTACACATGGCGGAAATCTGCATCCGGCAAATGACATGCTCCATTTCAATGTAGATGATGTAACTAGCAAAGGCAGAAGGCAAAACATACTTAATTAGCAACCATTGAGTTACTTGGTCACTTAGGCCTTTACTTCTCAGTTCACAGAGTCCATTGGTGAGCATAGTGAAAAGGACGGGTCACTGTTCTAAGGTGAACTGGCCAGAGTCTGTCTCCCACAAAATAGGATAGGGTCTTTCACAGGTAGAAGTAAAAACATACATAAATGTTTACACATAAAGCAATTTTAAATGTTAAAAAGCTAACATGTACTATCATGATGTCATGAATGGCACCCTAAACTCAAGTTCCCAGTCTCAGCTCATTTTGTGCCTATAGCAGCCGCCTTTGGCTTCGGAAGGAGCCCTCAGCTACTCAGATGCCTCCAGGACTTAATGCAGACATGTCCAAAGTGAGGCCTGCAGGACAATTGCGGCTCATTTTCAAATTTACACCGGCCAGCCAGCACAGTGCAATCAGGAATCACGTAGCGTAGCAGTAATATTTGGGCACATTAGTGAAATGATCTGCCAATTGGTCTATACTGCTGAAAGTGTGCTGAAGGTGTTAGCAATAGACACGTACTGGTATGGAGAGACACACCACCACAGATACATATATTATATACAAATAAATATATATTGTTCCCTTTGTATTTATGTAAAATTAAAAATAAGGGTGCACAGTTCTACAATTTTCTACAATTATATTATATTGTATTATACAATTATATATATTGTAAAGATCTTTTAAAGAGGGAAACTCTGGTAGAAAATTCTGCTCTTGTTCTCAGCGTTTTGTGTCATAAAACGGAAAGCTGGTAAAGTAATATTGTTTTTAGATGTTGTAGAGGCTCTGTGCTGCTGCATAGTTTATTGTTTTGTAAATCTAGCTTATTATATTAATAGGGCCATAAGATTGAATGAATCTGGAAACCAATATGGTACAACGGTGGCACATGTTTCACTCCAGGTCTATTTAATTTGGCATCTGTCAAAATTAATATTTGATTTAGTCCCACATTTGACATGGCCAGACAACTCTTAAGCTAGCAATGATTTTGCTGTCAGATGGTTGAATGAATGTTGTATGTTTTATAAGGATAACTAAAAAAAATAGTGCATGAATACGTTACAAATATATAATTTTGCTGCAAGTCACAGCAGCATATTTTTTCAAAGCATGGATCACATCATTTTAATTAACTGCCAGGTTTGTGTTGTTATCAATTATTTATAAAGTACCAACTTATTCTGCAGCACTGGATATTAGGGAAGCATAATTACAGTGTTATGCCATAATGATGCAAGCTAATTTCCACTGGTGATCAAGTCTATTGTCTAAGCCTGCAAAACAAAGAAAATGAGTGGACTTTATAGTCGTTGGGCAAGACAAGCAATTGTTTAACTAGACTAATAACAACAATGGGTTATTACTGCACATTTCATATTGATAGGGGTGCACAACTGGTGCAGAAGGGGAAACAGTTCACCACAAACAGGTTTATTTAATATGCAACAACAGTACTCATATTATTCTGCTCTCAGGGTGAAAATGGACTGCACTGTATTTTATGTAACCTTAAAAAAAGAAAATGTCAGTTTTTTAAATTTACATTTGCAACAGCAACAATATAACCCTGGGGCATAAAAATGTATTTACCGCATCTATTTATTATGTATATTTGTACGTCAGATATGAAAAAGAAATACTATGGTCCCAATAGCACTTCTTGCCTTCTATAGCTGTCATGCTTATTGGGGATTAAGAAAAAAGTCTTAAAAGGAAAAACACTGCATTACCAAAAAATCTCACTGACAAAGATACTAGAATACCCTTTATTAGACAGGTATTATATGTATATAGCACATTTAGGATCTGCTCGAAGGAAGCATAACTGTGTGGTGCAAATGTACAGTAAGAAGTTTTATTACATATACTGTGCACTGGCACAGATTACATTCATAAATTGAAATCTTTTTTTCAAATGGCAGATGGGTCACAATTTACCATTGTGGGTTGATAAAATCTATATGAAATTACTGCAAAGGAAAAATGGCTTGCATTTCACACATTTTCTTTAGCCGCTTTTATCACTTATCCTCATTAAAGTCTGCGGTGCCTGAGGTACATGATGCCAGCAGGGTTCCCTTAATCATGTTTGATTTGACATGAACTATAAGACATAACATCAACTACAAAGCTTCTGCAAAGCTAGTATCCATTCTACATGTTTGTTTCCACGGCTATGCCAAACCACAGGTTGCCTAAATAATTCAAGGACATTCGTTTAGCATACCTGCAATGTCTTTATGTAAGCTGGATGCCAGGGGGTCAACTACAAAGAATTCTAGGAATGTCTGAAGTGACCAGTACAAAAATGTCTGGTATCTGAGCAGGTTTTAACAACTAGAATAAGTCATGCAAAAACTCTCCAAAGTGTATCGATGGTGTCCACCTAATAAAACACAATTTATCTTAATGTTCATTTATTTATAATAACAGAATGTGAACTTTATTGCATTCCACGTGCACACTGCTTAAATTTATGGTTAGATTAAACAGTTATAAAATAATCTATTTTATGTACTTGTTTTTTCTTATTATAAATAGAATTGTCTTTTTAGCCTCCCTTCTGAACGTGTCTCAGGAATTCTTATGTGAAAATAACGGGATTTGCCAACGACTGAACATTTTTATTGTAATTAATAAATTTTAACATAGCAAAATAATAAAACTGGCTACACATTTTCAGAAATAGAGAAATCATTTTATAGCCCCAGAAAGAAAGATATATATTTATATTCATATACTCACATTTACTTTTACTAAATACAACCGTATTCTACTGTGATTTCCTTTGAGAAACATGTCTTTATGCATTGTTTCCATGTAAGGGGCTACTGTATTTACTATAACATTATTATAATATACATATAGACTTACATATATAGATATACATATATACAGTATATAGATTAAACCCAGGATTAGAAACCAATATAGATACACAGTCCACGGAGCACAAGGGTAAGGGTGCAGCTGCCTCTGCTGATGCAAACATTTAAGTGGGTTCTGGGTTTTATACATGCATTGATTTAGGGGTTATAGTATTCAGTGTCTGCATTACAAACATTAAATACTAGGTAAATATAGGCTTTAAGATAAATTTATCTGTATTGTATCTGTCGAACAAACAAAAAACAATCCAAAGTGGCACACGCTGGAACTTTGTTCACATGTTATTTTGGTTCTTTTAAATTGGAAAAGAACCACATACTGTATCATTTTGAACCCACTACTAGAGCAGCAGCATGTTGTGGGGTGAACACATTCAAGTGCTCAGTAATGACACTAGAGCATCAAAATGCTGCATGTCAATGTCCTTAAACTTAATATGCACATTTCTATAAACACAAGACTGTATCCTTCAAAACATAGGTATACATATTTTTTATTTTATTTTATTAAAGCTTATTGATTCATGTTCAAAGCTGGTCTAGGGAGAAATTAGTCATGTTGAGATCAGGATGGATTTTATTCCCCTACTGTGAATCCACTGGCTGATGCTGAGATTCTAGCTTTTTGTATTTATGATTTACATCTTTTACATCATTGAAGGATGTTCAACTTTTAATGGAGTAAATCGTATAGTGATTGAGAGAAGAAATATTGGCAAAGCAGAGGAAACTCAAGATTGCATGAAATTTTAAGAAAATGAAACACAAAAATCTGCTCAGCTCTAATTTGTGCATCAAATATAAAATGCAAAATATTCAGAAAAGTAAATGTGAAGATGATAGTATTCCTTGGGCAGATAATTAGCATTGTTTTATGCTACACGCCTGCCAGTATAGGTACAGATAATGAAGCCCAGCTGCTTTTACAAATAGAAAAGGCTTCACAACTAGGACAAGTTGTTATTATATGTGACATCTAGACACTCGCTACACAGACACTGACTGGAGTAATGAGGTAGCCAAGTCAGAGAAAACAAACAGATTTGATAATATGATAATTGACAATTTTTTGTCCAAGGTAGTTCTGGAACCCGAATGGAAGGATGCTCATTTTTATCTGTGCACAGGGTTAAATACTGAATGCATGCTTTAACATACTAATTGATACATATAACAGTATATTGCTATATGCAAGTAAAGATGTAGCAACCCAAAACACAGGTTAGCATTAAGGTTGGCAAGAAAACAGCAACTGAAGTTACACAAAATGCTATCAGGCAACATAAAATAGAAAATAACTTTGTTGTACAAGTTATAAAACAAACAATTTGTTTTTTACTATAGAAATGATAAATCAATAAAAAATAGGAGGTGGGGCCCTTGGTATCAGAGGGACAGAAGGCAGGGAAAATTGTAAACTGTTATTTTTCTTCCATTTACACAGCTAAATTTAAAGCCTTCTTTTGAAAAGACCAAATTCTGAATAATTTTATTTGACTGATTGATATAGGAGGAAATTTCTAAGAGACTAGACCATGGGAAAGTAAACAAAGGGCCAATGACTAATGAAACTCGTCTGAGTGCTTAAAGAATGTAGCTCTGTGATTACCAAAACACTTTACTAAGTCTTCTTGGATTCATTGATGTCTGGCATGGTAATTGGCAAATTGGCAAAAGTGATCCCTTTCTCAGTCCTATAGTTTTCAGTCTCTTAGTTTGACATTTTGGAGCAGTGATTTTATACTGATTTAAAATATGAGTTTGCGCCAGCATGGTTTTATACACAATAGATCTTGCCAAACATAATTGATTTGCCATTTATGAGGGGATGAGCAGAAACTTCTAATGGGGTGGAAGTGGATGTTATCTGCTTAGCCACACAGAAGGTTCCTTTTTACTGTATATTAAGGATTCTTGCACTTGGGCAGAAAACTGTCTGAAATACAGTGTATCTTAAAGAAATTTTGGTAAAAAGAATGTTTTCTAATTGGACTATTATTATTAGTTATTAGAATCTGTTGATAAATGACCATCAAGTTGGCACTTGTTAGTACTGTATTATCTCCATATTTGCTGATGTTAATACATTTGTGCATATATATAAGTTCCATAGTGGATGTTGTACATTTTCAGACAGATTTCACTATTTTGCAGAAATGGACAACAAATTGGCAAATTTGGTTTAATGTTAATAGATGTAAGGTGATGCACTTGGATAAAATTTATATAATGTTACATTAAATGGATGTGTGTTGAGGGCTGCCTTAAAAGAACAGTACCACCAAAATAGAGTGCATCAAAGTAATTAAAATATGATGTACTGTTGTTTTACACTGGTAAAATCTGTGTGTTTGCTTTCAAAATATTTTGATAGATCTCTGTTATGGCCTCACTTTGAGTGACCAGTGCATTTTTTTCCTGGGGAACTATAGTATCTGATGTGAAGGAGGTGAGGCCCAGATTATGGGCAGACAAAAGAAGAGGTACATGCCTAGCATCCAACAGCCTCCACCACCATTGTGTTTCAGGCACATGCCTCTTCTGTCTATCCCTAGTTCCAACCCTGCTTGCTCCATGAACAACTGTTTTTAGCAGAGAGTATGCTATGCCCGTTTAATGCTTAACTCTCGATATTTGCACTTCCACTTAAATTTGTACTTTAAATAGTCCACAAATCAACAGCCATCAGTCATGCATTCATCACTTATGGTGAAGCCAGTAACACTGATATAGTGCACCATTATAGCCATTAATCCTCTCTAATCTCTGCCCCACGTGTATGTGGTAATGTGTGTGTGTGTACAAAGAAGAGAAGAACAAAGACCCACATTTTATGCATATTTGTTATCTGTTTTGATGATGAGTGGAATGGCCAGGTTAAAAATGCCAAGTTCTAAGCTCTATGATGTTGTAGTTCTCCAAAATCTGATGCCAGAAATGCTACCTTTGACTGGATCAGTCTGGAATCTCATGTGTTGAAGGCTCCCGAGAGTGTATTAGATTGACATTATGCTAATATTTTGTGGCTGCATACTTAAGGTTTTCTGGTGGCATTTATGTGTCATGACAATGTATTCTATTTCTATACTCTCTTTTGAGGCAATGTCTATGTAGACAAACTATATTTCCAGAACAAACACATATAACTCTATACCTATGTACTGTATATCTCGTCTATCCATCCATTTGACAATTTAGTGAAACAGACCGGTTTTTCATATAAGCAAAAGTATTGGGTCAACTCAACAGATTTCAGTGTGAAACCTTCTCCTATGTGTAAATGGGAAGCTAAAACTTATTTGCTATAATGCCAAGTAGACAAGCCCTGTACAGGAGAGAGCGTTAACACAGTGTAAAATATATGTTCTACTACCATTCCCCCTAAAATAAATAAACGTCTCAGTTATAGCGGGCTCTATAATAGCTTTGCCTGGCAGATTAAAATGCAGTGCCTGGCTGGGCGCCCCAGTGCATCCTTGGGAGAGGGAAAGTGCCTGGCTTTGGAGCCAAATGTACAGGGTTTCCCACAGAATCCCTACTGCAGCTGCTAGAGAGAATCAGATCTGTGGAGAGTGACACAACTGCTTAAAAGGTGTTTCCAGGAAGAAGGAGAAGGAAAGACTATGTTTTTCTCTGCTGGAGAAAGTCTTTGAGCATTAGGGAGAGCCAGTTTCTATCTCCTGCCTGTGGATACTTTGGCTACTGTGTGTTTCCCTAGGGTGAGGACAGGTCTTGCTCGTGTACCTGCCACATGGGAGTGGCTACTTCTTTCAAAGAGAAAAGTTCCTTGGGGCAGGTAGCACTACCTGGGGACATAAGAGTAGGGATGGGCGAATTTTTTCGCCGAAAAAATAACGCCCACAGACTTGTATGGAGTTGCCGCGCGACAAAATTTTTTTGACGCCAATAGACTTTAATGGGCGTCAGCGACAATTCGCCAGTGGTGATTTTTTGGCGAAACGAAATGGGTCAAATTCGCCCATCCCTACATAAGAGCTCTTGGGGAAGGGACGTTGAACTGACCGAAGTGATTTCGCATTTATCCACCCAGTGTGGGACTGTGGCATTGAGAGACTGTGCCAGGGGTTGATAGGCCACCCAGTTTCCCCAGAGTAAAAGCTATATTGTGTGATTTACAGTTACTAAATACAATTTTACATCAATTTTACATTTGTTTTATTGCAAACTGTGTGTTTTTTTTTTCCTAGTGGAAATCCCCTGAGGTGTGTTCCTTAGGTGGAGGCACTGCACTGTAAATCCCAGTTTCCTGTACTATTTATATGCAAAAGGGACTTAGGGCCCTAGATTGCCAATGGTCAATTGCTATTTAAAGAGACAGTAACCAAATTAGGGTTATATATTTATGCAATGTGGCTTAGCTAAGGCAGGAACAGGTTTAACAAATTCCAAAAAAACAAACAACCTTAACATTTAGTCAATTGTTGTTTACATTGCTCTGTTAGTGATAACATGTCTGTTTTTGGTTAAAGAGGCATTGTATCCACAAAATTACTCGATATGTAGCAATTAAGAAAGTGCAGGGCTAAAGGACTGAGTTGTCGCTGCACAGTGATAGATTACACTGTGTCAGAGAAGCACAGCTCATTGCTGCCTGATCTACCAGCTGTTCTAATTGTGTCACAATCACTTTGCCAGAACCGTGGGCTGCTCTTGATACTTATCAAAGATTCACGTCTGTGACAGTTTGCACTTAACCTGTTGAATGCTGCTGTTTCACATGAATATTGCCCTGAGGCTAGCCAGAATTCCGCATCATTGATGCACAACATATGTGCAATGAAAGCTCGAGATCAGCATGTAACCCTTTTTCTCTCTGTGCTTCTGAAGATAAATGCCGTTCCATTAGAATGAGTTGTTATTCATCTTTTACATAAATTTAAAAAACAGAGTTGAAAGAGATTACATAAACTCCAGATATGTTAATTAGAAATGAACTTTGAAAATAAATGTTATTTGCTCATTTATTCATTTTATCTCTAAACTAAAGTTTGTGCAAGTATACTCACAATAAGCAAATTATGAGAGGCTGCCTCCAATGTATAGCCAATGCCATGTGTTGAAACATGGGGATGTGTGCTCTTACAGTGCGCCTTTATATAAGACACAACAAACATATAATAGTATAGTAAAAGGGGGTTAAGGCGCCAATAACATTCTGCTAGAAGCTAAAAACTTTTCAAAATAGAAGTTATTTATAATACTGAAGCAATGATGCCATTTTACCATATTGTGCACTTAAGAGATTCACTGGATATATGTATTTGAGAAAGTAACAAGAGGGTTAACAGAACAAGTGGGAACTCAATAACCACTTACAAAGTTTAAAAGGGTGTCTTAAAATGATTCTGCTTAAGTTATATCTTATTAAGCCCACTAGAAAACTCTGTGCAATGCAACCACCTGCTTGGGATGCATAATTGGCCAAAAAAAGGGGGTTTATCCCTCCCACAGTCACTACGGTATGTTTTTTCTCTTATATCTTAGAAAATATTTGGAACAATCAGTTTCTCATGACCCGGGCAGCATTAAGGCCACCAGTCTTACCCATTCCGCTTTCCCATATATATAACATGTTAACTAGAATTAAAACACTTGGAGCCCAGGATAAAGTGTAAAGACCACAGCTTTATTAAACATATTAATATAACCTAGGGTTGCCACCTCACCCCTTTAACACCAAACACATATGGAATCCACAGTCTGCGTGGCTTATTAGCAATTCATTTAGATGCATGATACATGGCTGCACATCAATCAGTTCAGTCTGCAGCATCTAAATGAATTGCTAATTAGCCACGCAGACTGTGGATTCCATATGTGTTTTATAAGACACCAGTGGGATCCCCTGACTATAGCTGGGAAGGGTGGGAGCTACAACATGGAGCTGGTCACTGCTCCTGTATAACTATAACAAACACTCATTTTTAAAACTGGCCAGATATGGGATGACTTTGACGTAGTTGGCCAGCTTGAATATATTGCAATATATGGACAAACAATCCCTGTTTTGTTTAAAGGGTAAGGCATTTTTTAGTAGCAGTATGCAAAAAATGTCTCCTTCTTAAATATATTGATACTGGGTTGAGTGCAGAGGACTCTTGTATTTGTCTATATGTATTTTGTGGTCACAGCCTCATTGCACCCCCGCCTAATGGTTTTAAAAATTAGTGGTGAGCACAATTTTCCCTTGTTTGTTATAGTTATACAGGAGCAGTGACCAGCTCCATGTTGTAGCTCCCACCCTTCCCAGCTATAGTCAGGTGATCCCACTGGTGTCTAATAAAAGGGCAGCCAAGTTTGGGAGTTTTACTTTGAAAGCAGCTAGTAAGTTGCAGGTAAAACTTAGTTTCTTTGTAAAATGTATAATGAAGCAATAGAATTCTTAATGAATCAGATGAAAATTGAGCATAGGATTGGCCAGATATGGGATGACTTTGACGTAGTTGGCCAGCTTAAATATATTGCAATATATGGACAAATACCGTATATACTCGAGTATAAGCCGATCCGAGTATAAGCCGAGGTACCTAATTTTACCTACGAAAACTGGGAAAACTTATTGACTCTAGTATAAGCCTAGACACAACTACAGCCCTGTCTCCCAGCAGCGCACCTTCCGCCAAAGAGACTCCCCCAGCGATCGACCGAAGTTGATGGTGACAGAGAATTGTGCAGAGAGTGCTGTGTGTCATAAAACCATCACTGATCTTTTGTATAACCAACAGATGGCGCTGTGTGATATTGCCATCACTGTTAATCCTTTATTCAAACAACAGATGGCGCTGTGTGATATTGCAGTTACTGTTATTCTTTGATATAACCAACAGATGGCGCTGTGTGATATTGCAGTCACTGTTATTCTTTGATACAACCAACAGATGGCGCTGTGTGATATTGCAGTCACTGTTATTCTTTGATACAACCAACAGATGGCGCTGTGTGATATTGCAGTTACTGTTATTCTTTGATATAACCAACAGAGGGCGCACTGTTATTCTTTCATAAAACCAACAGAGGGCATTGTGGGATATTGCAGTCTCTCCCCAAGTGAACTGTTGGTATAGAAATGATTAAAAGTGACTGCAATCTCGGCTACTGCCCGCTGACCTGAGTATAAGCCGAGGTAGACTTTTTCAGCACATTTTGGATGCTGAAAAACTCGGCTTATACTCGAGTATATACGGTAATCCCTGTTTTGTTTAAAGGGTAAGGCATTTTTCAGTAGCAGTATGCACAAAATGTCTCTGTCTTAAATATATCGATAATGGGTTGAGTGCAGAGGACTCTTGTATTTGTCTATATATATATATAACAAACAAGGGAAAGTTGTGCTCACCATTATTTTTTAAAACCATTAGGCGGGGGTGCAATGAGGGTGTGACCACAAAATACATATAGTCAACTACAAGAGGTCCTCTGCACTCAACCCATTATCAATATATTTAAGACAGAGACATTTTGTGCATACTGCTACTAAAAAATGCCTTACCCTTTAAACAACACAGGGATTGTTTGTCCATATATTGCAATATATTTAAGCTGGCCAACTACGTCAAAGTCATCCCATATCTGGCCAGTCCTACGCTTAGTTTTCATCTGATTCATTAAGAATTCAATTGCTTAATTATACATTTTTGTCTTAAATATATTGATAATGGGTTGAGTGCAGAGGACCTCTTGTAGTTGAATATATATATATATATATATATATATATATATATATATATATATATATATTATAGTACAAACACCTGCACTCTGTCCACTTTTTTCTCCAGGCCGAGTGCTCGGTCAAAGTCTTTATACATGCATAGAATGGACCAGCACACCGTTTTCTTCAATCAAACGTGTTTATTCAATACACACTGTGCATCCAACGTTTCGGCCCGCATCCGGGCCGAAACGTTGGATGCACAGTGTGTATTGAATAAACACGTTTGATTGAAGAAAACGGTGTGCTGGTCCATTCTATGCATATATATATATATATATATATATATATATATATATATATATATATTTCTTTACTCACCGTACCTAAGGAGCTCAGTAATGCTTACAGAGTGGTAAAAAGAAGAACAGAACATTGCTGCTGAAAGTTACCATTATAACATAATTCAGTATGGTGTGATATTGCTCCCATATGACCTTATGTTTTGTAGCTACTGATTATACTCATCAGGTGAAATCTCTAGGTAAAGTTGAAATAAATAGTAGTCTAGGTCATATGAACATGGCCAAGCAAAAGCAGAAAGCTGTGGCAAATAGTTACAGTATTGATTAGACAGCTCCTCTTATGACCCTACTATGCTAAAAGCATTTAGATTGTTTAAGGGGGCCACAGGGACGATTGCCACATGCAGTATTCTTGTTAGATTATGTTGAGATTGTTGAGCAACTGGGAGATGTACACGTACAATAAGATCACTGGCAGAAATATTGGATTATGCTTATTCAAACAGAAAAGCAGAACAGAAATGGCAAAATATTTCTGCCTTCTGAACTATAGGTTAGCATATACTGAGCATTTGAGTTTAAAGAAACCCAGGGATGATATGTTAATGAGTACCAGTATGACATTTAATAGGTCGCAGGTTTTAAAATGTTTTGCTTTAGGAGCCCTTTGTACATGTTAAATAAAAACCTAAATTATGATATAGCTAAAAACAAATGCAGACCACTAAATTAGCCCCAAATATAATTCTGATTGTCATCATGCTGAACCCCATCCTCCATTTGTTTGGGCCCAGCTAGGAAGACTGGGCCTTCAATTTGGGAGTCACTTGCAGAGCGCCCTTTCCATGTTTTACTTTTCCAGATGATGACTTTCTTGTATTGTTCTAAAAGTCAGAGGAGGCACTCTAATGGAGTTAAAGGCCATGAAGCATCTAATTAACAATAATGTGTAAGCAAATTGTCAGTTGTAAGCAGATGAACAGATGCACCACATGAACAGGGCTGCCAATTCCTCCCTATAATTGCTGACACATTTAACATGCCTAATGGAGAGCTGCATACGTTTCGAGCATCATTAGAGTTAAGTTGGCAACACTGCACACAAACAGGAATAGCAAAACCCCAACTCCACCTTCTTCATTTTTGCATTGTAAATCATGTTAACTTTAATATAATCTCCCTTAAACATATAGACAGTGTAGTCATGAGATGCCCAAGGGATGCATCAAAGATGCCAACAATGGGGAGTTAAAAAGGCACCTGAGCAGAATGGAATAAACTGCTCAGAATAAAATTCCACTGCTACTCAATTTTGGGAATAGGGAGGACACTTTAAGAAGTCTTAGACTCTATGCAAGATAGGATTGAACCATATTGCTAAGTGGAACACTGCCCACACATTTAATCTTTGTCTAACATTAGCCTAGCAGGGATTTTAAATAATGACAAATTCAGCAGGACCACTCTGAAGTCTGTGGAGAAGAAGCTGAGTGTGTAATTCCTTCTTCAAACACAGACCGGGGTGAAAGGAGAGGCATAAAGCAAATTTAAAATATTGAAAAGTATAGAAATTGAAATTACAGAAAACAAATAGGATCTGATTCTGAAGAAAGCAAGACAAAGAAAGAGAGTGATAAAACAAAGAATTTTCATGTGTCAAAGGCAACGGTGTCAAAAATGATTGCAGCACATGCCAAAAAAGAAACAAACTGCATCAGTAAAGACAAGTTGTGGTCACAAATCAACACTCTCTGATAGAGGAACAGGATAAATACTTAAAAACAGCTCAGTGGTTTGTAGAAGTACAGAAGAGAATCTATATATTTGTAACTGCTCCTTTATAGATACTATATTGCCAACTGCAACCAAATGCTTTTTATGGTACACCGGTCATACTGAACAGCATCCTTCAAGGAATATGAACAAAATCCATTACCAGGTCTATTAAACATGAAAACTTGATTTCTGAGCAGTGCAGGAAATACCAAAAGAAGCAACAAAGATGTAATCGTAGGTCCTAAGAAGCAGCCACAATTTCAAAAATGTCTATGAATTGTACTTGTTTAGTCCTACAAATAGATGTTTTTCACATGTTTGATAGCATTGAACTAATCAATTCCATATTATTCTGCATCACTATAACCACAACTCTTTAAAAGGAAAATTTTGATGCAGGCAAAAATACATTTTCTGATATTCCACTTGTTTGTAGATTCTTTAGGATTTTAAGGCTCATCAAAAGTTGCTGGAGAAGCCACCTCCACTTTGTATCATAGATGGTTGTTTATTGAAGTACTACATCTTTCCGGACGACAGAGGTCCTTCCATGTAGGACATGTAGTGCTTTAATAAACGACCATAGACTACAATGAAAGGCTCTACGGTCCTTTTTCATTTGTAAACATTTTTTAAAATTTTTTTTCAACTTTATAGTGATATTTTTTTATAGATATGGCCATAAGAAAAACAATATTTGCTTTATAACTTTTTAGTATAGTAGAATTTGCAAGCAAATTCTCCAAGCTTAGCCCTATCTAACTTTTATTTTATTATGTGATTTGTATTACAATCAAGACTTACTACTAGACTCATAAATCAGGAAGTCAAGTTAACAGAATTCTTCTATACTGAAAAGTCTGGAAATGGTGCTCAGCTTAACATTAATTTAAAAATTCAGAAGCTGGTGTCACATAGATCAATTTTTTTGCTGTTCCGCTTGGTCAAAGAAGATGAATGGTAACAGAAAACTTTGGGCTAATACATGAGCAATAAAAAAGGACTTCAAATACCTGAATGTGACACAGATCTCAACTGGTAAAGCCATCAGGGACATCAAGCTATTGGCATCAAGATAACCCATCACTCTGTTTGCTGTATTCTTGTACTTAAAGTCAAATCCTCTGAGGATATTAGGGTACCCCTGCTTTCTTCTTATTTTTTTTTTATTATTTTTCTTCTTATTTTTTTAATCCCTATTTCATTGATAGGTCAATACCCTGGATATCAGATGTTGCTGAAATATCCAATAAAAACAAATATTTGTTATAGGTACATAGGTCCTTGTTTATGCAATGATTTTTTAAAAAAAATTTAACAATGAAAACTGGCCATAGAAAATGACAATATTCTACAATACAATATTATTTTTATTTCTGAAAAGAAGTGTTAAGTAAAACAAATAATTTTTTTGCATTTGCCCATTCTTTTCCATAAGAAAGTATTTTTGGGTTCTCCCTCAGGGTCGTTATCCCTTAAAATGTTACCCATGGGTACTTGGAGTCAATTATAATTAATGGCAACATTGCAGGATATTTTCCAACATTAAACGTATAAAATTCATTCAAATAATCACTGAAAATGTTTTAGCTTCTTGGGGAATCGTATGTTTATTAATATATCTTAAAAAGCAATACTGCCGGATCTTACATAGCCATTGTGAATTTAACATACAGCAGACATACATACAAGCAGACATTGAATTGGTCTAAAAATGTTAATTACACCTGCAGTTGTCTGCTAATTCTGATGTGCAATTAATATTTAGCTTTGACAATATACAGTTAATCTCTTTAATGTTATTGCTCTGTCATTGCTTTCCCTGTGCCTTTTCACAAACAGCCTATTTTACTGGAAGCACAAATATAAATTCTATACTTGTATTTATGCTTATTTATAGCAATCCTCCCACATAAGAGCTTTAACTCTCTCAGAGTGCACCTCTAGATTTCTATCGGATGATAGGCGGCCCAAACCATAGCTTTGTTCTATTGTGCTGCCAAACAAGAATAATTCTAAAGAAAATCATGTGTGATTAAGGCAGGGTTTCTTAGATGTAGAGAACTATGAGATTGCTACCATTCCATTTTTACTGGGTCTTTGATAAATAATCAAAAAGTCACAGGGGTGCAAACTTTCAAGGCAAACAATGGCACATACAGTATATCAGAATCAACGGTATATGAAAAAATGACAAGAACTTCAGGTCACAATTTACCTTTTAAGCAGAGCATATAAATATTGGGTTAGGGTTACCAGTGAGTTCTTGTGCCCTGATTATAAGCAGTGGGTACTGTATAGTCAGGATTCCATTAATTTATAATTGGACACTACCAAAGTGGTTAATATTTTCATTAAAGGCATACTATCATGGGAAAACATGTATTTTTCAAAATGCATCAGTTAATAGTGCTGCTCCAGCAGACTTCTGCACTGAAATCTTTTTTTCAAAAGAGCAAACATATTTTTTTAATACTTAAGTTTGAAATCTGACATAGGGCTAGACATATTGTCAGTTTCCCAGGTGCCCCCAGTCATGAGATGTGTTCTCTGATAAACTTCAGTCACTCTTTATTGCTGCACTGCAAGTTGCAGTGATATAACCCCCTCCCTCACCCCCCCCAGCAGCCCATCGGCCCATCAGCAGAACAAATGGAAGGTAACTAGATAACAGCTCCCTGGTAGATATAAGAACAGCACTCAATAGTAAAAATCCATGTCCCACTGCAACTCCTTCAGTTACACTGAGTAGGAGAAACCATAGCCTGTCAAAAAACAGTTCCATGGGGAAGCACTGGCTCTTTCTGAGATAGCTGTCTACACACCAATATTACAACTAAAAATACACATTATTTATAGTGTAAACATGAAATTTATAAATAAAAACGACACTATAAAAATCATGACAAAATCCCGAAGATATCCTGAACTGCACTGGGTTTTGTGTACTTCGGAATGAGCTTTTAAAAAGAAGGACAGAAACCAGCATGGAAACTACGCCTCTGAGGAAGCTGACGATTACAGCGAAACGCGTTAGGCACAGTTTGGGGCACACAACAGCCCAAAGCAAGGCACCACGAGGGAGTCTGGAGCGAGCAGACAGGACTATCCCCTGGGACCCCATACAAACTTTTTATTGGACTGAATGCGCAAAACCCGTGAGGGTAAATGTGAGTGCAAAAATTTTTATTTGATTTTAACTAGTTCTTATTAAAAACGGTATTACCCTATTATTGGTTTTATTCCTGGTTTGGAATCTGGAAGGAGCGGCGAACCCTGGAGGAGGGATCAGAAAGGGCCTCTCGTTATATGCATAATACCACATCAGTGGTTTATAAGTAGGCAATTTGCACAGAAGGTGGAGGCGCTTTATCCCTGGAATATATCTTGTTTTATAGGAAAGACACCTTCCTTTTCCACTGTTTTCGTTAACCTATCCTTTCATGAAGAGTCACCTGAAGGAAAAAGGGAGAACACACCTATTAATATCTATTATATGCACGGGGTGACATCCCATTTTATGAACGTATTACGCTATGCTTGTTTTTTATTTCTGTTGCCACAGGCGCTGATCTCTTCTTATATATATCCCTTTGGGAATATATATACGCTTGATTTGGACTTATATACAGTTGAGAGACTGTGAAGGGGTCGGCAAGAAATAATCTAAGAGACTGACATTTTTAACCGATTGCATTTGTAAGCAACATATTGTTTTACTGGGTTTTGTGCAATATTCCAAAGATTTTGTGGTTTTCAAGAAAAAATCCGAAACATCTGGCGTTTTCAGGAGTCAAATCCAAAAAAATCGTACAATTCAAATTTTTTTCACAATTTTATCAAGTTTTTTTTTCCAGCACAGGAAATTTTCAGGAAAATGTATTGATAAATAAGGTTTTTACCCAATTACCATATGTACCTCTAAATTAAAAAAAGTACTCTGTTAAATCGCTGTTTTCCATAAGATCCGTGTGGAATGGTTTGATGAAATAGCAGCTTCATTCTTCTGTCTTTGCAAGATATGTATTTATTGTCTGTATAATTACAAAACAGACAGTTTCCTTTGAATTCATACATTGTCAGACTGGAATGCCAGGGCACCAGAAAACCTTACACCATGAGGCCACCAGAAAACCTTACACCATGGGCCCACTATTCAAACTTGTATTCCTCCTCACTCAACCTCTTTATTCTCCATCCCTTAGATGTAATAAAAGCCACTAAGTTTGCCCAGGAGCAGTAACACATAGCAAACAATGAGATGTAAATGGTACCAGCTATTTGGTACTGCTCCTGGGCAAACTTACTGACTTTTATTGCATAACCCCCCCTAGTCTTTTATACCTACTTACTATATTCTTCCATTACTAAGCATTTTTCTCCCATAAAAAAAGGAAATGACCATGAAAAAGGCTAAATGGTTAGAAGCAAGAGGGCCCATTGACATCTGGGCCCACTGGGAGTTTTCCTGGTATCCTGCTGGGCCAGTCCGACACTGAATTCATATACCGTTTTCTCTCCATTCTTGGCGTAAAAATTTAAATAACTAACGAGTACTATAAATAGACAGAATTATGTGATCTTAAATATTTAATATACTTTATAAAGATTACAGAAATATGCATGAATGCCTCTTACAGGCTGCACCAACTTTACTGATACTAAGAAGGTAGAATCCTAACAGTTAAACCGGATACTACCAAAAAGTCAGTTGTATTAAATTCATACAATGGTGCTTCAGAGAAGCAACAAATGTACTCTTATACTGCAGGGACACAGGGTATGTGACCTGGGAGGCCGACTGATTTCAGCTGTTCTGGGACAGAAAGCTAGGGAATCATGTAGAGGGCCAGTTGTATAATTTACCCATTATTCTCTAGTTTTGTCACTGATCTTACAGCTACCTCATACAAGGACAATATTAGGTAACAACTGAGATCTCCAAAAACAGTAAGGGCATAATATCTAGTTTGAAAACATTAATCATTAAGGTACTACAGATATTTCTATTATTAGAAAATTTCTCTTACCAGCCCTACAAGCTCCCGCCAACATGGCAGTGGGAAAAACCAGATCACTTCTCCAGGAGTATTTTTTAAACAGCCTAGTTTAAGGCTCCCAAGAACGGGTAAGTGTTAAGATGCTCTTATAACACACAACAAGGTGGTTTTTCTCCTTTAACAGGTGTTTCTTAGATTATGAAAGTGCATATTCCAGAAGTGTGGATCAAGAAGGGAATAAAACGATTATCGAGTTGTTAATACTATCTACAAGCACATGAGCTAAAACTACACCAAGAAACGTTGTGCTGATGTAAAGTTGACCAGCAGACATGATAAAAAGTGTTAGCTAATGTCTACGCTGTGGACCCTATGGCCGAATTACACTTTTTGAGGAACATTTCGAATTTAATAAATAATACATGATGAGCATTTCTCATTACCCCTGAAGGATTCACCTGGCTGGAGATTGCCTAAATTACTTAATTTGGAAAATAATTATTGTGTATGAATGTGCTATTTACAAAAACTTGTTGAGAAAAGCCAATCAATCCAGGGATTGCTAAATGGCCCAACTGTCCTTGCAGGTACCTGGATGTTATTTTACTACTGTTAAAAGATGGAACATACTACAATTAAAGTTCCCTTTCAATTTAGCCTTCTTTTGTGTCTTACTAACAACCTTTCATGTGGTTCATTACTATTTTAAACACTATCCATACTGGGAAATGATTCATAGTTTCTATAGCTTGTTAATGAGATGTATTTCCACATGGTCTTACATTTTTCCTTTTTTCGAAGCATGCCCTCTTTCCAAGCATCCTGCTGTTTCCTTCCTGTGTTTTCAATGCTCCTGAGATATATTTGAAATACATCACAGTAAATTGTATCATCTGCCTTAGCCAGTTTCATTGTCCTCTAATCTGAGGTGGTTAAGCTTCATACAAATACTTTTAAAGCCATGTTATATCATCAGTGAAAAGATCAATTGCAGCTAACTGAAATCACATGTAAAATGACTGCTGTGCTTATTATATATTGTATAGGCATAACAGTGGCTTACACACTCATTGGTTTAGAATGAAATATGCACTTTATTTTAATAACTGTTGAACAAATGTGTTTTATTGAGTAAAAGGAATTTTGGTGACAATGGGGGACCATTTTTGTGTCCTGACCAATGGTAAAAAAATCCCAATAATGTATAGGGTTGATAAGCAACAAATGAATGAATGATGTTTAAGAGAGGTACCAATACTTGCATCCACCCCTCCATGAAATCCACTTAAAAGCCTCTGGATCCCTTTGAATGCATGGCCAGACCCCACATTATCATGCCTAGTAACCATCTACTATACTACAATCAGCAATTTTCTTTAACTCATTACATTTTTGATAAATCATGGCATACACAATGTTTTGAGCCATCCTGTATTATTGTTTTGAAGCAGTATATTTTACTCTGTTGAAGGCGTCATAAAGACTTATCCTTACCAGCATAGGGACCCATTTTAAGTCCTAACTCTAAGGTTAAAAATCTCTGATTTCTCAATAAAGCAATGAGTTGAAATGTATTGTTAAAGGAGAACTAAAGCTTAATTAAAAAGTAAGCTAGAATGTTGTACGTTATGTTTTGGGCTTTTGTATCAGCCCAAGGCAACCACAGCCCTTTAGCAGTAAAGATCTGTGTTTCTAAATATGCCCCAGTAGCTCCTCATCTTCTTTTCTCCTGATTCACTGCACATGTTCTGTGCTGCTGTCACTTACTGAGCTTAGGGACCCACTCACAATATACAGTACACACAGAATATACATGGCACAATATAAGGGTGATTAGTAATCAGCCTTGTAGTCACGATAAAATAAAAAAAAAACAGAATCCTACGTTTTTCCCCCAAAAATCACTCGAAAGCTACGATTTTTTTGGAAACCCAGCGCAATTTTTAGATGCAACATCTGCCATTGGCTTTTACATGTTCTTGGCAGGTCTGAGTTGGACTTTTAACACCATCAGACATTGATAAATCAAAACAAAATCAAGTATTTTTCTCCCCGAAATTTTTTTTTTGTATTTACCCCTTCAATAGTCTGACAAGAAAAATTCGGAGCTTAATAAATAACCTCCAAAGTCTTTAGCTAACCCAGAGCTGCAATCTTGGAAAGGAGATTAGAAACCCTAAACACAGGAGAAAGGAAGGGGTTACCCATGCTATGCATGCATTCAACAATGGGATTATATGGCCAATGATGAAGCTTGTTATCTTCTGCAAGTGCCACTGTAGAGAGTGCTAGTCAGGTTAATTGTGTGTGCATAAGAGAGATGGCAAACAGACCTTATTTCTAAGTTGGCACTTTATGTAGAAAGAGCTGCAATGGTCCTAGGAATGTTGCTTTGGAATGGTCTCAGATTTGCGTTAGAGATGTGCATTAGACCTTATACATAACACTTACTAAACTGAACCTGACTGTGTTATTTAATAACTTGTCATAAAACATTTGGATTTGTATCAGAGCTTCATATTTGCATTCTGCCCTCAATTAAATATGTAAACCCCCTGTTTCCCATAAAGAAATGTACCCATTACATCAAACTGACTGGACTCCAAGTGACATGCTTTCTTGCTGTTCACCAGTTTCACAACCCTGATCCGAGGTTGCATGCAGCAAGGTCTTAGTTATGTATGTAACAGTTAATGCATATAACCTGTCTTCAAGTGGAGAAATGAGACAAGAAGCACCTAAACTAGACCAAGCAGTTCCTTGCAAGAAGAGCTTTTTTAAGTTGTGAGTTGTCAATGGATTCATATATTTTTCCACAAACCACCCACTTTTACTTGTTAGTGTCCCAGTACAGAGGTGCAGAAGTGCAGGAGGCAAATCACCTTCAGCTGAGCCAGATTGATCCACAGATTGTATCTTGCATGTCATAATATTTTGTATTATGATATAATATATCTAAGTAAGCATTAAAGTACCAGGGTGAAGATTAACGTGGCCCTTTAAAAAGAGGCCTAACAGTCACCTTTTTTTTTTTTTAAAAGAAAACACATTTCTATGCAAGAAAAATACTGTCATAACAAAAATAGCTTACTGTATGTCTGCTTATAAGAAAGGTGTGTGTATCATTGCACATTCCAAAAATAGATTTCCTTCAGGCAAGGATGGAGACAGTGTTCCAGACATGATTAGGGTGACTTTTTGTTTGGGGAGATTAATTACAGGCTGCATTAGCCTGGAGCTTTGTATATACTGTATATACTGACATACTGTAGTATTATTTTTGCTGGGCATATTTCATATTTTTTCCATTTGAGGTATATTTCTAAATGAATGTAGACAGACACACAAACATCGAGGTAAAAATAAAAATTGTGTAGACTACTACACAAATAAATAAAAGTTACCCTATTTAGCACTATTTTATTACTTTCCAGATGTTTTTGTAATTGAATGTAAATTCGTTTATTATTTTATTACTTTCCAGATATGTTTTTGTAATTGAATGTTAATTCTTCTCTAAGCACTTTCGAAAGTTCGCTTCACAGACAAAGTATGCTGCATAGACATTATGAAGGGGTCATTTACTTACACGTACACTTACACGTACTATTGTATTTATTAAATATTACACATTGAAAATGCAAGTTTTGCTGGAGGGGCTTATCTGGCTTCTTTGGTTTTATGTATTAGCGTATGGTTTTACTGATCTTTGGTGTCAGTAATTCTAACAAATTAATTTTATCTTAGTCTAAATGTATATGTTTACATAATGATACTAATGATCCAAGTGGGGGCCTAGTCCCTGTATATGTAAGTGGGTAAATTGAATTAATCCGAGCCTGCCTCCAACCCAAATGAGCCCAGTCCTCTCTCTGTGTCTGGTGCCCTCTGTGCACCCACTTCCTCCCTTTTGGGGGAATGCAATAAAAAATAATCACAATGCGAAAAGTTCTGCCTTTGTGCGAACAAATTTTCCTTTGCACGAGTTTAACATAGATTTTGCGAACCCGGAAACTGTTTAGTGAACACTTTTGACAGTGGAAGAACGTTTGCAAATTTTATAATTAGTGCCAGTGCGCAGTGAATGTAATAAAACTTCTTGCTGAAAAAGTTGTTATGTTTGCTCCAAAAGATTTCAAGCACTTTCAAGCACTTCTTAAAAGTGGGCAATGCGCAATTAAAATTCGCAATGTAATGACAGTTGAAGGAAGAATATTACATTGCGAAATGAGACTTTTTATTCTTATTTGTGCAAATTGTTTTGTTCATTGCAACTTGTGCACTGTTTGCCTCTATTACATTCCTCTATCTGCTGACTGTGTGCCCTGCTTCCTCTCTCTCTTTTGCCCTGTATTTCCTTTCTCACGCCTGTCCCTGTGTGCCCCTATTTCTATGTCTGAACTGATTTAATTATTAATTATAATGCAGTCATGGAGTGAGAAAACACAATAAACAATCCCCCAAAATATTCTCTTTCTGTTGATTTTAATGATTTCCAAGAAAAAATTAGTTAGCGAGTTTATATTTGTTTATGTAACAACATAAACAATAATAATTCTTTATTAAAATAATTTCAACCAAACTTCCATAACCGAAAACCAGAAATGATTCAGATTATTGTATGAAACCCAGCACAGATCATGATATCTTCCAGTTGTAAAAGGGACATCTGCCATAGACTTCTACATGACGTTGGCAGGTTTGAGATGGAGTACTTTTTTAATTCAGACTTTTAGCAGCCTCGGTCTATAATAAATCTCAAAATGAAATCTCTATGAAAAAATTGTGTTTTTCCCCTTTAAATGTCCGACCAGAGAAATTCAAACTACCACAAAGAGTGGTGGTAAATGGAACATTTTCTAATTGGACCAGTGTTGTTAGTGGAGTACCACAGGGCTCTGTACTAGGTCCCTTGCTTTTCAACTTGTTTATTAATGACCTGGAGGTGGGCATTGAAAGTACTGTTTCTATTTTTGCAGATGATACTAAATTGTGCAGAACTATAGGTTCCATGCAGGATGCTGCCACTTTGCAAAGTGATTTGTCTAAACTGGAAAACTGGGCAGCAAACTGGAAAATGAGGTTCAACGTTGATAAATGCAAGGTTATGCACTTTGGCAAAAATAATATAAATGCAAGTTATACACTAAATGGCAGTGTGTTTGGAGTTTCCTTAAATGAAAAGGATCTAGGGGTCTTTGTAGATAACACGTTGTCTAATTCTGGGCAGTGTCATTCTGTGGCTACTAAAGCAAATAAAGTTCTGTCTTGCATAAAAAAGGGCATTAACTCAAGGGATGAAAACATAATTATGCCTCTTTATAGGTCCCTGGTAAGGCCTCATCTGGAGTATGCAGTGCAGTTTTGGACTCCAGTCCTTAAGAGGGATATAAATGAGCTGGAGAGAGTGCAGAGACGTGCAACTAAATTGGTTAGAGGGACGGAAGACTTAAATTATGAGGGTAGACTGTCAAGGTTGGGGTTGTTTTCTCTGGAAAAAAGGCGCTTGCGAGGGGACATGATTACACTTTACAAGTACATTAGAGGACATTATAGACAAATGGCAGGGGACCTTTTTACCCATAAAGTGGATCACCGTACCAGAGGCCACCCCTTTAGACTAGAAGAAAAGAACTTTCATTTGAAGCAACGTAGGTGGCTCTTCACAGTCAGGACAGAGAGGTTGTGGAATGCACTGCCGGGTGATGTTGTGATGGCTGATTCAGTTAATGCCTTTGAGAGTGGCTTGGATGATTTTTTGGACGGACATAATATCAAAGGCTATTGTGATACTAAACTCTATAGTTAGTATAGGTATGGGTATATAGAATTTAATGAAAAGTAGGGAGGGGTGTGTGTATGGATGCTGGGTTTTCATTTGGAGGGGTTGAACTTGATGGACTTTGTCTTTTTTCAACCCAATTTAACTATGTAACTAACTATGTAACTAAGTAAACAACCCCCGAAATCAAGGGGTTAAATGAACATAAATACTAGGCTTGTGTCATTTAATTGCCAAGCTGTACCTGAAGCCACTGATTAATACCAGTTCTTTACATCTTAATATTTTACAGTAAAAGGTACACAACTTTCCAGATGCACACAAGAGAAACCGTACATCGTGGTTTCATAACATGGGGAGGCACATTTATGAAAGATCTAATTTCGAATTCATGTGAGTTTTTAAAAACTCCCCTAAACTCCCATTAATTTGAAATTTGATCAATCGAAATGTGTTAATAAAATCGAATTTCTAAAACTCGGGTGAATTGAACTGACTGAAAATTCTAATCAAATTTGATTCGAATTTGATTCAAATTTAAAAAACTCTAGTTTTTTTTTTGAAAATAATTTGAATTTCAGGAAGGCTACAGACAACTCCAAATTGATCCCTGGACCTTTCCCATTGACTTAAACATCAATTCAGCAGGTTTTAGGTGGTGAATAGTTAAATTCGAGTTCGAATTAGAATATTTTTAAAAACTCGAATCGAATTTGAATAACTCCCTAGTCGAAGAGTTTTGACCATAAAAAAAAATTAGAAAATTCAAATTCGAACTTACAATTCTACCCTTGATAAAGCTGCCCCTTAACCTAGGGTGCCCTGCCAAAATGATCCCAATTGGGCCCTGCATTTGTTAGAACTGGTCCTGAGGAAATCCATATCCATACGCTTTGTTACGCTCACAGTATATAGGTTTTCATTTTGCTTAGACTGGGTCACAAGAGTTCTGACTGAATTCTGTAATTTTTAAGTAATCATTGATGGCGTCCCAATGTCTCTGTCTGTGAGCTGTGTGGAACCAGTATTTTGGTTTTGGCAGTTTCTTTCTCCTTTAACTCCTTTTAACTCTAAACTTAAAAAAATCCCACCCCCCCACCCTAAATAGACCCCCCTCCCTCCTCCCCCCCAGTGTTACCCCAGGCAAATGCCCCTAACGTTTTACTTACCCCTTGGTGCAGATTCAGGCATCAGAGTTCACGGGCGCCATCTTCAGCCGCTTCGGTAATTCTCGTGAATTTCGGCGCATGCGCAGTTGTCGTAAAACAGAAAATTGCTCCAACTGCGTATGTGCCGACATGCCTCATTCCGAAGATTACCGAAGCGGCTCAAGATGGCACCCGTGAACACCAATGCCTGAATCTGCACCAATGGGTAAGTAAAACATTAGGGGGTAACACTTAGGTTGGGGGGGAGGAGGGAGGGGGTCTATGTAGGGTAGGGTTTGTTTAGGTTTAGGGTTGAATTCTTCTTTAAACGATAATGACGGGGGGAAGATTAAGCCCTTTGACACCAGTCCCATGGTCAGGAGACACTTATCTCAAGAAATGCTACCATGCAGGGAGGTGCAAGCCTATAAAAAATGACCAGTGGCAAAGCGTTAGGAACCACCATATGGAGTTAACCGTGGTGTAATATGGTGGCTTGTCAATATTATGATCATAACTGTGTAACTTAAAAACCCTGTGTTTGTAAATTTGTGCACTTGCATAGATATTAAATGACTAGTTAAACTAGTGGAACCAGGTAATGTACACTGTTCATACCCCTCTCTTTTGTATGTCTGTAGCTAACTTGCCCAGATCAGTTGCAACCCCATTGTCCTTATGCATTTAACTTAGCGTTGTAGCACTCCTGCAACCCCCCTTTTGTAAGCTTCAGATTGTAACTGCTGTAAAGCTCCCGATAGACGCGATGATTCTTCTTGCCGAACGACTAATTTTAGGGAAGTCCGACCAATCCTTCGAAATTATTGTGCGGTTAGTGGGATTCGAACGATCGTACATCTTATGATTTTTCGGCCGACATCCGATCGGCCAGGTCAAAAAAATCTTTGTTGGTCCCAGTGCAACCTATCTATGTTTGCAGGGCCAAGCAGGCAGCTCCCTTTTGTTTTCCTGGCAAATTGGTCTTTTTAGTTGATGGTCAATTCGAACGATCGTTCTGAGAAAATCGTGGTCTCATGATGACGATCGGATCTTTTAAAAATCTCAACATCTATGGCCAGCTTTAGTGTTGTAACTGTTGCAGTTGCAAGATGTAATTGTGAGATGATTATGTTGACCTCTTACATTCCAAACAGCATGGCCCCATGTCACTATAGCAACAAAGAGGTTAAATAACACTATAAGGGTAACAAACAATTAAACACAGCATGGCAGAATTTAATATAATTTGTACAAAAAAATTGCCCATTTACACAGATTGTGAATATCTATAGAAATTCACAAAAACGATAAAACATTCGGCAAAGACAAATACATCTCTGAATGATGGTGTCACATACTGCTCCATTTTGATCTTCTTCATAACTATTCATTTCTTTGCATAAAAGGACACATGCATGAAACTTCCTCTCCAAGAGCTGTTTGAAGCTCTTTGTGAACTGCCCATGATCCTGGCACAAGAACAAGATAGCACTGTGTTTTTATCTTATGTCAATATGGACAAGCTGGTAGACTATGCTTCATATACTACATGAGAAGAATTCGTGAATTTGCTACCTAGTAAAATGCCATCCTAACGTTTCTTTCTGTCATGTGATTAGTCCCATCCATTCTTTTCCAATGGGAGATCAGATCTGACATCTAGCTGCCACATGTTCTTGGTTTCACTGCATAAAAAGCATCAGTTAGACGTGTCATTTTCAGCCAAAAATATTTAATTCAACCCTTTGTATAAAGTCTGTTGGTGTAAACAATCTGCTTGCGGAAGTGTTGATGGGTCTCTGGAAATTTAAATAGTCAATGTGTGTTACTCCCAATAGTTGTCTAGGAATGCTTTGCAAACAAAGTTAATGCTACAATAAGACTGATGTGTTAAATGAATAGTACTTGCGTTGAACTGGAACAGTGCATTTCTTTTTGTATTGAATCTGTGATTACACTCCTTGCTCAAGTCTGCAGCACCTTTCTGTGAGTTTTCTTTCAAACCGAAAGTTTAACAAATTGAAACCTGGTGAAAGTCAGATTTTGCCTTGGAAAAAAGCACCCACACACTCTAATGGCCACAATTGTGTGGTATGCTGCAAACAAGAGATGTGTCAATGTGTTTCGTGTTTTTTTCTGTTTTGTAGAGATATTCTTTGCAATTGGTTTTCATTTTATTATTATTGAGGTTTTTTAGTTATTTAGCTTTTTATTCAGCAGCTTTCCGGTTTGCAATTGCAGCCATCTGGTTGCTAGGGTCCAAACTACCCTAGCAACCATGCATTGATTTGAATAAGAGACTGGAATATGAATAGGAGAGCAGGCATGGACTGGCAACATGTGGTTTCTGGCAAATGCCCGAGGGGCTGCTGTACGTTGCCATAGACAGGCACTATACAGTATATTGAGCTGGTGGGTGGCTGTTTGGGCCTCTGTGTACCTGAAATGCCAGGGCCTATTTTAAATCTGAGTCCAGACCTATAGGAGAGGCCTGAATAGAAAGATGAGTAGTAAAAAGTAGTAGTAAGAAAAAATGTGTAGCCTTACAGAGCATTTGTTTCTTAGATGGGGTCACTCACTTTCCAATTTAAAGCTGGAGAGAGCCAGAAGAAGACAAATAATTCAAAAACCATAAAACTGAAATGAAGATCAAAATGAAAAGTTGCTTAGAAATAGCCATTCTATAAAATACTGAAAGTTAAGGTGAACCCCCCTTTAAATACAGACATGGAAATACTACAGACCTTTTGCCACTGAGTATCTGTGTCTTAATATTTTTGTGTACACAATGCAGTTTCCCAGCATCTACTCTAATTGTGCCTGCCTCTGGCAGATTCAAATCTTTGCACCTTATTCAGAGGGAAGATTGGGCACCACAAGGGCATCCCCATACCTCCCAACTGTCCCATTTTCATGGGACAGTCTCGCTTTTGACAGCTCAACCCGCAGTACCGCATTAGTACTGAAATGTCCCAACTTTCTCTTTGATCTCCTGCACTGAACAGTCAGAAAAAGATACAAAGTTTCTAACTTAATTGTCTTTTGGCAGAGAGCCCAGAATAGATACTTAAAGGGGAACTCTGGCTTCCAAACCAAAATTTGATCAAAAGGCCCACATAACACAGAACCCCCTAATATACCCATCACAGTTACCTGTTTCTTCAAAAAGTATAAATAAATGCCATTTTCTATGCTGAATCCAGCTGTTTAACAGTTCTTCTCTTTCTGTATCATTTGAAATCCTGGCAGGGAAGGAGGGACTAAACACTGATGTTACAAATTGTAACAACTTCTTCACAGATTACAGACAGCATGCAGGAACTACATTACCCACAATGCATTGCACTGTGATGTTCATTTCCTTATTGAAATCATGTGTGCAGGGAATTGCATACCTCCCAACTGTCCCATTTTCGGAGGGACAGTCCCTCTTTTGACAGCTCAACCCGCAGTCCCTCATTTGTACTGGAAAGTCCCTCTTTTCTCTGCACTGAACAGCCAGAAAAAGAAACAAAGTTTCTCACTTAATTGGTTTTTAGCAGAGAGCCCAGAACAGCCACAGGTGCAAATAAGATACTTTGTAACAATTTTGAGACACAAGAACACAGTTTAGATAAGGAGAAATATTTTCAAACTTTCATAACCTGCCAAATTTTGTAAAACAAACATGGTAATTAGGGGGTGTGGTCAAAAAAACTTGCTGCGCTAAGTGCGGGAAAAAAAATGTTGTCCCTCTTTTTACTTCCAAAATGTTGGGAGGTATGGAATTGTGGGGTTTGGAGGATGCAGGCTAAGGACAGATGGTTGTTGATACAAAGTAAAAGTAGTCAGCCAGCTCAGCGAAGCAGTCAGAAAGATGAGCAGGAGAGCAGGGGGCGAGGCTTAGGGAATGGTCAGAAAACATTAAAAGTCATGAAAAGTCTGCATATTTTTTTAAATGATGTATATTGCAAAGTTGCTTAAAATTATGTTTACTTTTCAAAAAGCTTAAGTTATGTTTTTGTGGAGTTCCCCTTTAAGATACGTTTGTAACAGCTTTACATAAGGCGGTCTCTTGGGGAAACTGATTTGCAGCTTAAAGGGAAATTCACCTTCATTAGCAAAACTGTAATAACATAAAAACCACGGAAATCTGTTCAAACTTGAATGACCTGGCAAATTGTATAAAATGGATATGGTAATCAGGGGGTGTGGCCACAAAATGGGTGTTGTCAAAAATTTGCAGAAAATCTTTTTCTCCCGCTTTCTGTTTCCAAAATGTTGGGAGGTATGCATCCCCTTGAGTGTGACAGGTGCACACTACGAAAACAAAGGCGCGCCACCCTAAATGCAAAGTTCACCCCCACTAATCTAGAGATAAATGCAAGTGTGAAAGTGCAGGCTAATCAGGGCCGCTCCAGCCATGAAGCAAGGTGAGAATCTTGCCTCAGGCGGTACAGAGTGGCCAGTTTCCAGGTGCAGCAAAAAGCTTTTGCACAGTTTTACGCACCCAATTTTGCTAAGCACAAATCCCTATGGCAGACGCAGTGAATTATGGGAAACATGTTTCATTGTAGACACAAAAATGGACAATTTTTATCCAAAATTACACTTTGCATACTGCAGTGGCGCTCGTAAATGCTTACACTACTTTCCCATACATGAAATATGAGAACACAATTATTCAGTAGCAATGTACAGTAGAGGTCAAAATCTCATGATTTTTAAATAGCAGTGCAAATTGAAAGGCTGCTGCATGTGACAGAATACAACCTATAGGTTCCGGTCTTAAAAAAGAATTATTATTGTGTGAGCTCATAACAAAATTTATATATTCATGACTATATTTTTTGTTCTTCCTCCCCAATGACTTGGTTTCTCATTGAATATCTCCTGAGAGCCAAGTGCCAGCTTGTCCTTTGCTTCACCATACTCCCAGAGAAATCAGTAAATTCCCCATGTTTATTTCCTTTCTAAATCATTGGATGTGCTGTGTGGAGATTGCATCCTCTTCGGAGACTTAACTCCCTTGTGTGTCTTTGCTTCTTCCTACATTTTTCTTCCGCTCCATGGCTTACAGTATTTTCCACAGCTATGGTCCACTAGGGACAAAATTAGCATTTTGCTGACTGCAGAGGTGATAAGTACTCAGTTACTCCATTATGTGTGACCATTAGCAAAGTGCTGGCAGCTTCCTTGGAATATTCCATTCTTTCCCTCTGGCTCCTTATGCTGGTCCATGAGGACAGGTACCAAGTAAGACAGGATCACAGATATGGAGTACACTAAAAATACTGTCACAAAAATTATATTTTCCAAAATGTTCAACCAACTAGCCAGGTTTTAGGGTGCAGCAAAGAGAGATATTGTCCTGGAACGTTATCATCAGAGTGGATCTCTGTGAAAAAAAATGTAAATTGAAAAATTAAAAAAATGTTAAAAGAAATGAATGTGTACAATTTTAAACTGCCGGAAGTTGTTGAACTGCAAATTGCAGAATTCCATTGATAGCCAAAGGCTGTTTGCATGTAATTTGAAACCTCAATCAGGGCCAGAACTATGGGTAGGCAGAAGAATCATGTGTCTTGGGGGGTGTCAGGAACTTACCTTCCCTGTTACCTACCCCTAGTATGGCTGAGTGAGTTCCGCAGATGGGCGCCTGTTTATGCGCATATGCACGCTCGCCTGAGCACGTATACAGGGGGGTGGCCCTGACCTCAATTAGTTACAGGCGTTTGAAACTAAAAAGGTAGTAATACAAGGAATTACACTTGGGAGTCAGCAATAAGTGCTGAGCATAAGGATGTATTTAAACAGGATTCCAATTGTCAATCAATGTGTATCTTGCTGCATGTATGTGATCTTGGAGCAGTAGTTACATGGAGTATTAACTTGTGAGAGATGCAGGTTGGTTTTCATTTTGGAATCTAAATTGCAGAATCTTAGGGAGCAGGGCTGGGCCGCGCCGCACAGGCGCCCAAGGCAAGCCGGCGGACGCGGCGCCGGCTTAGCCCAAGTGCGCAAGGTGGCGATCGCTTGCGGTAGTTTTTACTTCTTTTGCTTCATTCGCGAATTGGCGCGAATGTGCACTTGCGGAATGTAACTTTAAAAAAATGTAAACAGGCTTATGGCTTGGTGTTATTAAGGCTGAGCATTGAGAGTTGTTAAACAAAATTGTTAAATAAAGAATTGGCAGCCTAAGAGTACAGGCTTGTACAGGCTGGCTAGGTTTATTACCAGTTATTATATATATATATATATATATATATATATATATATATATATATATATATATATATATATATATATAGATATAGATAGATAGATAGATAGATAGATAGATAGATAGATAGATAGATAGATATAGATAGATAGATATATATATATAGATAGATAGATATATATATATAGATAGATAGATATATATATATAGATAGATATATATATATATATAGATAGATAGATATATATATATATAGATAGATATATATATATAGATATATATACCTGTTATCAAAAGAAATGCTTTTCTGAGAAATATTGAGAGTTACAAATAAATACAGCTGCGGCCTTTTCTCCAACAAAAGCTCTTGGTGTCTGGTCTCTTTATTATTATTTAGTCCATCATACCATTCCCATGGCTAAAAGGTTAAGAGATTTTAAACTAGGCATGGGGAGGCAGCAGTTAGTATTTCAGTGGAAGGGTGGGGGCTACAACATGGAGCTGGTCACTGCTCCTGTATAAACTATAACAAACAAGGGAAAGTTGTGCTCACCACTAATTTTTAAAACCATTAGGCCGGGGGTGCAATGAGGGTGTGACCACAAAATACATATCAACAAATACAAGACTCCTTTGCACTCAACCCATTATCAATATATTTAAGACAGAGACATTTTGTGCATCAGCTACATACAGATGCAGCCACTTTGGTTTGTCTGTTTGACACAGAATAACTAAACACAGATATCCCATTTATCTCATTTAACACAGAAAACTGCGTCACAACATCCCATCTAATTAAGGCATTCACCATTGTTCACAATGGTGCTTTGGTATGCTAATGGAAAGGTTAAATGCATTGAATGAGTTAAGATGACTTTAGATAACGCAGTTTCTTCAATTAACCATGAGTCATGACGCATTTATCTCACAAATCCAAGTGGCTTCATCTGTACAAATGCCTTACCCTTTAAACAATGCAGGTTTTGTTTGTCCATATATTGCAATAAATTATAAGCTGAACAACTACAGCAAAGTCATTCTGGCCAGTCCTACGCTCAATTTTCATCTGATTCATTAAGAATTCTATTGCTTCATTATACATTATTACACATTTGCCAATAAAAGAGCAACCATGTTTGGGAGTTTTAACCTTGAAAGCAGCAAGTAATTTGCAAATAAACTTAGTACCTGTGTAAAATGTGAAGCAACTGAATTGGAAAATGGGGATGGAGACTAGGGAAAGTTCTGCTCACCACTAATTTTTAAAACCATTAGGCGGGGGTGCAATGAGGGTGTGACCACAAAATACATATAGTCAAATACAAGCGTCCTCTGCACTCAACCCATTATCGATATATTTAAAGGGGAAGGAAACCTAGTCGGCGCAAACCCCCACCCCCCCTCCCGTTTGTTGCCCACCCTCCCTCCTCCCCCCTGGCCTACCCGTCCCGCTGGGCAAATGCCCCTAACTTGTTACTTACCCTTCTGTGCAGGTCCAGTCCAGGGAGTTCACCGACGACATCTTTCTTCCACGCGATCTTCTTCCTGCTGTGAACGGCGTTTTGGCGCATGCGCGGTAGGATCATTTCGCCGGTACGGATCTACTGCGCATGCGCCAAAAGTCACGCGCATGCGCAGTAGATCGTACCGGCGAAATGATCCTACTGCGCATGTGCCGTTCAAAGCAGGAAGAAGATCGCGTGGAAGAAGATGTCGTCGGTGAACTCCCTGGACTGGACCTGCGCAGAAGGGTAAGTAACAAGTTAGGGGCATTTGCCCAGCGGGACTGGTAGGCCAGGGGGAGGAGGGAGGGTGGGCAACAAACGGGAGGGGGGTGGGGGGTTTGCGCTGACTAGGTTTCCTTCCCCTTTAAGACAGAGACATTTTGTGCATACTGCTAATAATGGTTTGAGTGCAGAGGACTCTTGTATTTGTCTATATGTATTTTGTGGTCACAGCCTCATTGTACCCCCGCCTAATGGTTTTAAAAATTAGTGGTGAGCACAACTTTCCCTTGTTTGTTATAGTTATACAGGAGCAGTGACCAGCTCCATGTTGTAGCTCCCACCCTTCCCAGCTATAGTCAGGTGATCCCACTGGTGTCTAATAAAAGGGCAGCCAAGTTTGGGAGTTTTACTTTGAAAGCAGCTAGTAAGTTGCAGGTAAAACTTAGTCCCTTTGTAAAATGTGTAATGAAGCAATAGAATTCTTAATGAATCAGATGAAAATTAAGCGTAGGACTGGCCAGATATGGGATGACTTTGACGTAGTTGGCCAGCTTAATATATTGCAATATATGGACAAACAATCCCTGTTTTGTTTAAAGGGTAAGGCATTTTTTAGTAGCAGTATGCACACAATGTCTCTGTCTTAAATATATTGATAATGGGTTGAGTGCAGAGGACTCTTGTATTTGTCTATATATATATATATATATATATATATATATATATATATATATATATATATATATATTGCTTTAATGATATGACAAATAAATATTTTGTATCAGACAAAAAAGACGACTTGTTTAAAACGGATTCCCTTTGTTCTAACATTGAGACTCTGACAACTTCAGTGGGTAAGAGAATTATTTTTACTGAGCTATATGTTCAAGCAAAGGTACACAATATACCTTTAGTGGTATATACTGAAGCTATATTTAAACTAAGAACATTCTTGAACTTCTCAGAAATGCAATGTAAAAAAAAAAAATCTAACACCACATGCAAACAGATAAAAAAACACCAGATGGTTCTACACAAATGATACCTTTTCTTGGCTTTGTGCTGATTAGAGCTGTAAGCCTTCACGGCTGCTCCAGACCCTTTTTTCGAGTGTGTCAGCTTCAGTTACACACTGTAGAATGTGCCAAGTAGAGAGAAAGGATGTTAGCAAAAAAACTGAACTGAAGAAAGTTAGTAAAAAAAATGATCACACAGACTGCGCTATCCTTTGTTTCTATAAGAAGTAAATAATGGATTTGATTTTAAGCAAGAGTAAAGAGTTTTTTCTTTGTCTAAGTTGCCACATGCATTAGGCAAATTGGGAATTAACTTTGGGGGTAGTTGAAAGATTAATCAATGTCTAAGGATATATAGATTTGCTATATACTGTGTGTTTGAAAGTGGGTAAATCGTAAGACTTAACTTGGAAGTCCTTTTTTTTGTATATTCTGCTTATATTGACCCCACAACCCACTGACCATTTCTTAAGAGATAAAACCACTACCCTGTTTGCTGACTGGTGTTCCATTTGGTAGCAGCGAGTATCTGGTGCCTGCAGAATCTTACCACTTTTATTGGAACAACCAAACGTAATTTTGTGCCACTATAATGACAGGTATTTTGAAGAACAAATGCCTTGTAATGAAAATTTAGTTTTGGGCATGAGCACAATATATTGCAGTGGGTCAGGATCAGCTCCAAAGTGTTAAGGTTTGTATTGATTTTCCTAATCCTTTGTGCAATGGTGAATCTGTATAAATACTGCAACTATTTTTTAGTAGATGAATTGAGGCATTGCATCATTTATTTATTTTTAGAACCCATTAAGTGGTAAGAAGTGGCTTAACCATAGAGGAAGAAGATGCTGCGGTTGCGGTTGGTGGGAAGCCTGCTTCTGCTATAAGGGGTCCCTCAAGGGGGTAGTTGGTGACCCAGAATCTTGTATGTGTTTCTGGTCACTCGCAAAATTGTTTGTCCCACGATTCTTTGAATGTCGCGGCTCCTTAGTTAGCTGGTTGTCTGAAAAATTCTCTAGCAAGTTCTAACATGATAACATGTTTATGTTAGTCTAAGCTGCCCCAACTTAAGGATTTTAAATCAATGAAAGAATATCTCCTATGTGAGTTCAACTCAAGTTCTCCATACGTTTATCTATAAGAACAATATACTAACAAAATAATGCATACACGACTGTCCATCTATACCTGTATCCTTGTTATTAGCAAATTTAGACAGGGGTTTGAACTGTCCAATAGCTGTTGCCTTAGATTGATAACTGCATGTTTCTCATCTCTGCTTGGCTTGTATAGTTCCAAGAATATTTTTATTTCTTCTTGATTTTTTTCATGTTTATGCACATTACAGTAGAAAGCTATTCAATGTAATTCAATCTTACTTATGTTTTCTCTCAGACTCCTCAGCTTCACCACATCCCTAGTGTTCCTGCGTGCATCTTATCTCATCCCAGACATGTACCTCTTGCATAGTCCTATTTATTGTATGTGCTTCCTATTGCCCTGATCACAGTAGTGATGGGCGAATTTATTCGCCAGGCGCAAATTTGCTGCGAATTCCAGCGATTCGCCGCTGGAGAATAAATTTGAGAAACCTCAGTGAAAATTCACTGGCGTAAAAAAAATGGACGTCAAAAACTAGAAGCCAGTGCAGTTTTGCAAATTTCTCGCCGTTTTGCGAATTTCGCTGGAAATTCGCAAATTTTTTGCGGAACCGAAATGCACAAATTCGCCCATCACTACTTCACTGTATTTGTTTGCTTATAGTCATAAGAACATGCATGCTAGTGTAATCCTTGTGGAAGTCCAGGCATCAGCTTTCATAGCAGTCACACTATAATTAACTTAAGTAAATCACTATTGAGTAAGCTTTCTACCTCCCCCCTATGCTCACACAATTCATGTCGTTCTTTTCCATATATAAGAACATCATTGTAAGGGTCTTTAGTTAACCCATGTATAATCACTTATAACTCCAATCACACAGCTGCATTTACTATTACAAGTTATATATACTGTACATTGGAACCTCATTTAACCAATGACTTGTTACAAAATGCAAAGATGCATATATCTGTGCAACTATATTTTTTAGGAGCATACTTTATGTATACAGGTATGGGACCTGTTATCCAGAATGTTTGGGACCTGGGGTCTTCCAGATAAGGGATCTTTTAGTAATTTGAATCTTAATACATCTGCTAAAAACACTAATTTAAACCAATATGGTTACTTATATCAGTAATATCTAAGTAAAGGTACTGTTACTACAGACAAAAAAAAAAAGAAATCATTTTAGAGCTTTCTGGATTATGGATTTCCTGATAACAGATCCCACACCTGTACTATAATTTCAACTGCACCTTGTCTACCACTACCAGATTTATGGTGCAACAGATGGTGACGTATAGAAAACATGCACATTACCATAGTAAGTGAAATTAAGGAACATAAGGGTAATGAGCTTACTTGCAAGTTATAACACTCACGGCTGTTTGTTCCTATTGATCAGTGGACTTTGCAATGCCATGGAAAATGAATGCATACATTAAAGCACTTCTATAAATAAGTGCCATTTACATGAAGGGAAAGTTTTTTGAACTATACTGTAAATCTCACCACAAACATTATAAATATAAAATTCATTTCATGCCAAATGATGCACTTGTTTTTTTTGCATAAAATCGACCCTTTCAGTGCCATAAGCCTTTGATCTTGCAAAGATCTGCATGATCTTTGATGTGCATATTGCCAGTAAATATGCAATGTAACATACTAGATCAGAGAGGAAACCAAAAACAGAAAATTTACAGCACTGACTCTGAGCCACCTTAGATTTTCCAGTCAAAGTTTTAATAATAAATGCAATGTTGACACCTTAAAGAAAAGGTGAGGTTGCTTTAAATGCAGCACATGAAGTTGATTCCACCAGAAAGCGGGTTTGTGAACCTCTACTTACCCACAATGCACAGCAAAACATGTACAGTAAATAGATTTCTAAAAGTACATTGAAGTTTTAATTACTAATGAAAACACATATGACTGTTGGAAGAGGCTGTTGCCCCAGAAAACACATTAGAATCAAGATAGATGCTGAAAGTTAAGTTTCATTTGTTGATCCAAAATTAAGGCCAACTGGTCCCAGGCAGCGAAATACTGCACTTCACCATCTGCAAAAAAAACACAGTCGCCAATACAAATTTTTCGCAGAAAAAAAACCCATTGACTTTAATGCATTTGGAGTGAGAAAAAACTTTTGATTTGAATGCAATTGAGCAGATTTTTCATCAGAAATTAAACTGGACAGATTAGCTCATCACTAATTTATAGCTACTAAACTAGGTTTGTTACCTTTGGCTGGGGGTAGGATGTGTGTATGTGGCCAACCTACATTTCTTGATGGTTGTTTTAGTTACAAGGCAATCAGCTAATACTTAGTGAGGGGGAGCCTTCGGTAATACTGGTCTCCTCTGGGATGGAAAGCTTACAGAATGGTAAATGTCTATTTAGAGAAGACAGGTGTCTGTCCAGAGGGGGAAGAGCTTTTCCTGAGCAGATGGAAAAATAATGTATGTTTCGTGCCTATGTTACGTATCTTAAGTGTTTTGTGCCTTAGTCACCCATCTTGAAAAGCAGTGGAAAGTTTAGCAGATTTGAGATAATACTCCAGCATAGCCTTATATAAAGGCACTGTTTAAAGTAAATAAAGACCCCAAGCATTGCCCAGTATTAAGTGATAGCTTTAAACCGGCAGCGTCTGTATATACAATTGGTACTTAAAGGTGCTTGACATTATTATATTATTCATTATACAGACTTTCATTAATACTAAGGATATTCCAACTGAAGGACTGTATAAACTTTGCTCTAAAAAGTAAGTTAGCTGATGTCTGCAGAGTTACTAAGACAGGTTCAAAGCCCACCTTAATAAGAGTGCGTGTAATTGTATTACTGTCGCAAAAGCAACATGGATGCACTCTAGCTTGTTCTTTGCTAATATCTGAACACAGCACCAACAGAAACCTATAGTGATGTAAGGAATGGTCAGGAGTAATACAATTTCAAGGCCCTCTGTCGGCAGAAAAGTTTCATATTTACAGTTATTTTTGTACCTGTTTTCTGCATACTCTATTTACAGTATTCTGTGCTGGCTTAAAAGATCCACTGTGCCATGGATTAGTTTTGCTAACCAGGAAATACGTCATACAAAGGACAACTCTTTTTGTAACTGCTGACAACAGTATTTGCAATGGGAGAATACTCATTATGATGTCTATTTCTCAAGAAGAAATCATTGGAGAAGGATAAGAAAAACCCATTGCCTCACACTCCATCAGTGACTTTCTATTGAGCAGCTATTGTTGCTGCTGCCGCACAGAGGGAAAGCTCATGTCTTATGTTTTCCACTCTTATTCTCCCAAAGATTGTCAGAGTTGATGCATAGATGTTTGCCACAGTTTAATAATAGCCTGTCTACTAAAGAGATGAAACAAAACTGACACTGCTGCTGATTTCTGTCTGCTTTGGCTTGCTATTTAATAATTCTATATGTTGACAGCAAAACGGCCTTGTATTGTTAAGTGCATCATCCCATGTACTACTGAGCTTAGTGTGCAGAAGTCACTATGCAGATATGTGCCCTATTACCCATGGAATACCCAAATTACACTTATGCAGAAGGTGGTTTTGAATGTTCTTTGTACTTACACTAATAAATGGTTGAGCCAAATAATTTATTGTGGTTTCCACAGACACGCGCAGATAGCCTGCTAGGAGCAATGGAAATAAAGCATGGAATTATGGAGAAAGCAAAACAGCAAGCATGTGGCAACCGTAACAAACATACATTATGTCATTTTGTAAATGCATACATAAGTAAACACATGTGCTGATAAAGCTGTAGCTTTATGAATCCTGTGAATGTGCAATTATTTTCAACTATAACAGTGTGAATCTTTCTATAAAATCAAAGCATTTTTTTTAAAAAAAAGATAACCTGGCTATCAAAGGTATCCTGGCAACCACATTGTCATTTGTTTTGCAGCTCCATATTCTTGCAAGCATCTGTGGAATATCACTGCAAGAACCACAGAGCTCACACATTAAAGCCTTCTATTTCTAACTTATAATGCAATTAAACTGTACTGTCATTTGTAACAGAACCTAGGATAAAAGAATCTGCCATTCATAAAATGTCAAAATGCACACTTGCACCGCAGTTACTTTATTAGAACTGGGTCCCATTTTTCTATTATACAACACAGGCCAATTTATCTTGTCAACCAAAAGAAAAGGCACAGGATACACAGCAGATAACAGATAAGCTCTATAGTATACAATGGGATTTTTCATAATTTATCTGTTTTCTGCTGTTTATCCTACAGTATGCTTCAGTGGCTGCCCCTATGGCTAAACAGCAGCTTGTTTATATTAACTATAGTAGTCATTTTGACGCAAAGCCGTTTCACCAATGCAGAGCAACAGTACATTATATCATACCTTTAAAACTGTTTAATTGTGTTGTTACTGTCCCTTTAAAGACCATTGGCACACATTTACAGTACATATGCACTGCATATGTTGGAAGCAATGACTGGCTTCTTCTTATCATATGTAACCAGCGCATTGGTACAATCTACTTTTCTATTGTTTTGAGAAATTAAGTCATGATCTATGACTATCTATAAGTGCCAGCTGTGCATTTTTTTTAAAAAAGGTTTTTATTTAACATTTTTCCCCAACACAATACATACACATAGACATGCATTGCTATGACTATACAAAATCAAGGGTTACATATTCACAGTGTTACAGTAAGGAGCAGGAATCTAACTAAGATATACCAGTTTTGGTTTGGTGCTTAGTGATGTTAGAGATCTACAACTGGGTTGATCTCCAGCTAGGGGTCCTAGACCTTCTTGAACTTTTGAGGGCATCGCCTGGCCACATAGGTTAATTTGATAACAGGCAGCTTACTGTTTATTAATTGCATCCATTGTTGTACCTGCGGTGGATTGGAGCTCATCCATTTCATTGCCACATGCTTCTTGGCATAAAAATATAGCGTTTTTAGTAGGGTTCTGGTCTTGTTCAAGGGGACTATGTCATCTACTAGTCCCAGTAAGCACACTTCTTGGGCTAGTATTCTAGGTAATAGGACTTACTCGTTGAGATACCTCACCGACCAGTAATTATACACAATAGGGAACTCCCACAATAAATGGAAAAATCCAGCATCTGGAGATTGACATTTGGGGTACAGCAGATTAAGGTTCCTGCCCATTACTTTCAACCTTATCAGAGTAATATATGTCCCATGTATTATTTTGTATTGCACCATTTTGTCTTTAGTAGAGATTAGGTATTCATATATTTGTTCTATTGCCTCTGCCCACATCTCGTCATCTAGGTGGGATATGTCTCCTACTCTTTGCTTTATCAAAGGGTTTTCCTAAAATGGGAATCAGGGATTTGTATAGATCGGAAATGAGCTTACTTAGGTTTGGGTCCCATAGCCTGCTCTCGTAAGATGGGGTCATTGTAATAATTGATAGGGACCCAAATTGGGAAGTAAATGCATGTCGTAGTTGGAGATATCGGTTTACCTGTATAGTGGTCCTATTTAGCTTTATTCTTAGTTGGGACAAGGTGGGGAAGGTGTCTTCCAATAGTAAGTCTTTTAAATGCCGAACTCCCGGTCCAGGCCAGTAGTGGAAATCTGGTATGTTTAAAACATTTTCCAAGTTGGAGTTTTTCCATAATGGTCAGCTGTGCATTTTAATACAGTGTTGAAGCTGAGCTACAGCTTTGGAATGACATAAGTAAATACACCAGGGTTATTGAGTTTTTAGGATCATTTTTTGAATACTTCATTATGAATACATATGTATACATATTTCCAAAATAAACTATTGTTCATAATTTTAATGAATTGTTGATATGCTATGTTCCACTGTAACATATACAGTTATAGGATATGTTATCCAGAAACCTGTTATCTAGAGATCTTCGAATTACAGGAAGGTCTCCCATAGATTTCATTTTTAATCAAATAATTCAGATTTTTCAAAATAATTTCCCTTTTCCCCCTCTGCAATATTGCATTGTACTTTATCCCAGCTAAAATATAAATAATCCTTATTGGAGACAAAACAATCCAATTGAGTATAACTAATGTTTATATGATGTTTTTTAGTAGACTTAAGGTATTTAGAACCCAGCCAGTACCAGTGTATGGTGGTCTAAAGAGTTTTCATGAACGAGGAAACATTATTTTATGCAAAATACATTCAAATCTTTGGGTAAATTTTGTTCATTGCTAATAACCGACATTTGTATAGTGCCACATTCTGCAGTGCAGTAGAGGGTAGATAAGATGAACATATAGATTATTTACAAAAAATATGTCCGAAAGATACAGGTGGTAAAAACGGCCATGCTCAACATAGTTTACAATCTAAAAGATTATCAATCCATTCTTTTTGTGCTTCAGAAAGTGATAGACACACAGTTCTACACTGTTTTTCCTTGGACAATTACCCAAGTGGCAGATCCCCTAAGATTAGAGAAATTTGCAGTATAATAAAAGACAAAAACCCCTGAGCATCACTTAATTTAAAGGTTTAGTGAGGGTTGTCCCCAACTGATGAGTGCTGCCATTCTATGAGAATTTCCTTGGGGAGACACCAGTCAGTGAGAATGAACTGCAGACATTTTAAAGATACACCCCTAATCATTGAAGCAACAAGTGGAGTGAAGGAAAAACATTTTTCCACACTTTCATACTAGATGAGCAAACTCCAAGAAAGCTTGAATTAAGGGCAGTGCCGGATTTCAATGTCGGGCGCCCCTAGGCCGCGCGGTCCTAGCGCCCACCTCACCTCCCCTTCCCAGCGCCTCGGCAAAAAAACACCGGCGCAGCTGCTGTAATTGCATGGGGACGCACACATCCCCATAATGCGGCTGGGCGGCATGCCGCCCCTATTTTTTTGCCGCCCTAGGCCCGGGCCTATGCGGCCTTGCCGCAAATCCGGGCCTGATTAAGGGTACATTTGGGAAGAGAGCAAGATAGAGTTTTATATTAGTCAGTAAAATAGTCCATTTTTTGTGAATTGATGGATCAATAGGGAAGGGGTGGGGAAAGTAAGAAGTTGAATGTGGCAAAAAAGGCTTTGTGGTTTGGATAAAAGGGAATTGATTATTAAAGTATGATTTTTTTTCTTAGTGTAAGACCTCCATCTTAAGATGACTTTGCAATGTAATGTAATTGTGGTTAGTTTTGTGTTATGTTTCTGCATGTTCCGGGAGTAATCTGATGTTGGAACTGATTATATGTGGATATAATTAGGCTACAGAATATTAATTGTTGCATTTGTAACTTCACAGAATTAAGGTCAGTTTGGAATTCTATCCTGTCAATTAATAGTTGATTATTGATGTTTGCATGGAGGAAATCTGTAGATTAGGAAAAAAATCAAGAGAAATGGTTTTGTTAGTGGTTAGCATGGCGAAAAGGTGTTGTCAATGGCACGGGGCTGGGAAGATAATGAAAGAACCCAGTGACCAGAAAGATCAGAAAGGTAGTTCAGCTGTAAAAATGGATATCATGAAAAATGGTTATCATTATAAAATTACGCCTTTTAAAAATAAATAAATACATCTATTTTTCCATGCTTCTAATTAGCACTGAGCAGTGTGCTGTTCTAAAATACATCAGTTTGTCTTACAATTAATGACACATTTTAATCTATTGCGGAATTGTTTCCTTTGCCTTTCTAGGCTTTTATCATCTCAGTCACTCTGCTAATTAACTTTTTCCATGCCAGCTTTTTGTTTGATCTAAGCTGTACTGTGCAGTGCTAGTAAATACACAGGGTATCATAGATCAAAGACAAAGTAAGAAATGTAGAATATACAATGCTGACACGCAGGTACATTTGTGCCGTAGAGTCTGTGTTGTTTAGCGCATAAACAGTTAATCGTGTTAAGTTCTCAAAGTCCGGAATTGACATAAATAATGGGTTTCAAACAGATTCTTAGAGAACTGTTTTCTATATGCTCTCTAATGAAGACAGCTTGAAAGGCATCCATAAGGGATGACAGAACTGCTGCTTTGTTAGGAAAAGAAAGGCAACTTAACCATTTGAATACACTTCCCTAAGCAAGCACAAAAGAGACCATAACATTTCCTAAAAGCAATTCTTCCCCCAAACGACTTTAATTTGCGTTTTAGAAAATATAAAGTATACTTGTACAGTTTAGCTTTAGAATATAACAGATAAGGAAAAAATGAAGCAACGACATTGTCAGTTTTGTGATGGAGATCAAGAAATTATGAAAATGGTGTGTAAATGTAAAGATACAAATTCATAAAGCACCAACATATTCAATAGTGCTTTACATAAGGATACAGAATAACTAACAATCTGACCCGTTAGGTAGTAAAAGACTCTGCCCACAAGAGTTTGCAATCGATAGGGGTAGTATAAGTTGGACACAAAATAAATGTGTAGCTATAGGGGGAAAGAGTGTTTCTTGGTTTATGGCTGTTAGTTAGATAATGGCCCAGGAGAATGTGATGTACAGAAGTTGAACAGTTGTAAAGGAAATGTTCGACGGTATCGGGTAAGTGTGTAAGTGTCACAGAAGAGGTGTTTATAAGGGAAAACTCAGCAGGTGGGGCGTTGCTGTGGTGAAGTCCAGTAGGTGTCCATGTGAGGTGGATACTATGGAGGAGGAAAGTCTAGGGTCATTAGCAGAGTCGATTTGGAGAGTATCCAGAGATGAGGCTTGAAATGTAAGGTATAAGGTGTTCCTGAGCTTTTTCAAGGTGAATGTCAGGAGTTTTAATTTGATGTGAGAATGTAATGGCAACCAGTGCAGGGATTTGAGCAGAGGTGCAGCAGAGGTGGTTTTTACAGGTGAGTCTTACAACTGTATTCTGGACGAATAGTAGAGAGGATAAAACATGTGAGTAGCAGGCCAACTGGAGGTGACAATAGTCAATGCATGATATGAATAATGAGTGGCCTTAAATCACAAACATAGTAGTCACCGATTTTAAAGTTCTACGTTTTGAAGTGGGTGAAATATGTTCTCTTATTTCATTTAGCCCTAGAGAAACCTAAGAGCCTTATTTAAAAGCAGGGTTACCATTATTCATGAATAATGCAATGGTAAAGGGCTATACATTCTATGTCGTTTCCCATTTTCTATTTCTAAGTGATACATTTATCGTACTAATGGAATAACGTATTTTATCAGCTGGTCACATGGTATATGACACCTTCATCAGGAAGTAAAACAGCAAATTGTTTCTGAATAAATTGTGATTCATCAATACACATTACGAAGCAGATTGTTTTCGTGTATCCTGTAATGAATTATATGTTTTAATATATGGCACATCTGAGCACTTTATCGTATTCTAAAGATGGCTCATATGTTCCCTCAATATTGTTTAGCCCAGACTACATGTGACGCCACTTATTTGAAGTTCACAGCACACCGTCAGCTTATGTCTGTAAAGACAGTTTATTCTCCACGGGCACTATTAGATTAAAAATATATATATATATATATCAGCGTTAACTGAAAATGGGTCTATATCCTGAAGCTGTTTAAATAAAATAGATTGAATAATAGAGTTCTTTCTATTACTAAATGAACATTTCAGAGAAAGTGTAGGAGTAATGATGGTAGTGAATAGATATTGCTTTATTCATGTCAGAGTAGAAGTTAATTTGGTTGATGCGATGACAATGATAAATTGGTATTTATGAATGGTTAGGAGTAAGGGGAGCTTTCTCCGGCTGAGAGAGACAAGGAATAGGAAAAGGATTAGGTTAGATAGTATGATCATATACTATGGTCTGTGGTTTTCTTCATAGTTGTTATTGCTAGATGAATAAGAAATATTTGGGGTAGACTATTCAATGGTAACATATTCTGTTTATTTGCAGATATGTCTTATTTCTTGTTGCAATGAATAGAAGACATCAAGACTGTTGTTCCCTTATGATAGAAGAAGTTAATGAGGTTGCCTGATGGGGATCCAGTTGTTCTTTTAATTTGCTGTTAACTCCTAGGCCAAGATCTTATAGAGTAATTGACCTGCAGTAATTATTTGATACCCTCCTGTTTGTGCCGGTAAGCTCTATGGGTGAGGGGGAACTTCTGTGTCTCTTAAAACATGGCACTTAATCTTTGTACCTGTATATACTGTATTTATTGCAGTATTGTTTCACAGTGATGTTTGACTTTCTTTTTAACCTTTAAGAATAACTTTAATGCAAAAATATAAATTTGTAGTGAATTTGACCAGATGAGTTGCAATTCCCTTATACTTTACTTGTATTTTACTTAGGCTAGGAGTGCTCCCACGACCTTTTGTTTTGTTTTTAGCAGTGTTATTCTGCTGGATGCAAGCTAAACTTCTATGTGGTTATAGCACCCCCCCATCAGTCCTTTTAACGGTGGCTTTATGCCTTTGAGGATTGAAGTTTGTCTCATGAATCACTTCCCTGTACATTATGGGTGGGTGGATAGACCTGTGAGACCAAAGCTTTAATCAGGAGACACTGGTGGTCATTTATAAAGTTTGCATAGAGCATATTTATTTGCAAATGGTTGTATTTGCATGAACACTAAAATATTGCACTACTATGTCCGTTTTTTGCAAATTCACATTGGGCACAACGTTTCGTAAATGGCTAGCAAAATAAGATGGGTGTTTGCGTGAGTGCTGCCACTGTGTGAACTCAAATGCAGAGTGTGCGGATAAATATCCGCAAATGCAATTTTTTACGTATTTGGCCATTCACAGTGTGAAAAGAAAATTGCAATTCTGTTTGCACATTAAATATAACACGCTTATCCAACTTTATAAATGCAGTGTAACCATGCGCAGGGCAAATATGTTTACTGTGTGAACTATCCTGCCCTGTGCAAAGTTTATAAATGAGCCCCAATGCTCCTAGAACTGCAGTGAGATAGCTTGGGGGTTACTTTGATGTGTTGGCATGGCAGTTGTATTTTACGATTATACATTTGCAAATGAAAAAAACATTTTTTTAAAAAAATGTATGCAGTTGCAGAGATTAAATTACTCTTTCTATGATGTACTGTATGTAGGTACAAGACACTAATTGCATTTTAAAGGAACCCTGTGTCTCCCAATGCACCTTGTGCTCCCAGGCACTCCTTTTAACAAAGGGACATGAATGTGGATTGCCATGGGCTACCTCCTTGCATCCCTTACGCTCACCACCTTTTGTAAAGGAAGACAGAGACTTCTTAGATAGTCAGCTTCTAGATTAAAGGGGATTTGTTTGCAGCCCACTGTGGATATATTAAGGTAGTCCTTAAAGGGATACTGTCATGGGAAAAAAATTTTTCCCCAAAATGAATCAGTTAATAGTGCAGCTCCAGCAGAATTCTGCACTGAAATCCATTTCTCAAAAGAGCAAACAGATTTTTTTATATTAAATTTTGAAATCTGACATGGGGCTAGACATTTTGTCAATTTCCCAGCTGCCCCATGTCATGTGACTTGTGCCTGCACTTCAGGAGAGAAATGCTTTCTGGCAGGCTGCTGTTTTTCCTTCTCAATGTAACTGAATGTGTCTCAGTGAGACATGGGTTTTTACTATTGAGTGTTGTTCTTAAATCTACCAGGCAGTTGTTATCTTGTGTTAGGGAGCTGTTATCTGGTTACCTTCCCATTGTTCTTTTATTTGGCTGCTGGGGGGGAAAAGGGAGGGGGTGATAATCACTCCAACTAGCAGTACAGCAGTAAAGAGTGATTGAAGTTTATCAGAGCACAAGTCACATGACATGGGGCAGCTGGGAAATTGGCAAAATGTCTAGCCCCATGTCAGATTTCAAAATTGAATATAAAAAAATCTGTTTGCTCTTTTGAGAAATGGATTTCAGTGCAGAATTCTGCTGGAGCAGCACTATTAACTGATTCATTTTGAAAAAAATTTTTTTTTCCCATGGCAGTATCCCTTTAAACAGCATGATGACTGTTGACATTCTCAGATGAGGGTGTTCAGATTAAAAATGTATGTAGGGTGTATGAAAAATCATTGATACTTGCTATGAGATAACACTTTATACAATTTATTTTGATGGATATGGTAAAGCAGAGCAGCATCAATATTTACAAACATCTCATAAGAATCCAAGGTGCTAGTTTATATGTGATTGTCAACACTGTCAGTGTTCATACATAAATACATGCTGACTGGTAGGTGTTAATACTCTGCAACATCTTCATCACACACAAATAAATACTTTATCGGTAGATTAGACAAATCAGTGTTTGTGAAAACGAGTAAGAGGGCATATTTTAAAACTGATATAACCTTTTGATTTATACTCCCCAGCTGAGTTAGAAACCCTATCTTAGAAATAATATCTATCTTAGAACAAAGCTCTTTTGAATCAGAAATATCAAATCAATAGGATAACTTGTCTGCACTCTGTATAAACCTAAACCATCATGATTGCTCAAAACACATTCAACACAACAAACTGTTTTAGTAATGGTTTTCAACATTAAAAATACAAATAGGTTTAAATATTGATTTTATTTGTCTTTTGAAAGGTATGACATACGAGATATGCTTTAGACATGGCATGTAATACTTACACCTGTAACTTCATACCTGAATGTTATACAGACCCTCCTTGCTTGCCTTTTTTATCTGGTGTTTATATGATCTTACTGCTAATGACCACCCTAGAGACCTGTTTTTTGACCTTTCTCCTGATACAAGTAGTTTGCGCTCAAGGGTGCACATGGTTATTCTGAAGTGCATTCAATGAAACAAGTAACAAGCAAACCCGTTGTTTCAGCACAAAATAACCTGAGGCTACCTTGCAAACACAACGCCGCTTCCTTAGTTTAGATTTAGACAATGGCATGATCAATGTAGTCCATTAATTACTATCAAGCTTACAATTTGATTAAGATCAAGGTCTGATTTCTTTCAGAGAAGGAAAGGAAAATAGTTGACTGGAAGCAAATCATTTATTATATTAAAGTTGTTTTGATTTGTTTCAAACCAGACATAATTAGTTTAGTTTAGAACCAACTAAAACAAACATTTATACTCCATATACTGATATATATATATATATATATTCTTTTTTTGCAAAAGGCTAATAGATGTAATAGTTTTTCTCTTGACACCTAGAACAGCATTTATAGACTCACATTCACACTCCTGACAGATTTCCTGACACAAAGTACTACAACACTCACTATGGTATTTTAGCACAATTTAAGAGCATGTTATGTGACATAAAGTAATGGACTGCAGCTACACGATAACAAAATCAATGATGTTTATTTTGCTTTCCATTGTTATATGAAAATGACTTGTGATTAAAGGGAAATTCACTAGAGAACAGTACACAGTATTGTTTGTTTTGGTCATCCATTTACTGTCTTTACTAAATAAAGCCGGGGTCACACTTTTTGAATACAGTTCTTATTTTACTGATGAACCAATTACTTATAAAGGTGCAACAATAACCAGAACTACTTCTATTGCAAATTAATGGAATTAATAAGCCTTTAGGTAGCTCACAAATTCATCATATTTTGTTTGACAACAGGAAGTTCTTGTTTAAACTGAGACTCCCAACCAAGGACTAAAGGCTACCAGCACACCAGGCTCTTTCAAAAGGGGACTAACCCCTATGTTTTATAATGCTAATAAAAAATTAGCATATACAACCATAGGGGCTAGTACCAGTTTGGAGGAGCCTTGTGTGCGAGTAGCCTTTCATTCTTGGGTTGCATACTTGGGAGTACCTACTGAGCACTAATGTTAGCCTATCGGACCTTCCCCATAAGCTTTCTAAGTAATTTCTGATCGAAGGAAAATCGTTCGATCGATGGATTAAAATCCTTCAAATCGTTAATCAGCTGCCTTGTCTTGGGTTGTTTCAACTGTCTGAGCCAACGGTCCCCAACCTTTTTTGGCCCAGGAACTGGTGTTGATGACATTTTTTTTGTAAGGACAGTGGGGGAGAGGGGGGTTGGGGTTCGGGAGGGGATGAGAGGGGGGGGGTCTGAAGTGGGTTCAGAAGGGGGGTCGGAAGGGGGATCAGTGGCAACTGCTCGTCCAATTAGGCGTGCCAGCGTTAGTTGCAGGCTAGGCTCGGTGGCTGGGCTGCGGCCCAGTGGTTGGGGACCCCTGGTCTGAGCCATCAAGTTAGGGCCAGGTGATTGTGGATCTCGGCCTGCATTTCCACTCCCTGCACTCGAAAAGCATTGTCTCCACATGGGAGCAGGAATGGTGGATTTCAGAGGCGAAACATGACATTTTGTGCCAAAATCCACCGTACCTTCTGAAGACAAGGGGAGCAGCAGGGCAACTGATTCTCCAGCTGAGAAGAATCCGTAATCATCTGCATCTTCTGGCCCTAGATTCAGGGCAGAAAATAGAAAGGGACAGACATGCTGCTTTTACATATACAAATAACTTACAAACCATAGAAAATGTGTAATGAATGTACAGTATACTTTAAAATTGCTTAGAATTATGTTTTCTTTTATTAAGCAAAAAAATATTTATTGCCTTGAAATTCTAAAAGAATACTACTATAAAACAAAAAGACTACTAAACTGAGCTTTTATGCACAATAAGCACTAAAAGCTGAAGATAAATAAATACATGTACTCTTCTGAAAGCTAAGCAACTTAAAGTGGACGACCAATGTGCTTCTGCAGACATAACAGCTTCTCTCTGAGGCAACAAGCACTTGCATTATTAGCAGAAACGAAATATAAATCCCTGCTACAAAACCTTTCTGATCTCAATATGTTTTAAATGCTCCCCAAGGAGCACCTGAAAGGACAAGAGCTCTCCTAGTAGACCTATTATCTCTAACCAAGGAGTGCTATATGAAAAAGTAAGCAAATATATTGATTCCAACCTGCAGTTACATATAACAGCTTTCTACCCTGCCATGACCAGAACAACACCGATGTGATTGAACGGTTTTATTGAATGCACATGAATTCCCATAGCTTCCATGTACCATGTGGCTAAGGTATTATGCAGATTGCAGTATAATCACGGCTCCGCACACACTTCATAATCAGCAGGTTATTTATTGTTATTTTCACCACACATCAACGTTTCGGGGGGTTTTCACCACCCTTCATCAGGTGAAAACCCCCCGAAACGTTGATGTGTGGTGAAAATAACAATAAATAACCTGCTGATTATGAAGTGTGTGCGGAGCCGTGATTATACTGCAATTTGTTGAGGGGCCTTGCCGGGCCTGCGGTGAACCAGCACCACCAGTGCAGGAAAGTGGAGAAGGTGAGGGTGCGGTAAATATAACACTGGATAAGGTATTATGCAGGCCTTATAAGGAACTGTACAAACTCTCAATATTTTCAGCTGACCAGCTATGTATTACCGTTTGCAATTAAAAATAGGCACACATTGTTGTTCTGTGGAATTCATTTAGAGTTTAAAAATCAGCATTCATAGTGTTTCCCAAGGCCATCTTACATATATTTACAGATATAACAATTGATTATCCTCAAATCACTAGTGATGGGCGAATTTGCGCCGTTTCGCTTCGCCGAAAAATTTGCGAATTTCGCAAAACGGCGAAAAATTCGCGAAACGCCGCCGGCGTCTCGTTTTTGACGCCAGCGCCCGTTTTTGATGCCAGCGCCCGTTTTTGATGCCGGCGGTCGTTTTTCCGACGCCGGCGCCCGTTTTTGACGCCGGCTAATTTTTTCCGCGAATTTTCGCGGGCGTTTCGCGAATTTATTCGCTGGCGGCGAATCGCGCAAATTCGCAGCGAATTCGCGCCTGGCGAATAAATTCACCCATCACTACAAATCACCCTATGAGAATAATATTGATACGATGTTTAGATAAATAGAAGTGAAAGTGCAACACTTATATATTGTTACTTACATTGTTTTTTGCTTTTAGGATCTATTAGAATATATGCTCCTCATATAATATAATATATATATATATATATATATATATATTGTTTGTCCACCATTAAAGTTGTTTAATTCATTTTAGTAGCATTAGGTTTGGGGGGCTGCCGTAATAACTGTGCTGAAAATGAACTTGAATTTTAATTTTGGCCCACATTAAACTGTAATATCTGGTAACCAAATACTCATGAATACAGAGTGAATGCTTGACTTTACCATACAATACTATTAATTGCAAACTCCTTACATAAACTGCACCAATACGAGCAAGTACAGTTTTAGTTTAGAGGATGCAATCTATTTCGTCCAAAATGCATTCGATGAAATAAGTTGGAATGTCTCACATACATATAATTTTATAACTGCTGTGATATATTTTTTTTTTTACTTTGTGTTGCTTTTACAATCAGATGATATAGTACACACTGATGCTAATTTTGGGAAAATGTTGTTTAAAGGGCCAATGTACATTTATATTTAGGGGCCGATCCACTAACTTCGAGTGAAGGATTCAAAGTAAAAAAACTTCGAATTTCGAAGTTTTTTTTGGGCTACTTCGACCATCGAATGGGCTACTTCGACCTTCGACTACGACTTCGAATCGAAGGATTCGAAGTAAAAATCGTTCGACTATTCAACCATTCGATAGTCGAAGTACTGTCTCTTTAAAAAAAACTTTGACCCCCTAGTTCGCCATCTAAAAGCTACCGAAGTCAATGTTAGCCTATGGGGAAGGTCCCCATAGGCTTTGCTAACTTTTTTTGATCGAAAGATATTCCTTAGATCGTTGGATTTAAATCCTTCGAATCGTTTGATTTGATTTAATCGTTCGATCGAAGGAATTATCCGTCGATCGTTCGATTGTACTATCTGCGCTAAATCCTTCGACTTCGAAGTCGAAGGATTTCAATTCCCAGTCGAATATCGAGGGTTAATTAACCCTCGATATTCGACCCTTAGTGAATCAGCCCCTTAATGTCTCCCCAAGCTGCCTCCAGCCCCACCATACCTGCTCTTTACAAAAGTTGACTGAGAAACAAAAAAGTAGTAATGTTTCCTTCTATCCAGCCTTAATCCATATTGGAGTTTAGGTTATAGTGCAGATAACGCTGAGTTTGGGACGAAAAGGAGTTGACTTATTTTACACATCTAGTAATCCTTATTATTAGTAAGACTTATTATCATGGATTATCACAGGAACATTGACTTTAGTCCCAGCAGTTATTTGAGCAGAGGGTGCAGAGATTTCCCCTGCATTAGGCAGCCCTGTATTCATGAGTGGCAACTGGGGAGAGGCATGTAGGTGTCCAAAACTAGCAGCCATTTGGCAACCCCTAACTTGCAAAAGGTGACGGCAGTTTACTGGGATAAAAAAAAGTTACCCTTGTAACTTTAAGGGGGTTATTTATCAAAATGTATCCACAATTTGACCTCATTTATTATTAAAAAAGCTCAAATTATTTGGTTTGGGTAAGAACTCAATAAAATCAAGCGGAAACCTGGAGTTTTTCCTGAATCATTTTTAGATTTTTTTTTGGATTTTTGCACGAAAATTATGAAAAAGTCAGATTTTCAGGCCTAATTCCAGCGCAGACAACAGAAACTTCAAAATAGGACAGGGTCCTATGCCATTGACTTATACACAACATTGGCAGGTCTGAGATGGAGGATTTTCTTATTTGGGGTTTTGCTGCTTAGAGCTTTAATAAATCTTGAAAGATTTGAGTTTAAAAAAAACAAAAAACTAAAAATTTGCGTTTTGCCCGAAAACGTTGTTACAATTTCTTTACATATAGTTGCAGTACATGGTTAATATGGGTTGAAAACCTATGTACAGCAAGTAAATTGTAACTATATGGCATTATTGATCCTAAGAAAGCAAAATAAATAAAAGGGACATTTTATACTGAGTCCCTATCAACAAACAAATAATATATATATATATATATATATATATATATATATATAGATATATATAGATATAGATATATATATATATACTGTACATGTTTATGTTCCCCACAAATTTAAAAAGTAAGTTCCATTAGCACTATTTTTCTCTAGAATTAAATTGGTTAAATCATGCTTTTTCAACAAACCCCTTTAGCACAAGCACTGCAACTAATAATCTGATCAGTGCTGAAGGCGCATTTCCATCAACCGCTAAATCAGGTTTTTACTTTATCAAATGTCTGTTGCTAAGCTTTAATTGCATGGATTTGTCAAATTTAAAAAGGCAGTTGAATTCTTTTACTACTGCTACAGTACAAAGGTTACCTTAAAAGCTTTTAACAGAGCTCAAACTATAGCAATGAGTACTAGAAGATCAGAAACATCAATAAAATTGCAAGGTTTATTGGCACATATATTATATGTAATCTTGGCCTACACATTGTATATGTTAATTGGGATGTGTTGTGTGCAAACATAGAAAATTCACATATTTTTCAATAAGCAGAGAGAAGTGATGTATATATTGTGAGGCATGTAGTACTACAAGTGATCAGAACATGATCTGTAAAATATTAAGTAAATATAAATATATTCAATTTATTTCAAGGGCCAAGTATAAGCTATATGCACAATTGCCTCTCAAATAATAAAAAGGCCTTGATGCTAAACAAGTACAGGTATGGAATCGATTATTGGAAATCCGTTATTCCATAAGCTCAGAATAATGGAAAGGCTGTCTCCTATAGACTCCATTTTATCCAAATAATCCAAATTTGTAAAAATGATTTCCCTTTTCTCTATAATAATAAAACAGTCGTTGTACTTGATCCAAAGTAAGATATAATTAATCCTTATTTGATGCAAAACCAGCCTATTGGGTTTATTTAATGTTTATATGATTTTCTATACAGTCTTTATATACAGTTTCTATATAGTCATTCAAAGCTGAAAAGGGAGAAAAGGCACAGGTTACACAGCAGATAACAGATAAGCTCTTAAGTACACAATGGGATTCTTCAGAACTTATCTGTTCTCTACTGTGTATCCTATGCTTGACTGGCTGCCGCCATGGCTACACAGCAGCTTGTTTATATAAACTATAGTTGTGTTTCTGAAGCAAACACACCAGTTGTACCAGTGCAGGGCAACACTACATTATATTGTCATTCCTTTAAAACACTCAAAAGCCATCAATGATTTTATTTTTTATTTAGATGACGTTTAAGATTTATCCTATATTAAAAATCACTTTTGCATATCTACTGGTTCCTGTCCTGCTGGCTGAGTCAGTGATTCTGAAGGTTGTAAATAATATCAATTGTGAAGGCTGCACAGACATCAAGTGCTCCTGTACATATTGCTGTCATTCTGTTTTTACATTTTTTTTATCACATTGCAAATATAAATAATATAAAGTAAACTGTTGCTTAGGAGTCATATTAGTAAAGATGGACATGCTTTTGTATTGTTTAAGTGGAGTAATGGGGCTTTTCCTCCTTTTTATTCCCCCATGTAACAAGCTCCTCATTATCTATAAGCCTAAGACACTAGGAGTAAAGAAATGATGAAGGAAGTTCAGAGCTTTCTGTAAAATGGATCCTATAGCTGTATTTGTGTATAACATTTGCTATGTACATTGTTGAATCTTGGCCTTGTTGGAAGGAAAACAACTAGCCAAATTAAAAGAAATAAGTAACGTCCCAGTCTTTGCAAAAGAGTATCGAGCAACAGAGTTATGAGAGATTGAACTGGTTCCAGAATCATTCTTAGCACAGGTATGGGATGCCTCATCTGAAAACCCATTATCCAGAAAGCTCTGAATTATCCATCTTAAGCAAATAATTCTAACTTTTTAAAATTATTTTTTCCCTCTTCAATAATAAAACAGAACATTGTGCTTGATCCTAATTAAGCTGCATGAATTCATATTTGTGGCAAAACAATCCTATTGGGTTTTATTGTATGGTTAAATGATTTTTAGCAGAAGGCAGTATGGAGATTCAAATTTCACCAGTACGATGCATGAAAAAGATAAGACTCTCTAGTATTTTAACACACAAATATCAACCAAAGATTTTATTTGCTGTATTTTATACTTTACACTTTCAGGAGTGGAGAACAAGAAGATGACACAACTCAGGGGTACAAGGAGAAGAGTGAGTTAAATTGTCATTTTGTGTCTATTGTTGGCAATTTGCCACCAAATAAGTCAATTAGCCCTAAAGTGTAAGATTTGGGTTGATAAATAAATAATAAATAAATATTATTATTATTAACACGTATTTATATAGCGCCAACATATTGCGTAGCACTGTAAAGTAAATGTGATTATACAACTACATCACATGAATTACATACATAGAATATATGGAGTAACAAACATCACAATCAATACAGGTACAAAAAGGTGAGGAAGGCCCTATGCATAGGCATACAGTCTAAAGGGAAGGGAGTAATACACAAGGTGTGGGAGTGGGCAAGATCGAATTAAGTGGGTGAGAAATGTGGTATTGTATGTGGTGTTGCGTTTGGTAGTTAAGCAGAGTGAGGGTAGGCTTCTCGAAAGAAGTGCGTTTTCAGAGATTTCTTGAAAGCAGAAAGGTTGGGAGAAAGTCGGACAGACCGTGGGAGAGCGTTCCAGAGGAGGGGTGCAGCCCTTGCAAAGTCTTGAATGCGAGCATGTGAGGAGGTAATGAGAGAAGAGTTGAGTAGTAGGTCAGTAGAGGAGCGTAGTAAGCGAGTGGGTGAGTATATAGAGATGAGTTCAGAGATGTAGGGTGGGGCAGAGTTATGAAGTGCTTTGAAAGTCAGTGTCAGTAATTTGATTCTGAAAGGTAATGGAAGCCAGTGCAGGGATTGACAGAATGGCGAGGCAGAGGAGGAGCGGTTGCTGAGGTGTCCGAGCCTGGCAGCAGTGTTCATTATGGACTGGAGAGGTGACAGTCTCTGGAGGGGGAGGCCAATTAAAAGAGAGTTACAGTAGTCTAGACGCGATATGATGAGAGAGTGAATAAGAATTTTGGCAGCGTCTTGGGTGATAAATGATCGTATTTTGGATATGTTCCTTAGGTGGAAGTGACATGATTTAATAAGTGACTGGATATGAGATGTAAATAATTTCTATGCCCTGTGACTCAACTAAATGTATACAAACCATTTAATAGAAATTGGAATGAATAAAATATATACATGTATGTGTGCATCTCTTATTGAATATTAAGTCAAAAGTCAAAATATACCGCAGACTCATTTATAGCTTTAATAATTTAGTAAATGTTGATTTTTCATAACAGGAATCCAGAATATCTACTGGAGAATAGTCCAATCCCTTGGTTAAAGCACTTAGTAATGCATGTAGCCACAGAATATTTTCAGTAAGTGAATACAAAACATCATGTGCTTATTTTCTGAATTTATATCATTCTAACATTAAAATGACATGGACAAGGTCACCAGTTGATAAAGCAGTAGAATGAAGGCCTCTGCGCCTACATCCTAACAAGCTACTTTAGCTAAATTCTATAAATCAATCATTACAAAGAGAATAGGCCATAAATACAGCATCAGTCAGCGGCAGTATAAGACGATAAATTGACACTTCATTAATTATAATTACGCTAGTGAAAATTATGAAGTATTGAGGAAAAATGGCTGTAATTAAAAGCTGTGCAGGAAAAAGATACAGCAATTTTAATATCTATATTTTCAAAGGGAAAAGTTGGCACTGTGATTGCAATTTAGGAGATAAGGATAAACGACTCAGCTTTCAACTCCATGAGCATTATATGCACGAGTTTGCTAAAGAAAATAAAGCAAGCAAAGCATCACATTTTGACTTAAGAAGCACCTTCATAAGGTGTGAATATAACAGCAAAAAAAATAGACCTTACATAAGCAGCAATATAAATGCTTCCTTATGTTAACAACGAATATACAGAAATGCACTAAGGTGGCACAAATGTTCCCTTTAGTATATCCTTTGTTATTCTGCTCAGGATCTATCTGTACTCAGCTCCTTGTACCAGGCAGATGATTGTAGGGGGCAGGAGGAGGCATGCCTATGTGCTGCAATTCATTCAGAGGATAGAGATTGAACTGCACCCATTTTTCGTATTTGGCATCCTGCTTTCCTGTTCTTAAATAACCCATTAGGTGTTTGGAATATTTGCAGGTGCTTCCCAGAAACTCAAGCACTAACATGGGTATCGGTCCAAGGTTGTCAGGTAATACAATGTTTGTTATTAGTACAGGTATGGTATCCCTTATCTGGAAACCCTTTATCCAGAAAGCTCCAAATTATGGGAAGACCATTTTCCATAGACTCCATTATAATCAAATAATTCCTATGTTTTTAAAAATGGTTTCCTTTTTTCCTGTAATAATACAACAGTATCTTGTACTTTATCTCAGCTAAAATAAACTTAATCCTTATTGGAGGCAAAGCTATCCTATTGGGTTTATGGTAATCCAAATTCCTGGTCCCAAGCATTCTGGACAGCAGGTCCCATACTTGTATACAGTACCTCCTGATCTGTGTCTACCATGCCTCTAGATCAGGCTGAATTCCATTGTATTCCTAGAGTAAAATCAATATTATACATCAATACCCTTCTATATCCAAAAATTAGCTTAGTGTGAACACGTATGAGCAAATTAACCATACCTGTAGGGTGACTGGGAGAATCGGTCCCATTAGTTCAAAACTGAACAGGTTGTTTCTCGTCAACACAGGCGTAATTATAAGGGAGAAGGGGGTTGATGGTGGAGTAAAAAAAGCTGGAAGCCACTTACAATAAATATGTTTAGCAATTGTCACTGTAGTTTACATTGCTACTGAATATATTTCAATAATTTATGGAAAACAAGACAAATGCCCAAGGCGCAATTTACGCATGGAGCATTTGGTTGATATGGCCCACTGTGTTCTACAATGCCTACTTTTTTTTAAAAAGATCATTGCTACACTATTTCTGTTGAAATGGATACTCTGAAATGTGGTGCTGATATGACATATCTGCTCCATCTGTACTAACATTGATCTGGGAGAAACCATACAAGCAATGCAAGAGAAATCCATTTACTTAAATAAAGTACTCCTGACAAATTAATCATACGATTTCATGTTCCCGTCAACAGTCTGTTGCTTTTTAACTAAGCAAGGGGAAATTATAGTGTTTTCAAAAAATACTGCCCTTGTTTACCAACTATAAGTTGGTGGTATAGCCAGTGTTGCTCCCTTTTCCCATTATTTTGGATTAACTTTTATTGGGGGGGGGGTCATTATTTTTGGTACTATTTATTGGAAAAAAAAGCCCCCTTTTTTAATGTTGATTTTAGTTTTAGCAATATACATTACACACTTTAACCACATTGGAACTAAAGAGTTAGGGGATTCATTCAACCCTAACTGTGCATCTTCCTCTTCATACTTGAGAATACCTTATATATATACCTTATACCTTGCTGTAGAGGCCTGTTTAACATAGGGTTGACACCTTTGTGCTGTACTGAGACCAGGCAGGGTGTGGGCAGTGATGTCACAAGGGCTTGGCAGGTGATGTTAAAGGAGGAATCTGTGATGTGATTATGACATAGTGATTGGCCATCTAACAGAGTCCTGTCTGGTTTTCCTAATTTGGGAAACCTTTCAGGCAGTTTTGAGCTGGGCTGTCTGTGTCAAAACCTTTAGTATCTGTTTTGCAAGTTGGATTCTTCTTGGTGCCTACAATACATGGACAAACACTTCATCTGGCTTCAAAGACTTACTACATCACCTAATTATGGTAGGATAATGCCAGGAAGTGTGCTGAAGAAATGAATGACAATACTGCAGTCATATAAGCAAATAAGCCCAACAGGATTGTTTTGCCACCATAATCCCATAAGGTGAATATATGTTAATTATATTTAAAGGTTAAATCTGATTTATCAACACCTGAATATCATATTTTTGCAAACAATAGACATTTTTTAAACAAGGGTCTTTATCCTATACCGGAGGCATATCCTATACAGAGACACAAATCATATTTGACCTGTATTTATCTGCCCTAATGTTCTAAAACCATTGTGTTCTTAACAGCTTATCTGTTACCTGCAATGCAAATAAGGGTCCTACATCTTATTGAAACATAAACAGTTGCCCCAATGGTTACAAAGAAGCTTATTAATATTAATTCTATTAAATTAATACATGTTATTAGAGTTGCAGAGAAACAAAACATGCATGTAAACACCAACCCTTTCATTTATTGTTGTTACGGACTACTTAAGACAATCAAAATTTTTTCCTTAAGAATCATGATAGGAAATCCCCGTTTTGTTAATAGCTATAACTAAGATAAATAAATACATGCTATTGCATTATGTGATTATATGTCTGTTCAGATGAATGTTGTGCAATGGAAGCCGTGGTGGCTAATGTCAATGTTAAGTGCAATCTCTGCAAGTCAGTTTCCGTTTTGCCTGTGATATTTTAATGCTGAGGGAGATCAAATCCTGTGGGTCAATTTCCCAGTGGAGTGCAATATACATGATTCACTTTCTGTACTTCATGCAGTACTTGTGGCTACTTTCCTGCTGTGGCGCAGTATCAATTAATCTCAGCCTGTGTGGTTATTTATTCCTTAGACTGCAAACACATTCTGCTAGTTTTTCAGGGGATTTGAAGTTCTTTAAATAATTTTCCCTGTTGATTATATACTCTTGCCAGTTACTAAACCTGCACTGAATTACATAAAAGCCTGTCATACTGGTATTGTTTTGGAGGATGGTTTTAAATCCAGTAGATCTAGAAATAGTAAAGGCAGAAGTATGAAGACCATAAAACTGCAAAAAAAAAAAAAAAAAAAGGGGGTTCTTTGGACCTGGGGAAATTCAGTTAAGGGTTTTTTTTCTGTAATTTGGATCACCGTACCTTAATTCTACTAAAAAATGTAAATTAAGTAAACCCAATAAGAATCATTAAAGACAGCTGTTAGAATTGATACAATAGTTGATAATATTCCATAGATGCACATGAGAAATGTACAGTATCTATTAAATGTAGCAAATTGTAAAAATTGCTACAATTAAATGTAACAGATCAGAATCTGCACGTGGATCACTGAGCTGCCAGACTGAAACACCAGGGACAGGAACAATGAACTTTAGACTTCAAGTAATAAATAAAAAAGGAAAGTAACTGAAAAAAGACTTTATTTGTGGTGAACAATCTGAAAACAATTGAACTGAAAAAAAAAATATTTTTGGAAGGTGAACAACCCCTTTAAAGTGACATGCCATGTAAAGGGTGAAGCACTTGAGGAAAATGAAAGTCTAAAATTGAAAATGTAACATACAGTATGCTGTAATTTATATATCTCTATCTATCTATCTATCTATCTATCTATCTATCTATCTATATATATATATATATATATATATATATATATATATACCCTCTTGGTGACCCCCTGCTGCCAAGGTTGTGCATTCTTACCAAACACCAGTGCAGATCCTGAAATTCTTCTCTGGCAGTGCCTCCACCTAATGGGATCTGGGAATTCACCTGTGGGTGGCCCCATTAGGAAAAACATTCAACACACACTTTATTGTGTAACAAATATAACTTTATAAAAATTTAAAGGGAAAGTAAATCTGCATTTACATCATACATAAATGACCCACTCCCTGGGAACCTGTGGCAGTCTATTCCCTCCATACAAGGCAAAGTCCCACAACTCCTTTGGCAGACAAAGAGTCTCAGTCCCTTTTCCCCAAAGAGCACATTTGTCCCCAGGTAGCAACTACCTGCCCAAAATACCTTTCCCACTGGACAAGATGTTGGCTCCCACGTGGCAGGCACACAAACAGCCTGTTTCATAAACAGGAGATCCTTATTCTTTTTCTACCCTCCCTCAGGCACAACTCACCCTTGGGATTCACACAGATAGGTAGGCTCCTCCCAAGCTGGAACAGGCATCGACAGCTATGAAGTCCTTTTATCCAAGCACATGCAGCTTGCTTTATCTTTAGGGCATTGCTCCCAGCACTATCTATAGCGCGAGCACGATAACCCCCCTTTATTCCTTGTAACACAGCTCCCAGCACTATAGTGCGAGCACTCAGATATCCTTCTCTGCAGAACTACAGTTCCCAGCACTATCCATAGTGTGAGCACAAAAGATGTCCAGCATAACATGTCCTGCATGGTTGAGCTTTCCAGGCTTTTGGAGTACCCTGCATCAGCCCACAGGGTTATCGAACTCCCTTTTAGCCCCTTACATATTTTCATGAGTTCTGGTCACCTTCCTCCACAAAAGTGAAAGTAGGAATCCAGTGTGAGAACATGGCAATCTCCTATTTAGCGACACCTTGTGACACCCTCCGGTATCTGCTAGCATGCTGCACAAGGACAACGCTCAGCCCCTCCCGAGACCCTAGGAGACCCTGTAGCTCACAACAGGGAATTTTGACACCATGTGGTTCAGACCATAGGGGAATTAACCCTACAGGTCCCTACATTCATATACATATACAGTATGTACAGTATATTTATATAATTTTTATATATAATATATATACCGATACTATGTGACTTTAATTAAGTGCTTTGTGATGTAAAATGTTTAAAGCTGTTTACTGAACTAGGGGAGATTGTGGATGCACACCTAAGGCCAATTTCAAAAAGTTTAAAGCCCTGTCTAAATGATTCAAGTAAATATGCAAGTGCATGTAATTTTGAAACAGGATTTTTTTGTTACAAAGTTATGATCATAATATTGATAAGCCACCATACCACGTCAAGGTAAAACCCCACATGGTGGTCCCTAACTTATTTATCTTTAGTCATAGTAAAAAAGGAACATTACCTCTCTGTAGTAACAATTCTTTATGTAAACATCTCCTGTGCTTTGGTTTCAAACTCTGTGCTAAATCTTCCCCCGCCAACTGCTAAGCGGCTTTTAAGTGGGAGAGACTGCCTTAACCAACGCCCATTTTAGAAAAGTAGAAGTCAGGTGTTGTAATTAAAGACAAAGTAGAGTGATATGTGCAGTTGCACAATAGTGTGTATACATGTGTAAGTGAAATGTGAAGGTGTGTATGGTAGTGGTAAGGGAAAGTGTATGTGTATTTGGGAGTATATATGAAAGTAAGCATAGAATGAAAGGGTGTAAAAGAGAAATAAATGAAGGACACAATAAGTGTGTGTACATAGAGAAGTGTCTAATGGGACGTTGGTTTTTTCACGGCTAGATCCTCCTGACTTCTAATTTTCTAAAATGGGCGTTGGTTAAGGCAGTCTCTCCCTCTTAAAAGCCGCTTAGTAGTTGGCGGGGGAGGATTTAGCACAGAGTTTGAAACCAAAGCACTGGAGATGTTTACATAAAGAATTGTTACTACACAGAGAGGTAATGTTCCTTTTTTACTATGACTAAAGATAAATAAGTTAGGGACCACCATGTGGGGTTTTACCTTGACGTGGTATGGTGGCTTATCAATATTATGATCATAACTTTGTAACAAAAAAACCCTGTTTCAAAATTACATGCACTTGCATATTTACTTGAATCATTTAGACAGGGCTTTAAACTTTTTGAAATTGGCCTTAGGTGTGCATCCACAATCTCCCCTAGTCTTGTATTTGCCAGGAGCTTTGGCTAAGCTCATGTGGTTATTGCACCCTCATACCCGCCCCTTTTTACTTTTGGTGGTCCCCCTCACTTGTTGTGCCTTGGTTTGTGCAATCTGTCTCCCTTAAAAGCCATAGTTGCTAGCGGCATGGGAGGATCTAGCCGTGAAAAAACCAACGTCCCATTAGACACTTCTCTATGTACACACACACTTATTGTGTCTTTCATTTATTTCTCTTCTACACCCTTTCATTCTATGCTTACCTTCATATATACTCCCAAATACACATACACTTTCCCTTACCACTACCATACACACCTTCACATTTCACTTACACATGTATACACACTATTGTGCAACTGCACATATCACTCTACTTTGTTTTTAATTACAACACCTGACTTCTAATTTTCTAAAATGGGCGTTGGTTAAGGCAGTCTCTCCCTCTTAAAAGCCGCTCAGCAGTTGGCGGGGGAGGATTTAGCACAGAGTTTGAAACCAAAGCACTGGAGATGTTTACATAAAGAATTGTTACTACACAGAGAGGTAATGTTCCTTTTTTACTATGACTAAAGATAAATAAGTTAGGGACCACCATGTGGGGTTTTACCTTGACGTGGTATGGTGGCTTATCAATATTATGATCATAACCTTGTAACAAAAAAACCCTGTTTCAAAATTACATGCACTTGCATATTTACTTGAATCATTTAGACAGGGCTTTAAACTTTTTGAAATTGGCCTTAGGTGTGCATCCACAATCTCCCCTAGTCTTGTAAAGCTGTCTACTGGACATGTAAATTAAATAAAGATACTTTGCTTATTACATATATGGCCTGCATGCTGGATTTTTGGAATGCCTACCCTTATTTTCTTATTGATGGCAATCCACTTCCAGTAGCTGTAGGTTTGGGGCTTGACACTGGTGAGTGTTCACCATGCAGCACCCCTGGGGGCAGGGCTTCCATCAGAAATCATGGGGCCCCTTACAACAAAATTATCAGGGCCCCTCCTATGGCTTAATGGTTAAAAACCAAAACACACACAGAAACAACTGAAAGTGAGTATGGAAAAGGTGAAAACACAAAATATATGGGCCAAGTTTTCAATGTGCAATTTTAATTTAATATGAAACAATTAATAAAACTTTTTGTTTTAAACTGGGTTCTTAATGGGAGGTAGATATATTCTGTTACTTTCTAAGTGGTGCAAAATCTGTTAAATATATATGGTGTACTCCTTGATTACCAAGTGCCTAGGTTTTTTCCTAAGCAATTATATATGCAGACCCCTACTGTCAATTAGCAGAAGAAAAAGGGTAGCACACCTTCCAACCATTGAAAAACAGAAAAAAAGAGGGCACGCAGTAAAAAAGATTATTATCACACCCACTTTATGGCAACATACATTTTTTTTTTTGTTCTTTGTTCAATGAAAATGTGCACAAGCCTTTTATTATATCACCTGCCCTCCATTCCCCTTGCTCTGTTGGCTCATTCATCCCCCAGCCTGAGCCTTTTTCCGATGGGAGAGTTCATGCTAAAAAACCTGCTGGCCACTAGCACATTCATATCTTGCAGATAGAGGGAGAATGTGACGGCAGGCAGAAGACTGAGCATGGAGGGGAGGCACTGGAAAGGTTAAGTACAGGTAAAGTACAGGTAAAGCCATGAGGCTTTACTGGGACTAGCAATTCAGAAAGCTTTGTGGGAAAAGAAGATTCAAACCCTCCCTCCCCATCAGCTTCTTCAGCTCACTGACAGCTGGTGGTCCGGCTATTCCATATGAGTGCGGCATGGCCCTGCCCCCTTAGAACCCAAAACCGTCCAGGCCTGGGACAAGTTACCCCCTGATGTTGGCCCTGCCTGGGGGTGCTCCCACTGCAAGTTGCTTCAATAGATGCAACAGGTTTGCACCTAAAGAATAACAAATATAATTTTGAAAACTGTTCATCAGAATTAACACAGTCCCAAGAACAAAACATGCATGTGCAATTAAATGTGTTTTGATGCATTAGGAACAGCTGTGTCAGACACACCTCACCCTAGAGGCTGCAAATGTGCTGGAATTGAGGGTGAAAGTGCTGTGTTCTGTGTAAAAAAACAAGGTGTAATGAAACTGAGCCTTGAAATGTCTCTGTAGCAGAATATTCTGTATGAGTTCAATTGCACAACAATATTAAACAGTAAAACTTTCCACCTAAACCAATAGAGATAAATGAGATAAATGCCTAAATAAACAATTACAGAGACAAAATTACCCTGACAAATAACAAATATACCAAGGCCCCACTAAAGAGAGAAAGCAGTCTTAAGAGATCCACTTATTCATGAATATCAAAAAGTATAATTCGATTTCCACCGCCTGATCTTTGTCTTCTTTTAGTTTCTACCACCTAAACCTCGCACACTGTCTAATTAAATACTTGTTTGTTTCATATAGTGTCTATAGAGAATGGCTTTATTAAAACGGTCTTTACAGAACACAAGTTACAATCCTATAACAAATTAGCCTTAGCGCAGTGCACTGTTAGGACGATACGGAGCAGCCATGAAAAATGCAACACACACAAAATCAAACACCAGTAGCCTCCGGGACCTGGGACTAAACATATTGAATAAATTGCACAAGTCAGTCCTGATGGGGCCCTTGACTGGGTTCAGCTAAACAAACATTGTGTTCTAATTAATGATCCGGGTGCATGCGCTTTAGATGTATCATGTATGTGCGTGAATAATTGATTTAAATCATTTTTGAATTCTCTAATTCTTACTTAATCATTCCTATTTTGTCAATAAGTATATGTAAATGACTTGGCAGACACTTGATTGCACATTCTCTCAGGCAAGATTGCTGCAATTCCACGAGTTTATTCCAACACAAATACCCTGTTTGAGGACTTGTTTTATTAATCCCCAAATAAATGAAACATTCTAAATGAAACACTTGGGGTTATTTATTAAAGTCCAATTTTTTTCATGGTCGGAGTTTAAAAGGGGAAAACATTATCTAAAAAAATACTCCATCTCAAACCTGCCAAGGTCATGTAGAAATATAAATGTCATTCAGCGTATCCCCAATATTCATAGTAGTAGTAGGCTCCCCTTCCAAAGGTCAAACCACACAGACCCAAGATTCATCAAACATAAACAGGTGAAGGAAGCCACAAACTGCAGAATGCTGCTGTATTGTTTTATTATACATACTAGTGTGTATAATAAAACACTAAGGAGCAGTGTTCTGCAGTTTGTGGCTTCCTTCACCTGTTTATGTTTGAGGTCATGTTATCAAATCTATGGCAGATGTCCCATTTACAATTAGAAGATATCATGATCTGCACTGGGCTTAAAACAATAATCCGAATAATATGTTGTTTTAGGGTGATAATCCAGAATTTTCGGGTGGCAAATTCGAAAAGGAATTGTATTATTCAAATTTTATTTAAATTTTTTCCTTGTCTTTTCCCGCACCAGATATTTTATTTAGTTGATGTTTATTGATAAATATGGGAAAAATGTGCACAGGAGTTTGTTTGAATTGGTTTCAAGGAAATAATGAGAATTTTTCAGATTTTATTAAGTAACCCCTTAATGATAAACAGGACCGCCTTCAGAAAAGTTGGGGCCCTGTACAAATTAGTATGTGTATAAGTGTGTAGTACTAAAATATTTAGCTATGCCTCTTGTGTGTGCTACAAAAATACGCATACAGGTTACTTACATGTGACTGGTCCGCATCTACCCTCGTGGTGGCCCTCCGTCAGCCGGACTCCGCTCCAGGCACAATGACAACGTCCAAAGTAATAGTAGGTAGACAGGAGCCGTAATAACCACGGGTAGTTTTAAGATAAAAAAACATCTTTATTTCCAAGCATCTTTAAAAGCACAAACAGGCATGCTCCTGGAGCTCTTTAACTAAACCATGATGTGTCTAGTCACCTGACGCATTTCGTGCCTCTCTTTGGCACTTCATCAGAGGTGGAGTCTAGTCCTAGCTCTCTGCCTTATATAGTGTATACAATTAAAACAATATACCCTTTAAAATTTACATATTACACTTTAGGTTAATTATCAGGCTGTAATTTTACTATATAATTATGGGAATGTTAATCAAATTTGTACAATAATCGGTTATTACGGCTCCTGTCTACCTACTATTACTTTGGACATTGTGCTACAAAAATAGGCAGCTAGCAGTAAAGTGGTTTTGCTGAGATAAAAGCTTGAACTTGATAAATTTGGATGTCCTACTATTTTTATGCACTTTGGCAAAACTCATATAAACGCCAGTTATACACTAAATAGCAGTGTGTTGGGAGTTTCCTTGACTGAGAAGGATCTAAGGATTTTTGTAGATAACAAGTTGTCTAATTCCGGGCAGTGTCATTCTGTGACTACTAAAGCAAATAAAGGACATTTTTCTCTGGCTTGCGAGGCGCTTGCGAGGGTTCATGATTACACTTTACAAGTACATTAGAGGACATTATAGACAAATAGCAGGGGACCTTTTTACCCATAAAGAGGATCACCAAACCAGAGGCCACCACTTCAGAATAGAGGAAAATAACTTTTATTTGAAGCAACATAGGTGGTTCTTCACAGTGAGGACAGTGACGTTGTGGAATGCACTGCCGGATGATTGTAAGGGCCCGAAGGCTCAGTATGGAGTGTGGACCAAGGAGAAGGCAAAGAGGTCAATCCAGGCAGAATAGGGTCAAAATGGTTAAACAGGCAAAGTTCTGTAGACAGGAAACAATATAATAATACTAGAATCACACCAAGGAATGCACAAAGTGAAACCTATATTTGGGCAATGTTGCAGTCTTCAGGCTTCAGCCTTTAAATAGGCCTCCTTTGGAGCCACAATTGGACGTGATAACGTCATGACGTTGACGCTGGCGTCCATTCCGGCACTGGCGTCCAATCGGCTGGCGAGAAGGATCTAGCGTCACAGTGCTGTGACCAGGAAGAACCATGTGGGAGGACAGGGAGCCGCCATCTTGGATCGAGGAATGGCTCCGGTGAGTTGTTTCCCTTACAGTGATGTTGTGATGGCTGATTCAGTTAATGCCTTTAAGAATAGCTTGGATGATTTCTTGGACAGACATAATATCCAAGGCTATTTGCGAAACACATTGAAGTAAATGGACATCAAAATAATTTTGACAAGAGCGACAATTATAATATGCGCGACTATTTGGTCCAAATGCATTAAAATCAATGGGTGTCAGAATAATTTTGACTCGCGACAATTGCGTAAAAAAAAAATGTCAAAAATTAATTCACTTGTGGCGAAACACGGAAAATTCACTGTGAATTAGTGTCTGCCAAATGTATTCGCTCATCACTACATAGCAAAATTTAAGGAGGCTTCAGATACTTCTGTAGTAAACTTAATTCAGCAACACATACTAGTGTAAAATGTAACTCTGCATTCTGCCATGAATCTCAGACTGAAACAGCCCCACTACTCATTTCTTTCAATAATATGCAGGAGGTCACCATTGCTATTTATGGATTGCTATTTATTTGGAAATGACCTCAGCCATTCAGTGCCATAAATTAGAATTCAGAATGCTGTTGAGGAATCTTCAGCAACAGTGTTTATGAAATGATTTTTTGATTTCTAATTATTTTCAATAAATGTCTACATTATACAATCCTATTGTTGTCTGTATATTTACTCAATTTCAGCCAAAATGGTATATTATGTACTGTTTTAGCATAATAAAATGATCTGTATTCATTTCTAATAACCAAATGCCTGCTGTATAGAAATCTGACTTTGGACTGTGGGATAGACAGTATAGCTGGAAGATGGTGCCTATAAATGCAGTGGGGATAATAGGGATGTGAGCCAGGTATAGTAGGGGGAGATGATACCCCACACCCACTGGGTCCAAGAGCACTGCTCCTCCTGTGCCCTACAGATGGTGGCCCTGATGATAAATGAAACATGTAGCATATATAGATAGAAAAAGGCAGTTTTACTATAATATGAGATTTATTGAAATGTTCTAACAGCTGGTTCATAAGTGAAACCTTTGAAACCAATCTTTTATGCCTTTATAATTGTGCCACCCCAAAAAAAATCAATTCTATTTTATCTGAGTTTAATGATACTAAGCTCCACACATTGCGAAGAGAGTCAACTCATTTTGGAGTTTATTTTAGGTACCTAGCTAGTCCTACCATTGGCTGTCCCTGTAAGCAGAATGAAAGCAAGGCAGACATTTCCCCCTTTCCCCCACAGTAGACAGGAGCTGACGTCTTCTGACATGGCAGTTCATGAGATTGGACTATATGGGCAACCTGGTAACGTATAATCGCTATGAGCATGTATAGAAACAAGTGTCAAGGAACAGTCAATTTTACAGTCATTGTAGGGTTTTGAGCTTTTGCCTCTGTCCTTGCTCCATTTGCATTTTTTTATCCCATTTTAATTCAGGAAGCCAGGGCCTCTTTTAGGACACTCGTATTCTCAGTGTAAAGATCCCTCTACGGTGCAACTTGACTCTGAAAATGTTAGTCTCAACCTGCATCTGGTTTTCTATCGCATGCATTTGCAGTTGAGCTTGTTCTGAGGCATTGTTAACTACTGTGATAGATGTAACCCCACATGCACATGTAATAACACTGGTATCATGGGGAAAAGAGCTGCATTGTTTCTAAAAGAATATGAAAGAAAATGGCACTTACTTAGGTAAATAGGTCCCATGATGTTTAATTGGATCTGTCAATTCTGTGCGATTTGTGGCCATTTTTGTTCACAGTGCTAGCTCATCATGGCCTCCAGGTGTAGTATAACAAAACGTAATAAGGTATGGGTGCCAGAAGTTTTTTTTATCATAAAAACATATTTCTAACATTTTTGCAAATGAAGTGGTTGATGGTGGGTCACAAATGCTTTGTAGGGTTTGGGAAATGTTCCTTTTAGGTCCCCTAGGCATGCGCAACTGAAAAAAAAATCCCAAACAGTTGTTAAAATGTTTTAAATAGTATGCTTTTCTTTTAATCAATCTCCTGCTTTCCTTATGCACTTCTGGCCACCATGTGTCTTTCCTACTTTTCCAAGCCATCTCATTTATTCTTTCTTCATAGACTAAATTCTCATTGACTTCATATTAATTAACCATCTTGCCTTTTTAATAGGCTGCTGGATAATGCACCTCCTTGAGTATTTTTTTTTTACGTATACTGATTCTTTTCATATTTGAGGTGGGAGTGTGTAAGTATTGGGTTTAATAGAATTTCTTCTGCTCAGCACATATTATGTTTCACTGATGTTTGTTGTACTGCCTTCTCTAATACTGGCTTAGGATAGAGGAATGCTTGCACTGACAAAATGGAAATGTGTCACAGATCGAAAAGACTAAAGGGCTGCACTGCTTTTGAGCTGTCGATGTTCAAATTCAGATCTATGCAGGAAACACAGTTTATTTTGATGAAAAAAGACACTATAGGTGAAGTATATATACTCTCCACTTTATGCAATCAACATTCCACCTCTCATTTGTCCATTCATCTTTACTGGAATTTGTTATTGGAATTTAGTCACTGTTTCCATTGGTTACACCATTTGTTTTCTACTCATATTTATCAGCAGGGGCATAACTACAGAGGAAGCAGACCCTGCGGCTGCAGGGGGGCCCAGGAGGTATAGGGGCCCTATGAGGCCCTAATTTATATACAATTTCAAAACATATTGGTCAATACAGGTCAACCTCTAGGCATTTTGGAGGCCTGAAAAAGAATTTGCTGTGGGGCCCAGTAATATATAGTTAAGCCACTGTTTACCAGATTTGAGCACAACATAGAGATTAGCGAATTCTATGGCCTCTAATCATTTCTCCTATAAGAAACATCCCAAAGTCTATTTTGTCTCCTCTTTGTAGAGTATTCAATAACTCACCATTAAAGTTAACATTCATTCTTTAAAGGTGCTTGATCTAAGAGACACCTAGAGATCCTATGATAACTAAAGTGCTTGCACTCACGAAAGGCTTTTTTTTGCCATTTACAATCCTGTCAGCTGGAGGTATTGTTGACAGTGTTTTTTCTGCTATAGAACAAAACCCACTTGACCTCCAGTATTGACCTTGGCTGAGCATCCCAAACTTCTGCCTGGACATACGTTGATATGGGCTTATCAAAGAAAATGCAGTCTCTGCATGGTTTCTGTGTTGTTCTACCAAATCTTAACTCCTGAAGGGAATAGTTGAACCAGTCCAACTGATACTATGTGTTGCAGTGATGCATTTATTATGAACAATGATGTAGGTAACCTTTCATTTCTCTGTAAGAGTAACCAATAGCCTTGTGTAATTCTAAAAGTGTCAGTTCACCTTTGAGTTAGCTGTTTATTTGTTAGAACTGCCTATTCTTAGACTATGAAGATTTTCATTCATCCAGGTCATGGTATATCTCTTTAATCAGTCTTAATTTTTAATTAATTATAGTTTTTTGGATCATTTGCTTTCCAGTGCTGCCTTCTTCCAACTTCCAATTTAAAATCGGTTTGGTTCCTTGGAGTCACTGACCCTGGTAAGCAAAAAAAAAATGTTTGGCATTGAAGGTTGTCATTTTTGTGTTGCTTATCCTTTTGTTGAGTCCTTGTTCTATTCAATCTCAAGTCTCTCAATCAAGCTACTGCTTGGTTACTATGGTAAATGAATTCCATGCTGGAGAGCTGCTTACTAAAAACGTGAAATAACTAAAAGCAACTGAAAATTTTCCTGCAATTTCACACCAAGTTTTAGCAAATAAGACCCGGGGTATCAAGTAAGCTATTATAATCATTGGGAGTGTCTAACATTATTCACCCTACAGTGATTTTAAGTTTCTTGTCTTTTATAGACACTGTTGCCCGCATACAAGAGAAACAAGAACACACTAGTAAAAGCTGACAAATAACATAAACATCTTGAACTGCGGGAGAAAAGTGATTTTTTTTAAATTTTAAGGTTGAACTCGATCTATGTCTCAACAAATTAGCCCTTTGGTCATTATATGCCTTGCTCTTGTATTCCGTATCCTTGTCATTTGTGAATGATTGCATAGACACTTTTTCCGTTTCTGCAAGTTTGTCTTTACAGCAGATGCTCCTGATCAGCTTTGAAAGAACCCTGCAATGTGAGAAACACCAAGATAACTTCAGTTCACGAGCGTGAAGTCTGAAAACATGTTACAGGCTCATTATTTCTGAACAGTAAAATTTCAGCTTTGAGAGTGTGTTGAAGAAATGAACGGTAATGAACCTTTGAAAAACGTGAATGTTAATTAACAAAGAACTTTCTTAGGAGGATTAATATACAAATCATGTATTGAAGAGTATATAAATGGAGGTTTTTTTAATGGCACTATAATAACTCTTGCCTTGCAGATTGCTTTACTTTCTTGGTCAAACGTTTCATTTAAAAAAACCTCTTTCAATTCTTAGGGTAGGGCACAGAAGGAATTAACCCTGGGTCCCACAATCAGAAGGACATCTTGGGAATTAAACAACAGAAAAAAAAGTATACACACATACATATATATATATACAGTATTGTTATTGTCATTTATTTATATTGTGCTGACATAAGACAGACATAGGTCAACAACAGTAGAAGGGTAGGAGGTTGGAAATTCCTGGTTTATGTTATTCTTCCCCTTTAAAGTGGGCATCAGTGATTTGATTCCACTCTATCAAATATACATATTTAGGTGCAACATTTCATTTAGTAGTTTATCTCCTGCATTTATTTATATAGTGCAGACAAAATACACAGTGCTTTACCTTAGTTATAACAAACAGGGAATAAATGGAGGATAACAAACAAGGGCTACAGAGTACAATAGGATTAGAGGGCCCTACAAATTAGAGTTTACAAAGTAAAGGTTAGGGTACAATTGAGACATTAGGATTTTAGAAACAATTTGTGATTTTTGATACAGCAATGATTGATTAATTAAGGTACATTGAATAAGCTTCTTTAAACAGGGGGGTCTTTAAGGAGTGCTTGAAAGTTTGGGAAGAAGGATAAAGTCTGACAGCTCGAGTTAGAGAGTTCCAGAGAAAAGCAGAGCTTATCAGTGTGTAAAAGGTAAAAGAGTTGATCCTGATTGTGATTATGTAAGAATGTGTGACAATATGGTGTTATGGATATACTTGTTTGAAGTTTGAGGTTATTGCATGCCAAAATGTAATAACTGGGTAATTTTGGCTACTAGGTGGCAGGTATGTAGTCTATGTATTAGCTGTTAAGTGTAATGTATATCACCGCCAACCAGAGGAGATAGAGATATTAGGGTATAAAAAGGACAACACGTGGGTGGAGAGAGAGAATGCACCCTGATAGTTGAAGGTAACAGAATCAACAATAGCAGGTTAGTTTTAAGTGATAGCAGCACTAGATACACCAGATACAACAGGAGGCTAGCATGGGCCACTAAATGCTCCAACTAGGAGAATAGTGGAAATAGTCTTCTGGTATTCTGGTATTAGGGGTCCAAGGGACAGTATAGAAATAGAAATATTTAGGGTGTGGTGGCTTTTCGGCCATGATCAACTTGTTTTAGAAGATAGCTGGTACAGTGGTTCCAAGGTGAGTGGAGAGGAAGAGGTGTGTAAATCTGATAGAAGGGAAGCTAAAGCTATGTGAGAAATCCTTTTGAATATTGGATTATTGTGTGACCATATGCATGTGTACCCTGGTGTGCCGCTGTTGGTTCACTGCATGGTGATTTATGGTAACATCTTTCTGCTCCTCCAACAAGTGCAATGAATAAGCACATGGATGTGTTCTTTCTGTAGTTTACTGCTGAGTTTTTTTTGCTAAAAGGGTACAAGATGCAAAGTAAAAAAAAAAACAGGAATAAAACAAAATGATTTTGCTCAGAATGCACTTATCATTGACTGATTGACTGATTTTTCCTAATTCCAGAAGTTTTCATTCATAATCAGCCTATGGAAGGATTGTGCCGCACCCAGCCCAGCGTCACTGAAGTGGTTCTGAAGATCATTTAGTAGTGTCGGAGGGCCCGGTGAACTCGGCTTTGCGGGGGGCTTTGAGGGGGAACAATTACGGGTGCAGCATTTACTTGATACTGACACATCCCTATGATTTTTATAGGAACGTGTCAGTATCGCTTTAACTCCCACAAAGGTATCTTTGCTGCTCAGAATCTGTTGAATGTCTTCCTTATTGCTCTTTTATCATTTTGGATGTTAGAGGGGTAATTTAAGGATCTTCTTTTTCCTGTGTGGCTACACCCACAGTATGTTTCACAAATGCTGACCAAACACACAAAAGTAGGTCAATAACATAGCGTCTTCATATAGTGAAACAGCTGTGGCTCTTCTTGTAATGAATATAGCTGAAAGAAGTGGGTACTTATAATTCCTCTAAGTGGGCACCTGTGCCACCACAATTTCCACAGTACAATTGCTGTAGTAACTGCAGCTGATACCACTACACTTGTAAAAGTACGGATATTAATTCCCTTCTATAAAAAATTAAAACCCATTTGGTGCCCATAAAGGAGAACTGATACAGACCAGCTACCTGGAGTTCACAAAGACATGACACAGACTGAGCAGAATCTGAGTTCATAGCAGGAGGCAGAATGGATGATCAGGTCGAGGAAAATAACTTCAATGCTTCCGGTTCTTTAATACAAGGTTTTACTAATGGCAATAAAATTCTTGCTCAGATAAATATCATGATTTAAACATAATTCTAATTCTAAATACTATAGTTAGAGATAGACACCAGAAGACATCTTCAGAGGAGGATTAATGCATAGCCTCCCCTAGGCTATAGTCTAGGGGTCTAGTGTGATTCAGGGCCCATCTAGTTTCAATTATTCTTTCTGTTTTCTTTTCTTTAAATATTTATTTTTATTTGCACTGCTGGCTCCAGTTAGTGTACCTGCTGGGAGAAGAAAGCAAGCAAAAGCAATGCACCCGGCTGAGTGTAGATCCAGAAACGTGTGCACCCAAGCTCTCTATGTTGGGTTGACCCAGCGATGTTGACACATTTAACTCTTAGCCCGTGTTCAGGCATATCATTGTAAGAAATTGGAGCATTAGATCTTAATATTGCTTGCATTATATTTGTTTTTTAATCATTTCCTTGCCACCTAAAACTTGGCAAGCTTTTTAATCTTGAACAATAAACCCTATCAAAAACTATTGTGTGTATGTTTTTTTTAATCTAAGCTATAATTTCAATCAACATATGAAACCCAGTCATTAATAAATATCTTTCGCTTAAGGCGAGCATCCCCCAGAGCCATAATAACACTTGGCCAGGAAATATTTGTGCTCATGCTTTAATTACATTTTTTTTATGTTTTAATAAATGAATGTGGTCCCAGTTTAACTTTAGACGTGTCAGGATTTCACGATTCTTTGATAAAATTTAAATGAACTATAAAAAGGAAATTATAGGCATCAGGAGAGAGAGGCATCATATAAAAGGAGTAAGTCAGAATCATAGCTTTAAAGCTATATTTCACAAGCTAGCGTCATAGTGATGTGCAAAGTTTTCTCCAGGTATGGAATTGCTGCAAAAATTCCGCATTTCATCAGCAAATATTTTTGTGATGCCAAAATTCTCAGTCAAAAGTACTTGGAAATGCTTCAGTGCATGGATTTGTAAATCAAATTTTGGTTAACTCAGTGAGAAGAATCTTCAATATTCAATTTTATTTACATATATAGAACCTAGGAAAATAATGGCCTACTGTGACACATTAGGATGTAGAATGTTTGCTTATAGAGAGGCAATAGAGATAAATTATATGTAGCACCATATCACCAAATACCATTCTCTATTACCAGAACAGCACCAAACATTGATTTGCAATGAGGTTTTTAATGCAGTAACTTTTGTATTAGACATTACTGAGAAATGGAAGGACATTCATGTTCATCAGCTGGAAACTCATCATGGGGAAATATACAATATCATATTTTTTAAAATGCGCCATATAATATCCATTTAATGATACAATAGTCAAGAAATCAATAACTGTACACATGCATGTGCCTTTACTGTGATTCCTCTCTTGTTCATCATGACCTTCTATTTTTTACCCAACTTACAAATTGTCCATGTTTATATATACAGTATATACAGTATCATCATCTCATCTGTTCCTCTGACTCCCAGTGGAGTATAGGGCATCCGTGAAGACTCTCCATTCAGATCTATTTGTTGCTATTCTCTTGATCTCATTCCATGTTTTTCCCATCTTTATGATTTCTTCTTCCATGGATCTTCTCCTTTTTCGAGGCCGTCCACCCTTCTTTGTATAGATTCCTCTCCCTTCCTGAGTGTGTGGCCTATCCAACCCCACTTCCTTTTCCTTAACTGAATTTCTAGTGGTAGCTGGTTAGTGGTTTTCCACAGTTCTTCATTTGTCACTTTCTCCAGCCATTTTATATTCATAAGTCTCCGTAGGCACCCGTTTACAAAGATCTGGATTTTTGTGGTAATAAGTTGTGTGACCTTCCAAGTTTCATTTGCGTATAAAAGGACTGCTTTCACATTGCTTTTTGCAATGTTTTTATTTCTCCATAAAGGGTACAACTGGATAATTGCTCTGTTTGCTTTCTTTATTCGTTTTTTTACATCATCTTCTGCACCACCATCTCTAGTAACAACACTTCCCAAGTAGGTAAACGACTCCACCCGTTCTATTTCATAGTGGCTAATATTCAATCTCTCTGTAGCAGTATTGTTTATCCTCATTTCTTTTGTTTTGTTGGCATTGATAGGTAGCCCTGCAATTTCTGCTTCATTTTGTAACCGTTCCAGTTTTTCTTTCATATATATATATATGGATTCATTTTTTGTGCTTTGAGAAAAGCTGCAGTAGCAGCCGAAACGTCAGTATGTGCCATTAAAAATACTTTATTTTAAATTGATATAAGACCTGAGTAGTGCGGTTTTTTTGGATGTACTATATATATATATATATATATATATATATATATATATATATATATATATATATATACCTTTGAGACAGTAAACATATGTCATTAGCAAATTCTAGATCTTCCAGTGTTCCCATCATGCTCCATTGTATTCCTCTTTTTTTGTTCCCTTAGAACTCTTCTCATTACGCTGTCCAATACCAACAGAAATATTGTAGGAGGCAGGACGCAGCCTTGTTTCACCCCTTGTGTTACTTCAATGTAGTCTGACAGCTTACCTTCGTGACAGCTTACCTTCGTGCAAAATTCGGCATTTAAAGTATATACAGTATATATCTTCAGACTTCTGCTCATACAGTAAATGCATTAAACATTCTTCAAATATGTTTTATAATTTATATGATTAAGATCTAGAAACACTGAATAAATACGCTTTTAAATATATATTACAACAACAAAACACAATGCAGGGGGATTGGGCTATTAATGACAAATACTGAACCTGGTGATACTCCAAATATAGGGTATTAGCAGTATTTATTTTTAAATATCCTCAAAATCCAAAAACCATTCTTGACAAAGATATTAATGCTAGAAGTAAAACAATCCAGAGGCACACAGAGCTGATGCAAGCAAGGAACACCTTGCACATTTATTGAGGAAGTGCGGTGCAACGTTTCCAGGTCAGACCCCTTTGTCAAGGGACCTGACAAAGGGGCCTGACCCCAAAACGTTGCACCGCACTTCCGCAATAAAAAACGTGTGCATCAGCTCTTTGTGCCTCTGGATTGTTTTACTTCTAGACTGGATTTGGGGTTGCTACCATTGTGCACCAGACAGCATTGTAATTATTTTCTACAAGATAAGAGGCAGATCTTTATTGGAAAGATATTATTATTAACATGTATTTATATAGCGCCAACATATTGCGTAGCACTGTAAAGTAAATGTGATTATACAACTAAATCACATGAATGCGTCATTCCATATATTTTGGAACTGTGAACTGGGATTGGGAATGATTTAAGATGAGAGAAGAAACTATAGAAAGGTTGTGTGGAAAGGAGGTGGCCTAATGCAGGCTGGTTATGTAGATTCACTGGCACACAAGGCAAGTGCATGCAGGGACAAACCCATGCGTGTTTATTGCAGATGTGCAACATTTTGGGGTAGCAACCCCTTTGTCAAGCATGCCTCCTCTTATTCAAACCTTTGGTTATTCACTTCTAAATACAGGCAACTATTGCAAAGTAACAATGTTTTCCACAAAAACATATGCAAATCATGTTTACCTACAATTCAGGATACAAAATAGGGATTGTATGACATACCAATGAGAAATCATGTAAAATATGTATTTGCATGTCGGTGTTGTCCAAAATGCAGGGAAACAATACCTCCTTATGGCAGGTTTTTTTTCCAGACTTTCCTTGATTTTAAATTCCTTGTTACTTGAATAGTAAGACGCATGCATTGATACAAGTTAATAGTGTTTAAATTCATGCAATTTTGTGCTCTGTACTTTTGCTTCAATTTGTACAACGAAACCTTAATTTTTGTACTGTAATTTAGTTCCCTAACACACTATGTAGATTTATAATAGGGCTGATTTGCTCTCAATTGAGAACATGGGATTTAATCACAATGCCTGACTCGCTAAAGACCTTGCAAGTAGTGAATCATAGACAATTTTAAATCCAACCATCGGGCTTGGAGTTGGACAGCACGGATTTATGACACTACTGTATATAAATATGCATGTATAAATACAATGTGTAGATATGCATGTGTGATGTGAGTTTTTGATCTGTGTGCATGTGGGGGTGGTGTAGTCATTTAACTGTGTTCCCCTGAATTTGGCCTAATTCCTCAGAAATCAGAAGCTAAATTGATGTAATATTTGCTCTTGGATGTCAGCTTACCATTTGGTTAATTGGATGAGTTATTAAGGAACAAACCAATAGGCAATTACTAAAAATAAAAAGTCTCAAATCCTGTCTCTCTCTCTCTCTCTTTCTGTGTCTGCTGATGTTCTGCATAAAACACAGGAAACCTGCTTCATTAACTTTTTACAATTGATGCAGCCGCAAGCAAAAACATATTCCCCCACCCCCCCTTTTTTAATTTCCATGTGTCAAAACACACGTTGATACCCATGCCCAAGAGATTTCCCCAATAATGAAGTAATCAGATCCCCTCCATGACACAGTGACTATTTCTGCTGCTTCTCCTCCTTTATTCTTTGCTAGCTATGTATTTTTTCTGCAAATTGCATAAAATAGGCATAACTATCTGTCATCCACAGTTTTACTAATTAGAAGTGGCACAAATATACTGCAGCTTAAAGAGGTGGTTATTCTGCATAAGATCCGGTTTTAAATGCCCTTTTGGTTCTTCATCTTACAGTTTGTAGCACAAGGCTCACAAATGAAATTAGCCAAGTTAATTGGAGTCCTGACTTGTTAAAGTGAGATGGACGAGACAAAGAAATAGGAAAGGTAAAACAAAAATAATTATTTCCAGGAAGCAACTAATTTAATAGTAAACAAAATAATCAGGGCTGATTGTTGTGTGCTCTTGCAGACTTCAGGCTGGAATAGTTCATCATGTAGCAAGTCTTACTGGTGGTTTGTAATTCTGCTTTTAGGCCATGATCTCTTTCCCTGACAACATGAAAGATTTTTTCTCTCATTACCCATTATTTTTTTCCAATTATTTTCCCTTTAACCTTCAGTGTTTCCTGTTTGTTTATAAAGGAACACAGGTTAAAAAAAATATTCAGTACATGCATGTACTGTAGAATTACATTTTATGTGAGCAAACTGGTCTTCTCCTGAAGACGGCCCCACTTGTTGTGACCTCGATACAAGTCCTTGGAGTGCGGTTTGTTTGCTGATTGAATACTGATTGCTTGACCAGCACCCAGGCAGTTGTGAGTTGTTTGAGTGCACCAGTCCGGTTTGACTTTTTATATATATTGACTTTTTGTTGATTGGATCCAGTGTTTCCTTATGATTCAGAGGGTCACCAATAGTGATGGGCAAATTTATTCGGCAGGCCAGAATTTGTGGTGAATTTCTGCAAAATGAATGCATGTCAGAATTGCCGCCACCGCAGTCAAAATTCGCGTTCCACTAATCTTTCGCCGTTTTACGATTTTCCGACAAAGTAAAACAGGAGAAATTCGCCCATCACTAGTCCCCATTCCCAATACTGATGTTAAATATATGTGTGCTCTTCAAACTCAAAATAATGTAACCATTTAGAAAAAAATGTTTGGGTCTTGGAGAACAGACCTTTCTAATGATTTACAATTTACCTTCTTGTTGCTAGCTTGTAACACATGCATTGACAATGTTGGAGAACAGATTATCCTAATGATTTACAATTTGACTTCATCCTGCTCGTTCACAATATACAAAAGCACTGACTACCTCCCTATCTCACAGCCCTGTTTTAATTTAGCACTGCTGACATATTCCACATGGCCACTCCCAACAACCTTTCCAATTAACATATTCTCCTATTCATAAGATTGCCCACCTGTCAATAGCCCAGAAGTGTTCACAATGACAAGGTTCCATTCAAATGATTATGTTCAAATTAATAATGGTCTCCTCAATTTTTTTACCAACTGTATCTATCTGAAGAGACCATATAATCACACCAAAAGCAGAAAGACACAGTAGAAACCTGATTTTATGTTTCCCAGGTGACTGTGTCAACATGGCATGAATTCTGGGGAAAGGTAAAATCCAGGGGGAAAAAAGATACCACTTACCTGTATGGTACTGCAAAAAATGGCATAAATTCGCTTAAGTGGGAAAGTAGTGGAGTTCACTTAGATCCTAATGATTGGGAAGAATTAGAAGACAGCCTCTATCTTCCTCTTATCAGTACAAGAGACAGGCTCATTCAATTTAAAATTATACATCAAACATACTTGACACCAAAAAAACTACACCTTATGGGCCGCCTAGAGCATTCCAGATGTCCCCGCTGCAACTCCCCGGATGCGGATTTCATACATCTTATATGGTATTGTCCAGTTATACAGCAATTTTGGAGAAACATAATGCAGTTTTTGGCCGAAGAATTTACTCTACCACAAGTTTTAAACCCAGCTACCTGCCTACTGGGCGTAACGGATGCTCTGGTTCCCAGAATCCACTCAAGATTATTAATGAGAGCGATTTTGTTCTATGCCAGGAAAACAGTAGACCTACATTGGATGGGACCAACTCCGCCTACGCTTAAAAAATGGATTAATCTTATTAATTCCCAGCTGGAACTTTATAAGTTAACGTATATTGCCAGAGGTTGTCCACAGAAATTCGATAAAATATGGTCTCCTTGGTTGGATTCACCTGCAACAACGACTAAATAAGTCTACTGAGAATTGTCTTTATATCCTATCATGTCTACCTTCTTCTTCCTTCCTTCTTTACTTCCTTCCTTCCTTCTTGTTTTTTATGAAAACTCAATAAAAAGTTACTATTAAAAAAAAATGGCATAAATTCCAGGAAAATGTAAAAGCTTGGTAAGTAAAATTGGGATTCTACTGTACATAGTAACATAGTAACATAGCATGAATAACTCAGACGTGGTCTTGAAATACATTGTAGAACGAAATACAAATTAAAATAAACAAGACATAATGCTACACTTGTGGACTAAAAAACTTATGAAAATCACACCCCATCTGTGTAATGTCTGTGCTCTGCTCTGAAGGGCATATTTATCAAGGGTCGAATTTTGAATTGAATTCAAATTGAAAAAAATTTGAATTCGAATTGTACGAATAGTGCATTCGAACAAATTCAATTCAAAGTTTTTCCCCAAAAAAACTTTGATTTTTCAAAGTTCACCAATTGACTCCAAATAGGTTCTAGGAGGTCCCTCATAGGCGAAACCAGCAATTCGGCAGGTTTTAGATGGAGAATGGTCAGAGTTGAATTTTTAAAGAGACAGTACATGATAAATTTCGATATTCTAATTTTTGAATTTTTTTCAAATTCAAATCTAAATAGGACTATTCCCTAGTCGAAATACACAAAAAATAGCTTGAAATTCTAATTTCTTTCATTCGAAAATTCACCTCGACCTTTGATAAATCTGCCCCTTAATGTTTGATGTAAGTTGCAGAGCACAATGCTAGGCAGAACCTAGTGCTTCAAGGAACAGTATCAACAAAATTTAACCTGTATTAAAATAATGAAAATATAATGTCTTGTTTCTCTGCATTGGTAAAACTGGTGCATTTGCTTCAGAAACACTGTGTAGCCATGGGGGCAGCCACTCAAAGTTGGAAGAAGGAGAAAAGGCACAGGATATACAGCAGATAACAGATAAACTCTGTAGTATACAATGGGATTCTTCAGAACGTATTTGTTATCTACTATGGATCCTGTGCTTGAATGGCTGCCCTCTTGGCTACACAGCAGTTTGTTTACATAAACTATAGTAGTGTTTTTGAAGCAAACACACCAGTTTTACCAGTGCTGGACAACAGTACATTATATTGTCATTCCCTTAAAACACTTTCATTTTTTTGGTGTTACTGTTCTTTTATCGTTTGCTACAGGTAGTAAGTCCATGGCTCAGTTACTCCTATTGGCCGCCTATGGGCAGGGTACAAAGTAAAAAAACAGTGCTTTCTGCCCCTATTTTACATGATATCCAGCTAATTGTTAATGAATATAAAAGATACAGTAAAAAGTGTAATTTATAATAATAATAACGTCATGCCTAATTTAAGAAAACTCAGATGCAAAGTAAATTGAAATAAGGCACTTTCACACAGATGTCGGTATTGAATTGACTGAGCAATTGCACGCTGCATTATGCCTAGGTTCATATATGAAGATTCTAGTTCTAGAAGTCTAGTAGGCCAGTTCTATATTTTGTTGAATATGGCTAGCACATATGGTGCACATTTGACATGACACGTTTGCTCTAATACACCTCTGTCACTCGTTCCCCCCATCCCTTTCCCCCCAAGCAGCCTATCAAAAGAACAATGGGAAAGTATCAAGTTAACAGCATCCTGACACCTGCATTGCTAAAAATGCTACCAAGAGAATACTATGACAATATAATTCAATAGTTTAATAGTATAGTAGTATAATAGTTCAATAGTACAGCACCCAACCTGACTGCAACTCCTTCAGTTGCTTTGAATAGGAGACAAACAATAGCTTATCTGAAAGCAGTTCCATCATGACGTGCTTGCTCTTTCTGAAAGTACAAGATCAGGTACAATTTTAAATGGTAGAATAAATTACTTGCAATGCAAGTGTCCAGTGTCCAGTGCAGCAATAACACTCAAGTTCAACTACTTGAACACATTCTGGTAAAGTGACTCTCTGTCTGCTTTATTTAAATCCATTAAACTAACACTTTCTTGACTGCTGGTAAAATTTCCCCTCTGAAATCCCCAGTTCAGTCTAGCTGCCCTCTGCCCTATCAACTGCTCATGTCTATTAACCCACTTAATAGAGGATGGTTGAGAGAACTGCAGATTGACCAGTTTTAGTTTAAGGCAAAATTTAATATTAATCAAGTGCCAACTCAAAATGGGCAAGACTGACAGATGTGACACCAGCTTTACCAACCCATATATATCAAGAAAAAAAGCTTTCTAAATGCCTCAGAAACATGTCCATATCCTAAATTTAAAAAAAAACCTTGATTGCAGATTTGCAACCACTTTTAGTTAGGGCTGAGACTAAGGTGCCCCAGGAGTGGTTATTCTCTTGCCAGATCTTGCAGATAGTTGGAGTGCTGGAGAAAACCATAAAAAGGCTTAGACATAGTCATGATAAGGATTGCCTAGGCTAGGAAAATCAATACAGAAGACAGAGGTCAAGGCAGTCAACTAACAGAATGATTAAACCGGTTCTAATCAAGGTAGCCATGGGAAATCCATGCATAGTAAGAAGCATACAGAAACCAAAACAGAGTAACACATGAAATATCTCTGGTTAATATAGGATGTATGATTTCAATAGAATAGAGGTGGCTCAAATAGTGTACATTGTTCTGTGGTTTACCATTTCAACAAACAGAACTGCTTGTGGCAAATTCTAAATGTGTCTTCTAAGCATCTTGATCAAAAAATGCCATCACTAAGTTTATTGAATTTGTACATTTAAAATACATTTGAGGTCTTTACAATAGCAGGTATTAAAAGCAAATCATCTTGCTACCATTGTGGAGAGGAATCTCACTCAAATTCCTCTCATTTCCTGAGTGTGTGGCCTATCCAACCCCACTTCTTTTTCCTTAACTGAATTTCTATTAGTAGCTGGTTAGTGTTTTTCCACAGTTCTTCATTTGTCACTTTCTCCGGTCATTTTATATTCATAAATCTCCGTAGGCGCTTGTTTACAAAGATCTGGCCACACACAGGAAGGTAGAGGAATCTATAAAAAGAAAAGCCCTAGAATGGAATCCACAGGGATCAAGAAGAAGGGGAAAGCCTCGAAAAACATGGAGAATATCAGTGGAAGAAAAAATTATAAAGATGGGAAAAACATGGAATGTGATCAAGAGAATAGCAACAAATAGATCTGAATGGAGAGTCTTCACGGATACCCTATACTCCACTGGGAGTCGAAGGAATAGATGATGACCATTGTGGAGGAGGAATTAAATAATAGAGTTAATTGTAGAAGAAGCACAATTATAGGCTGTAATACATTACCCATTTCTACCTTTAACATAAAAAGAAACTGGAATTATTTACCATCTCTTGGCAAGGCTTTTCAAATATTTACAAAAAACTATAAATCTAAATCACAGCAGTAGTGTCAGACTTCAAGTCATAAAGAGCAGCAGCCTTGGCATGTTCTAGTTACTCTGTGTAATTGTGGCATTTGGGGTTTTTTATTAGAAAAAAACAGCATATTCCTATACAACTGCCAATAGCATATGCTCATTGAGTTTGGGAATGGGGAGGGAGAAGAGGCTGCACATACATTTTGATTTTCCTAATTATACAGATACAATTAGAGCTTTTTATAGATATAATCATATACATTTCCCCAATGCTCAGGCACTTTTATTTACCTATGTTTGAGCCTCAAATGCCATGTGGCTGCGCAGTTTGTCATAATACCCAATGTCCAATATTTTCTAGAGCAAACAGATGTCCAGTTAAAGTTCCATAAATCTTCATTGCATAGATTTTAGCAGTTATGGATGTGGATGAAGACCTTCAACAGTCTCATGCAGTAAAATATTGAGACTGGGTACAGCACTTTCTTCTTTGAATTATACATGTGTTTTGTTAAAAATATTTGCACAGCTAATATTAAATCTCTTGTTTTAAAGGGCACCCGTCGGGCAAAAATATTATATATTATTCCCAACCAAAGTTGCGGGCTAATAGAGCCTGAACTCTGGTTGGGGGTAACAAAAGCTTTTTTTTTTTTTTAAAAAAAAAACTGCTTCCTTCCAATGCTAGGCCAACTGCACCTGGAGGGAGCTCCCAGCACAAGTGGCCATATTGGGGCATACCGATGCGCATAATTAGAAAATGCTGCAACTTGCTCATTTTGCATATGCATGTGACATCAGAGGTGCATTTCACATGAGCTTTGATTGACATGGTCGCTCGGACAGTAAAGTGCAGGGCCGCTCCGGCCATGAGGCAAGGCGAGAATCTTGCCTCAGGCAGCACGGAGCAGCCAGTTACCATGGGCGGCAAAAAGCGCCTTTGGTAACTTTAAGAGACGAATTTCTGTTTTTTAAAAAGGAAATTAATCTCTTCTAGTGCAGCGAGCGCACTAGCGATGCGGCCCCTCCTCCACCCGCTCCGACGCTGGAAGTTAGAAGAGCGCCAGCAGCCCCTGAAACGTGCCTGGTAAAGGGCACAGTAACTACTGTTACCCCAACTGGAGTGTGGGCTCTATAAGCACGTACCTTTGGTTAGCGATAATATTTTTTCCCAACAGGTGCCCTTTAAGGACTATGAGTGTTTTATTACATATTTTTATACAAAAGATCTGATCTTATTTGGCTTTATGAATGTTATTTTGCCACAGCATTCTGTCAGGAACTGTCCTATAATTGACTGTTGAATTTCTTAGGGCTGCAATTAAGGGGATAAGGTGGGCTGTAGCAGAAGGGTCCCAAGAGCACAATTTATGTTGAACTTGTTGACAGGGCCCTCCTCCCAGACACTCCAAAGTCCAATTGGTTTACTATTGTGGCACCCTGGGGGCAGGTACCTACACATTTTGTAGTATGGGGCCCTGTGATTCCTGATGGAGGCCCTGCATGTTATGTTCTCTTGCCTGTTCTCTATCAACCAAGAAGCACACTGCATTGACCTTGGTGGGAATCCCCCAGAGAACTACTACCTTGGCTTTGAGAATATCTACATTGCTCAAAAAGATTGCTTCACAATGTGGCTGCTGTCACTTCTCCTAGCTCCACAATACACAATATTCAGTGTAAAAGAAGGGGACGTTATTAAAGTTGCCTGCCTGAGCAGTTTTCAAAATCTTAGATCAAATAGCAGCATTGTTCAAAAAAACAAGATGATAATAATAGGATTTCTTTATGTAAATACGCAAAAATCCCTTTGTCTCCATTTGTGTAATTTTGAATAAATAAAAGTGTGTGCAATAATGTATCAGAATATAATACAAGCAAACATTCTAAGAATACAAACACATATTCCCTTGCAACGTATAAGGATTTATAGACAGTTTAAACAAATCTTTCACTGGCCCTCAACACGTTACCCTTCTTACCTGCCATTTCCCTCAGTGGTTTGTAGCTACTAAGTCAGTTGGAAGCCCAAACCATCACATCTGGTAGTAAATGCTATAGTTTAATAAATACAAATTGACAGGTTTATGTAATTAACTACAGGTAAGGGATCCTTAATTTAGAAGCCCGTTATTCAGAAATTTCTGAATTAACTGAACGCCTTCTCCTCTAGCATCCATTTTAAGCAAATAATCCTAATTCATTTCCTTTTTCTCTGTAATAATATTAAAACAGTACCTTAAACTTGATCCCAACTAAGCTGCATGAATCCATATTGGTGGCAAAACAATCCTTATTTTTCCTTTTCACATTAAAATACTTTTTAGCAGATTTAGAGTTATCAAAATCCAAGTTTGTGGGGAAAAAATGGATGCAGAAAAAAAATGTGGATGACAAAACTCGCACAACTTTTTTTTCTCGAATGCTAGCTTATTTAAAAAAACATGACAAAATATTCCCCTGCAAGTTAGTCGCATGCCAGTGATAACCTCATTCATTTTCAATATGGCTGAAAGTCTTAAATGTTAATAATAAATGTTAATAAACTGGGAAAATAGATAAATAAATAAAGTTGTTAGTGCATATTCCCACTGACTTCTATACAACCTCGCCACCTTTTACTTGCCGTGTTTTTCTGGCAACTTTTTGTGTTTTTTTCTCTTTAATAAATTCAATCTATTTGAGGTTTCAGAATATACCTGGTGTTTTCTTTGCATTTTTCTCAAATCGAGAAAAAACACCAACTCGATTTTTTGGTAAATCAGTCCCTAAAGGTATGGTGATCCAAATTACAGAAAAAACTTGGCTCCAAGCACTACAAATAATAGCTCCCATTCCTGTACTACTAAATCTATCAGTCAACCATTTTTTAGTTTTATTGGAATTTAATCTTTTCCCTTTTATTAAAAGAGTTTCAAGCTGAATTTTGAGATTGTATTTGCAAACCTCAAGCTACAGCTGTGTCGGACTGGCCCACTGGGATACCAGGACAACTCGCGGCGGGCCCACTGCTAAACATTTGGCCTATTTCATGGGCATTCCCTATTTCTATGTGAACAAAGAGGCTAAATAGATGGAATAATAGATTATAGTATGTAAAGAAAAGAGACTAGGAGAATAGAGGTTGAGTGAGGAGAGGAAGAATATTAGTACTGAGAGTGGGCCCCTGGTCTAAAGTTTTTGGGTGGGCCCCTGTTGTCCCAGTCCGACACTGAGCTACAGTAGTTCTCAATTCAAGGTTAATTCTAAATTGAGAAAACTTATTGAAAATGAAGGGTAGAATGAGACTTCACTGCATTTAAATTTGGCTAGTTTTCTAGGTTTACCTGTAGGATCCATGCTCCTTTTGGGATGTTTGCGCTGGTTTTCGTTTAATAATCAGATAAACTTGAGTTTTTTTGGATGACAACTCACAAAAAAAAAATGGAAAAATTGTCTCATGATTTTGTTGCAACTTTTTCTTTCACCGATTTTTCGGAGAATAATTATTGGTAAATAAAGGGGTTTTTGGGTTTGGGAGTTTGTTCAAAATTTGTGAACAAACAAATTTGTGAAAAATGTAGAGTTTTAATAAATAGGCCTCTATGAATTATGCATGACCTGTATCCTGTATTGAGTTCTTAACAATATACTGTAACTAACTACTAGAATTATTAAAGAAGTTATTATTAAACAATAGTAGAATGGTTTAGGTCTTCTTAATAATGGAATATGCAGATACAAAAGGAAATAAGATTCTGCAAGGCAGAAATGATCTGTATAAATCCCTTAAACATGTGTTTTCATATGTTGCCCATAAATAAGGGCAGATCTGATCATCTTAAAAAGAGGGCCTGCTTGAGGGAGAAATGAAATGAAAGCTGGAAAAATAAGTCCTGCTAATAATAGGTTGCCATCTAGTTAACATTTTTAGTTTGCATTCTGAAATTGGAGTGAAGGCATGGGATTTTACAGTTTACATAATTATTGGTTTTTAGCTCATTTGGGAGTCACAATGACTTTGTCAGACATTGGTGAAGGTGGAATAGCTTTGCTGAATACAATGTTTAAACATTGTTCAGGAATTTTTTTGTAAATATTACATTGTCAAAGCAATTGGCCCTGCATTTAAGATTTGACCGTTTCCCTGTGATTTAGTGACTAAATTCTAGACTACTGTTACACACTGTCGTCTATGAATGAAGGGTGGAAAACTTGAAATCATTATGTGACCTTTTCTGTTTTCTTCATCAGATCCATTCTGTACCATCAAAGGATATAACCTTCTAAAACTCAACAAATAAAATGTTTATACAATTATTTTCATACAATTAATTTCACCCCTTACTTTCATCAAAATATACATAATACACTTAAATGAGTTACTGCTCCACCAAAAAATAAAAGTGTTTTAAAGTAATTCAAATATAATGTACTTTTGCCCTGCCTTGGTAAAACTGGTGTGTTTGCTTCAGAAACTCTACTATAGTTTACATAAATAAACCGATGTGTAGTCATGGGGGCAGTTATTCAAAGCTAAAAAGGAGAAAAGGCACAGAATAAACAGCAGATAACAAATAAGCTCTGTAGTATACAATGGTATATATCTGTTATCTACTGTTTATCCAATGTTTGAATGGCTGCTCCAATGGCTACGAGGCAGCTTGTTTATATATAAATTATAGTAGTATTTCTGAATCCAAGACGCCATTATATTATATGGTCATTCCTTTAAAAAGCTTTCATTTTTCGATGTTACTGTTCCTTTAAAAATAATGGATGCTAAAAGATGCTCATAGGCGGTGCTCAATACTACCGACATGTCAGCATAAGATAAAAATGTTTTACAGAGTATCAGGGGTAGGTCTGTTTACTATTGACTGTAGCATGTGTTTTACTGACATGTCAGTCATATGATGATTTTAAAAAACGCAATTACACAAATAGATTGGTGTAGAGATTATGAGAATCAGATTGCAGATTTGATGTGGCATCAAATATTTAGAAGCTGGCCGTCAGCGTGGGTCATAAGATGTATGCAAAGTCTATGTCACTTGTGTTTTTTATGGCACCGACAGTGGCAACCCTCATATGTTATGTCATGCCAGGTAAATAAAACAGCATAAACCAGTCCTGGACACATACTGACTCTTTTACTTTAAATGCCGATCCCCCAATCTATTTTCAATAGAAATACAGACTGTCTCAAAGTGTCCCCATTACGTTTCCTTAGTTTATTTAATGTCACTTGTTACATAATCCGTTCTAAATCTATAAATAATATTGCTAAAAAAGTCTGGGTCCCACTCACGAGATTAATTATGCCATGACTCAGTAATAGCAGACAAATCTAAATGTATCTTGTCATTATGGAAATGAGCTTGGGGAGCTTATTTGTCAAACACTGAGCACAGGTATATGCAGCATTCAGAACCTCAGTGTTGCTACATTTAATATGATGTTTTTATTCGTTTTGTTTACCCAAGGACACATTTTTAGCCAATATATGCGGCGAAAATTTGTGCTAGGGAACAAAGATAAATTACCCTGGATTATTTCTCATTTCCCTCCCAACTAGTTTCCAGTTAAGAATGTCTCAGATCCACAGTCTAAGCCTCCTGGTCCCTTCTCCATCTATTTTATAATCTTATGTGAATAGAACATGCCTGTAAGGATATACAACTTCCTGTTGTCTGTTTTGCAGAAATAATTCCTTATTAGGGTTGTTTTTCCAAAGGTGCCACTTGCATCTATAAACCAATCAATACCACTGTGTGTACGTGTAAAGGGATGTGAAACTTAAATCTAGATTTCTTTATTACTTGATATTTGTGCACATTTTACCTTTCACTTGAGTATAGATTTTCAACAGACCTGAATATTCTGAGTTGCGATTCCTTCAGGCAGATGCAAAAGATTTATGTACAGCAGTATGAAGTTGTGTTTAGGAGAATAAACCCACATGTGACCTGCACAGCTGGGCCTTTTGTGATACAATGCAATAGTCATTACATGATTCAACATGCAATTAACAGACATGAGCAACATGACATGTTAACCCCCCTAGGAGTTGTGCATTGTGTTACAAGATATGGTATTTAAAATGCCTAACTCAGTTGGACATGCTTGATCGGTAGAGTTATCTGTATTGTTTACTCCTATGTATAAATCCAACAGATTATTCCTGTTTCAGGATATGCCTCAATAATGACTCAATAATGGTCTGAAAGAGAGAGTAATTCACAAAACAGTTCACAGTTTAATTGTTCAGTTATGTACATTGTATAATGGGATATTGGGGCAAAGGCTGTGCCCATTTGTTGAATTTGTCTCACCATGACACCACACTAATGGAGCATGAGCATTCTCTTATATACTATAGAGCAGGGGTCCCCAAACTTTTATACCTGTGAGCCACATTCAAATATAAAAAGAGTTGGGAGCCAACAACCATGCAAAAAGTTCCAGGGGTGCCAAATAAGGGCTGTGATTGGCTATTTGGTAGCCCCTATATGGACTGGCAGTCTACAAGCAGTTCTGTTTGGCTGAACAACTGTTTTTTATGCAACCAAAATTGACTTTTACATTGTGAATAAGGGTACTGCTATACTTGGAAGGGATCTCTTTGCTGCATTAAATCTACAATTAGTTGATTGTCTCATTACTACAGCACCAGTGCCTGCCACAGAGCCAGTGTCTAAAATTTCACCACAAAGCAACACTTTACTAGGCTATGCCAAGAACTTTGTACACAAAGTTAAGTTAAGACCAGATGTAAAACCAGTACCATTTCCTGATTCAGCATGGGAAAAACTTGCTATTGATATTGTCGGTCCTTTTACAGACGCTCCTATAGATTGTAGATTTGCTATAACCTTGATAGACTATTACAGTAAATGGCCTGAAATTGCATTTGCTTCTCATATAACATCAGCTACAGTAATAAAATTTCTGTCTACAGTCTTCAGCAGAGAAGGTAATCCAAAGGAGTTAATATCAGACAACGGACCACAGTTTGTCTCATCTGAGTTTGAATTCTTTCTGAGAGAGAGGAATATTGTGCATAGGAAATCTTCAGTGTATTACCCACAAGCAAATGGAGAAATCGAGCGATTCAACAGAAGTCTGAAAGAAGCACTACAGACAGCAAATCTTGCTGGGAAATCTTGGAAAGTATTTACAACAGAATTCCTACATAACTACAGAGCAACGCGCCATGCAACACCCCAATCATCTCCTGCTGAATTATTATTATGGCAGACAGATGCGCAGTAAGTTACATGTTGCAGACATCAAACTTCCACAAAATACTGTGCCTACAAAATCGTCTACTGCTGACATTGTCAAACGTCAACAAGCCAAATGCAAGGCTTATACGGACAGAAAATGTGGTGCAAGAGAAGTGCACTTTCAGCCTGGATCTCTAGTCAGAATTAACAAATCAGGAATACTGAAACAAGGACAATCTAAATTTACTACACCACTTGAAGTGAGACGCCAGCAAGGAGTATACACATATGAACTGTCTGATGGTCGCACATGGAATGCAAGTCGTCTTGCTCCTGTTAGATATGACTTTGGAGAAGCTCCATTTGATGAAGGACATTTTCCTACTCCTGATGTCAACTGCAATAGGCCTGAGGAAAGTGAACCTATAAGGCGTACTGAGAGAATCAGAAAACTACCTGCATGGACCAAGGACTATGTGATGTGAATAATGTATACTATTGCTTTAAAATGCATACTGTTTAATGTTGCTGTTTATTATAATTGTCCAAATGCTTTCCTACTATAGGGGGAATATGTGGTGTTCATGCAAATGACCTGTAGATGTCACTGTGCTGATACTTATACTGTGCATTCTTCCTGGTAGCTTAAAAGTGAAAGCTTACTGTTGTGTAAGGCATGCATGAATCTGCTAATAAAGCACTGTTATACTCTACTCATCCTCGGCTACCCAAAATATAACAATGTTGCTAGCAAGCCATTGGTTGGAGATCACTGCTATAGAGAATAGTCTTCATTTCTGTGATTCCATTGAAACTGCAATTAGCCATGATTTACTGCAATGAAGTGTTTCCCCTAGTCATTGTGCATGCCAAAAAAATGTGCCCACCAACAGAATAGTATAGGTGCAATTATTCTACTCCTTAAAGCAGCTTGTAAATCTCTCACAAATTCTCCCTTCACTTGATGGAAAAATTGCAGCATGTAAATGAAACCCGGGACTTAAATCCTGTTCAGAAAAACATACTCAGGGTTTCCTTGCACTTCTATCTCTGTACACAGTATTTATGCCCAAGTCAACAGGTGAAAGAAATCTTAGGTAAACTAGACACATCTCTGTAACCTCTGTAGAGTCTGCAACCACAACACCTTAGGTAAACTAGACACATCTCTGTAACCTCTGTAGAGTCTGCAACCACAACACACAAGTGCTTTATGCATTGATTTTTTTTTATGGGTGCACTCGTTTTGTATCTAGCACTGCACCCACTCCAGCTTTTAGATACCTGAACTGTAACTACATTTTCAGGACTGTTTTTTTCTTAAAGATTAATCATGTCAGTAGCATAGGCAATGCATGTGGATAGATATATACAGTGGAAATTGTACAACTCTAGTCCTTTAGGGGTGCTAACAGCATGGAATAAATTGGCAGATATTGTTCTTCTTAACAACTCCTAGTACTTAAGTAGCCTTAGGCACTTGGTACTATATCAAGAGGGACTCTGGCCCTGTGTGTATGAAAATAATGGCCTTTTGGTTAACACATTTTTGCTAAAGCAAAAGAAACCAGGCACAGCAAACATTACATCTACTGGGCATTTATTTGGGGAATTGCTCGGTCAAGCAGGAGCCTGAAGACACAAGGAACATCTGACATACTGCTCCTCGATGGATACCTGATGCTGCTCAGACAGGAATCAATTAGATCAATTTCCAACCATTCTGAAATATAACGAGCAGACAGCACTAGAAGTGCAAATGAGGCTTGAATTTTGTTTTGGTGCCAGATTCAGTACTTGATTTTAGGTTGTTTTGTTAAAGGGATACTGTCATGGGAAAAAACATTTTTTTCAAAATGAATCGGTAAATAGTGCTGCTCCAGTAGAATTCTGTACTGAAATCCATTTCTCAAGGGAGCAAACAGATTTTTTTATATTCAATTTTGAAATCTGACATGGGGCCAGACATATTGACAATTTCCCAGCTGCCCCTGGTCATGTCTACCATAGATGATAGAATAGCATAATGTTTTTTTTGGCTTTGTATTGGGTCATAACATTTCAAAAGGGGGACATAATAACATAATAACTGAACAAAAAATGAACACTGTTTCCATATTTGTCTTTTAATACTTGATCTGTCAGTGGGGAAAAAGAGTGCCTGTTATATATTTTGTGGGGGAAAAAAGTGCCCATTATATATTTTGTGCCAATGTAAATTACACATACTTAATACAACAGTCTTCTTTGTGTGTCACCTTGAAGAAGGCTTAAAAAAAGATGAAGTACAATGAAGAATTTTGCAAAGCTCAACTTCATCAAAATGCCATTTTTGCCAAGTAGTTGAATGGAGGCCAGTGAAGGTCTTGCGTGATGGGCATTTGAACTGTATGTGTACAAATTTAATCATCTTCCTTCTGGGAGAGCTTAAATGAGGTCTACCAGGGGGTTCAGTGAATTCTGCTTATCCAACTGTAAGGCAACACCTGTATACCATTAAAATGCTGTCATTTCATTATTGCTGTGTCACCTGAATGGCTTACTAGGGATAATTTGGCCAACTCTGACATGAGTTAGCAATATGCTAAGCAGCACGGTCATATTGTTTGTAGTAGGAAAATACATTTAAGTATGTGGAATTTTGTATCTCAAAACTATTAGCAAAAAATAATAAAAACTGTTTCCAAAAGAACTCAAGTAGTGTTTTTCATGTTTTCGTGTGTAAATAAAATGTATTCCACCCAAAAAGCGATTGCACCTATTGCATTGTGTCTATACCCAGTGTAAGGTGCTGCAGCATGATTAGTGTGCCCGCCCCCATGTAAAAAAATCTTCAGAGGGGCCCGGCGCACTCTGAACTCCATCCTCCTGCCCACTTCCCGCCCGCCTCAGTCCTGCCCTAACTCCACCCACATCCCACCACTACTCCGCCAATACCTCACCCTGACTTGCGTCCCCTTTCTCGCCGGTAAGAAAGTGGCTGGGGAGGAGGTGGTTTTCTTATTAGCTATAGCTTCCTCTATAGTTACACCACTGGTAAGGTGCTAAGTTCTAACCATGAAGTAGCTGAATTAATGTAATTAACTTCCCTTTGCACTTTTCCTTTCTTAATCATATGAATTCTTATTCTGCTGTAGGATTCTATCAGTTTCACCCAAATATGTGTGCTTGTTCACATTAAGATAGTCTGAGATAGTCCATCTGTCTATCATGCTGAACAGATACAAACCGATGCTGACAGCAGTAGGAGCTCTGCTTTGACATCTTATTATCTACAGGCAATGGTAGTGATGTCAATTTGAGTGCAAGGATAATGTGAGATAGTCACTAAGCTGCAATATCTACTGGTTTACCACTTATGTCAATATCTTTTCATATTATTGCTGCAGTGAAAACACTACTGGGAACTCTTTTACAAAGTGCTGGCTAAAGTATATGCATTTTAGCCCCAGGCTTTCCATCTGCACCAAGGACTTTGAGGTCATCCAGTATTTCATAAAAAGAGCAAAGCATTGGTAGGCCCATAGCATCATGATCAATAATTGGAGGTACCTAACTAGCTAAATTGCTGTTCTGGAGAAATATAACTTTTCATAAAATCTGAAGCAATTGTGGAAAAATAACATTTTCAGTGATTTAAGAGAGTGGTATTAAGGGGAAATGTCACGTTTAAATGAACTTGTGAAAGGTTATTTACTAAACAATCCTTACTTTTTGGCCCTTTTTTGGAAGAATTATTACTGTAAATTACTATTTGCCTAAATGTTTTCCTATTGGAAATATAGTGGAAAGTGGGATTGTTTGTCCATATATTATGGGATGACTGAGATATGGGATGACTTTGACGTAGTTGGCCAGCTTAAATATGTTGCAATATATGGACAAACAATCCCTGTTTTGTTTAAAGCGTAAGGCATTTTTTAGTAGCAGTATGCACAAAATGTCTCTGTCTTAAATATATTGATAATGGGTTGAGTGCAGAGGACTCTTGTAGTTGACTGTATTTTGTGGTCACAGTCTTATTGCACCTCCGCCTAATGGTGAGCACAACTTTTCCTTGTTTATATATATATATTATATATATATATATATATATATATATATATATAATATATATAGCATCCAGGATGCATGACCTCTGTCTGTAGTTTGATTGGATAGAATACATTTTTAACAGAACAGTAATGTTTCCATACACTGATGGGAACTATTTAGGTTAATGGCTGGTGTCTAAAGTAAAGGGTTGGATGTGTTAGTAAGATGCTAAATATATGAATAAAAGGATAATGTGCAGCAGATCAGAAGGGGGTCTACCTTGGTTGAAAAAAATATAGAGTGGCATGTTATAGGGGATAGAGATCACACTGTGTGGGTGTTAAGTACCAGTTATTCGATGTTACATTATTGTACAATGCTGTATTAATTTATAATACATAATATAAAGGCTTGGCTGTATTTCTATATCTTTGGTGTCACAAGTGTTCTATATCAGGCTATAGAATACAGTTGAAATATGAATTAGAGAAAGGAAAGGTTAGTCTACAATAGAGTATCTTTCTATCTCCCTTCCTTTCATTCTTTCATCCTCTATAATTATAGTGTGATATTCTTTCTTTCTTTCTACCCATAGTGCTATTACAAGACTTTCTTTTTTACATAGTTACGCTAATAAACCCCACTAATTTGGATATGTGTAAGGAAATAGACACCCACATATAGAAAGGAAACTATGTTATATTTACAAAAGAAAAAACCCCACATAAAAGCAAAGCTTTGGCAATAGTTTCAACATAACAACTTTCACATGACAAAAAAAATTGCATTGACCTTTGGTAGGGGAGGCATTAATTACTTGCATGGGGGGCAGAGACAAGTGGAAAAATTTAGAGTGCTCATCAGGATATATAAAAAGCTGCCAGTTCCACAATGGCTGTCACACATTTTTTGATGGCTTTAAAAGACAAGGAGTGAAAAATAACTGGGCCTTTTAACCTAAGTATACTGTTAAGACCTGACAGGGCGTAAAAATGGTTTCAGTAAATAGCTTTGTTGTGAAGTGCATAGAGGCCATTCCAGTTCTTTCGCATTTTAATAATTAGTATGCATCCTCACGGTAAACCATTTTTTGAAATTCATCCCGATGTTTGACATTCTCTACTGTGTAATCTGCTCTTGAGGTCAAAGAGCAGATTTCATTCTGCCTGTGCCAGTAGGCTTCAGAAAATAAAACCTCCATAATATAATTTTAAGATCTATATTGTAAAGTATTAGCTTTGCCTTGTAGCATAATAACACAATTGATAGGTGTGATTCCTGCTGTGTATTTTAATATCTGATTCTTGGATTCTTTTTCAAGCAGTGAATTGCAGCATTAGGTTGTCTCCTGCAGTTTAGTTTAATAACCTCTAATCTAGAATATCGCTCCACTAGTGTTCTTTGTCTATTTAACTTGAAATAGTGTCTCAAGGATATTAATGTTGAAGTGTTCTCTAAAAGTGTATTGGATATTGGTACTGTACAATGAAGTACTGTGTATGATTTTACTATTAAATAGTATGTTTGTATTTTGATGTTTCTTAACTGTTTCCAGACTGTTGGTAACATATAGGTCACTTGACAGTATTGATCACAGATCAGTGTTCCAAACTGGCCAATGCATCTATCTTTTATCAAACACGTAAAAGTGGCCAAGACACAGAACCACACAGAAGTACCAGGGTGATCATAAAGTACTAAACTTGCAAAAAATATTTTTTTTAAAAACATTATTACATTTGGGGTCATGACAATGAGACTTAAATAGTAGAAAGAACAGTAAGAACCCTGAGTAAGAACTATACTCTATACATGTACATATATAAAATATATATACTGATTAGTGATGAGTGAATCTGGCCTATTTCTCTTCGCACAAATACGCGCACAACTTTTTTTTCTCACTCCAAATGCATTAAAGTCAATGGGTGTTTTTTCTTATGCCCACTTTTTTGTCTCTGCAACAATTTTGTCGTTGGCAATTGTTGCAGCAGTTTTGCAAAAAAATTTGCAAATGGCTAAATGCAGAATTTTGCTGCAAATCCATGCCTGCCAAAAAAAATTGCTCATCACTAATACCAATACCTATACTGACTAACTGTGGATAGTAAGATCACAATAGCCTTAGATATTATGCTTATTGAGAAACCAACAAGCCACTGTTAAAGGCATTACTGGAATCTGCCATCACATTATCACCAGACAGGGTACTCCTAGGTCCTTACAGAGAAGAACTGTGTTGCTTCAAATGAAAGTTTAATTCCTCAAGTCTAAATGGGTGTCCTCTTTGACCCTTTAGTGGGGAAATAGATCTCCTGTTATGTTTTCATAATGTTCTCTAATGTACATGCAAAGAGTGATCATGTCTCCATGCAAGTGGCTTTTACACAACCCTAAACTTTACAATTCTTCCTCTCATTTTACCAGTAACTTGCATTTATATTATTTCTACCAAAGTGCATAACCTTGCATTTATAAACATTATATCTCATTTGCCAGTTTGCTGCCCAGTTCAGCAGTTTAGTCAAATCTCTCTGCAAAGCAGCAACATTCTGTGTGAAACTTATTGTTTAGGACAATTTAGTAGTGTCAGACTGTACTTACAGTCATATGAAAAAGTTTGGGAACCCCTCTCAGCCTGTTTAATAATTTACTCCACTTTCAACAAAAAAGATAACAGTGGTATGTCTTTTATTTCCCAGGAACATCTGAGTACTGATGTGTTTTCTGAACAAAGATTTTTAGTAAAGCAGTATTCAGTTATGAAATTAAATCAAATATGAAAAACTGGCTGTGTAGAAATGTGGGTTCCCTAGTATTTTTACTGATTTGAATGTATGTAACTGCTCGCTACTGATTACTGGCAACACCAAATTGGTTGGATTAGCTCGTTAAGCCTTGAACTTCATAGGCAGGTGTGTGTCCAATCATGAGAAAAGGTATTTAAGGTGACCAATTGCAAGTTGTGCTTCTGTTTGACTCTCCTCTGAAAAGTGACAGCATGGGACCCTCAAAGCACAAAAGATCTGAAAACAAAGATAGTTCAGTATCATGGTTTAGGGAAAGGCTACAAAAAGCTATCTCAGAGGTATAAACTGTCAGTTTCAACTGTAAAGAATGTAATCAGGAAATGGAAGGCCACAGGTGCAGTTGCTGTAAAACCAAGGTCTGGCAGGCCAAGAAAAATACAGGAGTGGTATATGTGGAGTATTGTGAGAATGGTTAAAGACAACACAAAGATCACCTCCAAAGACCTGTAAGAACATCTTGCTGCAGATGGTGTATCTGTACATTGTTCTACAATTCAGTGCAATTTGCACAAAGAACATCTGTATGGCAGGGTGATGAGAAAGAAGCCCTTTCTGCACTCACACCACAAATAGAGTCACTTGTTGTATGCAAAAGCTCATTTAGACAAGCCACAGTCATTTTGGAACAAAGTGCTTTGGACTGATAAGACAAAAATTTAGTTATTTGGTCATAACAAAAAGCGCTTTGCATGGGGGAAGAAGAACGTCACATTCTAAGAAGAACACCTGGTAACTACTGTCAAATTTGGGGATGATTTGAAGCAGGCTGTCAATGCTCGGCCACCATCAAATTTAACTGAACTGGAGAGATTTTGTATGGACAAATGGTCAAAAATACCACCATCCAGAATCATCAAAGGCTATAGGAGGCGTCTAGAGGCTGTTAGATTTGCAAAAGGAGGCTCAACTAAGTACTGATGTAATATCTCTGTTGGGGTGCCCAAATTTATGCACCTGTCTAATTTTGCTATGGCGCATATTGCATATTTTAATCCAATAAACTTTATGTCATTGCTGAAATACTACTGTTTCCATAAGTCATTTTATATATTAAAAGGAAGTTGCCAAGGTCATTAATAAACATATTAAAAAAACAAAAGACCAAGTGCAGTACTCCATTAACAACAATGGTCCAATTAGAACATTTTCATTTACCACCACTATTATGTTCTATCCAGACAGTTTTATATCCAATTACAAATATTATGTTCCAAACCAATATTCCTTAATTTAAAGGATAGATAACCCCTTCACAAAAATATAATCAGTGAACAGCCAGTTTCAAATCTCTAAATATCTGTAACTATGGCTGCAAAAAAGGTTAATAGTAAGGATGCATCATCTACTTAATTCAATTAGGATTCCTTCTCTTCTTCTAACCCACTTGGCCCCCTCCCTAGAATTTGCTTTGGTTGTTGGTACTGGGCATGCTCAGTTCTTCTCTAAATGTGCCCTCCAGTGTAGCAGTCAATGAAAAGATGGCACTTTTGGTTCCCATAGAAACTCTGCTCATATTTTTTCTCCTAACCTCCTCTCTTGAGCTCAGTTTAACCATTAAAGTGCTCAATCAAAGCAGGACTTTTTTCTCAGAGTAAATTGTGCCTGTCTGAGCCAGCATTCTGGATTGCATGAACTTTACAGTGCACGATTGCTGTTTGCAGATCTTTGCTGTTTGCAGGCTTGTTTCTTCGCGGGGGGAGGAAGAAGCCTGTAAAAAATCAAAGCTATAGTATTGGCATCCTCTCCCCTAATAAAATACTATGGGCATGGGGAGGATCAAGGCCATTTAAATAGTTGCCTTGGTCTGGAGACACTGATCCCAATATATGCTACTATGCAGGGTAAAGCTTGACCAGAGGTAAATAGTTAGGACCATATGGAGTTTGCCTTGACGTGGTATGGTGGCTTATTAATTTTATAATCATAATTTTGTAACTAAAATACATGCATTAGCCTAGATACTAAATAATTTGTGAAACGGGTGACCAGAGAATGTGCCTTGATCAATGTTTTCTTTTTTGTATATATGTAAATATCCTGGCCAGATCAGGTGCCTTGTGTACTTTAGCAGATGTAAATGTCTCCAATAATGTGTCAGAGAGAAATGGCTACTTGGTGAAAGCTGCTTTTTGTTTTGGGGGAATGTGCTGGCGCTGGCGAATGGAGGGGATATACATAATACAAATGATGCAGTTTGTGTGGAGGAGATGTGCCCAACGTATATGCAGTACATGGTAGGAAAATGTAGGGTTTACATTCCCTTTAATCAGTAACCTTCTGTATTTTGGCAAAATCTAAGTGGGTCACTTTCCCTGCCACATCAGAGTCTAGATTCCTGCTCATCTTCTTATCTAGTGTGCTGAAAACCATGCTGGCATAAACTCATAGTAATTTGATTTGCAATATATTCAAGTACAGTATCATATCTCTTATTACCCCTCCAACAGTTTCCCTACCACTGAAATCAAACTAGAATGATCAAACTTTTTTTTTTTTTACTGCAACTGCCTTTTCATTATCTAGGTTAACTTTACCACTGCTTTATCTATTAAGCAATAGTGGTTTTGATTTGCAGCATTTTAGAGACATCCCATTTCTCTTCTGCCTGTGAAAAGTATCTCAATTAACATGTTGCAGAGATGCATTTATACTGCAAAAGTTTGCACATCAAACATGTATTCTTAGTAACTACCTTATAAAGTTGTCTCTGCAACATAATCTCAGGAGGACCATATTATAATTATTGCCCCCTACTACCCTACTGAATTACTGTCCTTTACAGCTTCCTTAAGACAGACTGAATAGCTGAACAGATGAGGTCATAATAGTCTGTTCCGTTTGTGTTGGAACAATTTCAACTACATGGAATCAAAGTTATCTACTGTATAGTGAAAAAATAAAGAGCAGGATTATTATGAATTGGTATTTTTTATCGAGTAGTTGGATCTTAGTTACCGCTCTGAGCTCTAACCCCACTGAATCCTTAAATTTAACAAGCATTCCATTAAAATGTGTGCAATGCATGTTAATGAGGGTTTAATGTTCACGTCAATGGTTTTTTCATCAGCCACATTTTATAGCTTTGAATTAGTAATCTTCAGAGCAAGGAGGCTGACTGAGTCTCACCAGACTTGCAAGCTAGACAACCTTCATAGCTCGAGAAATATCTAGCAAGAGCATCCCGTTTTCTCTAACCACTGCAAATTAAGAACTTTGTCATTTTTATCTGAGCTTTTCAAAAAAAGTATTTTCAGTAGTAAGTGACTCTTCAAAGTCTTAAAAAGTTCCAATAAAAAAATTTCCAGTTGCCATCTTAATTGTACATACTGTTTATGCCATCTTTTTCGTCTGTATATGCAAAGAAATCAGTTTATTCAGAAGTCAACTGAATACGTTTTCTTGGAATCCCTGAGATTAGTAATTTCTCAAATATATCCAATAGAAATAATTAGGATGTACAAAGTGTAAGAACTAATTCATAAAGAGCAAGCTGAGTTCTGCAATCCATGCTATAATTACATTCTAAAGCATCTATTATGGTGATAGTAGTTTTACTTATTAACTACTGCTGGGATAACTATAGTTCTTTTCTGCCATAGTTTAATTAAATTGTATTGTGTTAGATAAATGGCTTTTATACATGCTAGTATGTATTTGTTTATTGTTGTGATCTTTTCCTTTTTCAGCATGTGCTTATAAAAGGGAAAATTGTTATCCAAATCTGTTTGTCAACCAAAAAGAGAAAACACAAAACACTCTGACCCTGTATAGAAATGATAAAATATAATTACTGTGAGCCCAGGCAATGGGAAATGACATTTGACCCCTCCGTGGCACATACAGTACAATTATTTTCCAGAACTCTAAACACCAATCTGTTTTTGTTTCTTTTTTTTAATAAAATATCTATATTACGATAATGATATATTGTCTATAGATCTATCAACAACCCGTACATTGTCAGATTAATTTGTAGTATGTGTCATATAGGAAAAACATGTATTATCATTGATACACAACAATTATTTTGTCATATCTCACTAAAACACAAAACACATTGTTCCTTCTTTGCATAATCTGCTGAAAATAAAGTCAACAACCTTGTTGTGTAAGGTCATTCCATTTGGTAAAGAAAATGAAAAGAATCTCACTGCAAACAATAAGATCGATGTGAGCATGGATAAATATTGACATATTTCAGTTTCAACAATGTGCAGCAGTTTTTGATTTAACCATTTATGTAAAAACATAAAGTGCAAAGAAGAATACAGAAATGTGTCATTGGGGGTCTTTTACTTGTATGTATGTATGTATATTTTTATTTGTAAAGCGCTCCTTGAGAGCACTGTACAGCAAAACAATAAATTAGTAGTAACAAACAAGGGGTCATTGAAATAAAAAGTGCATTATTAGAAATACAATTCACATAAATGTAAAAAATATAATTACAATACAGATTAAGTGCTCAGTGTCAAGGAAACAAAAGGCTAGAGGACCCTACCCCGTAGGGCTTACAGTCTAAATGGGAGGGTAACATACAGACAATTCAGAGGGGTATTAAGGTGCTGTGGGTTACAGTTTGTTATATAAGTGCCCGTTCAGGTGTTATTCAGGTGCTCCCAGAGGTAGTACTTGGGTACTTATGATGCACTATATGGCCAAAGGTATGTGAACACCCCTTTTCCTTATTGGAATTGGCTGTTTAAGTCTCAGCCACCATTGTCAACAGAGGTGTCACAACATCATACAATGATAATCCTGACAATTATTTTGCTTTAGTTTGAGAAAAAGAACTGTAAAATAGTAGAGCAGGCGCTTGATAAGCAGTGATCTCACCAGACGTGTAAAAAGTCAAGAAGGTTTATTTGGTATAGTAGCCATACTCATTTTGTGTTTCTCTTAATCATAGGTCTATCATTTAAGTGTTTCCCAAACACGAAATTTGTAAGGCTACTTCCATGTGTACCAAATAAACCTTCTTGAATTTTTACACGTATGATGGGAAAACTGCTTATTTATTGCCTGCTCTAGTACTATGCGGTTCTGATCCGCTCCCTTAGCTGAAGGCTTGGGCCAGTGTACCTGGGCCTCTTCTAATACTTGGTCAGTTAACATTTTGTGACCTTGATTTCTATTCATTAGATTGAGGAAAGGTGATCTCCTATTTCGGTTGGAGAATAACCCCATGCACCAAGTAAGGTCCATACAGACTGGGTTTGCAGGGATCAGAGAAAAAACTGACTGGCACACACAGGGCCCTGATCTAAATCCAGCTATACAACTGTGAGACAAATTGGAACACGATTCTCAGCATTAGTGTCCAACCACTTAAAGGACAAGGAAAGTTAAACTAAAGAAGTAGCTAGAAATGTTGTACATGATGTTTTGTGCTTCTGTACCAGCCCAAGGCAACCACAGCCCTTTAGCAGTAAAGATCTGTGTCTCCAAAGATGACCCAGTAGCTCCCCATCTTCTTTTCTGCTGATTCAGTGCACATGCTCTGTGCTGCTGTCACTTACTGAGCTTAGGGACCCACTCACAATATACAGTGCACACAGAATATACATGGCACAATATAAGGGTGATTAGTAATTAATACACATAATTACTACATGGCAGCACAGAAACCAGTGCAATTAGCATCAGAATTCAATAATCAGTCCTGTAGCATCAGCTTATATAACAGACAAACCTCATTTTCTGCTGGATAATTAGTGACAACCCCTAAGCTTAGCTTCTCAACAGCTGCTCAGAGCCCACTGAGCATATGAGTGTCACAGACACTTTCCAAGATGGTGACTCCCTGTGACAAGTTTTAAGTCCTGTATCATTGCTGCTATTGACAAGCTGAAACTTTAGGCTGATACAATAAGTTCAGTATATAAAGGCATTTTAGTCCTATTCATGTTTAGGGTTTCCTTCTCCTTTAAGTTTGAATGGAATAAATATCATCAACAATGTGTAACATCTGATGTAAAGCCTTACTAGAAGAGTAGAGGGCTAAGGCTGTTTATGAGGATATAGAGGACAAACTTCATATCAACAGTCTTGGTTTTTGAAGGAAATATTGGACAGGCAAGTGCCTACTTACTTGTACTTTTGGCCGTATAGTGTAAAATATGTAAACCAATTGAAGTGGAAGTTTCTTATTGTAAATATAATATGGTATTAAGACATTTTGCATTATGCTTCTTTAAAATGCCACCCCTTTAAATAAAACAGGGATTATTTTATATATAAATATAATTAATATAATTTTGGAGCTATATTCAGTATGGTGAGCTCTTTCACAACCTATTTTTTCCAGGTTTAACTTAATTCTGCTGTTAGTCATTCCACATGGCTGACTTATTCTGGAATCCTATTTAGATAAGGAAGAGTAGTCTGTGAATCACTTGATGAGTGAGCTGAAAATAATTTTTTAGGTTGAGGAACTCACAAATAAAACATTAAAGGCCTCAATTTATGGATGCATTTGCCCAAGACCAGTTACCAATAAGAACCCATTAGTGGTTGGTTCTAATCAGACTGCTACAATCTGGATAATTAAATGTTACAGGTAAATGCACTGGGGCAGTTAAACACTTATGTATGTAAATTACCCCCCAATATCTTACACAATAAAGGAAAAATAATAAAAACTATGTTTATTAACTATGATTCACAGTGAATTTCTTAAATGGAACATCATACAATATTTAAAACAGTGTTTAATGCATTTGCTTACATAACTATATGGGCTTTTTTATTACCGCATAGGTTCAGTGGTTTCATGCTCAAAACACATTGTTCTTTACCTCAATTAAGGACAGATTCTTTATTACATTGTAAGTTAATTTTGTTCATGCCTCAAATAGCACACATGTGGGTGTGAGGCTGATTTTAAAGTAATTTATGATTAAAGATTCCCAAAAGAAAAGTTTGTTGTCTCCTAGTATATAATAACTAATTTATATCCAATACCATTGTGCAAATGTCCCCTGGCTCATTATCCAATTATATTTGGAAGAAGACTCGTAAAGTTCCTTAATGCATAATAATCTACTATTAAAGGAGATATGCAGCCATGAAAAGAATAGTCAACACAGTTATATATCATGGGTTTCAGGGCTTGGCTTAAAGCAGTAATTCATATAGTTCTGAAATAGCACACCCCAGATAAAGATTTATCAATTGTGCTCTACTCTGTTACTACATTTTACTATTCAGAAATATTTTCCCCCTTCCAGAATTAGTTCAGTAAGTTTGGTAGCTAACTTTTTTGATACATTAGTTGCTGCCATTTACTAGCAGCAGCTGTGACATGAAAGCAACTAATGTATGTAATGTAATGGGGTGACTCACCTTAAAGTACAATATTTTATAGAATGGCCAGTTCAAAGAAAATTTATTTTATTAACTTTATGATTTATCTTTATAGTAATTACTTGACTTTTCAGCATTCAAATGGGAGTCAAAATAGTAATAGGTTTCCCTATAACAGATGAGGTACAAGTCAGGTACAGGTATGGGACCTATTATCCAGAATGCTCGGGACCTGGGGTTTTATGGATAATGGATCTTTCCCTAATTTGGATCTTCATACCTAAAGTCTACTAGAAAATCATGTAAACATTAAATAAACCCAATAGGCTGGTTTTACTTCCAATAAGGATTAATTATATCTTAGTTTGGATCAAGTACAAGATACTGTTTAATTGTTACAAAGAAAAAGGAAATCATTTTTTTAAATTGGGATTATTTGATTATAATGGAGTCTATGGGAGACATCCTTTCCATAATTCGTGGATTTCTGGATAATGGGTTTCCGGATAAAGGAATCCCATACCTGTAGTATTCCTACTGGGGCCTAAGCGAACTGAAACTGGTATATACAAGTGTTAATTCCCAAAATTGGGAGAAACAAGATGTATTTTTAAGGATAGATCTTGTTGCTTTTCAGTTATGTATTATAAAACTTTAATAACAAAATATACTGTATTTAGTGAAAAGTGGGTAGTGTGAGTTGCTTCTGACATTTTATACAGTAACTAAACTCAAGAAAAAATAGTATTGTGAAAATGTATGGATAAAGAAAATAATCAGTCATAATGTTCTAATATACATCAGTTTATTAAAATGATCATTTACCACAGCAGCATCACAAAATTGTAAGCATCCATTGTCCATATTGAACCCATATTTTAAGGGTACTTGTGTCCAAAGATGTTTCTTGCACTTCTGTATAGTTGCACTTAGCATCGGGGTATCCACCCCACCTCCTGATTCACATCTAATGAAAGTGCACCTATTGAAGCAGAGAAAACCTGGTGCTCCCGCCACCTTAAATGTTTCATTCAGGTCCTACTTTAATTGTTAAAAGGCTGATCCTTGGTTGACAGGCGCAAAATGCTGCCAATCACTTCTCTACAGAAGCAATGTTTTGCCAGCATTTATACAATGCATATTGTGTAATATGGTTACATATAAATCGCTTGCTTGCCAAGATTCATCAGAAGATTGGTTGTTAGCCTAGGCAAATGCTACAGTATGTAGTAACTGGAATGGCAGACCCAGGGGAAGTAGACCCTGTGAAGAAGAAACAGTATGGATGAACTTTCTGCTCATGTGAAGATAATTACACGGAGCAAAGCCAGTGAAGGAGCATCTTTGGTTTGAACAAACTTAGCCCAAAATACAAATTTATTTAGCAAACAAAAACTCTTAAAAACCATTAAAATTTAAGTTGATAATATAATTTGCTGCTTATGGGGCTCCATTTCTTTTTTTTTTGTTGGGTTGCAAAACATCAATGCCACCTCTACTGGAGGAGTGATGTTCCTGGGCTAAAGGTGGATAAGAAAGTCTACATGTCTGTATTTAGTAGACAGTAGGGTGTACAGTAGCAGTGTTAAACATCTTTGTGCTTTCTCTCTTTGTTTCTATTTTATTCACCTTAATGGAAAGTCTGTTTAACATTAGGATTCAGCAGATAAGCATGAATGCAATGAGATCAGCAGTACTCATGAAATCACTCACTTCAAAGTGTTTAGCTGTGGCAGTGCTTCATTTTTTTTAAAAATGTAGGGATGTGTAAAATAGCCACCCGTAGTTAAGCAGGCAGGCAAATCCTTATTGTTCTAGACACCTAAATGGATCCTAATGGGGACTTGTGTCGATGCTCTGCTTTATGCTATGTCCCTGAGATTCTCCATAGTGACTAGTAGATGGCACTGTGCTAAAGTATAAAACCCTTTGTAGCCATGCTCTGAGGGTCTATCTTGTGCTGGCTTGAGCAGGCAGGCAGAGCTCTAGTGGAACCTTGACAGGTCAGGTCTAGAAGGATAGGCTACTCACCTTAAGATGTCACTCTATGAGTGACAGATAGACAGGTTATTTAGCTAAGCAGCTTAAGGCTCCGACGAGGAGAGTCAGAGGGATTAATATCCTGGGTACTAATTGGCCAGAAGTAGGGACTAAGTGCATAGACTTAGGGATGAAGTGATTCCCCTAGGTTCTACTTAAGGAAAAGGCTGAAAGCTGGGTGTACCTTCATTGCTACTGTGTATGGCCTTTTCCCTGTGGGGACTAATACTAACCAAAGGTGCTGTGAGTATATGCCTATCCGCTGTTGTACGATCCTGATGTATGATCCTGTTTGCTCTATTGTACACTCCATGGAGGATTGTAGTATTAATAAATATGTTCATGGTTAAGTTATAAGAACCACTGGCATCCAATTCTTGCACCTTGCATCGAGTTACAGTTACACTACACCCTGCCTCCACACCGTTTGCCAGGGCTTACTCTCTAAGAATTAAGGTCTCATCCGGAGCACAATATAGGGAGTGGAGCTCATAGTTAGAGAACGGTGCACTCATTTTGCTATAGCGCTACAAAAGCATAGACTCTACGAACACAAAACTCTCAAAATCCATCGCCCCTTTACAAAGACCAAGGTCGTGGTCATGCGCAGTAGCATTGACCTAAAAGCTGCCCATGCACCATAAGAGTAATCATGACCTTGCTTCACTTCAGTCACACGTCCACAGTGTCCCCCTGGAGACCAGCCTTCAATCCACATACGGACATTAATGAAGACGGATATCTTAGTGACGTCAAATTTGGCAACATTGAGTCTTCAACTGGGAAGAAGAAAATAGATTTTGAAGAGGGAACTGCAGGCCAAATAAACAGTAATAATGTAGAGATCGGGATAGGAAGGACTCCTCTTTAAACTTGTCTCCCTAAGAAATAATCCAAATTACTTTTCTATCATGTTATTTGAGCAAAATACATGCGACAAGATACACATTAAGTGACATTGGCAAACCCGCTTAAACTCATCCTTACACTGTGTGCTTACTGCAGTCTCCCAATTGAATTCCTTGTAGAACTCCTTTTTATTTTCAAACACTTTAACGTATTTATTCTGTTTGTTAATAACCCATATTCCCTTTCCACATCTATATTAGTGAGCTATTTAAGGCATTACTGTGAAAAAGATGGTAAACAGTGGTAGCAATGGGCTTTATTATGGAGTGTTATTTGCAGAGAAATGAATTATCTCCTGACTATCTACACACAGTTGAGGGAAAAACCATAGCAACCATTTGAAAAATAAGAAAATAAGCACAAAAGTGCTATAAAACTTTTATTTCTTTCTCGTGATATGCCATTAGCATTGTGTGTCCATACATTTGTGAATAGCAAAAGGAAAACATTAAAAAATGATATTCTTTTTTATTTACATAAAGTAATGGTTTATGATCCTGAGAAGGGAACAGCTGGAGGATCTGGGGAAACTGTTGATATCAATAAGAAGTATAAACCTCTTTAGTATGTGTGTGTGTATATGTGAATATACACACACTATCTATATATATATATATATATATATATATATATATATATATATATATATATATATATATATATATATACAAGCCGTTTGCCATTCGGCCATTAGTGTTTTGTTTCATTCTTCTTCACTAACAACTACTCCTCTTCCAGCCCAAGTTGGTATGGCCAACACTAACACTTTTTCTGCTACATAACATACACATACATCTACTCTTTACTGCCAAGGGGCTTTTCCATACAAGGGGCTGGATATTGCAAATGAAATGGCAACTTTCATCTTGCTAAAAAGATACACGTCACATCATTCCTATTCTACCATCTATAAATGTGTTTGCACTTGGTCTAGTAAATTTCTGCATGATACATATTTTCAAACATTCTGTATCAGCATTTACATAATTTAATGTCTTTGACCTTTACATGGAACACAGCTACTAAGGCTTTAGTGCTGTAACTGGTGATAAAAACATCAGTATGACCTTTTTCGTGTTCATGTGGTATTTTTCAAAATAGCTTAGCACTATTTTATCACCAATCAACTTCTTTTTTCAGTAAGAAATTTGAAATGCCGTCAGAGACGAGGCTTCTTTAAAACAAAAAGTGAAAAGATAAACTGCCATCACTAAGTTTTGTAATGGAAGCCCTAAAAATGTCATTGTCCATATGACTACAAGGGGCAGATTTATCAAGGATCGAATTTCGAGGTAATTCGAAATTCGACCATCGAAGTCCGACATTCGAAGTCGAAGGATTTTTAAGATCGTACGATCGTACTTTGAATCATACGATCATACGATTTTACAAAAAAATCCTTCAACTTCTCAAAACTTAGCCAAATACTGGCTATAGGTTCTAGGAGGTCCCCATAGGCTAACATAGCAATTTGGCAGGTTTAAGGTGGCGAAGTGTCGAAGTCGAAGATTTTTAAAGAGACAGTACTTCGATTTTCGAATGGTCAGATTTGTGAAGTATTTTCAATTCGAATCGAAGTCGAATTTGGCCTATTCGATGGTCGAAGTACCCAAAAATTACTTCGCAATTCAAAGTTTTTTAATTCAAAAATTCACTTCGACCTTTGATAAATCTGCCCTCAGGTGTTTGCATTTATTTACAGGCTCCTAATATTGCACTGCAGGGTTCTGGTTCTTTTGAGCAAGCAGACAAAGAATCTACTCAAATAAGTGTGTATTAAAATGATTATACTGTAAAAAAGATAAATCAATGGATTGTTACACCTAAATTATTACACTTAGACTAAACAATAATTACAATATTTACAGTTACAAATGATACAAGTCTACATTGTTGTTACCACCGCAGCGACGGAATAGAGGTCAGCTTCGTAATGGCTTCCCTCTGGTCTGCAGTCCTCACATGTTGACTTGTCCCAGGCTCCTCCATCTCTCCTTCAGACTCCCAGCTGCTTTCAACTTGCCTACTTCCTGTTGAGCAAGTTTTCTCGCATACAGTAAGTTGATTCATGGTCCCCACAGCAGACATAGGATTAGTAGTCACAGGAAACCCTTGGGGTTTCATGTAAGTTCCCCGGACAACTGCTACCACCTAATGACAGAAATGCCTCTGGTGCGCTTTACTAAAGTTCAAGGGACACTAAAGAAGTGATATTGCTATTGTGAGTGTGTACTGTGTGTGTAAGACAGTAGACAATTCACTGGGTTGTAGTACTGACACTTGGCGCCAATGTAGCAGTTATAAGGCAGACTCTATGTTAGCTTCCCCCTTAGCCACTTTGAGGGGTCTATTTATTATGCTGTGTACAACAAAATTTGCCCAAAAAATGGTATAGAAAGCAGTGTAAAATAAATGGCGGATTTATCAAGGTCTGTTTTATTTTATGTGTTGTGTTATTGTACACACAAGGTATGTTTTAATCTTATGAACGCCACATTTGCCATCATTATTTTGCACTGCTTAAGACCTTTGTAAGTAAGTTCCAGCAAAAGTTGCTCAAAGAAAAATGCACCAACAAATTATGCCATTTTTACACTGTTTTTTTAAACAGCGATGCCTCGTGATTAATAATGAGCAACATATTTCGCCAAGTTTTGCTACTATAATGATGCCAATAGACTCTAATGGGTGAAAAAATTTGATGTGCATCAAAAATTTGTTGCAGAGTTTGTTGCGCGTCAGAAAAATGTTGTCGTCCGTAGACTTCAATGCATTTCGGCGATTGTTCGACATTTTTATGAATTTTCAGCAAAATGAAAATGGTCAAATTCTCTCATCACTACTGGTTATGTGTGGCAAATTATTCCTCCTGTGTGCCAATCTACAGTACAAAGGCTTGCTTCTCTGAATGTAAATGCTGGCACAGTGACTGCATATTTTTTCAGTATCTGAGTGTATCTGCAATCTCTTTTTATTCCGTTGTCTACACATATTTTAAATATATTTTAAATATCACAAATTGCTGATGTTGCACATGCACACATTTATACCAGAGTACTTGTGTTTTACCTTTTAGGTTTTCTCTTTTTTTGTATTCCTCCAGATGGTATATATGTACATGGTTCTCCTTGGCCCATATTCCCAGGGCAAGTGAATGATAGTATGTAGCACATCAATGCCTTTTCCATGTCTCCAGCTCTGAGACTTTTATGTTTCTCTCTCTCTCATACTATAATATTTTAACCTATGATTCTTTCCCTAAAGATTTTCATGCACATCTGATATGCTGCCAGGCACTCACAAGTCTTTTATTTTGGAAGACTTTGACAATGAATGCTTGCTCTGAAAGAGTTTAACATGTGCCATCTGTGCAATAGTAATATATCTCTCATTGTGCAGTCATTTATGCACGTAGTTTACTCCTGCTTGCTGCTCTATGGGGTGCCAGGGAGGGCAATACCATATAAATTCACACTGAGTAATTCTGTCTGAAGACAAATATTCTACCGTAACATCATAAACATGAGAGAAGACTTTTTTTTTTTTTTACACCCAAAGACACCCAGTGAGATAATGGAGTACAACTTCTTTTTATACTAAAAGAGCTGCATTTGCTAGTTAGAAAGGTAGGAATGTGGTTCTTAAACCTTTTCCAGGCCATGCAGCAACACTCTCACCTTAATTATGGTTATTAGGGCCAACCTGACTACATATCGATAACAGACCAATAGCAAGATGGATTAATTCACATGCTAAAAAACTCTGACGGGTTGTGAGGATGAGAGAACATGCAGTTAAAAGCCTTTAAAAATTGGGCCCAGATTCCATTAGAAGAAGGGTTGGACAGGTAGGTCTGCAGCTTTGTGCAACACAGCATCAAAATGTAAATGTTCATCAATAAACGGTGTCCATAGTACACAAATGAATATATTTAAAAGTATGTTTCACTCTTTTATTCATTTTACATACATTTATTTCTTTCACACTGCAAATCATTCAAACATCCCTCTCCATATGTCTCATGCTCCTTCCCACCTGTCTCTTTTCAAGCTGTTGATGTCTGTCTATCACTCAAGACTTTTGAGCCTGCATCTCATTGTGCTAGGCTTTTATTGGCGTTTCCCGGCAAGATATTCACAAATACACTTCTCTCTCTCTCTGGGAAGCCTTAACAGATGAATGTTTCATGCTTGGTGAATCTTTGACATTAAAAAAAACAGATTCAAGATTTTTTTTTTAAACTAAAGTTGAGTTGTCTTTTGAATATGAGAAGGCAGGAAGACAAAGTGCTAGGCAGGACCTATGGCAAACTGGGTGTATTTTTTCCTTTGTGACAGTATATTCTACAGTATGAGCATAAGCACAAAATAGTATTATATTTTCCACAACCCTGCAGGGAACCAATTAGGATTGGCAGCACTTTCATATAGTATAGCCAAACAGAAACTTTAATACAATTCAAATTGTATCCTAGATGTCAAAATTACAGCTTTGACAAATAAAATATAAATGCATGGGCAGCAAACTACAATCTGAATGAGCTTTCCTAGGAGCAGTCATTATATTATACACACATTGCTTATAACCTGTTTATTTATATTTGAGTCGTATGTGATAGGTCCCACTTTTAACAAATATTGGCCTTTGCTACACAATTGTTTTATCTGTCTTCTGACTTTCAATCACCACTGCAAATGGCACATAAGAAATCTGTCAGACTGCACATGAATATGACTACACAGCTGAGCTCTTATCAAATCACGTACATTTGTAACTAGGGATGCACCGAATCCAGGATTCGGTTAGGGATTTGGCCAGGATTCAGCCTTTTTCAGCAGAATTCAGATTTGGTCGATTCCTTCTGCCCGGCCAAACCGAATCCTAATTTGCATATGCAAATTAGGGCGGGGAGGAAATCACATTACCAAATTAGGATTCGGTTTGGTATTCTGCCAAAGCCTCCCTATTTGTATCTGCTTTCAGTAGTAAAAACTGTATTTACACTAGAATTCTCCGGCCATCTTTTATTGATAATAACCCTGTGGGCCTTTGCATGCCAATAGTACAACTGGTAGTTTACGGCAAATCTCAACTATGCTTTATGCATGAAGTCAGTACAGAAGCACAGATGCAGTTCACTGCCAATGCAAAGGTCAGCCCATTTCAGTACTCTGCTTATACAGATTTAGTTTTACAGGAGGTTGATTCATTCACTGGATTTTGTTTACCCAGAGCAATATGCAGTCTAAACATTGGCTTTTTAGCTTTAGGTCAGCTTTATATTATCTCTTTTGTTATCTATTCAATAACAAAAATGTATTTATGCATACAGTATATAGAAGACCATCAAGTGCTTGGCATATAGTTATAGAACCATCCATTCATAAGGACAAAATGAAACAAATTAAGTTGAATTGAGACACGGGGGGGGGGGTCTATGTTGCCAGTCTAAAAATAACAAACAAGGGAAAGTTGTGCTCACCACTATTTTTTAAAACCATTAGGCGGGCGTGCAATGAGGGTGTGACCACAAAATACTTATAGACAAATACAAGAGTCCTCTGCACTCAACCCATTATCAATATATTTAAGAGACATTTTGTGCATACTGCTACTGAAAAATGCCTTACCCTTTAAACAAAACAGGGATTGTTTGTCCATATATTGCAATATATTTAAGCTGGCCAACTACGTCAAAGTCATCCCATATCTGGCCAGTCCTATGCAAAATGTCTCTGTCTTAAATATATTTATAATGGGTTGAGTGCAGAGGACTCTTGTATTTGACTATATGTATTTTGTGGTCACAGCCTCATTGCGCCCCCGCCTAATGGTTTTAAAAACTAGTGGTGAGCACAACTTTCCCTTGTTTGTTATAGTTATACAGGAACAGTGACCAGCTCCATGTTGTAGCTCCCACCCTTCCCAGCTATAGTCAGGTGATCCCACTGGTGTCTAATAAAAGGGCAGCCAAGTTTGGGAGTTTTACTTTGAAAGCAGCTAGTAAGTTGTAGGTAAAACTTAGTCCCTTTGTAAAATGTGTAATGAAGCAATAGAATTATTAATGAATCAGATGAAAATTAAGCGTAGGACTGGCCAGATATGGGATGACTTTGACGTAGTTGGCCAGCTTAAATATATTGCAATATCTGGACAAACAATCCCTGTTTTGTTTAAAGGGTAAAGCATTTTTCAGTAGCAGTATGCACAAAATGTCTCTGTCTTAAATATATTGATAATGGGTTGAGTGCAGAGGACTCTTGTATTTGACCAGTCTACAAATAAGACAGCTGAGTTTCAGTTCTCAAGGCACCATTGAATCACCATTAAACAAAATGTCCTGTTACTTATAAAATGTAAAATATAAAATTTTTATTCAATCAGCATCATAATAAAAATACATAGACACTGACCCCGTATGATCCACCTTATGCGTTTCGTACCCTCCGGTACTTAATCATAGGTATTTCTGCCAGTATTTTCTCAGTTACAAAATTTAAAACCCGGGTTATCCCACCCATTTTAATTTAAAACCAATCAGTAAGGTTAATTCTCTATGTTAAGATCATGCTCTTTCTGGGGTACTAGTTCTATTCCCTGTATCATGTATAGACAATTATATCAACTATAGTCAACCTGTGAAGAATTGACCATTTACAATACAGCTCATGATAGTTAAGTCACAATTCCAAATCAGTATAATTGGATAGTACAGTTATATATATTAAAATCTCACACCATTATGGATATATTTATTTACTCACTCCTGAATACCATGAATACAGATGTAAATAAACAGATAACATCTCGGAACTTGACTAAATTTTAAATATAACATGTGATGTTGAACTCATAATTTAACCCTAAAGGCAATCTTATTTGTAGATGAAAGATCTAATATACCTCCCTCCTTGCCAATACCCAATGATTAAGTACCGGAGGGTTTAATGGTGACAAATTGAAACAAAGCCTTTTACTAAACGGTTATGAAGACAGCTAGCTTATTCCCCCTAGAATTATACAAGTACCATTATTCTTTATACTGACTTGAATATTAGTTAAATTTAGCCTGGACTCCTTAGGGCAATGTTCTGGCATTCTGTCGCCGCGTTATAACACTGATCGACAAATAGCACCATGTGTCATTGCCCTAAAAGCCACTTTTCCATTTAAAGAATGAGCAGTGTGAACTAATTAAAACGAGATAAAACACGTATCTACTGTATTTTCATTCCTTTATGTGTCACAGATAAAATATAGAATCTTCAATTTGCTACTGTACACTGGAGGTCACTTAGGATGTTCGTATGAAGGACTCTTCCATATGTTCACTTATGAGTTATGTTCAAGAAGATCAACTAAAGTTGTTGCGGCACCAACAACTTGGATATTCCTCCTTTGTTCATGAAGTCTCTACTCATGGGATTTAAGCATTTTCGCTAAAAACAGGGAAGCTAATCAGAGATTCTAGTAAACCCTTTGTTACTTCTCTTTTACTATAAAGGGTATCACATGACACCACCAAAATATTATCTCTATCTAACCTACTCCATCTATCTCCCACCACACTTCCAAATTCATCATGCTAAAAGCAAAAGTATTATAAACACGGATTTGTTATTGTTAGATTTAGTTCCGTCTGTGTTGGAATGTTAGATTCGCCAACAAGCATGACAGGGCTGCAGAATTTTGGGGTGGGGGGATGACAAGCAGCCATAAAAGTAACACATCTTACAAAATAAAAGTGACTTAAAAGTTCAAACCTTGTTTATAAGAGGATATTGCTTTACTAACTAGAGATAGGCAAATGTTTTTGCAGTGTAATTTCAGCTTGAGTATGATGAATTTCAGTGAAAATTGTGAAATTTCCCACAAAACAAAATGCCTCAAGTTTTCTCATCACTCTTACTAACATATGGGTGGTACCACAACAACATCTTGACACATCTTTGTGCTACTATATAGAGGAGTGCATGCTGTTCCATCACCACATGAAAACTCTACATAACAGCAATCCAATTTATGAAAAACACACCAGGGCTCATTAAGTCCAATGTACAACTTGTTTGTTAAATAAAACAAACATTGCTATAAAATAATGTAAAGTGCTGTGTAACTTGCTGGTGCTATACAAATTAATGATCATGATGATGTAAGCATTCAATACTTTACTAGATTTCACTCTTGTTTATCCACTGCTTAAAATGAAAGATAAATAACAGAAATATAAAAGGGTATAAATACTGGCTTGCTTTCTTCCAGTTCTCTGTACTTTTTTAGAAGGCTCTTGAAACCATTGAGAGGTGAACATTGTAGAGATGTAGGGGAAGACTCAACTGAAAAGAGACTCTAACAGAGACAGAGTCATGTTAGCAGAGAGCTGATCTGAACTCCATGTGCAGTTTATTTGTAAGTGAGGACAGATATGTACATAGTGATGGGCAAATTTGTGACGTTTCGGCTCGCCAAAAAAATTTGCAAATTTCACGCGAAATTTGCGAAACGGCGAAAAAATCGCGAAACGGCGCCGGCGTCTCGTTTTTGACGCCGGCGCCCGTTTTTTTACGCCTCCGCCCGTTTTTTGCCCTCGAATTATCGCGGGCGTTTTGCAAATTTATTCGCTGGCGCCGAATCGCGCAAATTCGCCACGAATAAATTCGTCCATCACTACAGATACACCAACTTCTGTGCGCACAGTAACTTGGTTGCTTTATAGAATCTGTCTGTTGTATTCCAACAGCCCTTCTCAAAAGCATGGAAGAACAATTTGCCAATAACCTTTTGATATTGGTGGTTGTCTGTCAACAATCACTCAATATTCTCCCCTTTCAGGCATTCAACTTCCATTGGTGTTCACTTACTTTGCTTCTTCCATTCCACAATAAGTTATCAGTTCTTGAATTTTATTTTTCTGATTAAGTAGAAAACGTCCATCATCATCTCTCTCAATTTGTATTCCAAGGTAATTTGTGACATTTCCCAAATCCTTAATTTCAAAGTTTGCCTTTCGTCATTGAACAATGTCATTACTGTCCCCTTCTTGCTCATAACAGACAAGTCCATCATCCACATAGATCAATACATATACCCATCTGTTGTTTTCTTGCTTACTGTACAGACATGGATGTGCCTTGCTTCTGGAAAATCCTCCATGTAAAAGAATTTATTTTCTCATTCCAGGCTCTGGCAGCTTGTTTAGGTCATATAGGCCTTCATCAATTTCACAATAAAGAAATGCAGTTTACACATCTAGATGCCTTACTTGCTTACCATTGCTGGCTGCCATACATACGTGCTCTCACAGTTGTATATTTCACTACTGGAGCAAAAGTTTCATCATAGCCCTGACTAAATTTTTGTGAGTACCCTTTGGTGACTAAACTAGTCTTGTAACACTCAACCACTTGCATTGTATTTCACTTTAAATATCCACTTACAACCTATTGCTTTGTAGTGCTGAGGTAACTGAGTCAAAGTCCATGTTCATTTTTGTTCAAGGAATCGATTTCTTCTTGTGTTGAAACTTGCCATTTTTTGGCTTCACTTTTTGGTAGCTGATTGATCTCTTCCCAGGAGTTTGGTTCAAATATTTCTTGTGTATACGCTTTGTAAGAGAGCCAGGGAGCTGGTATCCCTTTTGTAGTTTGGTTTGACCTTCACAGATCACTTTTCTCTGTGACATTTGGTTGTTGAGGTGTAATTTGTGAATTTTCCATCATGTGCTTCATAGATTCACCTGTTTTGTCAAGTGGTTCTGCTCCTCCTGTCACAGACACTGTTGTTGTCTCTTCAGAGGCTGTAGATATCATGGTTTTTGATAAGGAGGACTCATCAAAATATACATTGTTACTTACATTGTAAGCTTTACTTTGCTCACTGTAGCCAACCAATACAAATTCCGTATTCTCCCAGTTGGTGGCATTTTTCACTTGGAATATGCACATATGCCTTGTACCCAAATTTCCTGGAAATTTTTTAACAATAAGTAGCCACTTCAAGCATTTTAACCAACATCTCTAATAAAGACTTATATATAATATGGGTTATTGCTATAAATGTTTGGGCCCTGTGCACAGGTCCAAATATAAATACACTCAAATTAGAAACATGCACAGAACCTTAAATCAAACATTTATTTGTGCAAATGTCAATACAAGTGTTCATGCATAAAGTGACCGCATAGCAGTGTCTCCCTCCCTGTCTGCATACTGTACCTTGTGTCAGCCACTCCCTCCTGATGCGTTTCTCGCCATTGGGAACTAAGGGGAGCTCTAATAAAGACGTTGATACGACCTATATGTGCCCGCACTATTAAAATTGACTTAAGCATAAGAGCACAGTTTCGCTAAGCAGAATTGAACTCGCACTAACGAATTAACGCTAGCAAAACTTCACCAGCGTTCGGCTGCTGAGATGCAACTTCGAATTTTAGTAAATTGGCATAGTGGTGACGAATTTACGCCTGATGAAGTGGCACGAAGTGTGGCACGAGTATTTGCTGGCAAAAATTTGCCCTTTAGTTAATTTGCCCCTAGGTTTTTTTACTATTCCATAGCTTGTAAGGCATAGATGCTATTGATTTTGACTGTAGATGGTTTTGAAGGTACGTTGCTGTGGTTTTTGCTTCTCCCCAGAATTTGTTTGGGAGGTTTGGGAGGCTGCATAGAAAGAGATCTGCTAAATGGCTATCGTTAATTTCCTCTCCAATTCCTCTGAGCTGTTAAATGTTCCTGCATTTCCTGCATTATCTCATCCTGTATAGCTCATGTAGCAGGTACAGTTTACTGTTGAAGTTGGATCTCTCATGGTGTGACTGCAGTGCATTCCACATACCTTTTGCTGTAGATTCTTTCCTGATGTGAATCAGTTGATCATCTTCCTCCAGTAGGCTAATAACTGATCTAGCCTGTCTGTTTCTTTTATCCCAGTCCTCAGGATTGATTTCTGGTCTCTCTGTGCTGAGTACTTCCCACAGGTCATCCTTACATAAAAGCATTTTCATTTTAAATTTCCATAGCTGATAGTTGCTGTTATTCAGCTTTGCTATACCTGACCTGAACTCCACACTAGCTGCCATCTTACCATGTGCTCAGCTTCTGTCGGTCTCTACAGAGATTTTCAGGATCAGATTTTAGTGATGCTGTGACCTAGGCCCATAACAGAGAGCTGATCTGAACTGCATGTGCAGCTTCTTTATAAGTAGGGTTGCCACCTTTCTATGGCCCACAATCTAGTTAGGGGGCCATGATGTCAGAGGGGCGGGTTAGTGATCTTGGGGGTGGAGCGAGAGCCATTTTGGGGGCAGAATCATGGCATGGTGATCAGCGATTGGCTGATCGCCATGTCAATCAATGGAGATCTTGCCTGGTTTTGAAATCGGTCAGTCTTGGTCAAATCAAGACAGGTGGCAACCCTATTTGTAAGTGAGGACAGACACACCAACTTCTGTGTGAACAGTAACTTTATAGAACTCAGCATAAACACTTCAGCATAACATGTCTGCAACAGGAACTTTCATTGAGAGAACACATACAGGAAGAGGAAGAAGTAAATCACACAGGATTACAGGTCAAACATGACATCACATTGCTAAGCAACAATAGACCCTCCCCTGTGTTAAGAAACATACACTGGATCGCTGTCTGTTATATTCCAAGAAGTTAGAGGACCCAAATCACCAGAAATATTCCAGGCAGGAATTCTGAGCTATTATGAGTCCAATATTAGTATACCGTATATACTCGAGTATAAGCCGAGTTTTTCAGCATCCAAAATGTGCTGAAAAAGTCTACCTCGGCTTATACTCGGGTCAGCGGGCAGTAGCAGAGATTGCAGTCACTTTTAATCATTCCTATACCAACAGTTCACTTGGGGAGAGACTGCAATATCCCACAATGCCCTCTGTTGGTTTTATGAAAGAATAACAGTGCGCCCTCTGTTGGTTATATCAAAGAATAACAGTGACTGCAATATCACACAGCGCCATCTGTTGGTTGTATCAAAGAATAACAGTGACTGCAATATTACACAGCGCCATCTGTTGGTTATATCAAAGGATAACAGTAACTGCAATATCACACAGCGCCATCTGTTGGTTGTATCAAAGAATAACAGTGACTGCAATATCACACAGCACCATCTGTTGGTTATATCAAAGAATAACAGTAACTGCAATATCACACAGCGCCATCTGTTGGTTGTATCAAAGAATAACAGTGACTGCAATATCACACAGCGCCATCTGTTGGTTGTATCAAAGAATAACAGTGACTGCAATATCACACAGCGCCATCTGTTGGTTATATCAAAGAATAACAGTAACTGCAATATCACACAGCACCATCTGTTGGTTGTATCAAAAAATAACAGTGACTGCAATATCACACAGCGCCATCTGTTGGTTATATCAAAGAATAACAGTAACTGCAATATCACACAGCGCCATCTGTTGGTGAATAAAGGATTAACAGTGATGGCAATATCACACAGCGCCATCTGTTGGTTATACGAAAGATCAGTGATGGTTTTATGACACACAGCACTCTCTGCACAATTCTCTGTCACCATCAACTTTGCAAAGAAGTCCGGTCGATCGCTGGGGGAGTCTCTTTGGCGGAAGGTGCGCTGCTGGGAGACAGGGCTGTAGTTGTGTCTAGGCTTATACTAGAGTCAATAAGTTTTCCCAGTTTTCGTAGGTAAAATTCGGTACTTCGGCTTATACTCGGATCGGCTTATACTCGAGTATATACGGTACTTATAATAGAGATTATAAATATATGAGCTATCATAGTTTACTATTCTGTTATGAAGTAAATTTGGAATATTTGTGACAGGGTTAGTCTTTCCTTTACACTTTTGGGTTATTGAAGAAAATATATAAGATACAGAAAATAAACTGGGGGGGGGTGAAAACATTTGACAGAAGATATTTAAATCTAATCCTTGATGGTGTAGTAATAACAATCATATGTAAAGACAAACATACCACAATAACACATTTGCTCTGGAGATAAGCAAGGACAGCAGATTGAAATGTCAAAGTGCTGGACTAAAATTAGGGTTGAAAATAATACAGAACAGAATTATTGTGATCATTATAGTGTTTTATGTAGTATTCATTCCCTTTAGAATAAACTGATGTTGGTTGAAAGAGTCACCAAAGCTAATACCTATATTCTAGAACATCATTGTAGATACAAAATAAAATGTATTTGAAAGTATTTAATTGTGACTTCCTGAAGTAAGACCAAGCTACTACTGAAGAAATGGTGATATAGTGTGTGCTGCAAAAAGAAGATAAGGAACTGACGTGTTCTTTAAGTCCCCCAAGATGACCCATCTTCTGCTTTGAAAAAATATGGTAGGCATATTGGAACCTCTAGCTACATGTATGCTGCAAGTCAAAAGTGCAAGGTGCAAGGCTTTACTGAATGCCAAGCAGGAGATTAATGGAGGGTATAAATCCTCACTTGACAAAGGGGGAATATAAGTATATATATTTATATCACTTGCATAGGATTTATCTATGGATCACAATTACAGAAACTACATTAAAAGCATTCAAAGCCAAATAAAGGAGAAAAGGCACAGGGTACACATCAGATATGCTCTGTAGTATACAATGGGATCCTTCAGAACTTGACTATGTATCCAATGCGTGAATGGTTGCCCCCAAGGCTACACAGAAGCTTGTTAATATAAACTCTAGTAGAGTTTTTAACGCAAACACACCCGTTTTACCAGTGCAGGGCAGCAGTACATTATATTGTCATTCCTTTTAAACACTTTCATTTTTGGTGTTACTGTTCCTTTAAAGATCTGAAGCTCTTGATGTTAGATGTTCATTTAAACTCCAATGCAAGCGTTTCTCACTTATCTCTTATATCTGTAGTTGGAATGGTCAAACTTTTAACCAATTTACAATTACCATAATCAACAATCCAATTTTGTTTTGTGGGCAACAGAACAGCTGCATGTATTACAGACAAATGTCTTGAAAAATATATATGTGCATTTGTATTAATATGGTGCTGCTTGTGTATGCAGTACTGTGCATTTTTTAATAATACATTCTTAATGCAAACAAGGGAACAACAGTGTAAATGAATACAGGTAAGGGATCTGTTATCCTGAAACATGTTATCCAGAAAGCTCCGGATTTTGGAAGGCAATCTCCCATATATTCCATTTTTGTCCATATAACCCCAAATTTTAAAAAATTATTTCCTTTTTCTCTGTAATAATAAAACAGTACCTTTTACTTGATCTCAAATAAGATATAATTAATTCTTATTTGAGGCAAAACAATCCTTTTGGGTTTACTTTATGTTTACATGATTTTCTAGTAGACTTAAAGTGAAACTGGCCCTAAAATGTTTCTTTTCAAAATATTAATCTACAGTACATTAAGGGGCAGATTCACTAACTTCGAGTGAAGGATTCGAATGAAAAAAATTCGAATTTCGAAGTATTTTTTGGGTACTTCGACCATCGAATTGGTTAAATTCATTCGAATTCGAACGAAATCGAACGAATCGAAGTAAAAATCGTTCGACTATTCGACCATTCGATAGTCGAAGTACTTTCCCTTTAAAAAAAACTTCGACCCCCTACTTCGGCAGATAAAACCTTCCGAAGTCAATGTTAGCCTATGGGGAAGGTCCCCATAGGTTTGCTAACCTTTTTTTGATCGAAGGATTTTCCTTCGATCGTTGGATTAAAATCGTTCGAATCGTTCGATTCGAAGGATTTAATCGTTCGATCGAACGAAAAATCCTTCGATCGATCGCAGGATTAGCGCTAAATCCTTCGACTTCGATATTCGAAGTCGAAGGATTTCAATTCGAGGGTCGAATTTCGAAGTATTTTTAACTTCGAAATTCGACCCTTAGTGAATCTGCCCCTAATAGTTACCTATAGGTCTCTTTTTTCGCTGATAGTTCTGCTTTTGTAAGTAATTCTTACTTGTAGTTCCAAAACCTGACTGTTTTGCCAACCTGTCTCTTCTCAGCCTGTCATTTAGAGTTTCTAATACTAACGGACTCCTGTTGCACAAATATGGCAGCTCCCTTATAGAGGAACATGTGGGTAAGAAAAGTAATGTAAAAGCATCAGGCAAATTCTTTAATGTCAAAATTATAAATATCATCCAAAGACACTGTTTTGATAGATATGAAAAAGATTATTTTCTGGTATCATTATCTCTTTAAGGTATGAGGATCCAAATTATGGAAAGATCTATTATCCTGAAATCCACAGGTCCCGAGCATTTTGGATAACGGGTCACATACCTGTAATAAGTAAATAGGAATACTTAACTCTAATTACAACAAAGATTTAATGTTAATTATGATGAGACATGAAAATGGGGATCCTCTTAAAGGGGTTGTTCACCTTTGAGACAACTTTTAATATGATGCAGAGAGTGATATTCTGAGACGATTTGCAATTTGTTTGAGAGTAATTTAGCTTTTTATTCAGCATCTCTTCAATTTGCATCTCAAGCAAGCTGGTAAATAGGGTCCAAATTACCCTAGCAACAATGCATTGATTTGAAAAAGAGACTGGAATATGGATAGGAGAGGCCTGAATAGAAGGATCAGTAATAAAAAGTAACAAATAACAATACATTTGTAGCCTTACAGAGCGTTAGTTTTTTAGAAGGGAGTCAGCGACGCCCATTTGAAAGCTTGAAAGTCAGAAGAAAATGGCAAATAACTATAAACCTATAAAAAATAAATAATGAAAGCCAATTGAAAAGTTGCTTAGAGCTGACCGTTCTATAACAAAATAAAAGATACCTTAAGGGTGAACCACCCCTTTAATGGCACCCTGCTTTAATTGTAGGTTCTTATATGGAGGGGTCTGCCTAAAGGAGTGCTATAATTACCTTATTCCAATTTTGTATTTTTAAAATAAAATGAAGATGGGGTATCAGCCAGAAACTAAAGCTCCACATGGACCATGACTTATTCCTGCCACATCTAAGCATCAGGTCACAAGTACTCATTCCTGCAGTGATCATGCTGGAGTTAATTATGTTATCCCTTGACCCATTGATGCTCCCTATCTACCAAAGTCATATAAACTGTTTATGCTTTATGCACTACAGCAGATTACAGCAGGCTGGCTCTTTAGATTTACGATTCAATTTTTAGTTTAAAATATTATATATATATATATATATATATATATATATATATATATATATATATATATATATATATATATATATATATATTGTGACAGGGTGTTTGGGAAAGTGCCCTTAAGCTGCATGATAGGTGTTGCAGAGGGATACCCAGCACAGGTAGGGTACTATTGCCTCTCAGCAATGTAATTAAGTGGTAGCTGAGAGAGGAGCTACCTAGAAAAGGTAAAAGGGCTGGGTTACCACACCTGAGGGCTCTCTCCTTATACCTCCTAGGGTGGAGGGAAGTGTGGCGCTGCTGGGAGAGACAGTGCCTGAAAAAGGTGTCTTGCTGCCAGCAAGAGTGTGGCAGAGGCTGGTGAGCCTAAGGGTAGGACTTGACGACATGATTGGAGCCGACACGTCACAATGCGACTAAACGCATTGCGATGTGTCGGCTCCAATAACGTCGTCAAGTCCTACCCTTAATCCCTGGAGAGGAGATGGGACTGGAATAGGCTAGTGAGCCTGAGTCCCAGGAGGGGAAGCCAGCAGGGCTGAGCGAGAAGCCCAAAGGCTCTGAAGTTCCAGAGGGTGAGTTTCCCTTGATGGAGCGACCAGAGGGGAGAGAACGCTGAAGGTTTTTCTTTTAAAGTTGTTGAGCTGTACCCTGCATGTTCTACATTGAAGTTGCTGAACTGGGGGTTTTGTTGGGAATGCCCAGTACTTAATAAACCTGTGTTTTGTCTGAAGCCTTGGTGTCCCTGTCTCTAAGCTCCAAATCCTACGCTATCTGCCTACCATATGCTAATTCCCCCATAAAAGTGCATGTGCAGGCCAGTGGCATGTCACTATATATATATATATATATATATATATATATATATATATATATATTGTAGTCTTCTTAATTTTCTTTTAAGAAGTGCCTGCCCCTTCCTTTGAGGGTCCCAGGACCCCTCTAGCAATCTTCCTCCTGCTGCTGCCTCATGCTGTGTAGCTCACTCACTTCTTTGATGCACCCACCTTCTGGGTTTCCAAGGCAACGGCCTTCATTCTGCCATGCGGTGAAGTTGCAAGATGCTCCCTGAGCTCCGAGTCTGTTTTTTTTGTCAGTCAGGCTGAGAAGGGGGAGGGAAGAACCTAACGAAGCAAGGGGTGAAAAAGAGAAAGTGGCAGGAGAAGAGATAAAAGACAGTAGGATACAGTGGTGGTAGGGAGTAAAAGAGAGTGTAAACTAAGGGCACCAATAGGCCTTTAATTGTAGTCACATAAAGTATATGTCCCTTTGGAGATTATTGTATTTTTTTCATTTAAAAAGTTCAGTATTTTTGAGTGACATCATATGGTAACAAGGAACAAAAATGATTGACTAATTAGACATTTATTGAAGCTGCCATTACATCTCACTTTGTGATGCAGGGACAGATGTAGCCATACTGTATGACAGCAATGATATATTATAGTAGACACATGGGAACAGCAATGGGGCCCCTGCCTGCAGGAGCTTCTAAATAAAACTATGGCTGCTGTAGTCATGCAAGGTCAGTGCAGCTTGTCTTACAGGACGTTTATGTGGTACTTCGACAAAGACAAAACCTTTGTATGAGGCAATTACCACTGAATATCCGTGTTTGATGTGCTATTATAGGAACAAAGCTGTGGGCACAAAGTGTATTTTACAGTTCCCTGATATCCACGTAGCCAAAGTAATGTTCTATGATGGTTTGAGTTAATTGCCAGGCGACCCGTGTGTGGGAAAGTCCAAGAGCTGCGATGTGGGAGTCACAGCATTATGAAAGTTCTTTGGCAGAGAATCTGTGTGGCGTGTGACAATGCAAGGGAACAGTAGGAGGAGCTGTGTGACAGGGTTAAGGTAAAGTGAGTGAAGTGATATTGAGAAATTAGCACCCACCAGATGAAAAGGGCTCGAAGTCTGTGCTGTTCTTCAGAAGAATTGTGTCAGTGAAAAATCAGCATGTGTTGTGAGCTGTGAATATTACCCTGCTGTTTTGTACAAGCTCAGCAGAAATACCAATCTATTGCAGGCCTAGGGGGTCAAGAACATCGCACCATAGGTCAGTTGAAATATGTTGGCATCTCCATGACCCTCATGATAATTGGTAAAGTTCCAAAAAGGTATTGTATTTAAAACATGGGGTTTCAAAAACCTACAACAACAAAACCTACAGAGAATCAGACAGGGCATAAAGAACTTCTTGCTCTGCCTTCCTTGCATTTATTCTGACCTTTCACTATGCCAGGCATGCCCAGCATCCAGCCTCGCTTGAAATAGATTCTGTGACTGTGTGAAGTTACTCGCAATTTATTGATTTAGACTGAACCCACTGTCCTTAATTGCCAAAGAGTAGTGAGAACCAACTTTCAACATCTAGCGGAGAGTTAAATTCCCCAGTGGCAAGATATTTAATGGCTCATAAACACGCTGCCAAAGATCTAAAATATTTGGCCATCAGAGTATATCCTTCAATAGGTCACGACAGAGAAAAATGTATCTCTGAGATGCACTTGATTTTTTCAGCTAAAAAAAACCTTTTCATTGATGGTTTGGATGAACACTTCAGCAAAGATATGCATCATTACAGCCACAAGGGCTATTTATGAGCTTTTTTCCTGTAGACATCTTTTTCTGTGTAAAAAGGACCTAATGTTGCATTACAAAATATGAGCATGAGGCAACAGCTATATGCAATGAGAGTCTCACTATTATGGCCCTCTGTTTCCTGTGCTTACTAGAAATGAAACACGTATGTATATGTTTACTGCTGCAAAGACAGGGCTCATCAGTAACACTTCAAATTACAAGACTTACATTGATTTCATATGATACAAGAATTCTAATGAGTTTTAGGGGAGGATCCTTGAAAAAGAAAAAAAATTAAAAGGGTGAAGGAATTCTCGGGTTATTGATTCCTTCTATTGTCAATACCATATCCATTCAAACATTTTCTTATCTCTGCAAGGGCGGGGTTGTATCTATGCCCAGGAATAAACATGAACTAATTTGTACAAAATGCATTAGAGCAGCCAATATAAAATGCTAGCAGTCACCTGTGCTGGCGCTGGTATTGCTGATAAAGCCCTAGTATTAGTAAAAGTGCAAAGATTTAGCACCTAGTAAATCTCTTCCCTTGAACCCATCTCCTTTCAGCTCCCAGATACCAGTAAGGAAAGAGTGTGCGGTTAACTCTGTGCTTACCTTGAGAAATGATGCAAGCTGCATGCACAATCAACATACTGATGGATCAGCCTATTAAAGATTATAGTACAGCAAGAAAGAGACAGAAATATATCAATGTCAGTTCATGGCATAGGACATAGTAAATATGGAAAGGGCAGAGAGGCTGGTTCTTGGAATAGTTGTGGTTGGAAGCAGCAATTGATTGTGCAGTCAGGTGGGAAAATGAAAACTATGAATACAGTCAAACAATTAATGCATTAGCTAAGCAATAGGGTGAAACTAGAGGCAAGCCGTATGCTTTCTCTGTGTATGTAATGGAGCAAGTTATAAAGTAAGGTGTATATTCCTCAAGCAAGGACTGTAGAAACAACCATACAGAAGAGGTGTGTTCTGCTTGTTTTCCAAACAGACATCCATGGAGCATGGGCTATGATCTCTGCAGACAGCAGATGGGAGTAGTTCATTTTGAAGGAAGCATATCAATAAAGCTACCCATGTAATGTGTGCCATTACCTCACTGGAAGCAGCATGTTCAATTGTTTCCAAGGAAGGAACGTTATTTCCTCATTGGTAAAAGAATAGTAGAATTTGGTACTGGCTCTTAGTTCAGTGTAACTGGGTCTTATCTCAGACTTTTAAGTTTAAATATATACTTAAATTGCTGGCCAAATAGAAGTGGTTGTGCATGTGGCTTATTTTAATTAATGGATGTATTTATTTATTGATTTTATTTACTACTGAAGGGCAACTAAAGGCCCCAAAAATATCCTCTTGACCATGTTAGGCCTTTGGGGTGAGGGTAGTAAAACTTTTGTTTGGAGAGACTACCAATAGAAGGCCTCACATGATCAGAAGATGGGAAGTTGATGGGCGCACCTTTGAAAATTCTCTAGAACTATTTGGTAGCAAATTATCTTTCTTGCCTTTTAGTCAATTGGTGAATTTGCTGTGAATTGTCATTTTGGTGAATTTTCACCAATAAAAAAAAAAAACACAATTATCTCTACTTCCACTTGGTCTGAACTTCACCATATAGATTGTTACAAAGGGAACTATTTCACTGTTGTGTATCATTAACAAATAATAGGATAAAGAGCTAGGCTAAATTGCAGCAAGATTCCCTAAATTAGTGTGTTCTAGAAAAAATCTGATGGAATTCCAGAAAACTGGTGCAGTTGAGGAAAGTCCTAAATGCATGTGAAGAAGTAATGAGAAGTAGACGGCATTGAGTAATAGATTGGTGGCACTAACAAGCCGTTTGGTGAATTCTTACAGATAAGGACACAGATGGTGACAAGTGAGGTGCTGTAGCTCTCTATATGCCTGACATGGGTCACATACAATGCAATAATGATACAGTGATAAGGTTTCATGGGGAACAAGTTTCCTTTCGGCAGATATATGACTCCAGGTTTGGGTAACTAGTGATGTCATTGCTAAGGTTCCTACATGAACAGCAATGTGACTAAAATAAAGATCAAAATCTATTCTTTCACATCCAGTGTTTCTTCCCCATGCCTGTTGGTAAAGACCCACAATGCAAATTAAATCAATTAGCACGTGTTTTGCCATGTCAATGCATGTAGAAAGGCTCTTAAGTAGATTCTTCTTCAACCCCAGTTAGACCATGTACATTTTAAAGATCTTTGTTTGTATGACACAAACTCAGCCAGAGTCAGAGTGTTTCTTATAATGATCTTTGAAAACGGCCTTCACACAGTTCTTTTTTTTTATTTCTGAAGTGTTTCTTGAAAAAAAAAATTACACCTATTCCTGAAAGCTCATTGTGCGAAAGCTTCTTTGCTAGGTAGGCAGGAAATCCGAATAATTGAACAGAAATGGGAGTTTGGTTAATTAACACCTGAAGTCATTTCTTTACTTTTCAGAATAGTTAGCTATAACTCTAATTCTGTTAACTAAATTCATTTGATTAATGTGCCCTAACAAACAGTGCGACTTTGGTGACAAAAACACATTAGGCATCATTTATGAAGCCATCACCAATGTTCAAAGTGCAAAAAAGCATTGTTATTTTACACCTTGCTGCAGGCTGCACCTTGTGGGACAGATCTTTGCTAGAATGGAAATCAAAGAGTTGAGACTTACTTGGAATACAGTACTGTCTCTGTTTGGTAGAACTGAAGAAGAAAAAAGTTGCACTCTACGACTCAATGCGGTGTACGCGTCGTAGAGTGCAACTTTTTTCTTCTTCAGTTCTGTACTACGTTCACGCTGGGTCACGTGACTCTGGAAAAGTTTGCACCAACCGTAACATCATTATAAGTGTTTCATCCATAACTGTGAGTGTATCAAACCTACTTTTCTCTGGCAGCACTGCATGAAAACTGGGATTTAGGCTGGTGATCAAGGTCGAACTGGGCTGACCTGCTCCCAGCCTGAGTCTGTTTTTTCTGCCCCCGACTTTCCATAAAACAAAACAACTATCAATAACTATAACATATACTTAATGGTATATGAATCCTTTGAGTTGCATTCTTAGGCCTATGGCACATTCATGAGTTTTTCATCTATCCCTTATTTCTCAGTCTAAAAACCGTCAAAATACCCCAAAGCACACCTGATGCCCTCCATTGTAGTAAATAGGAAACATTTCCAAACACCACAATTGTTGATTGTAAAGGAATTTACTTTGAAAAATTTGACTTTTCTTCTGTGCCATATGTAAGCAGATCTCCTCCTTCCATTGGGCAAGGATTTAGTAGAAGATTTATTATATTAAGAATTAGTATTTTACGTCTTATCTACTGGGTTCTCCTCTATGTTAGAAAGTGGCCCCATATGTATTTTATTTCACACACAATAACCATAAAAAAATACTGGAAACAAGAGGCTGCTCTCCTAAGTGTTAATGTTTTATAGATGCCCCTTGAAAAAGCAAAAAACAGTCGATCCTGATAACGGTAAAATGTTTCATATGGTCCACCCAGAAGTCACTTATAACCACTCTCTAGTAGAGCCTTTTGTATATTATTTGGAAGGGAAATCCCTAGGAGCATTTTCTAATTGGACCAGAATTAGTTGAGTACTGCAGGGATCTGTCCTTGCCCCTCTTTTTTTATTAATAACCTTGAGTTGTGAATTGTATGTACTGCCTCTATTTTTTGCTGATATTACTAAATTGTGCAGCACTGTAAGTTCCATGCAGGATGTTACTGCTTTGCAGAATAATTTTACTAAATTGCAGAGGGAGCAACCAAATTGGCAGATGGGGTTCAGTATTGATAAATGCAAGGTTATGAAGAAGGATTTGCCATAATGAAGAAGGATTTGGGTTTTTTGTGGGTAACTAACTGTACAACTCTAAGCAGTGTTACTTGGTGGCTACTAAAGCACATAAAGTACTGTTTTAAGGGATGAAATGATCATTTTGCCTTTTTAAATATCATAGGTAGGCCTCACCTTGAGTAAGCAGTTCATATATATTTAAAATATTTTTATATATGTGAGTGTATTGATATGTCTGTAAATGTATATATAGAATGGTTGTCATTTGGACAGATTGAACTTGATTGACTATTTCAATTTATAAAAATGTACTATATTAAAATTATATGGCCCTAACATATAAAATTGTGACTACCAAATACATTTCTATACCATTCAGGGTTGCCCAAATTGTATTCTATCCCACTGACAGTGTCTATATTTATAAACCCTGTATGTATTCATTTTTTTTTCCTATACATGCTGAATGCTTGCAGCTCAAAGCTCCAAATTTAACTTGAAAGAGATTACATTTTTAACAAAGATTAAAAGGAATACAAAATTTGAGCAATCTATTGATATTCAGTTAACTTGTTATTTTACCACTAAAGGGAGCAGAACGAATATCATTAAAGAGGAGCTGTCATAGCTACAAACATGCATCCAAACCGTAGTGGATATTTCATAAATCTATTTTCTTAATGGGCTTTAAGATTGTTTTTCCTGTTTTTAAGATGTTAAATGGTTTATTAGTGTCCCTTTTCAACCTAGCTTTTTTTCCCTGCTGCAAATACAGTAATTCATCCATGCAGATCTGAAGCAGTGACAAATCTCCTTTAATGTGGCAATAGCATGCTGGTACATTTTTCATATTAAGCGAATTTGTTTGAGTCCTGGTATTTCATTAGACAAGAAAATGCAATAGTATAAGTAAACATGCCTGCCACATGACAAACGTGACTTGAGCTCTGAATTATCGAGAATGCAGCTAAAATTTACACTACATTGACAGGCTGGAATGGAAAATACAGAAGCATTGGTAAATTACAGGTGAGTTTACAGCTGCCCAATGTCATATCACTTGTTAAATCTGAGAATGTTTCTGTTTTTTTCAATTCCAAATTGGATCCCTGCATTCTGTAAAGCATGAGCATATATCTGAATTTGGTTATCAGCTGGGCTCTTGTGGAGTTACATGACCGTGCACAAGCTGCACATATTTCGGGAAGCAGGCTACTTCAATACATTCATGGTGCACTCCTGCTGGCTGCAGATTTAATTGTTTTTATCATGTCTTTCTACTGTATGTATTGTATTTTCCATGAATGCAATAGAACTGTTCCTGATGTTTTCCTCTAGTGACTTCGCTCAAAGCCAACATCTAACAAAAGTGTTTTCACAGCTTAGATTTTTATTGTCTGAGGTTTGAATGTTCAGCTAATTAGAGCAGAGCAGAGACTGCTGATATATATATATATATATATAAAGCAGCACTGCTAGCTAGCTAGGGGCTGAGCACTAACTATATATTTAATGCCGGATGTCACCTTATTAGTATTACCGTTTAATATGATGTAGATGGGCATATACTCTATCTGTTCAATTGTTTTTTCTCTATTATTTGTGGGTTTTTAACGGATTTTCCTTTCTGGCCTACCCTTTCCTATCCTGAAATTTAAAATGTTACAGTACCCATTTGCTGGGGTCAGTGTTTCCCACCTTCCAGAAAGCAGATCTATTTTATGCCCAGATGGCTGCCCTTGTTAGTATTTTTTTTATTATTAAGCATTCTAGATCCTAGATCTAGATCCTCTCATAATTGTATTCTATTCTGTTATCAACCCACTCTTTGGTTTTGAGAGAAAGCGAGTCCACAACCGTGGAGCTTTAGGACAAACAAAGAAGAAATTCATTTTTAAAAACCTAAATTAAAAAAAAATGCCAAAAACTGAAAAGCCACTGCAAATAAATTATCATTTGGTATAGGATCCATTATTCAGAAACCTATTATACAGAAAGCTCATAATTGCCAGAAAGCCATGGACTCCATTTTAATCAAATAATTTAAATTTTACAGCCTTTTTCACTGTAATAATAAAATAGGAGTTTGCACTTGATCCCAACTAAGATAAAATGAATCCGTATTGGAGGCAACAGTCCTATTGGGTTGATTTAATGTTTAAATGACTTCTTAGCAGACTAATGGGGGAATGTAATTGAGGTCAGTAATCTCGAAAAATATTTGCATTGCAAAAAGTTTGAGAACAAATTTTACTTTGTGTGAATTTAATATAGCTTTTACGATCCCGGAAACCAGTGAAACAAGGTTTGAGAATCTTAGGGGCAGATTTATCAAGGTAAAATACTTTGAAATTCGACCATCGAATTGAATCCTACGAAATTAGAATTCGTAGGATTTTCATCATCGTACGATCGTATTCCGATCGTAGTACTTCGAAACGTATGATTCGAACGATTTTATCGTTCTTTTTTCTTTCGAATGCCAGAAAATTGCTCTGGAAGGTCCCCATAGGCTAACATAGCACTTCGGCAGGTTGAAGTTGGCGAAGTATTGAAGTCGAAGTTTTTTTTAAAGATACAGTACTTCGATTATCGAATGGTCAAAAGATTTTTACTTCGAATCGAAGTCAATTCGAAGTTGTAGTATCCTATTCGATGGTCGAAGTATCCAAAAAATTACTTTGAATTATATTTTTTTTAAAATTTTTTTTACTTCGAAAATTCCCTCTAATTCACTTCGACCCTTAGTAAATCTGCCCCTTAGAGTTTGCGCCAGTGTGCAGTGGATGTAATAAAAATTGTAACGTTTGCTCCAAAACATTGACACCTAAAAGCGTGCAATTCGCAATGCAATAACCGTTTAAGGAAGATTATTACAAGTTAATTAACCCTCGATATTCGACTAGGAATTGAAATCCTTTCGACTTCGAATATCGAAGTCGAAGGATTTAGCGCAGAAAATTCGATCGATTATTCCTTCGATCGAACGATTAAATCGTTAAATAAAGGATTTTAATCCAACGATCGAAGGAATATCCTTCGATCAAAAAAAACTTAGGCAAGCCTATGGGGACCTTCCCCATAGGCTAACATTGACTTCGGTAGCTTTTATCTGCCGAACTAGGGGGTCGAAGTTTTTTTTAAAGAGACAGTGCTTCGACTATCGAATGGTCGAATAGTCGAACGATTTTTACTACGAATCCTTCCATTCAAAGTCGTAGTCGAAGGTCGAAGTAGCCCATTTGATGGTCGAAGTAGCCCAAAAAAGCCTTCGAAAATTCGAAGTTTTTTTACTTCAAATCCTTCATTCGAATTTAGTGAATCAGCCCCTAAGTCATCTTTCTGAAATATGTGGAACCAATTTCTGCTGATGTTAAAGCAAAGAACTGCTGCAAACAGTGAAAAAATCTCTAATAATAGCCAAGCCCTTACTCTAACAGCCATAATATTAATTATACATTAGACATATCCTGAAATGTATATTCTTGACCTGGTGTAATAAATTGAATAATTAGATACAGTAGGTACAGGGAGAAGGTACTGTGACTCAGCCATGCCTGAAAGTTTATATTTTATATCTCTTTATTCTGCACAACAATATTAACATGAGCAGCAAAAAACTAATATGACACCTTATAAATACTGCTATGTTATTTTTAATTGGTAAAAAAATCAATAATTTTGTTTTAAAATAGGTTAATATGTGAATAATGACATATAATGACATATGTAAATAATGACATTTTTGAGAATCTTTAAGGAATTTGCAATTTGTGTCATGTTGGATCCTATTGAAAAAAAAAAGGTAATTAATCATCCTGCAATCCTCCATTCAAACTGGATGGGGTTATTCGTTTTAATGAGTGTCCCGCTGTTTATCTAGAATCCCTGGGTGTGGTTGGTTCAGTCACTTGGCAATGGAGGAATATAGAGAGGAAACAGAGTGTGTCCAAACAAAAGGGACTCAGATAGGGAGAAGAGGGAAAGTGATAAGATGATGAGGAAGCTGACGACAAACACAGGGAAAGATAACAAGAGAATGAAAAGATAACAAGAGAAAATTAAAAAGACAAATACTTGTAAAGAAAGACAAGATCAAATAAAGGTGATTGGGGGAGAAAGGTGATGAAAAAAGTGACATTTCTGCTAACTTATGCTGCAGCAGTTCTGCAACATGGATTTCTAGTTTTGGATTTATTTCATGTTTTTTTCCAATTTTCAGCTGACATTTTAGATCAGCCTTTTGTCCTTGCATTTTGCTTCGGCATTGGATGTCTACTGGTCATTCTCAGATTTGTACAGATCGGAGGATGATAAACCGACCTTATTATACTTAGCTAGTGGCAATGACATAGTCTCGCCGGTGCCTAATGAGGGATTTAAAGGGAGCTGGAACACAGAAAGGAGAGTGAAAGGAACCAGAAAACAAATGTATTACAGACTAAGTTAAGCTCTGCCATTTCAGGATGCACATCATGTAAGCGATGGTTATGTGCAGTGATATTTACTTGTTAAGACAATGCTGTTTTGTTTACCCAAATATGAACTTTTGGTGGATATCAGTCCATGAAAATACACAATAGGTTTATTGGGGGAGATCTGGGCATATCGGCATTCATTGCTTATGCAGTCAATAGATAGAGAATAGTGGATCCACATCGCTAAGCCCAGAGAATTGAAGCAACTATTAGATGTACTTCTACTACACTGTGTTTGGTATATGGTACAAATAATGGAAATGGTAATTAAAGTAAGTATTATGAGGCAATCAAGAGTAACTGTTATGGGAAAAAAAGAAAATCTTAGTTATTGGGGAAAAAAGCTGAAACCAGTAAAGTGTTGTATTTCTTATACCTGCTAGGGAAGAGAAGCTAAACAATGGCTATAACCAGAAACAAATAAGTGTTATTAAGTATGTTGAGGCTAACGTTCCCTCCACCCAATAAGTGCAATGAAAGCCCCAGTGAAATTAAATTGCATAGGTCAGTGAGGTTCAACATGTAGTCCTCTCCAGTCTCCATATGTTGTTTAACTTCAGCTCTCAACAGCTCACGGTGATCATAGTTGTAGTTTACTAAAAAATCTCAGGTTGACAAGGCGACAAGTTGGCCATCACTGGCATAACTGTTGAAATCATGTAAATAATTTAAAAAAAATTATAATCTGACTTTATGAAATTCAGACATATAAAACAAGGCATTCATTTTACCTTTCCATACAGAGTCAATATATAAGAGCATTTTTTTTTTCTGGCTAAAGCATTCCATCTTCAACCCAATCTTTTCAAAGGTAATCCCATTCACCTGACACTGAATAATCCAGACAGCCAAGAAATTGTTGTAGATGATGTCCATCTTGCTGACAATAGAGCACAAATGTTGACCTAATAAGGTTTCATCCTATCTGAACTCTCCTGCATTAACATGTGCTCAGAAGTATTGGCTCACACACCTTTTCACTCTGTGGCCAACACAAATTGCCTGTATAAGTAATATTGTGATTTGAGCAATAGTGTTTTATAAGAACAGCTTTCTCTCCTTGGCACTTAGCACTGTGTACACTAAAACAGTGCAGCTGAATCAAATGTAGACAAATTCATGCGACAGCAAACACGGCTTTGGTTTGCATCTGTTAACACAGCAGAAGTGTAAATTCAATTGCCTTCATCCCATCTGTTGAGGTGGGAAGTTCATGGACAAATACTGTAACTACTAATACTTTAATTGAAGTGGATGACATTTTCTTGTTTTTCAATTTAATCAAATCATGCAAGAATGTCCCATCAATTTGAATGACCTTTCTGGGGATATTTCTGTGCTTTGCCAAACGATGCTTCAGACTATACCTGCTGCTTGTATATCAGGATATATAATGAACCAGAAAGGGACATCCTTACAACTGTAGCACCCCAAACCCGAACCTTCTGATTTTTAATCAACAGCAAACAGCGTATATACTGCACAGGAAGCATGAATCCATTAACTTATACTGCTGCACCCAGACTCTAGCTCCCAACATGCTCAGCAAGCATAACATGGCAGTTTATTAAGTAATCCACACAGCCCCGTTATCCTATTTATCTGTAAGAATATTCTCAAGGGCAGGCTTTCTGTTTTCTCTTCGCTTTCCTTTGCAGCTAACACCGTGTTAGATTTAGTCTGCTATCTGTGAGAAAATGTTTTGCATTAAACATAGGGTAATTCTGTAGAATAGATAAAGCTGCCATTTACAGTAGTTTGTGCTATTTGCAGAACAGCTTAGGAAAACTGTGAAACTTTTTTTAAAAAAAACAAATTTAAGGAAGAGCTTTAATTTCTAATATAAAATGCTCTTTAATTGACTGTATCAGCTCATTTTAGAATTACTCTGTGCCCAAACATTCCAGGTAGCTCCTGTAAGTTCGTATACGGTACGTATATTATTCATCCACAAACTGACCACATTGGTTTTTAGATTCTTAACAACAGACTGTCTTTGTCTTCTGTATCAGATCACCTTATTGTCATTTTCAGCCTTTTGTCTGCCTTACGTCGCTCCCTTTTTTGCTAACTTGGATCCCATACCAGGGTGGGTGTATATGAGTCATCCACAAAATGACAGAAACCAATTTATCACCAACTGACCTCCTTGTATTTACCTTTTATAATCACCGGCTTCTTTTGAAAAAAAGGCAGAGAGGCAGGGCAGGGGTGCTAATAGAGAAATTTTATATCACAGACATTTAAAGAGGTTGCTGCTGCTAGAAATATTGTAAAGCTGGCATGATAAGAAAAGTGGGTAATTAAAAACAAACCTATTAGATTTCAGTTGCTTTACCTTTAAAAAATGCATTTGCAAAAGAAGCAATGGATAACTTTATAAATAACAGAGAACTACAATGTGTAGCTGAGCCCAATGTTTAATCTTTGCACTGCAAATCATTCTTTCACTGACCATTTTTTGGCTACAACAATATAAATCACCTGATGGACCATTCAAATAAATGGCCTTTATATGCCGTATGGCTTAGGAAATAACCCATAATCTTTTGTCATGCTCTTTTATTCCCATCAGTGCATAATTAGCTCAATCTGCGTCCATTGATAAAATGTATTTATACCAATACCATCTCCGTTTGACATTGGAGAAGCCACATTATCTCTGCTTTGAGTTTACAGACACTTATTTCAACACTGGCTGTAATCTCAGGGCAGTCACTCAATGAGCCTCTGTTCCATTGGTACAGATCTGCATTCATTACTAGGGTTACATAGAAATTAAATATAACTAAATTGCATTGGGAGTACTGTGGTCCCTCCTTGTGATATCTTATACCCATACACACAAAACCTCTGCATATTCATAATCACACACTAGCGCTTGTGTCCACACCAGACACACAATGTGAATTTATTCAAAACATGAACACACACCAATCACTGCAGAGCCTTATATTTTCTTGTGCTTTTTAAGTTTTTTTTTTTTCAGTTAGTACATTTTAGAAAGATATATTGAACTCCATTTACTCCTTTGTTCCAGTTGACTGTGCCCCTGCATATGACTCTGGTCAGCATCATATAGGATTCTGAGGAGATTGTATACTTTTGGACTACACAAAAATAGGGGAAAACTAGTCACAGTCTGGTGTTGAAAATGACAATTATTTCATAAAAGTGGAAATTATGCACTTTTCGAAAATATTATTGAGCTGCCCATGTACTTGCAATTTGCATTGTAGCGATACATAGGCAGAGTTGTTGAGTCCTTGATGAGTTTTAAATATTGTATTTTGATTTGTTTTAACCATTCGGATTAATGGTTTCCAGTTCACAGCTTAACCTACCAAGATACTTCTTAAGGTGTTACTATGGCTTAAACTGTGACATCTAATATGTGAGTATTATATAAGTGATAATTGCACTCCTGGTTTACCTGCATAAATTGCATTCACTCTCTTATTCATCATTAGAGCTCTGCCTCTTCTCTTATATGATCACATCTTTGAAATATTTATTACAATGAATTGTTGCCTTTTGTCTTAGTTGTGTTTGTTTTACTGGCTTAACTACATTAGCACTGCAGGATTTTGCAAGTAAAAAAAGATTTCAGATCTTTGGGCACTAAAGTGATTAAGGGTATAAATGCCTCTGGGTAAAATAAACAAACTCCCTGGCCTGATTCTCTTATTCAGACCTACAATGAGTTTTAGGAAATCATGATATTAGTTGGGATATCTAGCTGCAGAGTTTGGTTGTCTCATAGGCGGATATATTCAGGGGCTGAGTACTGAATGAATTTAGCTGTCCCTGTATTCTTGCTACCTCATTGCTGCTCATCTTCAGTCGGTGCCTTAGCAGGCAGGTAAAGAGGTCCAATTTGCGAACACCTGGCGGGGACAAAAAATTCACCCGCTTCCTCAGCTCCTGCATTTCTGGGAGAGCACTTTCTCGAGATCCAGGCTGCTCTAATTGATGAGCCAAGCCCCTTATAGCTTCAGGATCAAAAGGCACACTGTAACCAAATGCCTGAAGACCATCAATGCGAACATACTCAGGATCATCTGATTTGTCATCCAGAGTCTGTTTCTTAGTCCATTCTGAAGAATCATCTTCTTCTTCTTCTTCTTCATCCTCAAGTGGACTGCTTCTTAAATAAAAATGGACAGTCTCAAAATATGACCTCCAACGATGTCCTAGTATCAATGTCCAATTCTGACATCTGTCTCCCCCTTCAGAGTCCCAAGTTTTTTCCCAGCTTGGATAGCCTGGCTCCCCTGCTGGCAAGAGCCAGCTTTCTGAGTGACTACCCCCAAAGGGATTGACATAGACTGTCACTTGAGGATCTCTTGTTCCATTACCTGCTAGACAGAGCCGAAGTGAAAGGCCCAGTAGCATATGTAACTGCCGTGGCCAATGTTTGTTACTTTTGCAAGTCAGTAGCATGCGCTTCCTTCCCCCCATCTGAAACCACACTCCTAATCGTAAATCTCCAGATATAAAGAAAGCTGGGGCTCTTAGACGTCCATCTCGTTTTAAGAGCAAGTATTTTATTTCAAGGTCCTGCAGAGTACCCTCTGTGCCTAGATAAGGTTCTGAAGATTCAGGCACTGATGGCGTACATAAGCCTTGTGCTGTCAAAATGTATCCAGTGTTGCAACTGGCACACTGAGAATGATGTACTGATGAGCAAAGTGAACACAAGGGTCCAGGACCCTGAATGCAGGGAATAGTTCCCTGGCAGGTAGAATGCTGCACTGTGCATGTGCAACTGTGAGAAGCCTCCAGGAATGTGCCTGGGATGAGGGATGCACTGCAGTAGAGGAGAGACTGGGTTTGTTGCAGCCAGTAGTCAACAGATCTGCAGGGAACAGTAGAAAATTATAAAATCAGAAAAAACAAATGAATTATTAATAACAAATATTTATCGTATATTCAATGTTAAGATGCATTCCTAAGTGTGCTTGGTAATTTACATTCCTGTTACCTGCTGGCTCATACAATCTTTCTTTAAATGAAAATTATTAGTACTTTTGTTCTTAATTACTACCTAAGCCCAACAGTTAAGGGCAGATTTAAGGGTCAAAGTAAAATTGAGGGAATTTTCGAAGTTAAAAAATTCCAAATTTTTGGATACTTCGACCATGGAATAGGCTACTATGACTTCGAAGTACTGTCCCTTTAAAAAAACTTGGACTTCAATACTTCGCCAACTTAAACCTGCCGAAGTGCTATGTTAGCCTATGGGGACCTTCCAGAGCATATTTCTAAGTTTTTTGTATTCAAAGGAAAATCCTACGAATTCGACTTCGAATTTCGGAGTATTCAATTAGATGGTCGAATTTCAAAGTATTTTCCACTTAGAAATTCGACCCTTGATAAATCTGCCCCTTAGGGTGATTTTAAAACATGTTTCCATATACTGTCCTATAGTGTGATTATGATCTGTATTAAATTGTGCAAATATAGTGCAAGTATCATTTTACACTGAAACTTCCCACATCAGATTGGTAATCAATATAAAGTCCGAAAATTACCCAATTTCCCAAACAAACCCCCATTTAAGATAAAACAGATTTTTACTGGACAAGTATTAGTGCTGCTGCAGCAGAATTGTGGAGAGGAATAAAACACATTATAACGGGATTACTGCTTATGTGGCACAATGCCTTTTTGCTGTGGAATGTCAGAGTCCTACAGTTTTTGTGAATGGCAACTCCTAGAACCCAAGCCAGCTGTGTAAGCAATTAAGAATGCTGGTAACCACAGCAAAAGCAAGGTGAGGTTTATATTCCTGGTCTAAAACAAAGATCTAGAAACTGCATTTAAAAAAACAAAAACCTGTGGTGCTTTACTGGAGGCTTTGTTAAATTAAATAATATATATAATATCATTTCTGATAGAAATTCTTTCATCATTCCAGTCAGAGTAAATAAAACACCATTCAGAGAATATCTGCTTTAACACTATATTAATATTTAACATGGGAAAATCATGACAGCTTATCAAAACTTTATAAAGATAAATGTATTATAATTTGAAACAATATCCCACACTTTGTGCAGTCAAATATCTGGGATAGGAATTTAGAAATGTACTTGCACTCTGTACAATATAAGACACATTGGCATATGCATTACTTAATTCCTCAGGTTTTATCTGCAATGAAAGAATACTCTATTTAGGATTTAACTTTATGCCCCTGATCGCATATTATTCTATTATTCCGTTGTTTTTATCTTGCACTAGTTGGCTCATAGTCATCCTTGAATGTGAAGTTACAAGTTACACTTTTGTTTCTAAAGAACCCATTATCATCATAAAATGTCAGTGACATTTAAACATTACACTGATTTAAAGACAGCTAAAACTCTAAAATCATAATGTTGCATGAAATGGAATAGAATAGTGTATTAGTGAACTGTATGAACCTTTTTTCACATGATTGAGATCACATATTTTATTTACTAATGATATAACTCTTTGTAATTTGTCATCCCCTTGTAGCTGGTGTTTTGGTTCTACTATGAAAATCCATGCAAAATCTGTATTACTGCACTAATCAATTGAACCCCTTCCTACCAAAGAAAAATCCAATATATCTGACTCCTTGGTTTGTAAAGTGTGTTTGATACAAGTGGACAGAAGCCATTTCCCCCAACCTCATCACCAAACTTAAGAGTTTGAGCCATTACACACATCTTAACTTCAGCTGCTGTGAGCACCAATATCGTGGTGCATAATAGTAAGAGCCAACTTAGCCATGGCCTTTAGTGCGTACTCTCCATCACATTGATCAAAGCAATGGAAGCTCTCACAGAATGTGAAACAGTGGTGTTGTTAACCCCCCACCATTTGGTACAGCTGGATATATATTGATTTTGGCTAACTATATCAAAATACATCTGTCTCTGAGAGGACTACAATGATTAAAATCAATTGCTTTAATACCAGTACACAGGGCAAAGAAAAAAAAAAAAAATGTAAAAAAAAGGCATTAAGGTTTATTCAGTAATGTTGCAACCAATATAACTTTATAACAGGGACAGTGATATCGTAAATTCAAGGTCTGTGACTATATCAGTATTTATAATATCTTTATAATTTAGATTTTGGTTGTAGCATTGCGTGAAGAGCCATGAAAAACATTTGATGCCTGGCCATTATCTTTAAACAAATGGTCCCATTGGAAGCAACTTTTTATGTGGCGTTCTTTTAATGGGTTTTAAATTTCTGGTCTTCATAGTCTGCCTCTTTCCATCCTGATGTCTGGTTGTGGGAGCGATACTGACACTGGTATATAAAGGGATTCTGTCATAATTTTTATGGTGTTGTTTTTATTTACATTACAAATAATTCACTCTACCATATAAAATGTTATTCCTGATCCAACAAAGTATTTTAGCTGTAATATTGGTGTTTAGGCAGCCATCTCAAGTTATTTTGCCTGATCCTTAGTTTACATAAAAAGCCAGAACAATGGAATTGCTTTCAGATAAGCTGTTGTTTCTCCTACTAAATGTAACTGGAGGAGTCCCAGTAGGACTTGGATTTTTACTATTGAGTGTTATTCTCATATCAACCAGGAAGCTGTTATCTTTCAATGTGTCTGTTAGTATACTGCTGGGGGGAAAGGGAAGGGGACTCCAACTTACAGTAGTAAATTGTGGCTGAAGAGTATAAAGACACAAGTCACATGACTGAGGGCACCTGGGCAACTAACAAAATGTCTAGCCTCATGTAAGAATTCAAAATGAAATGGAAACTAAAGTCTAAAATAGAACAATGCTAGAAATGCTGTATTTTGTATACTAAACAAAAATGAACTTAATGCACCAGAAGCCTAACTAAACAAATGATTTGTACTTTTAAAGTTGGCCACAGGGGGTCAGCATCTTGTAACTTTGTTAAACATTTTTGCAAGACCAAGACCATGCACATGCTCAGTGTGGGTTAGGATTCTTTTGGAAGGCTAAGCTTAGGGATTGTCATACATTATCAAAACAGCACAAGTCAAATAATATATGCCATAGAAGCAGATACAGCAAGACTGATTAATAATCATAATATGCAGACTGTATTGGGTCCCATGTTGTCATGTAATCTAATGTGGATTTTATAGTTTTTGTATTGTTTGATACAAATTTTCTCATACTCTCCAAACCAGTGGCTGCAGCAAAAAATCCTCCAAATAGAATCCCGCTGTTTAAATCTGGCTCCATGATCTTTGTCCCTGCAGCTGGAGTTGGAAACATTAAAGAGTATGTATAGGCAAAAATAAAATCCCATTTTACTTTATTAACTGAAAAAGAAACCTATGCTCAATATACTCCAATTAAAAAATCTGTACAGTTTTTATAAGAAACCTGACTGTTTAGTGAAATTACCCCTTCTCTGACTGCTGCAGATTTGAATCTCTACATGGTTTCCGGTTGTTCTACAGGGAAACAAACAAAGCTGCTGGAGTTCTGGGAAGTCCCTCCACCCTGCCGTTTGAAGGTATGATCGTTTCCCTGCAGATCAGTTAGAGACCGTCTGAAGTTTTCTATCCGTATCAGTCAGAGAAAGTAAATGAAGGAAGAATTTCACTGTATACAGTCAGGTTTCACTGCATACAGACATTTTTTTTATCAAAGTATATTGGAGATAGGTTTCTTTTTCATTTAAAAAAGTAAAAATGTAATTTTATTTATCCCCTTTAAATCTAAATAAAATCAGTTTTTTTAAAAAAAAATTATTTCGGTGCAGGATTCTGCTGTAGCAGCACTATTAATGGATATTTTTTGGAAAAAAAAACATGTTTTCTCATGACAGAATCCCTTTAAGTAGCACAAGTACAATGTTCTCTTCAACAGAGTTGAAGTTCTCTTGGTGAAACGAATGTTTAATGGGAAAAGACCATTGTATTCCATATCCTTACCAGTTATTAACAGTTAACATGTCATCTGCCAAGATCATGTCAGCTAATACATGGTGCATTGACAATGAGGGGCCATAGTTCACTTCCTGCTGAGAAGCCATTGAAAGGTGGACATACTGTATATGATCCATTGTACATTGTCCATCTGTTTGAGCTGTGGCCTGTTCAGAAGATACTATGTGTGATCAGCCTGCATATGGCCACTTTGAGGACTAAGCAACATAAGAAGACACATGAGGGCACACATGGGCCCCAAAGTCACCCTCCATTAGCCCTTTGCCTGAACGTGCTATCAACATCACTTTCACGTGATAACTGGAAAAGTACTAAAATGCAGCAGTGCAAAGTTCTTTTGCTGGAGCTTTTAGGCAATTATCAACTGTTTTGTTTATCCAATTATGACAAGAGGTACCGTACATGATTAAGCAGTGCCTAAAAATGCAATCGACTGTATTTTGCTGACCAGGCAATTACATTTAATATGGATCAACAGACATTGGTATTTTGCCGTGTATTGAAGTTCAGATTTCTGCTTGTTTTATGAGTTTGGAATGTTTCTTAAACAAAAAATAAATATATACAAATGCAAGGTAAGCTAGTGATATTAGGCTTTATACGCAGATACTGCACTTTCTTTTGCTGCATAGTGCAACTTCTTAATGAGGTATTGTTTTTTTTTAGGCACATCATCATATAAGCCAAAACTTCAAGAAAAGGCCCAAACACAGAAGTTGGCAAGCCTTATGTTAAAAAATATTCATTTCAGCGAGACATTTTCTCTGGTGCATTCTACTGGTCTTGCTCCTCTGTGATTTGAACTCTTAATCCACAGGATATGTCATCTCCTTTGACAGAAATTGCATACAATCACACAGTAAAGAAACAAACCAGCTCTGTTGCTCACTTTCTCAAAACACTTGGATTCTAATAATCCAACAAATAATGAAAAAATCTAAAGTCAGGAATGAAGGCATGAACACAGGGTGCTGCATAAGCCTTCTGTTTGACTGACTGCTCCTGCAAGAACCAAAACAAATGTTCCCATTAATTATGTACTGAATAAGAGAACTCCACAGGGGAACAAGTGGTTAAGTAGTATGTAGCCCTTTCTGGATTCACAGGAAATATTGAAGGATATGGTATATCCACACTATCAGTTACACGCAGGATCTTAACTGCATTGTAGGAAGATGCTTACTGGCATTCCACCTGTGAGATCTTTGGTTAGGAGCCTACTGTGAATGGTCTTCTACATTTCAAATGGGGGTGGGCAGTGGAAGGGAGGAAGATAAATATTTATGAGTATTGGAGGTACAAACTTTTAGCTTGTATATATATCAGACTCTGTGTAATGTTGGTGTAATGGTTGCCAGTATCAAGAGAAAGAATCTGCTTACTAGCATACCCCAGTAAGGCAGGGGTGGGAGTACCAGTGAGAGATACTCAAGTTTTTAAAGCTGAACAATAAGCTAAACTAGAGAGGTACATTTCCTGAAGAAAATGTGAGTGGTGCTTGCCATGGCAAAACTCAGGCCCAAATCTGATTGGCTGTTGTTGCCCCGCCCCTTTTTTTCCTAATTGTGAACCACAGTCACTCAGTGACTAACATACCAAAGTTTGGGAATGCTGTCATTTAATGTGTAAAAATGGCAGCATTTCTATTTTTTTCTATTGAAAATCAATGAATGAAATTTGATTGGTTGTTGGTGGCTCCGCCCACTTTTTCTAAACTTGAAGTGGAAACCCCCAGCGACCACATTTGTGATATTCAAGGTCCCTGACATCAATACTGAGAGAATGGCAGCCTTCTTAATTTTTCCCATTAAAACCAATCAAAGAAATCTGATTGGTTGGTTTTGGCTCCACCCACTTTTCTTAATTTTAATCCCAGTCCCCCAGTGACCAACTGTGCCAACTTTGAGGAGGCTGCCATTAACCGTCTAAGAGCGGCAGCAGTTTAAAATTTTCCTATTTAATTGAATGGCTGAAATTTGATTGGCTGTTATAGACTCCGCCCACTTTTTGTAAATTTTGGCTGCAGTCACCCAGTGACCCACGGTGCCAAGTTTGGGAGCTCTGGCTTTATTACTGTGAGAATTACAGCTGTTTACATTTTCTCATTGAAGTCAATAGGGAAAATCTGATTGGTTGTTTGCGGCTCCGCTCACTTTTTTGGGTCCCCAAAATAGGACAGAAAAGTCACAACACCCCATTCCCGAATAAGCTGAACGGTTTGACACCTCATTCATGGGTCTGCGACAAACTAATTATTCGATAAATTCCCCATTATAAGTCAATGGGGCAAATTTGGGGACCTCTCCTGCCCCGGGGGTAAAACTTATACCCTCGTGTGGGGTATCACCTGACACAGGTCGCAAACCTCTTCAAATGTGGTAAATTTAACGTTTCTACAAGATTCCCTCTCTGCGCTAGAATCCGTCAAAAGTTGGCCTCAATGTTAATCTATGGGACTTTTCGGGGTGGTTAATTGCCCCCGCAAGGGGCAATTAACCACCCACCCCTTAGAAAAGTCATACCACCCCATTCCCGATTAAGCCGCACGATTTGACACCTCATTCATGGGTCTAGGACAAACGGTGCGGGACTAGTTACGCGCCAAACTTTCATACGGAAGAAGAATAAAAATAAGTTTGCAAGATAACAGTAGTGATGCTTTGCTTCGCAAGCACCACTAATGATGCTTTGCTTCGCAAGCACCACTAACAATACCAATTCAGGCTTGTAACCAATTGAAAATAATTGTGTTTGTACCTTGTTATTGAGTGTGGTTATATTTTCTGCAATGTAGGCTCCCACAACTTTCATTTTCCTTAAATGTTGTGGTTCAGCTATGGGATCCATTATCTGGAAAACTGTTATCTAGAAAGTTTCAAACTACTAGAAGGTCATCTCCATAGATTCCATTATAATAATATTTATACAGAGTTTGGTGGCCCTACTTGCAAAATTATATATATTTATACATTTGGGTTTCTATTTTTCTGGGGGGGGGAAAAAAAAAAAAAAATATATATATATATATATATATATATATATATATATATATATATATACTGTATATTTAGCAGTGGATGTAATCTTGGGGAAGGGGAACCAGCTCCTGGACTTACTTAGAAGTCTTAATTCTGACACTGGGAGTGGGGGCCCATGAGGTGATAGCCCAGGTAGACCCCGGACACCCCAGTCCGACACTGCTTTAAGGATTCTAGTAACGATTTCGTTAACATTTTTCATTTTAAGGTTTACAATCCACTGACATTCCAAGGTGGAGCACCCGCACTTCAGAACGCCAACAAGTAAATGATTTATTACCGATTGCTCAAAAGATATAAACTTCAGGAAGGAATATACAAAAAAAAAAAAAAAACCGTTGATACAACTCTTTGCAGGTAATTATATCACATAAGAGGTAAAAATGATTTATAGCTCTGTAGGCAGAAGTGACCCAGTTCATATGAAGCTTAGCTGAGGGAAACTTAAGAACGTAGAAAAGGCTCCAATAATGTGTAAGAGTGGGCACATTTTAAAAAAAAGGTTCATTATGATTATTTTGTATTTTTTAAGACATTGTGCTGTAGAAGTATATTACGCTTGAGAGGCCCTCTTAGAATAGCACAGAAATGACTAGGCTAAATACAGAATTAATATATATTGCCCATTATCACTGAAAGTATTTTTGCAACAAAATTAACGCCACTCGCATCTTTATCAAAGTGCAATGACACAAATTTGTATTGCGATAAGTGGCGTTAATTAAACAAGCGTAGCAGTTCATTTCAGCAATATTTCTGTCAAATTTGGAGTTTTTTGGCACTCATTTAGGTTAACTGCATAATCTGCTTTAAATCTTACAGATTTTTTGGCAATACTGCCAATGGCCACACTAATAAATGAGTTTATATAAAAGTATTTATTACCTGTTTATAATGTATTATTAAATATACTTATGGTCAATTTAAGGAATTGTTCAGTGTAAAAATAAAAACTAGGTAAATAGATGAAAATCAGGAAGTTGAATTCTGTTACACATCCAGTCACTCCAGCCTTTATAGATTACATTTGCGGCTAACTAAATTAGAAACATTCTATTTACCCAGTTTTTACTTTTATATCGAACTGTTCTTTTAAGTACTACCAGGAATAGATTTTTTCCCATGATATTAATTATTCTTAATAAATTCACTAAAAATAAATTTATAAGTATCATTCTTCCCCACACATTTGCGCTGCTTATGTTTAAAAAAACGACTATATTCCTCTTTTACTATACAATTTCAATCTTTTTTTCACATAACGTCACTTTTGGCGCCAATTTTGGCGATAATCTTTAGTAAACCTTGACAGACAATTTACATAGCATGAATGCGATAATTGGAGTTAATATACATATTCGCTGAAATATTCACTATGACAAAAGTGCTTGCACTTTAGTAAACTTGCTCTTGTGGATTTTCTGGCATTTTCCTGGCACAGGCTTTTATCACTGTTTAGTAAACAGACAATTTAGATCTGAATGAATTGTAATGACTGTAATGATGTGTGGGTGTTAATGCTCAGCATTTTCCCTTTAAAGGAAAACGAAACCCCCCCCAAATATAAACACCCCTACCCACTACCCTACATAGTCCTCCTTCCCCCCCTGAATAGGTGATTATGCCTGAAAGTGCTCCTAATTAATTACTCATGTATAGGTGCAGAGTAAGCGCAGCAGAGCTCATGGGATCCATCTTCTGTTTCTTCTGTATTCTTTGGCACATTCGCAGTTGGAGCAGCCTTCTGGTTCGTAGCAACTGCGCTTGCGCCAAAACTGCTGGAAATTGAATTAGGGGCACTTTCAGGGGCAATCACCTATGTGGGGGTGCAGGGAGGGAGGACTATGTAGGCTAGTGGGTAGGGTTTTTTTTAATATTGGGGGGGGTTTAGTTCTCCTTTAAAGCCAGAAGTACTGATGAAATGATTTTATGTTTATGATTAAGTGCGAGACATGAAACACATCAAACATGTTTTAAATTATGTTGCAATTAAAATGAGACGTTTTACATGATATTTCTATGGATGGTGGTCTGGCGAATGCACACCCATCAAGATAAGATCCTGGAATTCTCCCCTTGCTACGGGCTCAGGGCTGCAGCACCTGGGCCACCAAGAGTTCCCGGTGAGTGTACTGAAAGTTTTAAAATTTGTCTCCAAAGCCTTGGTGGGAGAAGGAATTGATTAAACTATAAAGTGACTGGCTTGGGGCTTGAGCACTGGAGCCACTCTCCAAATTTGATGTGTATTATGTGTTTATTACCTATAGTAGTGGTTTAGATATTGAGAAACCTAAATTTTAGCAAGTGGCTTGCCTTTGCACATACTCACACTACACTTATGTACAGTACACGAACATTATCAGAAACAATGTAGACAACTCAGTTATGCAGGCCCTTCAGTACATGCCATATTGATGAACTACTTTAAAAATGATTTAATCATCTAATCTCTGTTCTATTACTCCCAGCTCATCTCCAGCCACTTCAATTTTATGTACCTTCTCCCCCTCCAGGCATTGGAGATTGTGCTGGATACCAATTTTGCTGCTTTGCTAAGTGAATGTGGCTGGCAGCGGAAATGTGTTGTAATAAAAAAATTATGTTCACCAATACAAACTTTCTCAGTAATAAAAATGGGGTGCAATGAAGGTGTAACTTGATCATTTTTATTTCTATAATGTCCTACAGCATAACCTAGAGCAGCTGTTACACCAGTGCTTTCCCCCCTCTTTTTTAAAGGGAAAAAAACAGTTTGTGTTTGTTTATAAGCCTATTTTACAGAATATTCATATAATGGCTGTGCTTTTAAAAATATCTTTTCCAGCACTAAACTAGTGATTAGATAATTGCTTAATTTCCAATCTAAGATTATATGCCAGTTCTCTATGTTCCTTGTTGCATTTGGCAGATGGATGTGCCTGTGTGGGTATGGAACTATAAGTAAGAACAGGCAGCTCTTCTTTCTTCCCTTCCTTGCAGTGAAACGCAGGAAAATTGATCACAAGGGAACACACTGTGAAACGCCCATCTGTATAAGCCCTATAACTGGAACAATCTTATCATGACTGGTTGAGTGGAAACAACTTTGTGGAATGAAGAACAGTTTAGAGTATGTATTTTGTACCATTCTGAGATGTATGAATAAGGAATTTTGACTGGATCCCTGTATAATACCCCTACATAGCAAAATTACACTTACTTTTGGTCAACCTACCTAAGGCGTGTCTGAAATGGTAATGTAATATATATATATATATATATATATATATATATATATATATATATATATATATATATATGGACTCATAGGGTTAACGTGTCCCTGTAGCTTTAATTCCTTATCTCCCTAGTTGCTGGGCAGATGCCCATGTAGCTAGATGTGATTTGCATAGTTGTGCTATTGGCTAGGAGGCGCTGTGACCACGTTCTGTCACACTTGGGATAATGAGAAGGGGTGGATCCTACTCTTTGGCTGTTGGATCAGCTGGTGTACCCAGGAGGGCTTGGGTACAGCAAGGCCCAGAAAAGCCATGTGCTCTAGAGGAACCAGTACCACTAGAGAGATAAGTCGGGGAGCAGGGACCCCATGAATGAGGCTAGTGAGTGGCAGGAATATAATTATTATAGACTCTCTAGGAGAGTAAGACAGAGAGGGAAGAGAGAAAGAGCAGCTTTGCTTTGTGTCCCAGGCTGTAAGATTTGCCTACAGTGAAGGGTTCACAGTGGATAGGGTGTCAGGCTTTAGGTTCTTCTCCCTGACCACTCCACTGGGTGGGATCCAGACCAGGGCCGGCCTTAGGCCAATTGGACCAATTGGGCCCAATTGGGCCCCGCACCTCTGGGGGGCCCCGCACCACAGGGCAGCACAGATAATATTTCCCTCAGCACATGATGCTGCCTGGCCTGCCCCCAACTTTGAGTCCAGCCTTCCCCCAACTCTCATAGGCCCAGCTTTCCTCCAACCTTGATAGGCCCTGCCTGCCCCCAATCCAACCAAGCCTGCTCCCAAGCTGAATCGGCCCAGCCCCAAACTAATTGGCCCAGTCCACTCTCCTATTTCCTCCCTCTCTCTCTTACCCTGTGTGCCCCTATTATGTTACCTTGTCTGCCCCTTTCCTTTCTATTTTGTGCCTGTATGCCCTTATTTTCCTAAATGCTTGGTGTGTCAGTAGCCAGCAACACTTTGTCTAGGGGCCCCGCCAACATGGTCCCAATTGGGCCCCACATTTGATAGGACCAGCCCTGATCCAGACCACGTGTGAGGTATTTCTGCCTGGAGGTGCTGTACTGCCTTGACTAAGGCTTCTGGGAATGCACCTGCCTCTACCTCTGAAGCTCTGTGTAAGTTATGTGCCTCTCTGTATTCTGCCTCTATCTATGAGCTTTTTGTGAGCCTGCCAGTTCTGTGTGAGCTGTGTGGTGTGTGTGCCTATATATATTCTGCATCTACCTCTGTCAGCTCTGTGTGAGCAGGGTGTGCATACTGTATATATTCTGCAAATGCCTCTGTACCCATGTAAGTACCACCCTGTGGATCATTTGTCTCTGACAAATAAAAGTTATTCTGTTTGACTCCAAGAACCTCTTGGTGTCCATTCTTTTCCTGTTTTATTGCACAGTAGCCGGTGGGAGTTAGAGTTATCATTTTATATTAATGTGAACCAAGTTCCCAATCACCAAAACCTTTTCAGCCTCCACATTACTTAACCCCCCTTCTATAATAAAGCTGCTGAAATCCAGTGACCTGTTACCTGTACAAAGTTCAAAGGGTAAGTCTGCTGCGTAAAAGCTGTAGAACCCAATTTCTTCACCCGTAATGGAAGATTTATAGGGGTATACTAGATAAGACCTCATCATCCTGTCCTTCTTCCTTCTACATCATCTTGTATGTTTTTAAACTAGAAGTTAATGGAGATTCCTAATATAACATGATATAGTAGCATATGTGCTTCATCTTTGAATGACAACATCAGAATTAAGGAGGGCAGGGGGAGTAGTGGGACCAGTGTTTTTAATCGTTCAGCATGAAGCACATAAATAAACAGATCAATAAGCCTTGGAGCCAGTGGTAAAGGCAGACTTCCCGTTGGAACATATATCTCCATATAAAACTAAGGTTAGGGTTGCTGCAACCAGTAACCAAAATAAGCTCTTTGAAGAAGCACTGCTTAACAAATAGTCTAGAAAGGTCACATTAAAGTCCAGTTTCTTTCAACATTAAGTAGGGGGAAAGATTATGAAACTCAGAAGAAACAAAAGGCTGTAGAATAAAATAGAAAAAAATTTAAAAAGTGGGATATATATATATATATATATATAATACAGTCTATCCTGAGAGTAAAATATGCATAAAGTCAGTTAATACAATTTAGTTAGCCTAGGCCTATAATGTGGAAAAACAATTAAATGAAATTCCAAGGCGAAATTGCATTACCTGATCTAGCAACATTACATCATCCCTATGAAGCTAGTAAAACAGTTACCACCATGCATGTTAATGAGTCTTAATTAAATAAACATGGGGCTCTACATAATACTGCTTCAAAAGAGATGAGCTCTGGCAACTGAACAGTGTTATTTAGTATTTTGACTATAACATGCAGGTAACTGTATAGCATAATACTTCAAAGTCTGCAGGATACAAGCATCAGCATTTCTTTTTAGTGATCAGCATTTCTAATATCCACAACCCACTCCTTGTCAGATTCCATCTCTCTCATTCTGCTCCCCACTCGTCATTCTTCTCTCAAAAAGCAACGTGTCTCACTCCAGTACTAGTGAGCTGCCTGTAAGGACACGCAAGGTTCTCAGCCCACTGAACAGTGTCGGCTTTAATTACAGAGCCTAAATATCCAGAATGTCCGTCTGCAAAATGGTAATCAGATGCTAAATTGCAACTGCCTATGTATTTATCACAACTCTTAAAGAGGTAGCACACCTTAAAATGAATCTTTTGTAACCTGTAGAGACCCTTATCCTTATGGTTGTTAAATAATATGCCTTTCCTGCTTGCCTCTTTATACAATGTGGAATTTAAAATGCTATCTAAGAGCAGTCATTGTTAATGTAGTCAGCCACGTGTCCTTTTAAAAAACATTTTAAATTAAAAAGATAACTAGTGAAAAACTGCTGGATCAACTGTTAATGATCACAATATTATATATAATGTTTCCACTATTGTCTGCTTTGTAGGAATTACTAAAATCCTAATTTCTACCCTACAGTGGGGAAGCAGGACTGGAGATATAAGTGAATCATGCTATATTTATTATTATTAACATGTATTTATATAGCGCCAACATATTGCGTAGCACTGTACTATAATTGTATATTAATCAGCCTTTTGGAAACAAGCAAAGTGCTGGAGTTAAAGTAGGGAAATATATCTTTAAATTTGGCAATTAAGCTGCATGTAAATACAAAAAATTTGCATTTTCATACAGCCTGTTTGAGTCATGTCCTCCTAACCTACCTTCTAATAGCTGCCTTTAAAAGGTATACAAGATTTATTTCTGTTTTCCCATTTGGCCTAATGTTAATGTGTCCAGACTCAATGGAGATCTACAATAAATTACTTAATGTGAAACTTAATGAGAGCTCTTATCTGAGCTGGATATTAGGGAGTTAATAGACAGAGACTCTAACCCTTAGCTTTATTCTGCTATACAGGCTAATATCTTAGAAACCCCTAATAATATAAAATTAATGTAAACTGCAAAAGCAGTTTGTAGTCAAGATAAGCATAAAGGCGTGGTTGATAAACCATAGAACATTTGATATTTCAGGGAATTCTGCTAATCTTCACCTTGCACTTGGTCCAGGTCTCCCAGTTCTAAAAATAATCTGGCATTTTTGGTTTTAAGACAAATGATTATTGGGTTCCAACTGATAATGACACAAGCAATAAAATGTATAGAGAGCAATCATTGCTGGCCCCCTTGACAGACAAAATAGAAAATATTGCTTTAGTCCATTTTATAAATGTGTCACCTAAGCCCATATTAAACAAAAGTTTTTGATGTTGCATTTACTGTGGTTTAAGGAAAAAAAAAAGAAAGATTCTGTTCTTACTGTACATTTTTTTCAATAGAAACCTAATTCCACACATTACTACATATTCTAATAAGATTCTCCACTATATGAACATACTTTTTATATAGGTAGTCCCAAGGAAACTAAATGTTTTTCCACAGGGGTAGAATTGTATTGGTTTGATGGGTCCTTGGGTAGTGATAAGTACATTCAGTAATCAGCTCTCTTGGGGACGCAGGCCAGCTTGCTCATTGCCAGTAAAATATTTATAACAGTAAACTGGGACATTTGGATCTATATACATACAAAAGAGGATAATACTAGAAAAAGGTCTAATTATACTGGAGATGTTGAGTCCTTGTTGCCATTCTGAAGAATGTTTCATTTCTGATAAAACATCTTTTTTTACCTGTTCATTTTGAGCTATTTGGAGTGAAGACTCAACTGCTGGACATTCTTTATATAACTCTGTGTTGTGTTTAGATATATATAAAATGGATCCTTCTCTGCCACGGCCAAGCCAACAAATACAGTTGAAATGCATTTTGTTTACCAATATAAGCAATACAGGGGATATATTTTCCTCACATAAGCTTTTAAAGATTCTAAATCTATTGGAGAGCTGAAGAAATTAAAAATATTTCTATAGGGAGGGTATCTACAGTAAAGACGTTGGCATGCTTAATGTATTTCCACTATGTTTGCAATAATAAATGAGTGTGTATTATTTCACAGCTTTATTGGCCATACCATGAGCATGGACCAGAGATAGAGTTTATTAATTAACTGGTGAGTTAAGACATAGCAGTAAGCCGTCTATTGCTTTGGCCTCATGTAGCAGAAGGCCAGTGTTGAAGATTAACCTTATTGTCAGATGTTATCAAACTGCTGTTGGCATAACATTTGAAGGTTATAAGGTCTGTAGCTCCAAAAACTGAAAGTCGTTTTTTAGACAAAGCGTTGTTACTATATATGTTTAGCTCCTGATAAACGAAGGTCAGATGTTATTTATGGCTTGCAGCACATCTGTAGGGTGAAAACTAACCTTATACAAAAAGGGCTGTATTTGCTACAAGATATTTTATTTTTAAGTCAGTAGGACAGACAAGCAACATTAGAAAATATATAGTTTCCCTTGGTGTTAAAGGGCCATTAAAGTTTGCTTCCATATAATACAGCTGCTGCCAATTTTAGAACAACAAATGTGTGAGTGTATTAAAGGGGTGGTTCACCTTTAAGGTAACTTTTATAATGTTATAGAACAGCCAATTCTAAGCAACTTTTCAATTGGTTTTCATTATTTAATTTTTTTTAGTTTTATAGTTATTTGCCTTTTTCTTCTGACTCTTTGCATCTTTCAAAGGGGCGTCGCTGACTCCCTTCTAAAAAACAAATGCTCTGTAAGGCTAAAAATGTATTGTTATTGTTACTTTTTATTACTGATCCTCTATTCAGGCTCTCTCCTATTCATATTCCAGTCTCTTATTCCAATCAATATATGGTTGCTAGGGTAATTTGGACCCTAGTTACCAGATTGGTTAGGATGCAAATTCAAGAGCTGCTGAATAAAAAGCTAAATAACTCAAAAACCTTCAATAATAAAAAATCAACAAATTGCTAAATTGTCTCAGAATATCACTCTCTACATCATACTCAAAGTTATCTCAAAGTTGAACAACCCCTTTAATAGGGTAGCAGGTAGTAAGTGACCCCCAGTCATTTAGAAGTTTGGTGCTTAAAAACAGATCATTAGATTATTTCAAGTGGAATATCTAATCTGGCTCAAGTAATACAAAAGGTTATTACAGTATAAGGAACATCATTCCCCTATTCTGGCTACAGGAAACATGGGACTATTGACTTCATTATATGACAACCCTGCTCAAAAGTACTGTGTCCAATTTAATATTCTCTGGCCCAGTCACCGACCTTTACATGTCTCCCAACATTTTTGGTTTGAAACTTTTAGACCATGCTCTATCCCCAGTCATATCTTTTCAGATAGACCATTCCCATTTTGGGGTTAGTTAATCAAGAATATCCTGGCTAAATAGCAACAACGGGGAAGCACATTTTCTCAGTTACAGAAGGATGATAGTGTATAATACCTTAAATGAGTCCCATTATGAAGAGACATTTCCTTACAGAATATCCTATACAAAACAAAAACACTGTGTGCAAACTGGCGGTTTACTAGTTATAGAGAGTGGATTATAATTTAGATCGACCCTTACAAAGCAACATATAGTGAAGATAAAACATACTATTGTATGTACAGTAACTCCAGAAGAACTGTGTATTCTGTTTGTGTGAACAATGACCATAAAGCTAACCATAATACCAGTGTGCAGAAATCATTCATTTTGAGTGCAACACATTTTTTAAAGTAAATTCATGAATCCTCTATGGCACTCCAGGCCATCTCAGAGGAGATGAAGAACGATTATATTATTATATTATAACAACCCTATTTTTTTGTAGCTCAGCTAAACAATCAGGACTTTACATGAACTCAAAATCAATTCTAAAAGGCTCTAAATAGAGATGTGGGTGTTATTTTCTTATATTTATTTTATCCATTGTTTGTCTTCCTGTGGGCTAAAGAACTACCTCCTGCTTCTCCTTGTTTTGTTATATATAGTTGTGTTTGAACATTGCCTATGTGTTTGGAAAAATGCCTAGGCTTACATTTTATGACCCCATCAAGTATTAAGGCTCCACATTTAGCTTTGGACAGGTTGATTTGCAGTGTGCAAATCTAATTCAGGAGACAGTACTATATAATTAGTATAGTGCTAGTGTTTAGTCTGCCATTGTGCAAGTAATCTAGCTTGATCAAGTGATGGATTTGTGGGGAATGTGCGGTGTTCTGCCATTTATTACCTTCAAGAGCTCCTGCTAAAGAAACCTTTACACACCTCAAACAGGGGCTCCTCCCCTTCTATTAAGTACCAGTTACCCAATGGTAGGTATCTGGTCAGGTTTCCTTTCACAGCAAAAATTTTTTTTTCTTTAGGCCCTTTTCTATAAAGTGTCACTTCACTGTCAGACTGTGAGGCTTTTGGACAAGTGTTTTATCAGCTATGGCAACTGGTCTATCTGCAGCTTCACTTTGGGAAAAATAGATCATCAAACCCATTTGTGATAATACATATAAATGTGTGCGCTTTTCTCTCTAAAACTCTTAATAATAAGTTAGGCATATTTGAAGATCATGTAAAATGTTAGTAGACTTATTTAGACATGTGTACATCTTCTTTGAAAACCACCTTATAATAATTGGCTAGGGGCTTTCTATTTAGCTGTAAAATGTGAAGAATTTTAGAGTTCTAGCTCATAATTTACCTCTGCTCCTTATTGACAAGTGAATGTCTCAACAAATGACACAGTGTTTTAGACAATATGTAATGCTGGATATACTCCACCCTGGACCATACTAGTAAAGAACTAAATACTGAAGATACCTCTATTAACATTGTGTGAATTTGTAACTTCCAGATGACCAGTAATAAAATGGCATCAACCAATTCTGGATATATAATGTTGAGATACAATTCGGTCATTTATTAAACATTGTATGCATTGATTTCTACCTCTCTCTATGTAGAGTTTGTTTTAATGTTGATTAGCCCAGTAGGTTATGTGGTTATTAGTACTGACAGTATGTAGTCCAAAACTGTCAGACAGCTCTCCCAAGGGGGATCCAAGATGTAAATTGCCCACGAGTAGATGTCAATAATCAGAAATAAAATACAATTGAGCCTTTCACATTCAAGACACTTAGAAGAGCCTTACCCTTGTTCAAGTATTGACAAAGTAGAAACTGCTGCAACCTAACGACGTGTGCACATGAATGAATGGGTGATTGACTCATCTAAGCCTAAAGCAAGGATATATCAACATTTTCCATACATGTGGCTCTTGAAAGCACTTAAGCAAGTGACATCCATTTTCTGAATCGTGAATAAATGGACTTGTGGGAATCTTTAATCAAAAGAATACAGTGCAAGTGTGAAAGTTATTAATAGCTTAATATCTCACTTTCTAGTACAATACTCGATGCTCAGACCCTGTAAGGAAACACATGTTATCAGGCATGACTATGACATTCATGTTTGTACCTCTCTCTGAGTAGGGTGTACTGAGGCTGGCGACTGCAGTAATTGCTGAGGTTAATCAGACGCCGCATTTGGCGTTCAGATCTAGTCACAAATTGCTTGAAGCTGGTTCGTAGCTGCTCATAACGCCGAATAAGGGCAGGATCAGCATTCCAGAGCTTAGACACAGCAGAGCTATTAAGGAAGCGGTCTGTTGGTAGATTCTTCAGAAAGGAACGGAATTCCACTGAAAGAACAATAAAAAATGGGCTAATCTTATGCCTTTAATAATTCAGAGGTGATCACACTAATTACTCTAAAATTAGACGCTGGTCCATCATGTTCATCTTTGTAAATCCTACCTAACTTAACAGTATACATAATATATAATAGATTATGAACAGGCTCAGACCACTACCAAATGTTTAATAAAATGACTTGTCCTGTTATTGTTTATATATATTCAGCACTGGCTAGTGCCGCTAGAGTGTTTTATCAAATGGAAGTCTTATTGCAGCATCTTACAGCCACTTCAGTCTATAAGAGACAGCAATAAAACTTCAATTTTGAAGATGAAATGCTACTCTGGCCTAACTGTACCATGCTCAACATACCTAAATAGCAGCAGGCTTTTTTATTGTTTTAATATACATGTTTATGCTTGTGTGTATATTAGGGATGCACCGAATCCAGGATTCGGTTCGGGATTCAGCCTTTTTCAGCAGGATTCAGATTCGGCCGAATCCTTGTGCCTGGCCGAACCAAATCCAAATCCCAATTTACATATGCATATTGTGGGGAGGGCGGGATTTCACGTGACTTTTTATTACAAAACAAGAAAGAAAACCAATTTTTTCCACTTTTTCCTTTCCCACCCCTAATTTGCATATGCAAATTAGGATTAGGATTCGGTTCGGTATTCTGCCGAATCTTCCAAGATGGATTTGGGGATTTGGCCGAATCCAAAATAGTGTATATACAGTATATGTATATATATGTATCTGTTGCTTTGTGTGTGAAACAGTGTTTCAGAGTCCTAAGACACAGCTTATTGTTTATCTATAAAATGTTATGCTTGCACAATCGCAAAAGTCCTCTTACAAGGTTAGTGATTGCTCAGCACAAACCGACCCTTATAAAATGGGGACTACAGAACGAAACTCCTTGCTGTTCATATGACATAACTGTATATTACAAAATACACACCTGTGTTCAACATGAGCAAAAGAAATAGGATTTGCAAAGGTATTTTTCCTGTATTTTATGGATGGCTTTGCTCGTCTGTTTTATACATTTGATAAATTATTCCCTGCAGTAAAATAAGTTTCATAAAATAGCCACATGGAAGGTGTATGCTTTTGCGTCTTCCCATCAACATACGCAAAAGCACAATAGTGAGGAAGGGTGATTTACTGCAGCCAATTTTACGAAGATGATATTTGCGTTGTGCCATTCCAAGACATATAGACTAAAACAAACAGATATTTTTTCCTATTATTGCTACAGGCACAATGATTTAGGATAGTGTACATTCATTTTCAACATTCAAAAGTTTGAATCTAAAGGAAACCCTGTCCTGTTCCCTAAACCTATAACTAGACATTGAGGTCAGTAAACAATACTTACTGACCGGTTGCTATGGATTACTAGACCTGTAGCAAACTTTGTACCATTTATTACATTAAACCCATGGTACTTTGGTGTTCATATTAAGTCATGTTTCAAAAGTGTTATTATGCTATGGGATCTGTTATCCGGAAACCCATTATCCATAAAGCTCTTTATTATGGAAAGGCCGTCTTCCATAGACTCCATTATTTCCAAATATTCCAAATTTTAAATATGATATCCTTTTTCTCTGTAATAATAAAACAGTGTCTTTGTACTGAGTCTAAACTAAGATATAATGAATTCTTATTGGATGTGAAACCAGCCTATTGGGTTATTTAAGGGGCAGATTTATCAAAGGTCGAGGTGAATTTTTGAATTTAAAAAATTCGAATCTCAAGCTATTTTTTGTGTACTTCGACTAGGGAATAGTCCAAATTCGATTTGAATTTGAAAAAAATTCAAAAATGAGAATATCGAAATTTATCATGTACTGTCTCTTTAAAAATTCGATGTCGACCATTCGCCATCTAAAACCTGCTGAATTGCTGTTTTAGCCTATGAGGGACCTCCTAGAACCTATTTGGAGTAAATTTTTTGGGAAAAACTTTGAATCGAATTTGATCGAATGCGCTATTACTTCAATTCGTACAATTCAAATTCGGCCGAATACGGACCTACTCGATTGAAAACGGACCTATTCAGCCAAAAAAAACTTTTACTTAATTTCGGTTGGTCTTTTTCTATCGGAATTTTGAAGTTTTTCAAATTCGAAATTCGACCCTTGATAAATATGCACCTTAATGTTTATATGATTTTCTAATAGACTTAAGGGGAACTATTGCAAAAATGAAAATTTAATATTAGCTTCAGCATACTGAAATAAGAAACTTTCTAAACACAATCAATTAAATATTCGGTACCGTTTCTGAAATAATCAAGTTTATCTTCACTATTCTGTTTCTCCTCATTCTGTCTTAATTCAGGAGTTGGGTGTCAGATGGATGATCCAATATATTTTATAGGGGCTCCTTTTGCCTAGAACTCTATTCACTCTATTCATTCTATTCCATTTCTTGTGATTCTAATCACGAGAAATCCTGTCTCTCTACATGCAGAATTTGAGTAAAAGTTATTTTGTTCGATTTTGTTTGTACTGGAATCAGTTATTTGAGTGAGCGCTAATACATCTGCTAGGAAAGGGAGCCCCCTATAAGATATATTGGATCATTCAACTTGATTATTATATAAGCTTGATTATTTCAGAAACAATGCAGAATATTTAATTGATTGTATTTAGAAAGTTTCTTATTTCAGCATGAGGAATCGTATATAAAATTTTCATTATCGTGATAGTTCCCCTGAAGATCCAAATTACAGAAAGATCCCTTATCCGGAAAACCTCAGGTCCTGCGCATTCTGGATAACAGGCCCTATACCTGTACTCTGTTACTATACTCAGCACAGCATTTTTTAAAAATGGCAATACCTCTAGGCATAACCAGTATGTACCACATTTTGGGGGAATGTCATATTTTGTCCTTTCTTGAATATACAGGTATGGGATCCTTTATCCGGAAACCCATTATGAAGAAAGCTCAGCATTACTGGAAGACCATCTCCCATGGACTCAATTTTAATCAAATAATTACATTTTTTGAAATGATTGCCTTTTTCTCTGTAATAAAAAAACCTCTATTTTGTACTTGATCCCAACTAAGATACAATTCATCCTTATTGGTAGGAAGTCAATTCTATTGGGTTTAATATTTACATGATTTTCTAAAAAACCTCAGATTCAGAGCATTCTGAACAGGTTCCATACCTGTATAAGAACATATTTCCAGGGACTCAGGCAGTGTTTGAAGGTAGACAGGGAATATTGCAAGAGGTTGTTTATACCAGTTTATTCATAACGTTCCTAACAGCATCTACAGCCTATTAGTATGAGGTCTTTCTCAAACTGTAGCTGTCAAATATCTCCTCTACATCCATACAATTTAAGTCACATCAGCATGCTACTGTTGCCATGGCAGCACAATCTAGATTATTAACGGGACAGCTGCTATGTGCAGAACATTTCAGATGCTTTGGGCCCTTTACTGAGTGACAAGGAACACTGTAGGAGTTAGGTTATCCCCAGTGAGTTGAAAATATGTAATGGACAGGATAACCTTTTTAAAAAAAAGAAATGATTGGAAAATACACATGGAAACTAACTGTATTGCTAGATATTGCAGATGTTCCCGGACAAATTCTGACTTTGAGCAATAACAAGGATAAATGAAGTGCCTTTCATGGGTATTTTTGCCTTCACGATTCAGTTATAACACACAACATAAGGATAAATAGTTAATGCCTCAAGGAATATATAGCTAATAATATATTAATAATATATTGCTTGGCTTGATAGAAACATAGATATATTTGAAGACTACTACTGTCCATAGATCATGTCTATCCTATAATAAATCAAAACTTCCTAAGTGAGGACATGCCCTTGGGCTATGTTCCCCATAGTCTGTACTTTGCGATTAGGGGTGATATATATTCTCTCCTTTGTTTTTGAGGACCAGAGTGTTTGGATGACTGTGCAATGAATCCTAAAATGTAGGACAAACAGTCCTTTAGTTTTGCACCACTGTATCTTAATTAGAAAGTATAAGGACCTCTCTGTTTACTGTTGTTTACTTTCTTTTTCTCTTCTGTTAATTTGGCAGGTTCAGAATTCCTTTGCAGCCTTCATTGGATTCCAGAATCTAGGTTTGGACAAAGTCAGGCCACACTCAAAAGCATTAGTGACTTTTATAGCACCTAGAAACAGAATTGTTTCATTCAGTATCACAGTTTCCGTGGTTTCTTGTGTTCTCATTCAGCTTTTTGTCTATAAACATCTCAGTGCATTATTTAACAAGTAGTATTGAATGTTTTTGGCACGGAAAAAGGTGTACGACATATATTTTTCAAATCTGATAAATAGGAACTAGAATCTCTTTCAGAGACAATGAGCAACCATATATTTCAATATGTCAGGGCATTCTAAATAAAGGATAATTCATTCCTACTGCCTACAATAGCTATCTGCGTAATACATTTGCTTTAGGGAGAGACACAGGAACAGGGGCTAAAAATATACATAGCAAATACAACGCAAAAAACTTCCCCGATTCAAGAACTTAAAATTGCATCAAAGATAAGCTGGAAATGTTAACTTCATGGTGGCTTACCATGTAAGATCTGCTAGTTTGGAGAGGTTGCCATATGAGAGATCTTTGTCCAAGTTGGTCACCCAGATGCAGGGGCTAACTGGGCTTATCAGATATTGAATCATGCTGTCCAGTGGGTGGGGACTGCATGAAAGCATCAGTGTGGTGCTTGATGGGATTTAAAATCGGTGTGATATCTGCCTGTTTTGTAACCAGGTTTTGGCCAGTCATTCTCCACTGAGGCCCTATATATATGGTTAGTTAGTAATGAGTCCAAATGGCAATGGAAGCTGTCTAGAGTAGGGATGGGCGAATTTGACCCATTTCGGCAAAAATTTGCCACCGGCGAAATGTCACAGACGCCCATTAAAGTCTACGGGCGTCAAAAAAATTTGTTGTGCGGCGAAATTTTTTTGACGCACGTCTTTTTATTTTGACGCTCAATGCCATACAAGTCTATGGGCGGCATTTTTTCGGCGAAACAAGGCAAAAAAATTCGCCCATCCCTAGTCTAGAGTGTTTTACTGCCCCATGGCGCCAAATCACAAAAGAGAATGGCAGTAAAGACATATGTTCATTAAAGTTGCTTCTGGATTGTCATGGTATGATGGTCACCAATAAGGCTGATGGCTCTGATAGAATCATTTAGCTGGTCGGAGAAGCACCCAAATCCTACTCCCACTCATTCCAGAAATACAAAACGAATGATATTCAATACCATTTTATAATACATTCCTCACCAAGAGACTCACTCGACTATCTCCTCAGAATTGACTTATTTACAGTAAAACCAAAGTATTCCTCATTCACATGCAGATGACTAATTCCTCTATCCTAAGTCTCCTTCTTCCTGCCTTGATAATTTTGTTACTGCCTCCTCCTCTAGAGAGACTAAGCCCCTCTGCTATTGGTATCTTTAGTACAGCTACTCATAAAGCCAATAGCTTAGAAACTCATTCTCATGATTTTCTAAGCCTTTCATTCCATTGTACATCTATATATCTTCTATTGTGTATCCATACATTCCTAGCAGACTTCTCTGTTCTTCCAATAGCCATGGCTTGGTCACACCACCCACTTTCACTGTTGTTTCCTACTTTACACTTTTGCTCTTTTTCTGCTCCTTACCTCTAAAATTCCATACATTAAGGGGCACATTTACTAAGCTCGAGTGAAGGATTCGAAGTAAAAAAACTTTGAATTTCGAAGGTTTTTTTTGGGTACTTCGACCATCGAATAGGTTATTTCGACCTTCGACTACGACTTCGACTTAATCGAACGATTCGAACTAAAAATCGCTCGACTATTCGACCATTCGATAGTCACAGTACTGTATCTTTAAAAAAAACTTAATTAACCCTCGATATTCGACCCTTAGTAAATGTGCCTCTAATTCTTCCACAGGGAATCCTGCATCAAGCTCTTGAAGTTTAAGACCAAAGACTACCTCTTGTAGCAATGCCATTACATGTAACCCTTTACACTTATGAGTCAATGCCAACCACTGTAATCTTCTGCACTTATTTTCATGTTTCTGTCTGCAAATTACCCAACCCACTTAGACTTTAAGCATTATGAGACCACCTTCCTTTTTCTCTTAATGCATTATCTTGAAAGCAAGTATTTTTGTATTTATATATTCTATTATTGTATCGATCTCCCTCTATTCTAATATTGTATTATTTTATTGTGCAGTGTTGTATACACAAGTAGCACTCTGTAAATTAAAATGTATTTACATATTTCCATTTTGGGAAGGAAATGATTCCATTAAACAATCCAGTATAGCATTAGTTGTTCTCCCAGCAATGCACACAGCACCCACTCCCTTCTAACATCATTGAGTAAATGCTAAAGACTCACACTGGCTGGCTAAAATATTCTGCTGTGTATCAGCCTTGGCAACAGTCAACATATTACTCCTTCCTAGTCTGCTCACCAGGACATGCTGCTGGTCATTAACAAATTAAAGGTCAATCATTTACAAATTTAAGTTTGATCAGTTTGATTTGACAAATACATTTTTAATGGATGTGATCTGTTTGGGCTTTGCTAAAGCATTTTCATACAGTACCACACAGGTTACAGATTACATTTAGGAAAATTGCTCTGGAACATAGTATTTGTACCTGTATAGAGAACTGGCTAAAAGACAGACTACAAAGAGTGGTAAATGGAACATTTTCTAATTGGATCACAGGTGTTAGTGGTGTACCACAGGAGCTATACTTGGCCCTTTGCTGTTCAACATATTTTTATTAATGAGCTGGGCATTGAAATTTTGCTAAACTTTCCATCCAACCTCCCACACAGGTTTCCACTTTACATTTGATTCAATGGAAGAACAAGGTAGACAACTGGTAAATGAGGCTCAATGTTGATAAATACAATTTTATACATTTGGGCAGAAATAATATACATGCTAGGTATACACTAAATTGAATTGTTAGGTGGTCTCCTTAACTGAGAAGAATTTGGGGATTAATGTGGATATCTGACTTGAAATCAAATTAGGAACAAGTCAATGTTAATAAAGCTAATCAAGTACTTTCTTATATAAAGGCATTGATCCGAGAGACAAAAACCTAATTTTGCCTCTTTCTAGATCAATAGCAATGCCTCATCTTAAGAGTAGTGCGATTTTGGGCACTAGTCCACAGGAAAATATTATTGAGCTGGAAAGAGTCCAAAGGCATGCAACTAGGAAATGTGTTGTTTCTTTGGAGAAAGGGCACTTGCAAGGGGACATGAATGTTCTTGACAAATATATTAGAGGTCATTATAGACAGAAAGTGGGAGAACAAAGGACAAGATGCAGAATTTTCACCTAAAGAAAAATAAATGGTACTTTATGATGAGGGCACTGAAGCTGTGGAATGCTTTGCATGGTGATATTAAATCCCCTTAAAGTGGACCTGTCACCCAGACACAAAAATCCGTATACTAAAAGTCCTTTTCAAATTAAACATGAAATCCAATTTGTATTTTTTATTGAAGCATTCAGAGCTGTTGTAAGCTCATTTAAAAATCTCAGCTGTCAATCAAATATTGTCTGCCCCTCCTCTATGCCAGTGGCATAGAGGCGGGGCAGACAATTACTTTCACTTTCCATTCAGCACTTCCTAGATGTCACTGCTCTCCCTGCATTCCCCCATTCTCTTTACCGTTTCATTGTGTAGCCAGGGCAAGGAAATGGACATCAGGTCCCCCATTCTGGTGCACAAACAAGATTCTGAGATGATGCAAGACTTGTCTTAATAACAGTGTCCACAAAATGGCTCCTGCCTGCTTGTTATAATTATGAATCCCCAGACTGAAGGAAACAAGATTCAAATAATTTATATAGTGTAATTTAAGTTCATTTTGCTTGACTAATGTGATAAAATAGGATTTGGATTTTTTTTTTTGGGTGACGGGTCCCCTTTAAAGTGTTTAAGAGGGGCTTAGGTGTCTTCAGTGCGGCTAACATGTGACGGCACCACTCCATGCTCCTCCAGCAACTGTCACCATTCCCCCACCACCACTATGAGCAACACCTTTGCTTGGACCATCCTGACCCACCCCTGACTTGTGCACCTAATCCCCCTACAGTGAGACAGCAGCGCATCTGGAAGTAGGTGTTCCAGTCTTAAAGAAGGGTCTGAACCTAAGGTAATGAAAGCAGAAGGGGAACATGCCCAGTGGTCCCTTCAGATGTCATAGAGGAATCTGTATACTAAAAAAATATAGAAAAAAACAAATCACAGCAGAAGTGTAATGTTATTCTCACCTGATTCCTCAAATTCCTTATTTTGACTGGCACTCTGTTCCTCTGCCTGTGCCAGGCTCTTCTCCAGAAGGTGGATTTCCTCTTTTGGACAGTTGCATTGTGGGTAGGCAGGATCACAACGGCACCAGCATTCTCCCCCACGGCACTCCAGTTCCCCCTGGGAATTACAGGAAATGTAGGACAATGCAGCCCTCACAAACCTTGCACGTAGGTATTGAGGAAGCAGCGCCTGTAGCCCTTGATTGGGAGAGAAATGTGGATATAATACATTTAATTAAAAAAGACCTTTCTATCTCAGTGAAGCGACTCCTGTACTACTGTACATACAAAATAATGCTACAAGAGACACTGTAAGCGTACATAATCCAACTGTCAAACAAGCAGAGCCTGTATCTAGAATATGTCATGCATTTATTCATACCCCTGTATACTGTACCTATTTTTGGCTTTGTTTGCTGTACAGCTTTAGCTGGAGCCAAGGACCTACAGTTAATTGCAGCAGCTAGAAAACGGATGGCTGTTTGCTAAGGGATGCTAGAAATGTCATTATAGATACCATTTTTTTTCCTTTTGGCAAACAGATAGGCATACAATAAACAGCAAGTAATTGAGCATTCACATCATGCTCCCAGTCACCTGCAACTGCCACACAAACAGCAGATTTAAATCATGACTTTCTAAGTGCCCAGTGTTGGAGTGTGGTCCTGTAAACAGATAAATCCACTGAATTGAAAAGCAATTTAGTGGCAGTAAATCAGCGGTGAGCCTAGTTTTATAGTTGCGGCCATATGTGGTGATGTTCTGTGTATATACATGATAAGGTGAAGTGGGGTAAATGCGAGTGCTCTGAACATGAAAGGTTTCATCAATGTTTCAGTAGGCAATGAATCTTAAAATCCCTTTGTACTCTTTTATATGGTAAAAACATGTCAGCGTTTAAAGATGTTCAAAAACTGCATTTATCTGCAGTTTTACACAACAGCTAGAAACCATTAGGGTGACCAGGCCGTGGGTATTTTAAGCAAACGACACAGCTGCTTTTTTTTTCTGAATGCATTATTAATTGTACAAAGGGATAGCAGTACCGGCTTTCCCAGAATTGCCTATGAAATCATTCTCCACCACGGTAATTCTCATGTGTGCTCTCTTTAACTGCTCTACTTATGTATGTAATTGAACTTTAGAATTGAATCATGCCTTTTACTTCCAGAGGGGACACAAATGAAGCATTTGACATATCAGCCCCTACATTGTTTGCCAAAATAAAGCACACAAAATGTGTGAGGGAAAGCTCACCTTTACCAGTTATTTAGATGACTGATTTGCAGATTTAATGTTGGTTCAATTAGTGTTATTTAAATGGCTGTGCTGCTCTACAAAGTGAAATGTAAAACAGATGGATGTTAGATCCAGAAATGTTATAAATGGCTACGCCAAACACACCCTTGGATAGCCAAATCACCACTAGTGCATTAATAAGCCAACCCCTTTTGTGGGACACAATTCAGGATTTGATTCTAAATAGGCACCACTGTATATAGGTATAGGTTAGATGTTTGAGGCTATTAATTTATAGCTTCTATTGTTCAAGGTAAGCATCACCTGCAGTACTCGTGAGGGTATCACCAGCTGCCCAGACTTCATACTTTAACTGCAATACGATGTTTATTTGTGCACAATACACTAGAAGTAGCGACAATATCTGATGTTGGGAAAATGGATGCCAATGGAGTGCCATATACATACATAAAGTACATTAAGACATATTCTATGTTTGTGATAGTCAAACATAATATGCAAAGGTAGGCGTTAATTACATAAAAACATAGGCATTTGATTTGACATAGCCCAGCAGCCCAGTTTGTCACAATCCAGTAGCACATAGCATTGGAATGTTTATATGATTTATTGTTCCGCTATGGAAGACAGTTCATGCATCATGTATGCTCTGAATCCTGCCGTGCATTCTCATTATTTGCCTGTGCAAGTTATTTTTTTCAGGTATTTTTTTTAAAATCCTTACCAAGAAGCTGAACCCGACTTTCTGGGCCCATTACTAGCACAGAGCTGACTGAATCCAGGTTGTCATAATTGCTGCAGCCCAAAGGTCCAGTCCTTGTCTCTGTCACCTGCATAAAGAAATGAGTGCTATGAGCAGGCAACTACAAAAACCCAATACATGGCAATATACTGTACATATTACAGTCTACATCTATTCCCAAACTGCTTCACTTGTCTTGTGGCATTGACTGTCATTGCATTGACCCTCAACACCGCGGCACATGTTCTCCCAAAAGACCATTAACCCAGAACTGTTAATAACAAATTTCATTTTCATAATATTTTGCAGTAAGTGAAGTCTAGCACTGTTTGTTCAAAAAGCAAATATCTAACTGATTCATATTAACTCAGAATTGTAGAATTGACTTCATCTATAACTATATTTTAATATCTAAATCAGAGAGTTTGATTTGGCTAAAATGAAATACCACAGTCATATTATCTATCTAACACTCTAATATTAGGCTCACAGTCCAACAATCCGTTATGTTGTAAATGTGTTTCTCCACCTTTAGAAGAATTTAATACGTATAAATAATTGTGGGCTATAATGCATTGTTTGTGAAGGTGTCTGACAGAAGGCAAAACCTGTTAAAATAGCTTATTAATATAGTGTTGAACCATCATTTGGTCTTAGTACACTATTTTGTATTCTACCAAATCCTGGACTGTGCTAAAGGGAATGCTAACAATGTTTGTGGAGTAGGAAACTATTCAGCAGCAGGGCAATTTCTCTGTAATATATATAAAAAAACTGTGCCCTTGTGTATCAAGCACTTTCTCCACCACCAATATGTTTATTGGTAATTAATGAGTGGTTCACCTTTAAGTTAACTTTTAGTATGTGTGTTCTAAGTAGCTTTTCAACTGGTCTTCATTTTTTTTTTTTAGTTTTAAAATGATTTGCCTTCTTCTTCTGAATCTTTCCAGCTTTCAAATAGGGGGTCACTGACCCCATTTAAAAACACATTTTCTATAAGGCTACACATTTATTTTATTGCTACTTTTTAGTACTCATCTTTCTGTTCAGGCCTCTCCTATTCATATTCCAGTCTTATTCATATCAATGCATGGTTCATGGGGTAATTTGGACCCTAGCAACTAGATTACTGAAATTGCAAACCTGAGAGCTGCTGAATAAAAACCTGAATAACTCAAAAACCTTAAATAATAAAAAATGAAAACTAGTAGCAAATTGTCTCAGAATATCTCTCTATACATCATACTAAAAGTTAATTTAAAGGGGAACAATCCCTTAAATGGGCAAAATTATTACATTACAGGAATGTTTATTGTCCCTGCAAAACCTGGCTGGTACACATATTACAGTAGGAATGGCCAATGTCCCTTAAGGTGGACATACACAATAAGATCTGCTCATTTGGCGAGGTCACCAAACGAGCAGATCTTTCCCCAATGTGCCCACCAACGGCAGAGCAATATCGGGTTAATCTGAATGTTCGACCCTAGGGATTGGATTACAATAAAGAGAATGGGAGCCGACAGGACGAGGACTGCATCAACTAGCTGATCGCCAGAATATCGATCAGGGAGACCCGTCAGAAGGCCCCATACACTGGTAGATAAGTTGCAGACTCGGTCTAAAGGACGGATATCGGCAGCTTTAATTTGCCTGTGTATGGCTACCTTAAATTTAAGCACATCCCCTTATCCCTGGTGTCCTTGTAATGGTAATTTAAACGATAAATTGCATGGTTAGTTGCCTTCATTATACATTAGAAAGAGAAAGAGCAAGAGAGAGAATATGTTCACTAGAAAAAAAAATGACAGTACTAGCCATTATATTGTAAAGATTGATATTGCTGGCAAGTGTAACATACTATTGGGGTTATATAGTAACAAGGGAAAAGACTGTCCTAGGTCAGTAATCTAAAGAAATCAATTTACCCATCTTGCACAGTTCAAAATGAAAGCATATAAATGATTTAATGTGATAATGCCTTTTTTGTGCATGCACACGTGTACACACCAACAATCACACAGTGAAAAGAAAGACGGTCATTTTCTCTTATAGGCTAATGCGTAAGAGGGCGCACATTCATACTCAAAAGAATAAGTATTTGTGCTACCAATTTAAAAAACACAGACCAATTTATTAGTTAGGAGATTACAGTATTGATTAAGAAAGCCTTCCTTTAGTCTCTTTACATGTTGGCTGAGATGCTGACATATTGGGTAAGAAGGGTCTCCACGGCAAACAGTGTCAAGGAAAATACTGATGGTAAGAAAAGAAGGTTGTCTAAATTCTCTAGTGATCTGAACAGAATATAAAAAGCTCTAGTGATCTGAACAGAATATATGCTCACTGAAACTTTGTAAGAATGCAATCTTACACTATACGCTTAATTTTATAAATGGTCACACGATTGTAGCCCATAACACAACAGTGTAACTATCTGCATCAAAATCCTGACTCATGAAGGTTCCTTTATTGTTCCGAAAGCAATCGGATACTTCCTCTCCTTCTTCTAATAGCACCGGACAGATCAATTGTGATTGTGAATTCTATCCCATTATCAGAAATGCTTTTTACATCCACCATTATTATTGTAACCGTAGCTCCTTATGTAAGACTACAAAAAGGGTGTTACTGGGCAATAAAAACTAAAGTACTTTCCTGCTATGACCACAAAGCTCTAAACGTAAGAACCTAAAGCTTTTCTAGTTATCACGCATACACGTGGGGGGTTATTTACTAAACTCCGAATGCAAAAATCCAATTTTTTTTCGTGATTTTTTAAAAGTCCGATTTCATTACAAAAATCACAAATTTTTCGTAATTTTTGCATTCGGAGTTTAGTAAATAATTTTTCGGAATTTATGAAACCCTGAGGATGGAAAAGTCAGAATCTGAAAATCCGGTATCTCAGACCTGTCAAGGTTGCAGATAAGTCAATGGATGAAGTCCCAATGATTTTTTGATGTGCGCTGGGTTTCGTGCAATACCCTGAAGTTTTCAGGCAAAAATTCGAAAAAAAAATCGTGAAAAACTGATTTTTTTTCTCGCAAAGCAAATTTTCGGAAAAATTTTATAATAAATAAGTGTAAAAAACCCAAACTCATTTGATCAGAGTTTGTAGCAGAAAATATTGAGAGACATTTGGACTTTGATAAATAACCCCATTGGTATGATGATGTTTAAACGGCCAGGCTCACTGCCCTATTCCTTGTTGGACTGTAATTGCATTTAGAAGAACATTGCAGGTATGCAAAAGCACACCACCTGTCTTTGGTTTAGTGCCTATGTGATAGCCTGTGTCACCTATTAACTAAAAGTGCCTCTGACAAATACAGCAATAGAACATGACAGGGGCAGCAGCAATCTTACAGGCCCCTCCCAACAACACCAAGCTTCTCTCCCCTTTCCTCAAATAACACACCAACCACATGTCATATCTTGGGCCTAAAAGGCCGCAGATTGTTTATTAAATCACATAAATATTGACCAACATAAACCAAAACTGTTGAGTTTAGGGCAATGTACAATTATTTAATCAAATATTTATCTATTAATTTACTTAACATCTGATAGCTGCTAAAGACTGCAAAGAATTGCACCTAATAGTGAGGGGCCTGTCTGTTGTTCATCCTAGGTGAGGCTTTCCTACGTAACTCACGCCCCTTCCACTGGGCCCCTTCCATCACTTTGGCCCCAGGCCTAACCCCTGTTATGCCATACACTTGTTACCACTATCACCAGCTCCCCCCTTAGGGGAGTCCCTCCCGCTGCGACATTATGCTAACATTTCCCCTTTACCCAGATACCTCCTTTATTCTGAGGAGAGTGGGAGCTGTTTAAGGTAAAAGAGCATGCTCCCTTCACTTTCTTCCTCTTTTAACCCCTCATGTCTCCACCCATCCCAATAGCAACACAGGAACTACAACCCCCATAATCCCTAACCTTCTCTTACGGTTCCCTTATTCCTAGCCCTGTCATGGCCTTGTCTTCCCGGTTCTTGCTCACCCTCCTGGGAATTCTCAGCATAAAAGATCAAAATGAAGTAGACAACTGTTAAAGAACAAGGGAATGCATAGAAATGTTTTAGCATCTAGGCGATACAGACAAAGGTGTGTGCTGTCTGTAAGAGAAAAAGGCACAGCTAAACTGGAGAATGCACATGATAACACCTTAATTCCATCTTCGGCACTTCAAAGATCAATTCAGAACTATCATTCACTTGTACAATGAGCTTAAAATAAGGATTTCCATGATATGAATTGCTAAAGATTGCCTCATCATTGTGGCAGCCAGATAATGTATTGTGTTATTCTAATACATATTGTACTGATATAACAGAAATATCTGTGTTGCATTTTCTGTTACG